>NC_047044.1:74441875-75641875 GCF_011762595.2 Tursiops truncatus | reverse complement strand
GTGTGTGGGCCTAGCTGCTCCGCAGCATGTGGGATCTTCCTGGACCAGGGATTGAACCCGTGTCCCCTGCATTGGCAGGCAGATTCCTAACCATTGCACCACCAGGGAAGCCCTCTATTTCTAATTTGGCTAAGCCATGACACCTTTCTATAAACAGTGATTAAATCTACAAGTGCAAGTTGCTTTCTTATAGAGACTGAAGCTTATCAAACACAGCAAAGTAATACATGTAGGGATTATATTTCAGATTCACATCATGTTTATATTCTGGTATTACTGTTACTATGTTCCTTTGCATTAAGTTCTTCTTGTCGGCATTAACTATTTAAAAAATTTTGTTTTCCAAAAATGTTAACAGCTCCATCAACAAGAATGGCAAAAGAACAATGCATTCAGGTTTTTAGAATTTTGAGAACCACCCTTATTCCCTTTTGTTAATTTCACTTGCTAAGAACTATTCCTATAAATTTTATCAGACCAGTTCCTTTCACTGGTAGGTAGAACATTCAAAGTATATTCTTTTTTTTTTTTTTTTAGTTTGCTCCTTTTTAAAAATTTTATTTAGAATGCCTATTTGTTGAAGTTGGCATCATTTTACAGATTAGAAAAATTCAATTTTTCTGTCTCTGCAAAGATTTATAATAGGTTAGGAATAACAGATTAGAAATGTAATACATTACAAAACAGTTGCCTATGACTATCTGTACATTTACTATGCACCTTAAGGAAAAGAATTCGACAGTGTGCTGTACTTACACTGCAGATAACATCCTTTTATTCTATTTTACAAAACTGACCAGTGGTAGTGTTTGAATTTATAAATGGCCATTAAACAGGATATTTAACTTAGATATATAGTTAGCGTGCTAAAAAGTGAAAATTTTCAACTGAAGTTCTGTGGCTCACAAAGCATACTGTTTTTGTGTATAATGTCTCAGTGTGATTCTGAACATCAAAAGAACTACAATTCTGAGAAATTTTGGGGTAGCATTTTCTTCTTCTTTAAAATAATATATTACACTAAGTGATTTTAAAAAGTTTCTGTTCCCAAATACTGTTTTCAATACATTGTGTCAAAGAACAAATGTGCCCAGCATTATATCAAGAACTGCAGGGAACAAGGGAGGAGTATCCAGCATTGCATCCTGCTCCCAGGGAGATCACATCTATAATACTTGACTGTTTCTAACCCATGAAAATGCAATTTCATAATCCAACCTATAGTTGAGGAGATAAGACAAATACACCTAAAACTAAGGATATGCTAATAATTTAGTGGTTGCTGAATTGACACAATGAGTTTCTGATTTTAACAAAATCCTTTCTGTGACTTTGGTTCTCATTTGAGGTTTCTAATGTAATTATTCCCGTCCTATTTTTCACTGTACCTGAAAGACTTTCACACTTAGTCCATTAAAAAAAAAAGATAATGAATAGGCTCATAAGCTGTAAATAAAACCATTTTTCGTACAGTTTGTTTTTCAAGAAATGATTATTTGAACCAAGATCCTCTATCTACTCTCTGAGCCCTTTATGGTCATGGGATCTTAAGAAGCTTGACAAAACTGAAAAAGCATCTTTTACAGTCTCCTTATTTTACACATGGAGAAACTGAGGACCAAAGAGTTTAAGTTACTTTTCCTGGTGAGATTAAATTACTGGTGAAGTCAGGATAGGAGAGCTGTTCTTTATTCTGTGCTAAGGGCGGCTCCAGAGTAGAGCAAACCTTACCTAACATTCATTCAGTCTGCCATTTGTTTATCAAGTACCATATGTCCCCCAACTCCAAGACAGCGTTATCATATTTTAAAGCTCCCTTTGACCTTTTCAACATCTGGCTTTGAGAGACGGCAGTAGTTTTAAAATTGCTTTGCCAAATCAAAAGGTCTCTCTCCCTAGCTAAGCCCACTACATACCTTGCAGATGGATGACTCAGCTTTGTTTAACTTCAAGTCTGTTTATTTTGGGTGAGAATGGTAATTCAATTTGGCAGTACTGCCAGTTCACACACACTAACTGTTGTCTTGTAGTCTGGTATTATCCAGACTCTACTGGCTTGAAATGGGACTTATCAGTGGTTCCTGACAGTTGATACCTTTGCTGACAGAAAGTGCATGGAACCCCACTGCTTCAGTATTTGCTCCTGCATATCAAAAATAGTTCCTACCTTACTCAACTACCCAGAAATATGAATGATAAGGGTGGATTATTTTATAGCAATACATCCATGAATAGAGGTCACTAGTCAGAAAGGAATTTGTTATTGTACCACTCTGAAAATAATCAGAAATTATTAGAAAATGATATATTCATCTTAAAGTATTTTTTAACAGCTAATACATAAGTTTTTTGGAATCAGAGAATTAACATGGCCAATCTTAGGCAGAATTGATCCTTTTACACTGTATCTCCTGAGTCCCGAGAAACATTTATCTATCACTGTTTCCTATATGCAGCCCAATAGAGGTTTAATCTGGAAAACTATCTCAAAACTATACATGAAATATATCAAAACAATTATCTTGTTGAAAAGTAAAAAAGAAAGAGCATAAAAACCACAGTACTCAATAAAAGTTGATTATCAGAGTTACCAATGAACATATTGGAAATGTTTAATTCAGTGTCTATGGTTTGAATTTGATTAAATGAGTCTATTTCCCCTGGTATAATCTAGCAGAAGTCTGAGTAAATATGTGAGTACCTTTTAGGAAATTAGAACTGCACACTGTTGTATACTGAAATTTAAATACCAGGTCCTTGGGACTAGGGGTTGGGGCCTCGGGAGGAGGTGGGTAAAGAAGGATGTGAACTACTCTAAACATAAAAGCAGGACTGTTTCAGAGCTCTTCACCTTCACTGGCCCTGAGTGGGAGGATACCAGCGCGAACTGTGGCTTGTGTTTGATATTAAGAAGAATTTTTCTGCTAATATGACTTATAAAGGGTGAGAAAAAATAGAATCTGAACCTCTGTATGTCTCTGAACAAAACTTCACATATTTAGGAGGCTTCAGGTGATTTATCTGAAAGCAAATCAGTGATTCCTGACTCTCTCCAGGACCATTTATCTCACACATTCCTGAGTGTCACAATGAAAAGGAGAAAAGAAAACCAAACACCCTGGACCTTGCTAGAATTAAAATAAAGAACGGTCTTTGTTAAGATTAAGGACAGTGTGACTAAATCTTAAATTTGTATGGCAAACCAAAGAGTGAACGGTGTCAAATGATAAGAATAACTGCAATTTAGTATGTGTGCTAGACATTATTATAGATACCTTGCAAATATTATGTTTTTACAAAATTCCTTAAATTAGGGTGTGCTAGAATCTCATTCAGAACCCTGACCTATGACTGTTGTTTAAAGTCAGAATTACCTGCTTCTAATGGGATTTTTAATGCCTCTTCCATAAAAAGTTATCTGTGTGGGGCTACGTGCAGGCATGTTGTCAAATACAGCTAGTCTGCCAGCACTGGAAGGAAGTTTGTTATAACACAGAATGTCCAAACTTGGGGTATGGACAACTGGCCTGGTGAAATGATGAGCTAATATGAAATGTTTAAAGTAAAAGGCTATAGTTAGTTACCAGGGCATGAGAATGGCCGGCAATAATAAGGCAGGAGTGAATCTTTTCAAGACATTTCACCAACAAGTAATTCTAAGATACAGAGATTTTTATTAAAAAATGGGGCTATTTCTACTGATAATAGGTGGTTTCCTACTAACATACAATTTACATGTGTATTAATGTGACCTGTCTTAAAGGTCTAACCAGCATACTGAGATAGTGAGCACCACAGTGGTTTTTAAAAAATTGTGGCTGTATCTTCATTTTCATCAATAATTATAGGCTTCCTAATACCATGTGTTATAAATTATATCCCAAGTGGTACCAGTCAATTAAGTGCTTGGTCCAAGTCCATTCAAAGACCCAATAGGTACTTGATAAGACATTAGCTGATAAGGAGGCATCCTTCTTCCTCTGGTTATTTGAGATTTAGGTCTGGGTTTTTGTTTAACTCTCAGCTGATACATATCAAACAGTTGGGCCTTGTCTGTGATTAACCTAGAGAAAACAGCAGAGGCAGTTTGTGGTTGCACAGAACAAAAGAGGAGCCTCATTTGAACTGGCAGAGGAACAAAAACTCTAGGTCAAAAGAAGGGTTTGTCTGTTATTCTGAGTCAACATCAGATCCTGCAGGTATCCGCAAACATCAGCCAAAGTCAGCTGTTCATTCTGCAAAAGGAAGCAACGTTGGGAATAGAACAAAGCTGTACAACCTACATGTCTTGTTCCTTCCAGGACAAGGAACATCAACTTAATAAAGATGTGCTAGCATCTATTACACATCAAGAAACTAGAAGGTGTAGGAAGAGAAAACCTATCCTTAAAAATCCTTTAGTTCTGCTTTCCTACATTTTCAGGTCTTCCAAAAGTATGCTGAAGAGTCAGTTCAGAGACCCCTGCGCGCGGCACATGGGGCGCCTGACGGCCGGGCCCCCTCCCGCTCCCCTGCCCCTCTCGTCCACGTCCCCCGTCTGCACGGCCACCATGGCGTCCAGCGAGGAGGCCGGCACCAACGGCGGCGCCTCGGAGGCCTGCGAGGAGAGGGAGGCCGGCGAGGAGAGGGAGGCCGCGGGCAAGAGGAGGCGCCGGGGCTTGCTGGCCACCGCCTGGCTCACCTTCTACAACATTGCTATGCCTGCGGGGTGGCTGGTACTAGCTATTGCCATGATACGTTTTTATATGGAAAAAGGAACACACAAAGGTTTGTATAAAAGTATTCAGAAGACACTTAAATTTTTCCAGACATCTGCCTTGCTTGAGGTAGTCCACTGTTTAATGGGAATTGTACCTACTTCTGTGCTTGTGGCTGGGGTCCAAGTGAGTTCAAGAATCTTTACGGTGTGGCTCGTTACAGTGTAAAACCAATATAATTTTTTTTTATCATCTTATATCCTGTTGGAGTTGCTGGTGAACTTCTTACAATATACGCTGCCTTACCATATGTGAAGAAAACAAGAATGTTCTCAATAAGACTTCCCAATAAATACAATGTCTCTTTTGACTACTATTATCTTCTTCTTATAACCATGGCCTCGTATATACCATTGTTTCCACAACTCTACTTTCATACGTTAACGTCAGAGAAGAAAGGTGCTTCACGGAGGGGTGACTGTCGAAAAGGATGATTAAATGATCCCTACAACAAGGTGCTTTTTCCAGAATAACCAGGATTACTTGAGTCCAACTTTTAATAACAAGAATAAACAGCTTCATGAAAAAAAAAAAAAAGAGTTCAGCCAGAAATCATCTGGTTGGTCAGCAAGAGTCATTTCCCCTTGACTTAGCAGGCTGTTCAAGGTAGAATGTCAAATTCCATTTTAAATGAATTATAACAGCAAACTAATTTTAAAAATATGCCCAGGAGCCACTGGAACTTGAGTAGACATTCTTAACACCTAAAGGAGAGGTTTGGGATGCTAGACTAGGACAGATGAAGATGCTTAAGATCTAGAGTAGTATTCTACTCTAGAATATGGTGCTCAGACAGCCTGTACCTCCAAGATAGGCATATGTTTTTTAAAATTTATTTTTTATTGCGGTAACATTGGTTTTTAATATTATACAAATTTCATGTGTACAGCCTGATATTTCTACTTCTGTATACACTACAGCGTGCTCACCACCAAGAATTGTTTTCATCCTTCACCATACAGTTGATCTCCTTTATCCATTTAACCCTCCCCTGCCCCCTTCCCCTCTCGTAAGCACTACTCTGTTCTTTGTATCTATGTGTTTATTTTGCTAGGTTTGGTTTGTTTACTTATTTTGATTTTTTGACTGTTTTTTATAGGAGTGAAATCATTTTCTACATATGAGTGAAATCATACAGTATTTGTCTTTCTCCATCTGACTTATTTCACTTAGTGTAATACCCTCAAGGTCCATGACGGCATAAACTTTAACAACAGGATAGCAATAAAGTCATCAGTGGCTTTATCCAAATATATCAACTCACTTTTTTTTGATGAAGAATTTTAAAGCATTTAACAGTAGTTCTATGACAGTATTAATATTTTTTGGAAAATGACTTCGAGTGTCATAAGATACAGTTAATAAGACACTACCTTCAATTTAAGATACACACAGAATTTTTTTTTTCCCCCCGTACGCGGGCCTCTCACTGTTGTGGTCCCTCCCGTTGCGGAGCACAGGCTCTGGACGCACAGGCTCAGCGGCCATGGCTCACGGGCCCAGCTGCTCCGCGGCATGTGGGATCCTCCCAGACCGGGGCACGAACCCGTGTCCCCTGCATCGGCAGGCAGACTCTCAACCACTGCGCCACCAGGGAAGCCCCACACAGAATTTTTAAACATGAGGATGCTTTAAAAAAAACCTCTGACAAAAATACACACTTGGTTTCAGCCTAGCGCTGCAGATATTATCTGTTGCAGAGGGAGACGGGACCTTTGTGGAGAGAACTGCCAGATCACCCTTGACCAAGTGATCAAGCTTGACATCATGGACAATAGGCCAAAAGGATACCATGACACCCAACAGAAGTACACAGCATCACCCCCGACTCTTCTTATTAAAAAGTTTGACTTGAATCTAATCTTGAAGAAACAATTCAATAAACCCATACTGATACAGTCAAAAAAAAAATCTCTGATAAAGACATTCTTGGCAATTTCATTTTCTGTTCAAGACTCATCTCATAAACTAACTGATGCAGAAAAACAAGCAAATACAGTCCTCTTGATATAATAAAAATTATTCTTCTGTTTCCTTCGCTGATTCTTCTTCCTCCATATTATCCCTATTCATGTGTTTTCTTTTAACAATTATCCCGGGGGGCTGGACCCAAAGTAGACAAATGATATTTATGAACTGGTTGGTAAGAATGAAGAATTTCTTTGGCAAACTGAAATGTCATACAATTTCTGTGAAGTACAACTTTTAATCTGGGCCCACCTGCTAAGGACACGAATAAGATAGTGGAAAATTTACTCTGAAGAGTGGGGACCTTTGCAAGGGGGCTGCTTAACATTTCTAATGAGACAAATATTCTTTAAAACATTGGACTCAGGGAGACCAGACAGGGGTGACCAGGTAATCATGGCCATATTTGCTTCATTTGTTTGATGTGTCTGCTTTAACAAGTTAATTATTGTTGACAGATTTAAAAATGACCTAAAACCCCTGAGGCTTAGTTTATAAAACAGTTATTTTTAAAAATCACTTATACCTTTTAAAATTACTGAAAGAGAAACTTACACAATAATTTAACTCATTAGGGCTTCCCTGGTGGCGCAGTGGTTAAGAATCCGCCTGCCAATGCAGGGGACACTGGTTCGAGCCCTGGTCCAGGAAGATCCCACACGCTGCGGAGCAACTAAGCCCATGCTCTACAACTACTGAGCCTGTGCTCTAGAGCCCTCGAGCCACAACTACTGAGCCTGTGCGCCACAGCTACTGAAGCCCACCTGCCTAGAGCCCATGCTTTGTAACAAGTGAAGCCACTGAAATGAGAAGCCTGCACACCACAACGAAGAGTAGACCCCACTCACTGCAACTAGAGAAAGCCCGCGCACAGCAACAAAGACCCAATGCAGCCAAAAATAAATTAAAAAAAAATAATAATAATTTAACTCATTAAGCCACATTTGTTTGTATATCTAAAATATTCAATGTATAAAATGTGATTATGACCAACAGAGTAATATGACTAGAAATACTGCCAATTCCATTATTTATGGACTTTATATTGATTATGTTTATACATCAAATGTTAAGAGTTTCAATAATTAACCAAATAACTGAGGATGAAGTTGATAATTCAACTTTTTATTTCTGGAAAAGTCATTCTCCAGACTGAACTATCTGGATACTTCTATCAGGTTTCTGTGTTGTTTACACTGTCTCAGCTAACATTCTTCTAGTTTATGTTAAACTATTTTCTAGAAGTAAATAACCACATATTTAGATTATGGTTTTAAAAAATATATACACTACCAAACGTAAAATAGATAGCTAGTGGGAAGTAGCCGCATAGCACAGGGAGATCAGCTAGGTGGTTTGTGACCTAGCTAGGAAGGGTGGGAGGGAGGGAGACACAAGAGGGAAGAGATATGGGAACATATGTATAACTGATTCACTTTGTTATAAAGAAGAAACTAACACACCATTGTAAAGCAATTATACTCCAATAAAGATGTTAAAAAAAAATAAGTTCTGGCCTGCTTTTAAATCTATAGTCTTACAAAAAAGGAAAATACTTATTTGATAATAAGGGAAATTAGACTCTCATTTAATTACTAATTCTTAATTATTTAAATAACTAAATAGGATTATGCAGAGACATAGACCAGATAAATCCTTTTCTGTTAGGAGTATTTAGAATAAGGGATAACTGAGCAAAGGTAAATAGAATGAAAAGCATAATTAAGGAAATTCAGATTCAGCAAAGTTCTGAAGTTTGATATCCAGATATACATAAGAAATGAAATTCAGGAACACAATGACATGTTTTATTGTACAGGAGTAGATAGATATAATTGAATATATTAAAAATTTACACGGAGATATTATTTTTCCAGAAAGTAGTTGGTATTGATATTACCAAAAAACTTGCCCTTAACCCAGAGGCTCAACAGGATTAAGGCTGATAATTATAGCTTTTCTTTCTAAATGTAGTTTGCTTCCTCTGACCACTCCCCACCTTAGCTAGATTTATCATAAGTGACAATGGAAGTTTCTTTTAAGACATCATAAATTTTAGTACAAACAACTATATTACACATTCATTAAAATACATTTACTACACTATGACACATATAGGAAAGAGTGAAGTTTAAGTCACTTGCAGGAGAAATGCATTACCAATTGCTTTTCCTCTTCAACTGGCATAAAATATAATTAAGAAAAAGGAGTATATTTCATAATGTTTTATAGTAATGTTTTGTCATTTTGTCCTATTATCCTAAACAAAATGGCAAATTCTGGAGTGGTCTTTACAACGCAGAAACAGTTGTGTGTTTTATAACTTTTCATTTATATTGGAGCATAGTTGATTAACACCGTTGTGTTAGTTTCAGGTGTACAGCAAAGTGATTCAGTTATACATATACATGTATCTAGTCTTTTTCAAATTCTTTTTCCATTTAGGTTATTACAGAATATTGAGGAGAATTCCCTGTGCTATACAGTAGGTCCTTGTTGGTTATCTACCTTAAATATAACAGTTTCAATCCCAAACTCCCAATTTATCCCTCCCCTCCACCCTTTCTCCCATAACCATAAATTGGTTCTCTAAGTCTGTGAGTCTGAGAAACAGTTGTTAATCAGATTGTGGCGATAACATTAAGGCAGCAAGTTTATAAGGCTTTCTCATAAGCAAATGGTTAACAAACAATAGGAGTTTAGGAAGACAACTTTTCAGAGTTTTGTGAATTCATATTTTTAATGACTATGTTGAAAAAGGATAGAGATGAACTAGTGATAGCATGATGAGCTAAAGACTGAGCGGGACATTCAAACAGCTACTCTTCCTTTACCAGCTCCTTAAATGTGACTCTCCAGTCAACATTTTTTCCCAATCCCTAGGCAACATCAGTTAAGCAACTCAATGCCTGCATTAACAGTCTTTTCAAACCTCTTCCACACTTCTTATCAAATGGACTGCGATAATCTCTTCTGGTGCCTTTCCCCCACTAAAACTGGAGTTCCTCCAGGGCAAAGATAGGTCCCACTCCCCTTTGAAATTTCAGAAATTTAAACAGTGCTTTGGATACAGCAGGCACTCAAGTACTGGAAAGGATTGGATAAGAGCAAGAGGGAAGACAGACCAAGTGGTAAAATCCCAAGAAGGCTGGATTAGTTGCTTTTCTCAAGTTTCTGATAACTGCTTCTATTATTGTGGAAGGGTCACTAGTACTTAATTTCTTCAGCTGAAGAATGAGACTGCTAACAGAGGCTTTCTCAGAAGAGTCTGTGTTTGGCCTGAAGTGTTTTCCAGAACTCTGAATGTCACTGCTCCTGGGGTAGGCATTTTTTTCCATTCTCTAGTCTGATAGCAGCCCATAGTCTCACACCTGTCCACTTAAGTGCCTGTCTGACCCCTGGAGGCATTTTAATTTCTGACCTCTAAATTGTTTCCACCTCTTCCCTTTTAAGAGAACAAAGAAGACTGAGGTAAGAAAGGAAAGAAGGAAAGAAGGTAAGAGAAGGAAAGAAATGGTGAGAACCAAATGGAAGAATGGAGAAATAATGGTAAATCTTTGGTAGGAATTTTGAACATACACCCTGATAATGACCATTGGTTTTATTTATGTCACATCCAAAGGTGTCCCAAAAGTGTGGCAATCAGTGAGGTGGAACATAGAGAATTGACAGCCATGTCACACCAATTCCCAATGAGTTACCCATACTAAATTGACAAACAGGGGCTCGCAATAAGTATGTGTAGGAAGGGTGTATAAGCAAAGAAGGCAGCTAATGCTCTTTGGTAATTTACAATTCTATGGTTGTCACATAAGTCTTTTGCAGTTTGAAATGTTTGGAAGAGTATCCTACTAATCAAAATAAATTATTAAATATTTTAACTGTTATACTTCTTGTCCTAAGTAAATAAAAATAATTTTGAAAAAAAGAACGGGGCATTTTAGTAGGTTTTCTCCACTCAAAAAAAAACGTGGGGTGGATAATGCTTCATAATGCCTTCCAAGAAGACAAAGGAAATATTTCTTCTTTGAAAAGAGATATGTAAGGAGAAATATGCCTTTACCCTAATTATCCACATCTTGATGTTAATCAACTAATGGAAATTCAGTGCCAGTGGTATGCCAACCAGCTTTCTGGGTTGGTGGAGTGGGGAGAGCTCTGATTTGTAGCATTTGCCAATTTCTACAGTGTAAATACTCCCACCATGGCTGATTTCAAGCTACCAACATGATGTCACTGAATGTGGAGGTATGAGGAGATCCTGACAACTGCTCTTGATGGCTCTAGCACAAATTGGAGTGTATCAATTTATTTTTCCTCTCCTAACTTGGATTTTATTATTCATTATGCTGGCATAGTGTTTAAGAAAAAACCTGAAACTTGCAATGAACATTGTTTTCCCTATTGCAAAATTTGTATCACCTGTCAGTGAGTAACTTTAGTCATGAAAAGTATGTAATTCCAAAGGAATTACCTAAAGAAAGCACCAAGGCCCACGGTAAATGCTGCGGCAGGCAGATGCTAATTCTGTAGAAAAATGACCTGATACCTGACAGATACGGTGTATCTGACAGTTTTTGAAGGATAAGCTGTGCATGTTCTCCTGTCTGAATGTGATCGCACTGTAGCAGCTCCAGGTGGGCAGAACTGGAGTCACTGTCACAAGTTCATTAATGAAGCAAAGATTTTACCTGCTGAGCAGATTCACTCTGCACCACTATCTAAAGACTAGGGAAGTCCCTCTCAGAACTGATCTCACTGTCAAGTTAGTAAAGGGACAAAGTCACTGGTCTATGCAGAAGTTCTACTTCGAAGTAGATTGAAGGAATTTAGCTACACTAACCTAAGTCAACACAATGCCCAAAATACTACTCATGTTGCCAGTTCACTGTTGGCTCTACACCCAGTGGCGGAGGCCATACCTCCAATGAACTTGTAGCAGTTACAATATTTGCTAACATTTATTTTTATGTAGTTAAGATTCACTCTTATTAGAGCTAGTCAACACCTGTCTTAAAATCTTTTTAGAGTAACTTGGAGTCAGAAATAAGCAACTATTCAGAAGACAGCTCTATTGTGAAAATTGAGACTATTTGATTACAGGTTCCCTACAGGTCCCTTTCTAACTCACATCTCCTTACTGACTTTTATACTCATTGTGACAACATCTACCCGAAGTTGTCTACAAAGCCATCTCCTCTCTTGGAAAGACCTCCCAGTTCTTATGCTTTCTATTTTCTCTGTTAATAGGAAATGTAGTGCAGAGTTCCACTTGCATAGAACTCCTAAAAAAAGACAACACTGAAATGCAGACACAATGCCCATAATGAGACCTGAACGTGACTGTACACTGGCCTACCTGACCCTGCGAGGTTGCGAGACTGTGAAGGGCAGAGGCTTAATCCACAGCAGAGCAGTCTGTAGACATGTGACTAATATCAATGTATCCAGCACACTGATGAAGAGCTTGGCCCTGGAGACAGACTTCCTGGATTAGAATTCCAGCTTTGTCTCTTACTAGCTGTATGATGTTGGGAAAATCTCTTAACCTCTGCTCTCTGAGCTCCAGTTTCCTTATCTATAAAATGGGAAGGTCTACTTTACAAGGGTTGCCCTGAGAATAAACTGAGGAAATCCTCATAAAGCATTCTGAACAGTTTTTACAACGTAAATATTAGCTATTATTATTATAAATTAGATACACAGATGAAATAAGAATAGATATTTTAGTAAGCAAATACTATGATACTCAATTTCCCAAATATTTTGCAATATTCTGCTTCTGAAAGTAGTTCAAATCAGTGGTTTGGACTGACTTTGCAAACACTGTTTAAAATGGTGTCATCATGATGGGAGTGGATTCAGGCAATAACATATCTGAAAAATGTGTGCCAACAAGGGCACTGCTTCACCCAAACCACGCAAGTCTGTTATTCCTTTGTCATAAAAGGAGACTACAGGAAAAGATGTGCAACCAACATCTTTATTTTTAGATTTCCACCTTCCCAATACACCTTTCACGTGGATATTATAACTTTTCTTCTTCATGCAGAACTTATATTTCTATCCTCCCCACACTACTAACTTTGCTTACAGAAGAAAAATATTAACTCCTTAACATGATTTATAAGGCCCCCTCAGTCTGGCTTTAGCTAATGTTTCCAACTTCTGTTTGATTACTTTCCATCACAAATTTGATACCTTGCCAGACATGATTATCCACCTAATTCCTAATGGATTTTCATTTGCTCATTCGTTCATTACTCATTTCACTCAAATACTTTATACTTGCTTACTATATGTCAGAAACCTTGCTATGTGCTAGGAATTAGAGATTAGAAAAATGCATAGGCTTAGCTCTTAGAGTTCACAATCTAATAAAAAAGGTATGTAAACAACTTCCCATAAAAATAGTAATGTAATACAAAGTCTGTACAGAGGTGACTTACCTGTAAAAAGTCCTGTTTGAATTCTTATAAACAAGTAATGGCTTTTGCCTGAGGCAGGAAAATGTTTTACAGAAAAGATTAACTTTATCTTTGCTATTATATGACTAGGAGATTAAGTAATCAGTAGGCAGATAATAGAAAATGTTTACCAGGCAGTAAAATTGAATAAAGCCTTGGCTATATGAAATTACCTATAATATCTAAGGAAAGCAAGTACTTTGTAGCTTGCTTGTACTTTGGGATATGTTTGCAGGAAAATGGGAAGTAAGATTGTAAAGAAGGTTGTGGATAGACTGAGAAAGGTTGCATATGCTGTAACTGAGGAAGGTGTCTTCTATTTTTGTTTTGTTTGTCCACCAAGTGTTCCCCTCCCTCTTGCTACTTTAACAGACCTTGTTGCTATTGTTGTCATGAAGCAAGTATCTGATCCAGGTCTGGTCAATCTAGGGGAACAGAGGCTTAAACGATACACAGCTTTCAGAAGCAGAGTCAGGGTTAAACCTTCCAGGAGATTGACATTTAAAGAAAGAAGTGCACTTTTTCTGCTGGGTGGCTAAGCAAGGGCTGCCTGTGATTTAGGGATCTGCTACGTGGAGAAGGCTTGTTTGCATTTTTAGAGAATGAGCCCAGTAGTCTTCAAAGAAGACGAGTAAGCAGAGATGAGATATACAGGCATACTTCGTTTTATTGTGCTTTGCTTTATTGAGCTTCACAGACATTGCATTTTTTTTTTTAACAAATTGAAGGTTTGTGGCAACCCTGTGTTGTTAGATGATGGTTAGCATTTTTTGTAATAAAGCATTTTTAAATTAACGTATGTATATTGATTTCTTTAAGACATAATGCCATTGCACACTTAATAGACTGTTGCATAATGTAAACATACTTAAATAAGCATTGGAAAACCGAAAAGATCGTGTGACTTGCTTCATTGCAATATTCACTTTATTGCGGTGGTTTAGAACTGAATCCATAATATCTCCGAGGTATGCCTGTAAATAGGAGACTGAGTTCTAGAGATGCTGAATTTACGTCCCAGTCCTTGAGGCCATGGTTCCTGATGCACTTCTTTCACTTCCACAAGTGCCCGTCAACATCTCAGCCACATGAGCCACTTGATTTAAGGAACTTTGAATTGTGTATCTGCCATTTTCAATTGAAAGAGTCCTGAGTCTGTCATGCTAAGAACTCTGTCGCATATGGTAAGGCAATGGGAGCGACAGAAAAATTTTAAGATGCAAAATGTTTTTAAATGAATCAAAATGTTTTAATGAATCAAAAATACATTAAAAAGTGGTTCCAAGTGGGTGGAGTACTAGGAGGATGTGGAATTCGAGTCTCCACACAACTAGGGCACTTACCAGGCACTGGTGGGGGACCATGGACAGCTAAGGGTACAGGAGGAACTCCCAGCGATTGGTTGTTAATTATAGTTTTATTTTTCCTAATATATTTTTTAATCTTTCTAATTTTATTTTGTTTTTTATTCTTTGATATTGTACTGCTCCTTTTTTTCTTTCTTTTTCTTTTCTTTTTTTTTTTAACCACACCGCAAAGCTTGTGGGATCTTGGTTTCCAGGCCAGAGGTTGGGTCTGAGCTCATGTGGTGGGAACTCCGAATCCAAACTGCTGGACTAACAGAGAACCTCAGACCCCAGGGAATATCAATTGGAGTGAGGCCTCCTGGAGGTCCTCATCTCAGCACCAAGACCCAGCTCTATCCAACTGCCTGCAAACTCCAGTGCTGGATGGCTGAGGCCAAACAACCAGTAAGACAGGAACACAGAACCACCCATCAAAAAAAAAAAGAAACGACAAAAAAAATATCTTACAGATGAAGGAGCAAGGTAAAAACCTACAAGACCAAAAAAATGAAGATGAAATAGGCAACCTACCTGAAAAAGAATTCAGAGTAATGATAGCAAACATGAACCAAAATCTCGGAAACAGAATGGAGAAAAAACAAAAAACATTTAACAAGTACCTAGAAGAACTAAAGAGCAAACAAACAGTGATGAACAACACAATTACTGAATTAAAAAGACTCTAGAAGGCATTAATAGCAGAATAACTGAGGTAGAAGAACAGATAGGTGAGCTGGAAGACAAAATGGTGGAAATACTGCCAGGGAGCAGAATAAAGAAAAAAGAATGAAAAGAATTGAGGACAGTCTCAGAGACCTCTGGGACAATATTAACCATACCAACATTCAAATTATAGGGGTCCCAGAGGAAGAAGAGAAAAAGAAAGGGTATGAGAAAATATTTGAAGAGATTATGGTCAAAAACTTCCCTAACATGGGAAAGGAAATAGTCAATCAGGTCCAGGAAGCACAGAGAGCACCATACAGGATAAACCCAAAGAGAAACACACCGAGACACATATTAATCAAGCTATCAAAAATTAAATACAAAGAAAAAATATTAAAAGCACAAGGGAAAAACAACAAATAACATACAAGGGAATCCCCATAAGGTTAACAGCTGCTTTCAGCAGAAACTCTGCAAGTCAGAAGGGAGTGGCAGGACATATTTAAAATGATGAAAGGGAAAAACCTACAACCAAGAGTACTCTACCCAGCAAGGATCTCATTCATATTTGAGAGAGAAATCCAAAGCTTTACAGACAAGTAATAGCTAAGAGAATTCAGCACCACCAAACCAGCTTTACAACAAATGCTAAAGGAACTTCTCTAGGCAGGAAACACAAGAGAAGGAAAAGACCTACAACAACAAACCCAAAACAATTAAGAAAATGGGAGTAGGAACATACATATCGATAATTACCTTAAATGTAAATAGAGTAAATGCTCCAACCAAAAGACACAGACTGGCTGAATGGATACAAAAACAAGACCGATATATATGCTATCTACAAGAGACCCATTTCAAACCTAGGGACACATACAGACTGAAAGTGAGGGGATGGAAAAAGATATTCCATGCAAATGGAAATCAAAAGAAAGCTGGACTAGCAATTCTCATATCAGACAAAGTAGACAATAAAATAAAGACTATTACAAGAGACAAAGGACACTACGTAATGATCAAGGGATCAGTCAAGAAGAAGATATAACAATTGTAAATATTTATGCACCCAACATAGGAGCACCTCAGTACATAAGGCAAATGCTAACAGCAATAAAAGGGGAAATCCACAGTAACACAAAAATAGTAGAGGACTTTAATACCCCACTTTCACCAATGGACAGATCATCCAAAATGAAAATAAATGACGAAACACACGCTTTAAATGACACATTAAACAAAATGGACTTAATTGACATTTATAGGACATTCCATCCAAAAACAAGAGAATACACTTTCTTCTCAAGTGCTCATGGAACATCCTCCAAGATAGATCATATCTTGGGTCACAAATCAAGTCTTGGTTAATTTAAGAAAATTGAAATCGTTATCAAGTATCTTTTTCAACCACAATGCTATGAGACTAGATATCAATTACAGGAAAAAAACTGTAAAAAAATACAAACACATGGAGGCTAAACAATATATTATTAAATAACCAAGAGATCACTGAAGAAATCAAAGAGGAAATCAAAAAATACCTAGAAACAAGTGACAATGAAAACACGATGACCCCAAACCTATGGGATGCAGCAAAAGCAGTTCTAAGAGGGAAGTTTATAGCAATACAATCGTACCTTAAGAAACAAGAAACATCTCAAATAAACAACCTAACCTTACACCTAAAGCAATTAGAGAAAGAAGAGCAAAAAACCCCCAAAGTTAGCAGAAGGAAAGAAATCATAAAGATCAGATCAGAAATAAATGAAAAAGAAATGAAGGAAACATAGCAAAGACCAATAAAACTAAAAGCTAGTTCTTTGAGAAAATAAACAAAATTGATAAACCACTAGCCAGACTCATCAAGAAAAAAACAGAGAAGACTCAAATCAACAGAATTAGAAATAAAAAAGGAGAAGTAACAACTGACACTGCAGAAATACAAAGGATCATGTGAGATTTCTATAAGCAACTATATGCCAATAAAATGGACAACCTAGAAGAAATGGATAAATTCTTACAAAAGCACAACCTTCTGAGACTGAATCAGGAAGAAATAGAAAATATAAACAGACCAATCATAAGCACTGAAATTGAAACTGTGATTAAAAATCTTCCAACAAACAAAGTCCAGGACCAGATGGCTTCACAAGCGAATTCTATCAAACATCTACACAAGAGCTAACACCTATCCTTCTCAAACTCTTTCAAAATATAGAAGAGGGAGGAACACGCCCAAACTCATTCTACGAGGCCAACATCACCCAGATACCAAAACGATACAAAGATGTCACAAAAAAAGAAAACTACAGGCCAATATATCTGATGAACACAGATGCAAAAATCCTCAACAAAATACTAGCAAACAGATTCCAACAGCACATTAAAAGGATCATACACCATGATCAAGTGGGGTTTATCCCAGGAATGCAAGGATTCTTCAGTATATGCAAATCAATCAATGTGATACACTGTATTAACAAATTGAGGAATAAAAACCATATGATCATCTCAATAGATGCAGAAAAAGCTTTCAACAAAATTCAACATCTATTTATGATAAAAACCCTTCAGAAAGGGCCTAGCGGGAATTTACCTCAACATACTAAAGGCCATATATGACAAACCCACAGTCAATGTCGTCCTCAATGGTGAAAACTGAAACCGTTTCCTCTAGGATCAGGAACAAGACAAGGTTGCCTACTCTCACCACTACTATTCAATACAGTTGTGGAAGTTTTAGCCACAGCAATCAGAGAAGAAACAGAAATAAAAGGAATCCAAATTGGAAAAGATGAAGTAAAGCTGTCACTGTTTTCAGATGACATACTATACATAGAGAATCTTAAAGATGCTACCAGAAAACTACTAGAGCTAATCAATGAATTTGGTAGAGTAGCAGGATACAAAATTAATGCACAGAAATCTCTGGCATTCCTATACACTAATGATGAAAAATCTGAAAGAGAAATTAAGGAAACACTCCCATTTACCACTGCAACAAAAAGAATAAAATATCTAGGAATAAACCTACCTAAGGAGACAAAAGACCTGTATGCAGAAAACTATAAGACACTGATAAAAGACATTAAAGATGATACAGACGGAGAGATATATCATGTTCTTTGATTGGAAGAAACAATATTGTGAAAATGACTATACTACCCAAAGCAATCTACAGATTCAATGTAATCCCTACCAAACTACCAATGGCATTTTTCACAGAACTAGAAATAAAGATTTCAGAATATGTATGGAAACACAAAAGACCTCAAATAGCCAAAGCAATCTTGAAGAAAAACGGAGCTGGAGGAATCAGGCTCCCAGACTTCAGACTATACTACAAAGCTACAGTAATCAAGACAGTATGGTACTGGCACAAAAACAGAAATATAGATCAATGGAACAGGATAGAAAGCCCAGAGATAAACCCACACACATATGGTCACCTTATCTTTGATAAAGGAGGCAAGAATATACCATGGAGAAAAGATAGCCTCTTCAATACGTGGTACTGGGAAAACTGGACAGCTACATTGAAAGAATGAAATTAGAACACTTCCTAACACCATACCTAAAATAAACTCAAAATGGATTAAAGACCTAAATGTAAGCCCAGACACTATCAAACTCTTAGAGGAAAACATAGGCAGAACACTGTACAACAGAAATCACAGCAAGATCCTTTTTGACCCACCTCCTAGAGAAATGGAAATAAAAACCAAACTAAACAAATGGGACCTAATGAAACTTAAAAGCTTTTGCACAGCAAAGGAAACCATAAACAGGACCAAAAGACAACCCTCAGAATGGGAGATAATATTTGGAAACAAAGCAACTGACAAAGGATTAATCTCCAAAGTATACAAGCAGCTTTGCAGCTCAATATCAAAAAAACAAACAACCCAATCCAAAAATGGGCAGAAGACCTAAACAGACATTTCTCCAAAGAAGATAAACAGATTGCCAACAAACACATGAAAAGATGCTCAACATCACTAATCATTAGACAAAAGCAAATCAAAACTACGATGTGGTATCACCTCACACTGGTCAGAATGGCCATGATCAGAAAATCTACAAACAATAAACACTGGAGAGGGTGTGGAGAAAAGGGAACCTTCTTGCACCGTTGGTGGGAATGTAAATTGATATAACCACTACAGAGAACAATATGGAGGTTCCTTAAAAAACTAAAAGTAGAACTACCATATGACCCAGCTATCTCACTACTGGGCATATGCCCTGAGAAAACCATCATTCAAAAAGAGTCATGTACTACAATGTTCACTGCAGCACTATTTACAATACCCAGGACATGGAAGCAACCTAAGTGTCCATCGACAGATTAATGGATAAAGAAGATGTGGCACATATATACAATGGACTATTACTCAGCCATAAAAAGAAAGGAAATTGAGTTATTTGTAGTGAGGTGGATGGACCTAGAGTCTGTCATACAGAGTGAAGTAAGTCAGAAAAAGAAAAGCAAATACCATATGCTAACACATACATATGGAATCTAAAAAAAAAAATGGTTCTGATGAACCTAGGGGCAGGACAGGAATAAAGACACAGATGTAAAGAATGGACTTGAGGACACGGGGAGGGGGAAGGGTAAGCTGGGATGAAGTGAGAGAGTAACATTGACATATATACACTACCAAATGTAAAACAGATAGCTGGTGGGAAGCAGCCGCATAGCACAGGGAGATCAGCTCGGTGCTCTGCGACCACCTAGAGGGGTGGGATAAGGAGGGTGGGAAGGAGACGCAAGAGGGAGGGGATATGGGGATATACATATGCATATAGCTGATTCACTTTGTTATACAGCAGAAACTAACAACATTGTAAAGCAATTATACTCCAATAAAGACTTTAAAAAAAAAAGAAAAGCAGTTCTAGTGGACTGTATAGCAAATAAATTTCAAGGGATACTACCTAGAGAATTTCTGTCTACTGAAATAGCCCACCAAAGCCCAGCTCATTTGGCACCTCTGATCCCACTCAGCTGGCATGAATGGTCCTTTTGTTCTGCATCCCTGCAGCACTTCACTTGTTCCTGACACGTGTTCCTGAAACTTCTGATTTAGTAGGTCTGGGGTGAAAGCTGAGAATTCTAATAAGTTCCAGGTAATATACATGCTGCTAGTCCAGGGGCCACGCTTTGAGAATCACTGCTGTAACATATTTCATTGCATTCTAGTTTATTTGCTTATCCCCTGCTAGATTAAAGGTCAGTTAAGAATTTTCTTATTCATCTTTGTAAAACTCTCAGTGGCTAACGTAATTCTTTATAAAAAACTGGCATTTGATATGCATTACTGTGTGATTAACTGTGGAGATAAGATAAACATCTTACCATAATAAATTCCCTCTGTTATCATCCAAACAGATTCCCTCAAGAAGTGAACTGTGAAACTAGAGAAAAGATCAGAAGGCAGAATATGACCCAACTTATTCTGGGCTGCCTATTTTTGATTGCATATCTATCTGGTTTCTTTTAATCCTTGGACATAAAGGACAATGATTATTTTCAAATATATATAAGAAAGCTTGAGAGGCACGCTTCTACAAAAGTTGAGACTAACGTTTCTTCCTCTTGCATGTGTTTCTATTTCCTCTTGGTTTAGCTGGCATCTGACAGCCCAGGGGAGAAAACAGTTCTAGCCATTTTTTCATCCCAATATTTAGAAATGCTGATCAAACTAATGTTTTTTGTAAGCTATTCTTGTGGTAAGACATTCTATCCTTTCAGGCTTTGTTGCCTATTTAAAAACTGCAGGTTCAAAACTATTTTTTTAATCATGTCATTAAATTATATTTTTGTGAACTAAAAATACAGCATGGAACCTGGCTTAAATCCTGTGAGACAGGAAAGGCCAGTGTGCCTGGACTTCTAGGTGTTCGGACTGGATTTCTAGTTTCTTTATTGGAAGACATGCTCTCTCTCATGAGCTAATGTGGGTAGCTTCTGGAATCAAACATGTCTGGAAAAAATACTCTTTCTACATTGTGCTTCTAGTATTTAGAGTGATGTTTATAATTTTTACCATATCTCCAGGTAATTGGGTAGAGTTTTAGACAGATCTGGATGCAATATTTAAAGTGTACAGAGAAAAGGTTGAGGGCGGTTGTAGAGTGGTATTACCTTAGGCATCCTGTGACATTGTAGAATATATCAAAATCGAGCAAACCATTTGCTTTGGGGTAGTCTCCTTCTGGCCACCCCGAAAAGGGGATGATGATATTCTCAGTCAGGGTAAGCAAGGCTTCTGTTACCATGAGATTCTTCAGTCTGTCATTAGAGGACAAATTCCACAGCAAACCTAGAAAAGCAAAGAGTACCATCAAGACAGTGCAGGGTTGGGTCAAAACGACTGCTGAAAAGATCAGTTAAGACCGTCACCCCTAGAGCTATGGCTACTTATAAAAGGAAAAAAAAAAAAAAAAAAGGTAGGGGGAGACAGCCCTTTTCCCAAGGGAAAGAACCTGTTTAGACCTCATTAGATGGCAATGGAAGCTGTTCCATAAGAAAAATTAAAAAAAATATATATATATATATGTATACTAGTGGTGAGACAATGGAATATTACTCAGCCATAAAAAGAAACGAAATTGAGTTATTTGTAGTGAGGTGGATGGACCTAGAGTCTGTCATACAGAGTGAAGTAAGTCAGAAAGAGAAAAACAAATACCGTACGCTAACACATATATACGGAATCTAAAAAGAAAAAAATGGTCATGAAGAACCTACGGGCAAGACGGGAATAAAGACACAAACCTCCTAGAGAATGGACTTGAGGACACGGGGAGGGGGAAGGGTAAGCTGGGACGAAGTGAGAGAGTAGCACTGACATATATACTACCAAAAGTAAAATAGATAGCTAGTGGGAAGCAGCCGCATAGCACAGGGAGATCAGCTCAGTGCTTTGTGACCACCTAGAGGGGTGGGATAGGGAGGGTGGGAAGGAGGGAGACGCAAGAGGGAAGAGATATGGGGACATATGTATATGTATAACTGATTCACTTTGTTGTAAAGCAGAAACTAACACACCATTGTAAAGTAACTATACTCCAATAAAGATGTTTAATATATATATATATATATGTATACACACACATATACATACTGAGAGAGAGAGAGGGAGAAAGAGAACTTACAATGTAAAACTATACATGTTTAATCAAGAACATAAATGAATGCCAAAAATCCTTATTGTTGTTTCTCTTAAATGACCCTACCACAAAGCTGACCTCATTAGTATAAATTCTGGGCTCACCAACAGGAAAGCTTGAAATGATCCTGTTGTAATTAAAGAGTTCAGCATTTTAAAAGTCGTAGTTTTCTCCCTTAGATACATACATATCTAAGGACATCTCTGCCTGCCTACTGCTCCCCACTGCCTGCAACTCCCACTTGACATCTGCCTTCCAATAATAGCAGGAAGAGCCTCTAGAATGCTTTTGCCTATGCCTGTCAACAGCAGGCTTCTCAACATCACCAATTAATATTTATTAACTCCTACCCAATGGCAGACTTTATGTCCTGCCAGAATTTATGCTGGCTCTACCTCATCTACTTCTTATGCTACAGTTTGGCAGAGAAGGAGAGACAAGAGCATTTTATCTACCTGCCAACTTGCATGGCCTAAGCATTGGTCTAAGACTGGTACCACATTTACTCACTTAACTTTCCTATTCCTCTTGAATCCCCTCCACCCCCAATTAAAAAGAAAGGCCATATAAGCCAACTCAGGAAGAAATTAAGATAACAGGATACTGTATTTCCCAGGGCATTTGTGAGACAGGGACTGAAGCTGGGTACTGAGAGAGAATACAAAGTGGCATATACACTTAGGATTTGTTTTTCTCACAAATTTGGTGCTTAAATACCTCTGATTCAGTGGAAGGACTATACCCCTATTGCTTGCTATTCCAGTGACTCCCAGCAGGTGTCAAGTTGCTTTGCCATCATTCATTCTTCAGTAAGTTACTCTAACTCGCTATCATCCAGGAAAGGAGAAACAGAGAGGGGACAGAAAGAGAAGGGATCTTTATTTTCTTCCTGTTTATGCCCCCACCGCCCAGTCAGTTAAATCTTACCTCTTAAATTTACTGCTTCATCTGCATGAAGGACAGAGGAAGCACAGATATACAGGACAGTCCACTTTATGAAAAAAGCAAACATGGTGGTCTTGCCAGAATTACATGGAGATATCACCTCCCTTGATATTAATGACGGAAATAATAGTCTGTATGGTTAAAGCTTAGTAGTTAATCAACCATACTTTTATTTGGCCCATCAGTTAGAACACTCTAGGCCTAATGTAGTCTTTTGGGCTTAAACAGTTTACTTTGTGTACAAGTAACTAATTTTTTAAATAACCAAATTTCCACCATAGCTTACATCTAGCTGCCATTAGACAGAGCAATGCTGGGTCTAGTGCTTCGTGAGGACTAGAATTCTGGCTGATGAAGGTCTTTTCCTGATCAAACTGGCATTTGGGGTTAGTCATGAGCAGTGTCCCTCCGCCACAGGTTTTGCAACACAATGACTTCATGGGTCACACCTCATCTTAAGAGGCCCTGGAGAGGGACAGACAGAATAAAACTCCAAAAACTCCTAAGGTGGTTGAAAACAATTGAAAGAGAGGTCTGACGTTGAGTTTTGGTTACTAAGCTATAAAAGAAAGCTAAAGATAAGAAAGAAAAGAAAAAAACAAGCTTCCTCTTCTAAATAAGCAAACAAATTAACAGCCTCTGCCTGTCAGAGGCTTAAAAATGTGAAGCATAATGATATTTCCTCTCTTTAAAAAGGACCACACAGAGCACTCAAAGGAAAAGTACACCTTACAATAAAAACCAGAGAGGATTAGTTTGAATAAAGGGAGTGGAATTTTCCTCCAACAGTCAATGTCCTTTGTAGCTTGTCATGCTGTATTATTTCTACAGAAGTATAAGGTTTGGGGAGTTTTAGTATAACTTTTGAATTTTTAATGTAGGATATTGTACAGAAGTGTCATGCTTGCCAAATTTCTGTATGGTACAAGGCTAAGGAAGAGCTTAAATGTTCACTAGAGATTCGGGATTGTACTTATACACACACACCCTCACACACATACATACAAAATCAATAAATGACCAATTACAAATTGGGAAAATGTGCATGCTGATATAGGACAAAGGGTTAAATATCATTAGTATACAGAGTTCTAATAAATCATTAAAAATTAAATTACTAGTAGAAAAATTAACCCAAAGCTAAAAGAGTCTAATATACATAGGAATGCAGGCTCTCTAGTAACTAAAGAAATGCAAATTCAACAACTACATATTATTTTCTGTGGCTATAGAAGACAAAACCAGACCAATGAGCAGAAATTCTGAGGATGGAGATTTTGGCTCAGTGAAAGTATAAACTTCTAAGACAGCTTTGAAGAAAACAGAAAGATCTGCTTATAAGATCCAGCACTATCACTGGAGCCAATAAAAAAAATGAGCTCATCCTTTATCAAAATATCGACAAGGGGGTTTAATCTTAAAACTAGAGTGTTTGAAGAGACTAGCAGTCACCAAATGAGCCCAGTGACAAATTAGAATCACACATTCCTGGGCCACACCACAAACTTACTAAGCCTGACTCCCAGGATGAATTCCAGGAATTTATACTTTAAATATGATTCCAATTTCTCTCATTGGGAAATTAATGGTTTAGATGACACTAAATAGATGTCCCTTTCAATGATTAGATTCTATATTCCCCGATACTGTATTATATTTAGGGTTTGGATTTTCATTTGTTTCACCTTTAACTTCCGGTCAATTTAATCATAGTGCCTAAATTTCTATTATTATAGTTCTCTGTTGTAGCTGTTCTGTCTGTAATTTTCTATCACTAAGCTCTCATTCTAGCCAAAAAGAAGGGGAACTGGATTCTGGTAAGGGATATACTTTGAATAATTAGCAATTATAAGAAAGATAATGATAACTGCATTATCTAGGAACTTATTGCCAATTGATATCTACAAAATGCAGCTACCTAGTAAAGGGATTTAATAGATATTGAAACCCATGTTTTATTAATATTGCTCTTTAGGACTGGAAATATAGTTATTTAACTAAATCTGTATAATGTTTAGTAGCAAAACTTGTAAATTTTATGATTAAATCTTCAAGGAGGAGCAGGAGGAGAAGTGGTTGTTTTTAAACTTGTTTTTCAAAATTATCACAGAGCAGGAGGAATATGTTTTTGCAATTTCCCTTGCATGGACATACTCCTCCTTTCACCTAACTTCTGTTAAGCCTTACCTGGAATATCACATTATAGCAAAGGCCATTTATTCAAAACTATAAATAAACTCAAGGTATCTTACTGCACCATTACAAATGCAGAATAAAATAATTATACATTTAAAGAACGTGCGTAATGATTTTTTTTTTTTTTTGCAGAAGCAGAGTGGTGGACAGACTGGGAATGTGCAATACTGAATCATAGAGGCCAGGCACAAGGTTACTGCAAGAGTAGACCAGAGAGATGAAGAGGGTTTGAATCAAGGCAGTGGCAAGAGGAGAGAGAGGAAGGGCCAAAAAGGAGCAAGGGAGAGCTCTCTGATCCAAGATCTCAAAGACAAAGCCCCTTCCTAAAGAAGTGTAAAAATGAGTCATTCTTTGCCCCCAAAACAGTAGGTGGGAGCCACTTTGATACAGCAAAACACCCAGATAATACTGGGTTCAAATCTGGCCTTGTTCTTTGCTAGCTGTGCAACCTTGGGCAACTCAACCCCCTGAGCCTCACACTGGTCATATGTAAACAGTCAATAATACCATACCTTATGGAGCTGTCAGGAAGAACAGAGATAAAAAATGGAAAGCCTAAGCTTATGACTAGCATGTAATAGAGGCTCAATAAAAAGATGTTTACAAAATAGACAAGAAAAGATTCACATATATGGTTACTCACTTTGTGGTTTGTTTTTTTTTTAATTGGGGTATAGTTGTTTTACAATGCTGTGTTAGTTTCTACTGTGTCATTTTGTGTTTCTAAACAAAGATATAAACATGTCTAAATTAGTCAACAATTTATTTTGAGGCCCAAAAAGCACTTATTTAGCACTTCCATTAATAGAGCTAAAGGAAGTTATTTAGTAGGATTTGTATCAAACATTCAACTATCAACTCAATTCAATTAATATGTAATGAACACTTTCTGGTAGGGATGTTTAGCTTATACTAGAAATCCTGGGAACTGCACAATCAAACTCCATTTGTCACCTCAGTAGATTATCTAAAGAAGACAGTGGTTTCTGTGGCATCAATACCACAGAACATTCTCTGTCCTTAGCTTCCTTCTTCCTACACAAGAGAAGAGGAAGTTCATAAACAATGGATTATTTCCTTGACACAGAGCCACACATCCTCCCAACATTTCTGGCTACCACACACCCTAACCTCGATCACTCTATTACCCAAGTTTCCTGTGAACGACCAGCAGCTTCTTTGCTTTGCTAGTGATTTTCACTTTGCTGGGAATAACTTTCATTCTCCTTCAAAACGCTAGTCCAAAGCCTAAATCTCTTTTAAGGTCCACAGTGAAATATATCTCCTCATGAAGTCTTTTCTGAGTGTAAAACAGAATAATCTGTTTGATTCTCTTTCGTGGTTCATAACTGTTTTTTAATAAAGAAAATGTTAGGTTCTAAACATGAGGTTTGGTTGCTATTTTTTTGTTTTTGTTTTTTTTTAATGCCAACCATCACATAATTGTTCACGTTTTAGTAGATGGAAAATAAAATTCACAACCTCTCTAGACTGTGATTCACCCTGGTTGGTACTTGAGCCTGCCCTCTAAATGTTGGCTGAATGAATGAATGAATGAATAAGTGATATCACTCTTAATTTCTGTAGGTGTTTTAATATAAGTCATGGATATGAAAGGAAATCTCTCATGGGACATGACAGCATGCTGGCAGAAGGGTAGTACGGTGCAACCCTTCATATAGTTTTATAAAATTAAAATATATTGAGATAGAAAAATGTGATATTTTGAGATATAAATGGATAGAGAGGATATAATGACAACATTTTTATAGAAAAAAGAATACTGTTGTATAATAAAGGATGGCAAAAGTGCAACATATATTCAGTTCAACTTAAACAATATTTATGGAGTACTTCTTTTAAATAAGTATGAAGACTGTCAACTATTATCATTAAAAAAACTTTTATATGATATATTAGAAAGGGTTAAGTTCTTTGGACCTTAGTTTCGTCATCCGTAAAACTGAGATTTAGTAGCCAATAATACCTAAAAATACCCCAAAACCTAAGGTTTTTGTGAGAATAAATTAAAAATGTCTACTACCTGGGACACTGAAGATACTTAAAAGTTTCCCCAAGGCAATACTACTGATGATTACACTCAGTAATGTTTCTTGCACTCTGTAATGTGTTCATGGAGCTTTAGCCGAGAGCTGATGAACCATTTTCATTTCATTTTCAATGAACTATCTTCTCTTCTATCATACGTACTATTCATTTAAATGAAACTAGTCCTCCTTTCTCCATGCTTCAAGAATTACCAAAACCGTTAGTTTAGTTCTATCTGATTATTTTAGTTTTCCAATCCATGCACAGAAGGGAGATATTTATTTTTCCAAATCAGTATTTGAGTAAAAATATAAAATGGAGAACTGGAAAACATATCCAGTCATGCTTTTTTCTTTTTTGGGGGTGTAGAGGGACAGGTAAGCGAGGAAGCTTGTATTGAGAGAGGTCCAGGTGATGGAAGCTGCATAGAACTTCTAACTAAAAATATTAACCAAAAGCCTCAGAATCATTTCCACTTCAGAAAAAAGGAATTCAAACTTGACTTGAATCTGGGGTCTAAGCTAGCAGTAATAATGTTCCTTGAAAGCCCTCTCAGATAACAATGAGCCCATCAATCATTTGTTCCAGGAAACCTCAGAAAAAAACAGATGATATTAACACATCTGGCTGGGGTGCACTGTGCTACCCCCTGTAATAGTCAGTAAGCACTACCTGTTATTTGTTTCTTAGTCTCCAAGTCTCTGGTTTGCTTCAGCACCTGGAGCAGCCGAGGTACTCCACTGAGTTCAGCTACCTCCAATTTGTTGTCATTATCTTCAAACACCAAGTTTCTCAAGGCCCCACACACAGCTCGCTGGATATCTTCATTCTGAATTTTGAGGAGCTGTAGAAGCTTGGGGATGCCATGAAGCTGGTTAACCTGGGGAAGAAGGAGATGCATATTTCAGATATTTATTAATTTTGATGTGGCATTAAAAATCTTCAATGTAATATGAATGAACAGATGAAGTTCACTGACTTTGTTGATAACTCCCACCAATCAATGTGTGGCACAACCTGGGACTCCAGTGTACAATATACCCCTGCTCTAAGGCAGTATCTCTCATCAAGGAGCTTAGAATAAATCTGCGAAATTAAGACTGAAACCTATGAAAAAATTAAAGGGCAAAGTTAAGTGATAAAGGGTTGAATAAGTGATAAGTGGATAGAAAGAGTTGAATAATAAAAGCCTTAATCATAATGAAGATGAAGAGAACTGGGAATCAGAGAAATAAAGTTTTATGGAAGAATATTATATTACACGAATTTTTTCCAGGACAGAACTATACAGTCAAAATAATATTTTATTTATTTTTGGCTGGATTGGGTCTTGGTTGCTGTGCATGGGCTTTCTCTAGTTGCAGCAAGCAGGGGCTATTCTTCGTTGCAGTGCGTGAGCTTCCCATTGTGGTGGCTTCTCTTGTTGCACAGCATAGGCTCTAGGCACGCGGGCTTCAGTAGTTGCAGCACGTGGGCTCAGTAGTTGTGGCTCGTGGGCTCTAGAGTGCAGGCTCAGTAATTGTGGCGCACGGGTTTAGTTGCTCCATGGCATGTAGGATCTTCCCGGACCAGGGCTCGAACCCGTGTCCCCTGCATTGGCAGGCGGATTCTTAGCCACTGCGCCACCAGGGAAGTCCTATACAGTCAATATAAATAACAGAAATCACTCCCATCAGCAGTAGAAATAAAAATTCATTTACCATGGCAACTGCAGTAGCAATGCAAAACTAACCTTAAATGCAAGCTATTTTTTTTTAATCGAGGTATAAATGACATATAACATTATATTAGTTTCAGGTGCAGAACATAATGATTCGATATCTGTACATGTTGTAAAATGATCATAATAAGTCTATTTAACATCCATCACCACACATAGTTAATTTTTTTTGTGGTAAGAACTCTTAAGATCTATTCTCTTAGAAACTTTTTACAGTCACCATGCTGTACATTACATTCCCATGACTTGTTTATTTTATAATTGGAAGAGTGCAAGCTATTTTTATGATCAATTGCTTTCAGTATTTAAAGACACTGAAATAAATTATGCAAGCATTTTAGGTAAATAACATAACTTTACGCTTTTTAATGTGCTATTTTCTTTTCTTTTCTTTTTTTTTTTTTTTGCAGTACTCGGGCCTCTCACTGTTGTGGCCTCTCCCGTTGCAGAGCACAGGCTCCGGACGCGCAGGCTCAGCGGCCATGGCTCACGGGCCCAGCCGCTCCGCGGCATGCGGGATCCTCCCGGACCAGGGCACGAACCCGTGTCCCCTGCATCGGCAGGCGGACTCTCAACCACTGCGCTACCAGGGAAGCCCTAATGTGCTATTTTAAAAATATTTCTTCTATACACATATGCAAGAAAGGGCATGATATTAGAGAAAGAACCAGAGGGTCAGAACTAGGAATAAAAAAGAAAAATAGAAGGTTTTGATTCTGAAACCTAAGGCTGTTTAAGAAGAGGCCAAATAATGAGTCTGAATAAAGTGACTTTGTGTTTTAGGCTGCAAATGTTATCTAAAGAAATCAGGAGGAGGATGCAGCATTGCTGAAGAGAAATGTTAAGTTGCAGACTGAGGGCTTTCTTTCTCAGAGGCTTCCACTAGCATCTGATTAAAATTTTTTTAAGTTGGTAAGAGCTTTTTGGTAAAGATCTCAGTCATTTTCACCATCTTAATGCAGACATTTTTAGGAATTAAGTTGCTGTGAATGAGCATAAGTTTCCCATTCAGATGATGTTCATCACTTATGAATGATGCCCTAACTGCACGACAGTTCCCACTCAGGAGAGAGCTGCACACCTGGTCCAGTGGCACATTTCACATTTTCTATGTCTCTCATAGACAGACAAATGGAATTTAAGACACTGTCTTCCAATCTTACATCTTCCTTTGTTAGGACTGGGGAGTAGACTAGCAAGTCAGGAATAAAAGTCAAGGTTGTAAAATAATCTAGTAAAAATAATAAACATAATAATAACCACAATACTAACAAAATAACAACTCTTCCTCCCACTTCTATCATTAGGAGGTGTTGGCATAGTGTTAAGAATTTTATATACATTCTCTAATCAATAACTTGCAAGAACCTTAAGAGGAAAGTACTCTTTTGGTCCCTTTAAGGCTTCAGTGGCAGCAGTAAGGAAGAATACTTCCACTTTTGGCTCCCTTCAGAGGAGACATTTGCAGAACAGGAGACAACTGGAAGACTGGCTATGTCTAAAGCCATTCTAATGTATTTGTATGAAAATGCTAATGATAGCTATCAATAAGATCTGGTCCAGCAGATCATCTATTTGATCACTTCATCTATTCCTATTATTACACTTCCTTAAAAGCAGAAAGGCACAACTTATTTGAAAACAGCCTGTAACTCATGTTTTTCACTAATTCTGTCAACTTCTATTTCATAGTTAGGTTTTATGATGGTTGAATTCATACGCTCTAGACTTCATAAATGGCAGCTAGACGATAGAAATATTTCATTACTTAATTTACAACTAATAAGTTGCCTTCTTCAAAATATGATGTGAAATGGCCTCCTGGCTAAATTGCATTTCCAGCTGTGATGATAGCATGAGTGAGAAGTGGCTAGTGCAAGCCTCTACTGCCCTGCCTGGGTGGCATGAATGGCTGTCTTCTGCTAATAGCACTCTAACCCATTCCCTTACCCTGTCACCTTTATCCCCTTGGCTTTCAGCACTTGCTCCAGCCTGGAAAGAAGGAACTGCAGACACCTGATACTCAGATAAATGCTGAAATCCAGCTACAGCTCTGCTCACTGTAGAATGTGACCTCCTAGTATCTGGCACCTACCTCACATTTAAAAATAGATTTTAGTTACCTTTATCCATTTTATCAAATAGATATATATCATATCAAATACAAGAAGTTGGTAATATTCTGCTCATTGCTTATAACTAGGGCAGTTGGTAGTGACTCCTATTCATATTAGTTCCAACGTTAAATGCACTGTTCTTGCCCCTCTGAATTCAGGGAAACAGGTGGGACCAGAGAGGTTGCATATGTTTGTTATACTGAATCCTCATGGGATTTGTTCCCCCTTTGGGAAAGGAAACAACCAGACTAACACAAACATCTCAGAACTTTAAAAAAAGCTTCATTTGAGATGGCTTCTAAATATGTGAAAGGGCAAAATCGCATATTAGAATTTTAACTTTCTCCTTGACTGTTCTGATTCTTTTCCCTGCCAACTCTAGAAGAATTAAATGATGAGGGTTTCTGGTGGCAAATAAGTTGAGGGAACAAACTCTGTTGGCTCACTCATGCCTGGTGCCTTTGCTCTCAGTTCCTTTCCTATCTGGAATGCTCTGCTCACCCTGCTTTTTCCGGCAAAGTCCTACTCATCCTGCATAAGCCAGCTCAAATGTCACCTCCTCTGTGAAGTGTCACCTTCTTTCTCTCCCTTCCCTCCCATTAGAATTAATCACTCCTCGCAAATTGGTATAACCTTTCAGGAAGGCAATTGTCAATATGTGTCAAAAACTTCAAACATATTCACTTTTAGTAAACTTCATTAGGAAATAATTTGAAATGCAGACACGGACTAACATGATAATAGTAACTAAATTATTTATAATATGGAAAAATAAGAAAGCATAAATGTCCAAAGATGGGGGAAGACTGGTTAATGATTAATTGTCACATATCCATAATACTGAGGTGTCCACAGGAGAGGCACAGCAATGTTTGAACTGACATTTTATTTGTCATATAGTTCCCTCATCAGTCAAATGGGGATTGTGCAACATTAGCAGTGTGCTAGGCCCAGAGTAGTTACTCCACACATCATAGCTACTACTATGACCATTAATATGCCACCATTAAAATGAAGTTTACAATATATATATATTTTTGGCCATGCAGTGGCACGACCAGGAATCAAACCCGTGCCCCTGCAGTGGAAGCGCAGAGTCCTAACCACTGGACCACCAGGGACCACCACTTTACAAAATATTTTTAATGTTATGAGAAAATGCTTGGGGCAATGTTATTGAAAAAGTTGAATAAAATATTTAATGCATTTCTGCTCACAGACATAAAGGAGGGAATGAAACTAGGGGGTTTGGGAGAAATGGTGAGGTTATAATGTATGAATGGGGCATGCTACTCTGTATTTTTTTAAACAACAAGCATGTATTTAGGCATGCTTTTTAAAAACAAAACATCCCCATAAACAAAGCTACATATTCAATTTGATGACAGCTGTGTACATGTATGCATTAAAAAAATCAGAGAGCAATACCAAATGATAACAATAGAAGGACTGTGGGCTTTTTTCCTTTTTTCTTTCTTAATTTCTCAAATTTCTTATAATGAGTTTGTATTAGTTTTACAATAAGATTTTGCAAGACAGTTATTGCAGTCACCGCTTCGGTGATGAGATTTGAAGCAGGCATGGAAACAAAACCAGCTTAAGAAGGGTCTTGCAGATTAAATTAAGGGATTTGTCCTTTATATTGCAGGCAAGCAGGGCAGATATTGGAAAGGTCTTGCTGGATGCTGTGAAGAGACTGGGATTAGGAGTAGATAAGAATGGAGGCAGAGAGATTAATTAGGAGGCAGCTGGATTAAAAGGATGATGGTAACAGGGATCAGCATCATGATTAGGGAGAGCAAGATGTAGGCAGATTCAGGACACTTTTAAAAATATTTATTTATTTATTTTTTGGCTGTGTTGGGTCTCAGTTGTGGCATGCGGGATCTTTGTTGAGGCATGTGGGATCTTGTGTTGTGGTGCTCTGGCTCTTCGTTGTGGTGCACGGGCTTCTCTTTAGTTGTGGCATGCAGGTTTTCTCTTCTCCAGTTGTGGCGCGCGGGCTCCAGGGCACATGGGCTCTGTAGTTTCTGGCATGCTGACTCTCTCGTTGAGGCGCGTGAGCTCACTAGTTGTGGCGTGCGGGCTTAGTTGCCCCGTGGCATGTGGGATCTTAGTGCCCCGACCAGGGATTGAACCCACGTCCCCTGCATTGAAAGGCAGATTCTCTGCCACTGGACCACCAGGGAAGTCCCCAGGACACTTTTAAAAGCAGCCTTAATAGGACTTGAAGACTGCATGAACGTGAGAAGTAAGGAAGAAAGAAGGTTCAAAGTCTCTGTTTCTATTTTGGTGTCAAACTACCTGGGTGAACTACCACTCACAGAGGAGTGAGTTATTATTTCAGGGCAAGCATTGTATGATTATCTGATTGCATTCTCACAACAACTCTTTGTAGTAGGACTGTTAGTTCCAGTTTAAAGGAAAGCTGAGGTTTAGAGTGGTAAAATATCTTGCCCAAGGTCACCCAGGTAATTAGGTTGCTGGGATTCACACCCAGCCCCTGGCTACTCTTGAGAGTCAATGCTTAAACCACCACATGCCCTACCTGCCAACCCAGCAGAAAGAACAAGTTTAGAAGGAGAACTGACTGGACAGTAGAGAAAAAACAGCAATGAAGATAATGTGTTCATTTTTAGATAAGTTGATATTGAGTTCAGTGGGATGTCTAGCAAATAGACGGACATGTGGTTTGGAACCCAGGGAAAGGTAAGGTCTGGAGATGCTGTGAGCCATTAGCACTCAGATTACACATTAGTGAAAGCCAGAGGAGTAGATGAGGTGGGTCAGGAGATGGTGTCAAATAAGAAAAGTCCCAGGAAAGCATCTAGGGAACATAAACATTTAAGGTACAGGTTAAGGATAATTTTTTTTTTTTAAAACAGAGGAAACCTGAAGGAGCCAGATAAATGGAAAAAGAGCCAGGAGACTCTGGGGCCAAAAGAAGAAAGTTTCAAAAAGGAATGAGGGATTGACAGTGTTAAATGCTGAGTCTTAATCAAATAAAATAATAACCGAAAAGTTGCCATTGAAGTTTATGATTTAAAATTTTGATCTTTATATTCAAACTGTAACTGTTTTTTGTAAATAACATTAAAAAACTATAGTACCATTCTTAATATTAATGGGATTTTGTTAATGCCCTTGGGTTATATTTTCACTTCTTAGATTTTCTACCAAGCATATACATGTATAGGTTTCATATAGTTTTCATGTTTCATTACTTTTAAAACTAGTGTTTGTTCTAGCTTTATTACAATGAATAAGAGCTAAGAAGGCAAGCATAGGTTTAATCCTATATGCAAGCAAAATGGTATTTACAATCAAATTAGTAATTTAGGGGATAGTGGAAATCTAGCCCAACTTGGGTAACAAGAGAAAATTTCATGTAATTCCACATTATAAAATGAAAGCATGTATAAAAATGCTGAGTTTTAAAAATTGGGAATAAAAAAAGATTTGTGTATAAAGAAGGTTTATTACTAGCTAAATATATTATTTTTAAAAATGCTTACTGGGCTTCCCTGGTGGCGCAGTGGTTGAGAGTCCGCCTGCCGATGCAGGGGACACGGGTTCGTGCCCCGGTTGGAGAAGACCCCACATGCCGCGGAGCGGCTAGGCCCGTGAGCCATGGCCGCTGAGCCTGCGTGTCCAGAGCCTGTGCTCCGCAATGAGAGAGGCCACAACAGTGAGAGGCCCGTGTACCGCAAAAAAATAAAAAATAAATAAATAAATAAAAATGCTTACTTATTTTTTCCATGGAATAAACATAGGCAAAGGGTCAGTGAGAAATACCCAAAACGTACATAACTTTTAAAAGTAAAATAGATGGGATAGGTCTTTTGAAGCAATACATAAAATACAGATATCATGAAGAAAAATATTGACAAATTTACTTCATAAGAATTTAAAATTAGGGACTTCCCTGGTGGCACAGTGGTTAAGAATACACCTGCCAGTGCAGGGGACACGGGTTCGAGTCCTGGTCCAGGAGGATCCCACATGCTGCGGAGCAACTAGGCCCGTGTGTCACAACTACTGAGCCAGTGCTCTAGAGACCGCGAGCCACAACTACTGAGCCCATATGCCACAACTACTGAAGCCCACACTACTAGAGCCTGTGCTCCGCAACAAGAGAAGCCACGGTGATGAGAAGCCCGTGCACCACAACAAAGAGTGGCCCTCACTTGCCGCAACTAGAGAAAGCCCGCACTCAGTAACAAAGACCCAATGCAGCCAAAAATAAAGAAAGAAAGAAAGAAAAGAATTTAAAATCATGCACAATGAAAGATATCATAAGCAAAGTTAGGAAACAACACTGTCACATATGTAGCAATGGATTAACGTGCATAATAGGTAAAGAACTCTTACAAATAATTAAGAAACAGACACACGTCTTGGGACTTCCCTGGTGGCACAGCGGGTAAGACTGCGCTCCCAATGCAGGGGGCCCAGGTTCGATCCCTGGTCAGGGAACTGGATCCCACATGCATGCCGCAACTAAGAGTTCGCATGCCACAACTAAGAAGCCAGTGAGCTGCAACTAAGGAGCCTGAGAGCTGCAACTGGGGAGCCCGCCTGCCACAACTAAGACTCGGTGCAACCAAAATAAATGAATAAATAAATAAATAAATAAATATTTTTAAAAAAGAAACAGAAACAAGTCTTAGAAAAAATAGTCAATGAATTAAAAAATGACAACTGACTGAATAAATACAAAGTCAGAAAAACATCAAAAAATGCTCATCTTCATGAATAATTAATGAAATGCAAGTGAAAAAAAATTAGTGGAAGCTCATTTGTCTGACTTACTAACTGATCTGCAGGATTAATCACATTCTCTCTTCCCTCTGTGACATCCACGGATTTTGAGTACTATCAAAGCTGTAGGTTAGTATATGTTGGTCTTTGCATTCTTATTTCTTCTAGTTTACCAAGAATAACTTAGGTTTCTTACCCAATGCATTTATGTCAGTTATACTTGTTATTGTAATTATGTAATTTACTTACCTATTCTGAAAAAGCTCTGTGTCTCTGAAAACTAATTTGAATGCTTTAGAAAGACTAGATAAAGGTGAAGAGCTTTAAAAAGCTCTGTAATTGGTTGTGGAAGAAATTAACCTGAAAGACTAGGTAAAAATATAAGAATCTAGAAGGATATGAACTCAGATGAATAAGGGCCACTAAGTTCTCATCTCACTCCAAAAAAACTAAAAATGGCAAATGAAACATAATCGGCATAGTTTATGTACGAAAGACAATGACAAACTCTGTAAGTGTGTGTGTGTGTGTGTGTGTGTGTGTGTGTGTGTGTGTATAATTTTTTAAAAGAATTTCTCTGTAACTCTGATTACCTGATCAGTTATTCGTCTTGAGTTCCAGAAATAGCGAATTTCTTCTATAAAGAGATACCTTTCTTTCTCCTTATCAGATTAACAAAAATGAACAAAAAAGAATAATATCTTGTGGTAGTAATGGTGCATGTAAATAGGCACTTTGACAACATGCTGGTGGGAGTGTAAATTTGTATAATTTGGGGGAAGATTTATAGGAGGCTATTTATCAAAATTAAAAGTGACTCACTAGTAATGAGGACTGGATTTACCTACCATTTGAACAATTTTAAAAACCAGACAAAACATACAATAGTTTCAATAACTGGACATGAGGCAATGATGGAGAGTGATCCCTAAGAGATGGAGAACAAGCAAGGACAGCCCTACTGCTGCCTCAGATCACAGTCTAGAGAGAGTTCCCAGGCTGTGGTGCGATTTGGGAAAACCTAAGTGGAATTCAACAAGCAGAGCTGAGGAGAAAGAGTGAAGAATCCAAGAAGAACAAAGAGGCTAGTGTTTGGGGACCCTCTGCAGATCTCAGGAGTTCTCTTTCTGTGCAGCTCTTTTCTTACTGTTACTCCTCCCTGCATTTAGTATTCAGTAGAGTATTAATCAGTTCATCTTTGTGAGGAAGTTGCCTGAGGCCAGGGAAGTAACTGCCTAAAAAAGTTACTGCTCCTCATGCTCACACAGGCCCGTGAACAGGGCCTGTTCTCACTAGCCAGCCAGAAAGCCTCATAATTCATAGTACATTGGGTAGAGTTCTCAGAAGTGTCTTGCCTTAAGAAGTGGGGACTAATTAGTTCTAGAATAAATGCTGCTCTGGTCCCACCAACAAATCTTAAAAGCAAGATTTGAAAGAGTCAAACTGTTTTCAAGTAATTTAATTGTATCCTTGAGTTTGTGAAGAAAACTCAAGAATATCTACAAATATAAAAATGTCCAGCATCCAACAAGATAAAATTCATAATACCTGGCATTCGATAAAAAATTTCCAGGCATGCAAAGAAGAAAAATATTATCCATAATGAGAAGTAAAAACAATCAAATGAAACCCACTCAGAATGTAAATTGGTGCAGCCACTATGGAAAACAGTATGGAAGTTCCTCAAGTAACTGAAAATAGAGTTGCCATATGATTCAGCAATCCCACTCCTGGGCATATATCTGGACAGAACTATAATTTGAAAAGATACATGTACCCCTATGTTCATAGCAGCACTATTCACAATAGCCAAGACATGGAAACAACTGACAGATGAATGGATAAAGATGATGTGATAGATACAATGGAATACTACTCAGGCATAAAAAAGAATGAAACAATGCCATTTGCAGCAACATGGATGGACCTAGAGATGATCATACTAAGTGAGTAAGTCAGAAAGAGAAAGATAAATACCATATGATATCACTTATATGTGGAACCTAAAATATGACACAAATGAACTTACTTATGAAACAGAAATGGACTCACTGACATAGAGAACAGACTTGTGGTTGCCAAGTGGGAGGGGGAGGTAGAGGAGGAAAGGATTGGGAGTTTGGGATTAGCAGATGCAAACTATTATATATAGAATGGATAAACAATAAGATCCTACTGTACAGCACAGGGAACTATATTCAGTATTCTGTAATAAACCATAATAGAAAGGAATATGAAAAAGAATACATATATGTATACCTGAATCACTTTGCTGGACAGCAGAAATTAACACAACATTGTAAATCAACTATACTTCAATAAATTTTTTTTTTTGCGGTACGCGGGCCTGTCACTGTTGTGGACTCTCCTGCTGCGGAGCACAGGCTCCGGACGCGCAGGCTCAGCGGCCATGGCTCACAGGCCTAGCCGCTCCGTGGAATGTGGAATCCTCCCGGACCGGGGCATGAACCCGTGTTCCCTGCATCGGCAGGTGGACTCTCAACCACTGCGCCACCAGGGAAGCCCCAATAAAATAAATTTTTAAAAAATGAAACCCACCTAGAATGGACACAGATGTTAGAATTAACAGACAAGGTCATTCAAGCAGCTATTTTAACAGTCTTCCCTACGCTCAGAAATCTTCAGGAAAGATGAAACATGTTAGGTAGGGACACAGAAGATATAAAAAGACTCAAATTTAACTTCTAGAGAGGAAAACTATAATTTACGAAGTAAAAAATATACTGAATGAGATTAATGGCATATTAAACATTGCAGAAGAAAATTTTAGTATATTTAAAGCATAGAAAATGAATTTATCCAAAAGGAAACATACAGAAAAAAGAAACCAACTAAAAAAGAAAAATAAAGTATGCATGAGCTGTGGGACAACCTCAAGCAGCCTAATATATATGTAACTGTAGTTCCCAAAGGTGGGACAGAAGAAAATTTCCCAAACAAAATTCCAAAATTTGATGAAAAGCAGGAATCAACAATTTGAGAAGTCTAATGAACTTAAGAAGCCTACAGAAAACTGCACAAAGGTACATTGTGACCAAACTGCTCAACACCAATGATTAAGATAAAATCTTAAAAGCAGCTTGGGTAGGCAGGGAGAGACACATCATGTACAGTACAAAAATAAGGAGGACAGGACATTTCTTGTCTGAAACAATGCAGGTGACAAGACAATGGCGCAACAACTTTCAAGTACTGGAATTAAAACACCATCAACCTAGGGTTCTGTTACTAGTGAAAATAACTTTCAAAAGCAAAGATGAAATTCTTTTTCAGATATTCGAAGCTGAAATAGTTAATTGGAGATTTGCATTATAATAAATGTTTTAAAAAATTCTTCAGGCAAAGGGAAATGACATCAGATGACACCTACAAAAAGAAATGAAGAGCACTGGAACAACTTAGATAAAATGAACAAAGACTTGGGTCTTTGAATGACATAAACTACCAAAACGCAATAGGAAGAAATAAATAGTCCAAATAGCCCCATATCAGTTAAAGAAATTAAATTTATAGTTAATAACCTTCTCACAAAGAAGACTTAAGATCAAAATAGCTTCACTGGTGAATTCCACCAAACATTTAAGGAAGAAATAATACCAAGTCCCATCAAAATCTTTCAGAAAATTGAAGAGAAGAGGAAACTTTCCAATTTATTCTATTAGGCTAGTATTACCCTCAATCTAAAACTGGACAAAGACATTACAAGAAAAGAAAATTACAGGTCAATATCATTCGTAAATTAGCTTTGTAATTTCTTGACAAAATTTTAGCAAATCTAATTCAAAAATATAAAAAGTGACAGTATATCATGATCAGGTGGGTTTCATCATAGGAATGGGTAACATTTAAAAATCAAAGTAATATATCGTATTAGCAAAATTAAAACCAGAGAAGTATTTCAATAAATGTATAAAAAGCATTTAATAAAATTCAACAGTCATTCCTGAGGGGGGAAAAGTCTATTAAATTAGGGACAGAAGGGAAGTTATTTAACTTGATTCGGTGATTTATGAAAAACCTACACCAACAGCTAACATCATACTCAATGGTAAAAAGCTGAAAGCTTTTCCTCAAAGATCAGAAGCAACAAGGATGCCCACTCTCACCACTTCTGTTCAACATAGTATTGAAAGTCCTAGCCAGAGCAACTAGGCAAGAAAAAGAAATAAAAGGCATCAAATCAGAAAGGAAGTAGTAAAATCATCACTATTTGCAGATGACATGATATTATGTACAGGAAACCCTAAAGATGTCACAGAAAACTGTTAGAACTAATCAACAAATTCAGTAAAGTTGTAAGATACAAAACTAATATACAAAAATCGGTTGCATTTCTGTATACTTAATAACAAACTATCAGAAAGAGAAATTAAGAAAACAATCCCATTTACAACTGCAGCAAAGAGAATAAAATCCTAGGAATAAATTTAACCAATGAGGTGAAAGACCTGTACACTGAAAATTATAAGACACTGATGAAAGAAACTGAAGAAGACACAAGTAAATGGAAATACATTCCATGTTCATAGACTGGAAGAATTAATATCATTAAAAACATCTATACTACCCAAAGCAATCTCCAGATTCCATGAAATCCCCAACAAGATTCCAATGGTATTTTTCATGGAAGTAGAACAAGCAATCCTAACATTTATATAGAACCACAAAAGACCCTGATAGATAAAGGAATCTTGAGAAAAAAGAACAAAGCTGGAGGCATCATGCTTCCTTGATTTTAAACTATATTAAAAAGCTATAACAATCAAACCAGTATGATTTTAGAATAAAAACAGACATATAGATCAGTGGAACAGATTAGAGAGCCCAGAAATAAACCCACACATTATGATCAATTTACAACAAAGAAGGCAAGAATACACAATAAAAGGTTTTGGGGAGGCTGCACAGCCACATGCAAAAGAATGTAACTGTACCACTATCTTACACCATACACAAAAATCAACTGAAATGGATCAAAGACTTGAACGTAAGACCTGAAACCATAAAACTCCTGGAAGGAAACATAGGCTGTAAGCTCCTTGACGTTGGTCTTGGTGATGATTTTTTGGATTTGACATCCAAAGAAAGGCAACAAAAGCAAAATTAAACAAGTGGGACTATATCAAACTAAAAAGCTTCTGGCACAGCAGAAGAATAGATCAACAAAAGGCAACTTATACAATGGGAGAAAATATTTGCAAATCATATGCCTGATAAGGGATATATATAAAGTATATATACTTTATATACTTTATGTATATAAAGTATACAAAGAACTCATACAACTCAACATCAAAACAAACAACCTGATTAAAAAATGGGAAGAGGACATGAATAGACATTTTTCCAAAGAAAACAGATGGCCAATAAACACATGAAAAGATGTGTCACTAATCAGCATCATTAATCAACAAGGAAATGAAAATCAAAACCACAATGAGGTATTACCTCACACCTGTTAGAACTGCTATTACCAAAAAGACAAGAAACCCTTGTGTACTGTTGGTGGGAATGTAAATTGGAGCAGCCACTGTGGAAAATGGTATGGAGGTTCCTCAAAAAATGAAAAATAAAATAACCATATAATGCAACAATTCTACTTATAGGTATTTATCTGAAGGAAACAAAAACACTAACTCAAAAACATATATGAACCCCCGTGTTCACTGCAGCATTATTATTTTTTAAATAAATTTATTTATTTATTTTTAGCTGTGTTGAGTCTTTGTTGCTGTACACAGGCTTTCTCTAGTTGCGGTGAGCGGGGGCTACTTTTCATTGCGGTGTGCGGGCTTCTCATTGCGGTGGCTTCTCATCGCAGAGCACGGGCTCTAGGTGCACGGGCTTCAGCAGTTGTGGCGCATGGGCTTAGTCGTTCTGCGGCATGTGGGATCTTCCTGGACCAGGGCTCGAATCCATGTGCCCTGCATTGGCAGGCGGATTCTTAACCACTGCGCCACCAGGGAAACTCGACTGCAGCATTATGTATAATAGCTAAGACATGGAAACAACCTAAGTGTCCATCGGTGGATGAATAGATAAAGAAGTTGTGGTGTGTAAATATATATATGTGGAATATTATTCAGCTATAAAAAGGAAGGAATTACTGCCACTGCAACAACATGTATGGACCTTAAAGGCATTATGCTAAGTGAAATAAGTCAGACAGAGATAGACAAACACCCTATGACCTCACTCACATCTGGAATCTAAGAAACAAATAAAACAAAAAAACCCGAAAATCATAGGTACAGAGTACAGTTTGGTGGTTGCCAGAGGTGGGGAGGGGGTTTGGGGCAGGGTGCAATGGGTGAAGGGGGTCAAAAGGTGCAAACTTCCAGCTATAAAATAAATAAGTCCTGGGGATGTAATGTACAGCATGATGACTATAATTAATAATACTGTATTGTATATTTGAAAGTTGCTAAGACAGTAGATCTTAAAACTTCTCAGGACAAGACAAAAAATTTTGTAACTATGTGTGGTGATAAATGGTAACCAGATTTATTGTGGTGATCACTGCACAATATATACATATATCATACCATTATATTGTATACCTGAAACTAATATAATGTTATATGTCAATTATATCTCAATTAAAAAAACAAAACAAAAAGCTGGAAAAAACTGTTGTTAAAAATACTAAAGTATCAGCCTTTTCCCTTTCTTCCAAAAAAAAAAAAAAAAAAAAAAAAGCAAGAAAAGAAAAACCACAAAAATACCCCAGATTAAATTCCTCAAAAAACAACAACAAAAAAAAAACCTTACAGGTAGCATCAGACTTAATAGTGTAAGCACAACTGAATGCTTTCCCCTACAATCAGGAACAGGACATGTCCACTCTCACTTCTTTTTAACATTGTACTGGAGGTCCTAGCCAGTACTAAATTAAAAAAAAAAAAGACATATAAGTCATCCAGATTAGAAAGGAAGAAACAAAACTGTCTTTATTTGCAGTTGGCATGACCTTCTACGTAGAAATGTGATGAATCTACAAATATGCTACAACAGCTAATAAGTGAATTAGGTAATAACACAGGTACAAACCAACATATAAAAAAATCAACTGCATTTCTATCTACTATCATTGAACTACAAAAAATTGAAATTGAAAAACAAAACTTGACCATTTATAAAAGCATCTAGAAATATGATATCTTTAGGGAAAGATCTGACAAAAGAATGAAAGATCTCTAGAGTAAAAACTACAAAACACTGTTGAGAGAAATTAAGGAAGACCTAAGTAAGTGGTGCAGTATACCATGTTCAGAGGTCAGAAGACTTGTTTAGATGTCAATTCTCCACATATTGATCTACAGATTCAATGCAACCTCAAAACAAAATCCCAGCAGTTTTTTAAAATATAGAAATTGACAAGCTCATTTCTAAAATTCAAATGGAAAGCAAAACACCTAGAATAGCCAAAATAACTTGAAAAAGAACAAAGTCAGAGGGCTAACATTACCTAATTTCAAGACTTAATATAAAACTATGGTAATCAAGACAGTATGGTATTTGTATAAAGATAGGGCTTCCCTGGTGGCACAATGGTTGAGAGTTTGCCTGCCGATGCAGGGGACACGGGTTCGTGCCCTGGTCCAGGAAGACCCCACATGCCGTAGAGTGGCTGGGCCCGTGAGCTGTGGCCACTGAGCCTGTGCGTCCGGAGCCTGTGCTCCGCAATGGGAGAGGCCACAGCAGTGAGAGGCCTGCGTACCGCAAAAAAAAAAAAAGATAGACAGAGATCAATGGAATAGAATACATAATCCAGAAATAAACTCACATATATGCATATGATCAATTCCTTTACAACAAAAGTGCAAAAATAACTCAGTACCAAAAGGCTAGTCTTTTTAACAAATCCTGCCTAAACAATTGCATATACATATATTTTAACAAAAGGAATTTTGGTCCACATCTTGCAATATATACAAAAATTAACCCCAAAAGGACTGTTGATCAACTATAAAATATTATACTTAAAAAACTTCTAGAAGAAAATATAGAAGAGTATTTTTGTGAACTTGGAGTACAGAAAGATTTCTTGGATACACCATGAAAAGTATGACCCATAAGGAAAAACTGATAAATTAGACTCCATCAAAATTAAAAACTGTTAAGAGAATGAAAAAACAAAACACAACTGAGAGAAAATATTTCCAAATCATATATATGAAAAAAGATTTATATGCAGAATCTATAAAGAAATATCAGAATTCAATAAGAAAACAAAAGACCCAAATAAAAAAATGGGCAGAAGATCTGGAAACACATTTCACCAAAGAAGGTATATAGATGATACATAAGCAAATGAAAAGATGTTCAACATCACAGGTCATTAGGAAAATGCAAATTATAACCACAGTGAAATACTACTACAAACCTATAGGCTCTAATAAATACTGACCATGTCAAGTGTTAGGATATCGAGGAACTGGAACTCTCATACATTGCTAGTGGGAATATAAAATGGTACAGCTACTTTGTAAAACAGTTTGGCAACTCCTTAAAAAGTCATACAACTACCATATCATCCAGGCATTCCACTTCAAGGAATTTACCCCAGAGAAATTAAAACATTTGTTTGTATACATGTGTTCATAGCAGCTTTATTTGTAAAAGCCAAAACTCAAATGTCCATCAACAGGTAAATAGATAAACACATTATGGTGTATCCATACAACAAAATACTACTCAGCCATACACACACACACATCTTTTGATACATACAACATGGATGGATCTTAAAAGATTTAAGTTAAGCTGAGTAAAAGAATCCAGACAGGGCTTCCCTGGTGGCGCAGTGGTTGAGAGTCCGCCTGCCGATGCAGGGGACACGGGTTCGTGCCCCGGTCTGGGAAGATCCCACATGCCGCAGAGCGGCTGGGCCCCTGAGCCATGGCCGCTGAGCCTGCGCGTCTGGAGCCTGTGCTCCGCAACGGGAGAGGCCACAATGGTGAGAGGCCCGCGTACCATAAAAAAAAAAAAAAAAAAAAGAATCCAGACAAAAAATGCATATTTACTAATATGATTCCATTTATATACAAACCTAGAAAATTCAACTTATCTATAGTAACAGAAAGCAGATCACTGGTTGCCTGGGACTGGAAGTGGGTTGTGTAGGGGTGGGATGTATTGATTACCAAGGCGCACAAGGAAACTTTGGAGGTAATGGATATGCTCATTATATTGATTGTGATGATGGTTTCACAGTATCAAAACATATGTCAAAACTTTGTTATTTTGAACCTTAGCAAGTCTGTTAAAAAACTGAACAAACAAAATTGGTGCACTTATACAAGAGAAATCTATGTGGCAGTTTTAAAGAATGAGGTAGGGCTAATAAATACTGAAGATTTCCAAGATATAGTGTTAGATAAAAACATAAAGTACTGAGTACTATAAATAACCTGTTACCATTTGTGATTTTATTTTAAACAAAAAAGGATATTCAACCAACCCATCCAATAATTGTTTCTACATGCATAACCTATCTCTGGAAAGATACCCCAAAATTGATGAGAGAGACAAAGAGAGAAGGAGGGAGGGAGGAGGAATGAGAATGGGAGGCTGAGAGAGAAAGAGGGAAATGGGGGGTAGACTGGGGTTTGGAGTAGGAGAGAAACTTACTTTTCACTGCATGCCTTTTTGAACTATGATTTTTTTTCCCCCACAAATGTACCACTTTTGAAAACGAACATTGATTCCATTTTGGAGGATCTGTCCTATAGCAACACTGGTGGAAATGCCAGAAGATACATGTACAAAGCTATCCATTGTTGTAATATGTTAAAGAAATTGTTTAAGGAAAACAAAAATTGGAACACATTGCTTACATTTAATATATTTTTTTAAACATAGAAAATAATAGCCTAAAATGTACACTCATTTTCTCTCTCTCACTCCCTTTCTCTCTCAGAAAAATCTGAAACTATACAGACTGATACAAACAATTATCTCTGGGGATGGTTCTAAAAGGTCAGACAAAGACGGCAGAGGTATGTGTAGTGATTTACATTCTAAGTTTCTGGATTGTAGGAAAATTTTTTTTGGCAATCAGTGTATATTTCCTTTTAAATTAAAAGGTCTCAATAAAGATTATTTATTTAATTTTAAAAATTGAGCTACGATTGACATAACTCAATGAAGATTTTCAAAAATTAAAATAAATTAAAATTGGTTTCAGTTTGCAGTATCACTGTAATAGATGTGAAAGTGTGCTAGTTTTACATCAGACTTAATATGATATGCTCACCCTTTTCCGCGCTTCAGATTTCTGGAAGCACTCATGCTGTATGAAAGTAGCTGCAGCAGAAATCCTGGACGGCGGCATGTGGTCTGCCTCAAGCATACTCACTGCTCGCTCCAGAGTCATCTCCGTGTCTGCATTCCTAGACAAACAGTCACAGATTCAGCAAAATTCCAAACCTGCCCTCTCCTGTCAACTTGATCCTCCAGAGATGACTTGGCTAATATCGTGAAGCACCTAGAACGTCTGAGCCTTGCCTCCTCTTCAGCCAGAGGAATAATCAGCCTCTGAGGTCAGAAGGTATAGGAAGCTAGCAGCAGAAACACTCCAGCTCTGGTCAGACTAGCCTCTAAAGATACCACTGAATTGAGAAGAAACTTAACTCTGTTTAAGATAAACATGTATCTTACATGAAATTTAAAAGAAATTTGGTCACAGAAATTAAAAATTATTCCTACCCTGGTAATGTCACACCTGTAAGTTAAACACCTTCCCTCAAAAATCATTAGATTTTTCTCACCAGCTGCTCAAAATCTGTTATTTCACCTGAAAATCAGTTTTAAAAGAAGCATTCTAAAAGTGCTCTTATTTGATGAATATAGTAGTATGTAAACAGTACAAGCCAGGAAAACTGAGTTTGTTTGGTTAAAATAAGTCATGCTAGTGTGACAGAATCCATCAGGAAAGGTAATGATTACATGCAACAATAAAAAGCCCTTTTTAAAGACAATTTTATAAACATTCTGTTACCATTTGCTTTGCCATTGTAATGACATTCAGTTTACATCTATCTAGTAGCATACTTTGTCCTCTACTAATTGCAGGTGTGTAGTGTGATGAAATCTGACTCAGTTTGATACTGACAGGATAATTTATAGAGAACAAATAAAATTGCTATGTGTAAAACAATAGCTCCCAAATGCCTCACAGAAGTGGCATTTTTTTCCTCCCCTTTTACTTCTGCCTAGAGGGTGACTAGGTTAGGTAGCCTATTACCAAGGTAGATGTGCACTTCCTTTTTTCTTTTGCACATCTGCACTTCCTTAAGTATCGCCTCAGAGAAACCATACTCAGGATGGCAACACGTTAGGACTGTGGCTAAAGACATGCTTTAAAGGTAACCTAGGACTTTTTTTTGGCTTCAAAGAAGGTTACACCTGATTCATTTCAGGTAATGGAGACTCCTAAGACATTATGGGAGGGAATTTTCCAGTACCTGCTAGCAAGAACTGTGAGGAAATTCTCTCTTACAGCTGGCTAACCCACCAATACATGCGCCTGTGTACAGAGGTGAGCATGTGTATGTTGTGAATGGCTGTGTGTGTGGGTGTGGCACAGGTGAGGATAAGAGTAATGGGCCTCATGACTAAAAACTAATTTCCACTGCTTCTGAAACACATGTTCAAACACAGAAGTGTTACCTCATGAGTATAAGGGTATTAAAAATGAAGCACTTCTGGCATCTATACTGAGAATTATATAATGATCTCATATTTTTAACTGTTGGGACTTAGCAATCAAGTTAATTGGTAAAAATGTAGGCTATTTTCACTAAAACTAGAATTTGAATCACTTTTATTTAATATAAACACCCTTTTAAAAAGAGATGGAACCTCCATCCTGTTTTCCAATAGTTAGCTAGTGGGAAGCAGTGGCATAGCACAGGGAGATCAGCTCAGTGCTTTGCGATGAACTAGAGGGGTGGGATAAGGAGGACGGGTGGGAGGCTCGAGAGGGAGGGGATATGGGGACAGGTATATGCATATTCACTGATTCACTTTGGTGTACAACAGGAACCAACACAGTACTGTGAAGCAATTATACTCCAATAAAGATCTATTAAAAAAAAAGAGATGGAAATATTTCATATGCATGGACTCCAATTCCTTTACAGGGAAATCAAAAGTGAAATTAGTTTTAAGTCTTTTACCATCCACCACTACAGGTGTTTAAACTAATGAAAGATCATTCATAACCTAAGAATAACCTCCTGTTTAACACTTCTTTTTTTTCAAGATTCAGCCATTAATGTACTTCGTAAGTCATAAATGACTCAGGAAAGTTTGAATTCCCAAGTCTCTAACACCAACAATTAATTCCATTCCTGAACATGATTCACAAAGAACTTCTGCATTCACTACCAGCCAACCTAATGCTACTTTACTTTATCATTAAAAACAATTCCAAAACATAACGAAGACTTCCTCAACAAGAAGGTCTGCCACAGCTGTCAGGGCATCAATTTCCTGTTTTGTTATTGTCTGTAAAGTCCAACTCTATAACATGGCATATGTTCTGACCTCAGTCTGACTCCATCTCCTGCCATCCTCCACCCCATCTCCTCTCCCTCCCCTGATGGACTAACCCATCCTCCAATCACAGCAGACTTTTAATCCTTCTCTAAACACTGCACGCCTCTTCACAAGCCACTCTCTCTGATTTTTCTAGAAAGCCCACCCTTCTACCTAATTTTTTTTTGGCGGTACGCAGGCCTCTCACTGTTGTGGCATCTCCCGTTGCGGAGCACAGGCTCTGGACGCACAGTCTCAGCAGCCATGGCTCACGGGCCCAGCCGCTCCACGGCAAGAGGGATCTTCCCGGACCGGGGCACGAACCTGTGTCCCTTGCATCGGCAGGCGGACTCTCAACCACTGCGCCACCAGGGAAGCCCCCCTTCTACCTAATTCTTAATTTTTCAAGACTCAATTCAAATATCATCACTTCTGTGAAATCTTTCCTGTAGCCCTACTCCCAGATAGAGCTATTCTTTTCCTCCTCTATTCTCCCATAGCACTCCTCCCGTTTCCCAACAAAACTGGAGTCTGCTAGTGCAACACACAGCAGTCAATCTAATGACACAGAGTTGTGGTGAAGGAAAGTACAGCATTTACTTCAGGGCACCCAAGCAAGGAGAATGGGCAGCTCATGCTCAAAAGACCAGATGGCTGTCAGGGAAGGGTTTTTGGTTTTTTTTTTAAATAAATTTATTTATTTATTTTTAGGGTTTTTGTTGCTGCACGGGCTTTCTCTAGTTGCAGTGAGTGGGGTGGGGGGGATACTCTTCATTGTGTGTGGGCTTCTCACTGCGGTGGCTTCTCTTGTTGAGGAGCATGGGCTCTAGGCATGGGCTTCAGTAGTTGTGGAATACAGGCTCATTAGTTGTGGCTCACGGGCTCAGTGTTGTAGCTCGCGGGCTCTAGAGCGCAGGCTCAGTAGTTGTGGTGCACGGGCTCAGCCGCTCCACAGCAAGAGGGATCCTCCCGGACCAGGGCTCGAACCCGTGTCCCCTGCACTGGCAGGTGGACTCTTCACCACTGCGCCACCAGGGAAGCCCCAGGGAAGGGTTTTTAAAGGCAAAATTAGGAGTGAGGGTTGCAGGGTGCCTGATCAGATTGTGGACATTCTTCTGATGGTGGTGAGGTAACAGGATGATGTTCCAGGAATCTCAACAATCAACCTTCTGGTTCCAACCAGTATGGGGTCTAGGTGTTGGTGGTCAGCACATAGTCACTATCCACAATGAGTGGCGGTCCTAGTTTCTGCAGAACTCAGAGATATGTGTTAGATTGTTATCTATATCCCTTCAGGATGAACTAGGAGTACTGTGACTCCAATGTTCTAATCATTAACTACTTGAGCCGGCTCTTTGGAACTCAGAGAGGGCCTAGGAGACAAAAGCCTTTCTTCAAACAAGAAACGTGGGATATGGAGGGAATTTTGCACCCAGGCAAGGCCCTGCAGGGTCCTGCCTGGTTTCACCTCAATCTCTCTTCCTCCCTACTTCCTTCCCTGCTTCCCTTTCGTCCTTCTTTCCCCCCTTTCTGCTCACTCACAAAACATTTCTTGAAGCCTGTAGAAATGTGGGTTGGGAGATGGGGTTGGGGAGGGAAGCATCAGGATGAGCAGTTGTTCCTCGGCCCCATTATCCACTGAGCAGATTCTCCAGAAGTGAGTCTTTTCAACAACTTTAGTTAATATGATATCAATTATATGTTTTACAAAAATGTAAAGAGGAAGCAGTGTAAAATATCACTGGTCAGAATATGAGATATTATACGAAAAATTAAAAACGGTCCTTGTTTTTAGGTGTGCAATCCCTCAGCAACCGCATTCCTGCCAATAATAATACAGCCCTGCCCTAGGTTGGTTCCCAGATATTAGAATAGCTCTGAAGGCCAAGCAAACACCAGATGATGAATGAAGAGCTCCCTCGTGTTGTCAGATGCTTAGGAAATGCAAATCACCCTACCTCACAAAGATTTTAGGTGTGATGAAAGCACTGCTTTGGAAAGATGACTTTGGAGTGGATATGTGTCTCTAGACACAGTTTTGAGGGCACTACAAGAGTCTTAGCTGAAGCAATAAAGTTGTGAACTGGGCTGTTAAAAATGGAAATGGAAAGAAAGATATAACTAAAAGAGACCTGAGGAATCAAAGAACTAGAGAGGTTGTTAATTAAGAGGATGTGAAGGGAAGTTTTTATGACATCTTTTCTGCTCTGTGCTGCTCTATGTCACAAAGTTGACTGGTGATCCTACCAGAGATAAAGTCTCTCACCTTTCTCTCCCTCTACTAATACATCACTCTTTTGTTCTCTGAATTCCTATAGACACTAGTACAATCTAGCACTTGATGTGTCTTATTTTCTTTTTTACGGATCCTCTATGGTGCTTACTGCAGTGTTGCGTACACTGGAGCAACCTAATATTCATTTGCTGAACCACCAGTCCTCCATAGGTACAGAAATCATATTTTCAGTAAAACTGATCTACAGTGTTTTACTTGGTGATTTCTTAAACCTTTTTCATTAGTCTGATTTAGAACAGTTGTTCACTATCTCTCTTTACTCCAATGTTTTGATTTTCAGCTGCATTAGAAACTGACCAGCCATTCTTCTTTTAGAAACAAAGATCCATTGTTTAATACCTGTGTCATTATGTAGCTTTATAGTTTTACCTAACTACTCTATAGGAACGTTCCACAAATATGAAAGAACACTTCCTTACATGTGGGATTTTCACTAGACATAAAAAAGCAGCTTCCAAATATAGGGACTGGATAGAGGTTGAAATGTGAGACACTGCAAGGCAAAGGAGAGCAGAGTGTGAGTTCTCAAGGGCAGAGCTCTCAGGGGGCAGCCCGGGGAACTGAAATGAGCCATGGGGCACACCAAAGGAGGAAGAGAATCAGATATGGATGCCACCTTGATCATTATAGGAAATATCCCTGACGCCCTTTCCTTTCCATACATAGCAAAAATTTCAAGAAGTGTTCATTTCTATGACTTCTGGTCTCTAGGATGACAACTTTGGGAATCATCAAGAATAGAATTCTTTCCCTTTATTTTAAATTTCTTGACCCCAAGTATTCCTTCTAGTCTTTGAAATATGATCAATTATTGTAATAAAATCCACCCTATTAAAACAATAACTCGAATTTAGAAGGGGAACAGATAAGAAAACTAACAACCACAATATACTATTCTGGTAGACACACCCACACAATACAGCTATCTGGGGCTCCTAAACTAGATTGTGAGGGGAGTGGTCAGGGAAAGGGTGGTAACTGAGATCCAGAATCATGAGTAGCCAGCCAAAGCTACTGGGAGGAGACAGATAGATAGATAGACAAAGAAAAGAAGGAAGAAGGGAAGGAGGAAAGAAAGGAAGGAAAGAAGTAGGGAAGGCAGAAAGAGAGAAAGAAAATATGTAAATAAATATTTTCCATTAAGAGAAGTAAAAGAGGTTCGAGGTGGTTTGACTGGGGATGTGTTTGGGGAAGGTGATGATGACAGGTGGAGGATAGTAGAAAGAGATGAGACTAGAGTAATAAGCATAGCTGAAAACATGGGCCTTGTGTGCCATGGTAAAAAGCACAAAAATTTGGTGGAATTATGGGAAGGTTATAAATTGGAGAGAGGAATCATCATATTTGGGAAGACTATTCTAATGGTCCTAGAGAATGGTTGAGAGAGCAAGACCAGAGGCAGAGAGACCTATGCAATAGACACAGAAAGAAGGGTAAAAATTTAAGACCCATTAAGGAGAATAAAATATGGCTTGGTGATATGTGACTATGGAGGGAAAAGATAAGAATGACTCCCAGGTTTGTAAAGATAGGATGTAAATTTAGGACTTTAGTATGAGAAGATAGAAGTAGAGGGTAGGAAAGAGCTGATAGATTTAGTTTTGAACATACTGAGTCCATGACTTTGTTAGAAATACATACAGATCTAGAGTTCAGGATGGAGGACAGAGCTGAAAATAAAACACTGGGAATCACAGGATACAAGTGCAGTACACAGGGCCTCTTTAGAAGAGCACCAAGAGCAGAAGAGAAGGGTTGATGAAGATGACTTCCTTGGGCATGCAGAAAAGTCTTCTCAGAGAAGACTAAGACATGGCTAGAGAAAACCAGGAGAAGCTGGTGCCCCGACAACCCAGGGAAGGGAGAATTTCACAGATAGTGGTGTCAAATGCTGCCCACAGACTGAGTAATATAAGGACTGCTTCAGATGTAGCATTAAGGCAATCATTGGTAGATCTGTGGGGAGCCTATTTCAGTGAAATGGTGGGGACTAAAGCCATACTGCAGTGGGTTGATGACAGACTGGGAAGTGACAAGGTGGTGGAAGCAGTGTGGGGACACAGAGATGCAAGAAGAGAAGAATGCCGGTTGCTGGAGAGCGTGGCACAATAGTTTTGTTATTGTTAGAATCATTTTGTTAAAACTGTGCTTGAAAAAAAAAAAAGAAGAAAAAAACTGTGCTTGACTCAAATCCTAGAATACAGTAGGCATTTAATACATCTTGAATTATCCATTTAAAAGACTTGACCAGCTTTTTCCTCCATAATTACCTCATGTATTTTTCTTCTTTATGTGTCCATATTGACAAAGATCTGCTTTCTACAAGAAATGTTGGAAGTCTCATGCTCAATTTTGCTTTATAAAAAATATTTCTTGCTTCAAGATTAGATTAGCCCTAACATCTTTTCTCACCAGTGCCTACCTAATCAATGAGTATACTGCACAATTTCACTTAAAGGGATGATTAAAGGTAACAACTTCCATTAGAAATTTTTAAAAGTCATGTATTTAATGTTTTACCATAATGATACCACATCATTATTTTGGGAGTTACTGATGTAATTAATCATCCATCCATTTCTTAACCTTTCTCTTAGTGAGTTCCTCAGTTTAAGAAATTTGTGTTCCACCATTAAACTTGAATAAAGGTTAAAGTTCCAAAAACTAGATTAGTCAAGGTATAAAGTAAATAGGAGAGGCAAAGGAATGACTCTGAAACTTCAATTATTTTAATTATTCAGTATTGCAAAACAAAATCCCTCCAATCACTGATACCAGAATCAAAAAGTAAAATTATCAGGTATCAAAGGAAGGAAGAGACATCTAGAAATTAGCTGCCTTTGCTTAGCTCCATCTTTTTGTGGTAGTGTTATCAAAACAGCATTTGAGGTTCACTCTTAGCACCAGGAATAAACACTTTTGCCTTTTTCCTTCCTTTACTTCAAGGAATGATTGAGAATAATTGATGCATGCAATTATCCATTGCTTGGTCTATTCTGGAGTTAGCTCTCATTCAAAGCATATTTTCATATAGCCAAGGGGCAGCCATCCCTCAGCCATCCCTTTAGCCAGCATCTAATTTGGAACAGATGGATTAAAAGTCACATTTCCCCCGCCGAGCTGCCATACAAGCAGGTAGCTTGGCCCCTGTCCCTGAGGCAAACAGGCTAATCTGTCAATTAGGCAGCTGCCTGAGAAGTCATTGTTTTAATCACTTATCTCTGGAAGCCTTTCTCTGCAGCCCCAGGAGCACCAGCTCACACGGTAAGAGCTGTGGGAACAGAATGTGCTGGCACCGACTGTGCTGCAGACTGAGAAGGGGACTCACCCAGCCTGCGCGTCGGTGAAAGTGCTTCTCTCCGCGAGCACGTTTCCACTTCCTCCTGCTGCCACTTGGCCCACAGTCATGTGGGTCCTCCTCCCGCCTAACTCGGCCTCCCTCAGCGTGCGGGTGCTGTGGAAGGAGCTCTGATGCCAGGACGACCGCGCCGCCCGGCCCTGCGTGCCCGGCTGCACGGACGCCGGCCTGGCCTGCCCCGCGGCGGGCCCTGCAGTCACGTAGTTCTCCTTCTCCAGGAGGTTGCCCAGGCTGTGGCTGGTCCCAGGCCTGGGGTACGTGAGCACCACCGGGTGGACCTGGGCGCCGTCAAAGACGGCGTCATTCACAGACCGGTACTGGTAGCGCCTGTACGAGTCGTAGTGGCGCTGTCTGCCCACCGCCCCGGAGTGGCTGAAACCCACAATTTCTGAGCGGGCGTAGCGAGGTGGCGCGAGAAGCGTGGACCTCCTGCTCTCTTGCTGCCGCGAGGTGTGCCCGGCCTGGCTTCTCTGGCTGTACTGGTGCTCGCTGTGTGTGTACTGAGCCCGCTCAGGGCTGCTGTCCGGGGAAATCTCAAGTCTCCTCAGAGGCTGCCTCAAGAGCCTTTCTTCCACTGACTTCTGAGAGCTGTACTGCGAAGTTCCTCTCCCCCAGTGACCTTCATAAGTGGCAGCTGTACCTGTCTGCGCAAGAGAGAAATAAAGTTTAAATGAGGCATGAATCAGTTTTCATCTTTGCTGAAGATTAACTATTCTAGGACTATTACACAAGGTGTTGGTTTCTCTGAATCACACGGAGAAGTCAGCTCCTTTCTGGGTAAAATCTGTCTTTAAATAAGACTTGGTTGTCTAGTTATTTGCACCAGGATTTAATAGTTTAAAGTTTCCAGTTTTCCATGGTGTCCACTTCTCATAATTCATTTAGGAAATGGTAATACTTGAGAACAGTAAACATTAAAAAATAACCTACAGAAGTTTAAAAATGTTTTCTTGGTAACCTGGTAACTAGGGTTATATTCTTTGGTATCCTACCTTTAGCATGTCATACGTTTTAGTAACAGGTGAACGGCCCCCAGCAAAATCATTTTCAACCAAGTGTAGATTGTAGACATATTCAGGAACACTGCTAGTTCGGTGAAGATTTCCTGTAATCAAGCATATATTAAAATAAGTGGGCCAACCAGTAAATATTATATAACAATAATATATTTTAAATTTAAGTAGTTAAGGTCAGGACTTCCCTGGTGGTACAGTGGTTAAGAATTCACCTGCCAACGCAGGGGACACGGGTTCGAGCCCTGGTTCGGGAAGATCCCACATGTCACGGAGCAACTAAGCCTGTGTGCCACAACTACTGAGCCTGCGAGCCACAACTACTGAGCCCACGTGCCACAACTACTGAAGCCCTTGCTCCTAGAGCCCATGCTCTGCAACAAAAGAAGCCACTGCAATGAGAAGCCCACGCACCGCAATTAAGAGTAGACCCCACTTGCCGCAACTAGAGAAAGCCCATGCGCAGAAACAAAGACCCAACGCAGCCAAAAATAAATGAATAAATTTATTAAAAAAAATTAAGGTCAATGACAAGTACTAGATTTACATTAGTGTTTTTTAAGTGCTAGGTTATTAACAGGACCCTTGGATATGGCAAATGATTGCAGGTTATGACAACATTCTCCACAAGCTTTTCAAACTAAAAGTTGAATTAAAATTAAAAATATTTATTTAAAAAAATTTTTTTTTGAGAAAAGGGAAGAAAGGAGAGAGGAGATTTTCACAAAAATCTAAAAATGTTAATTACAGTTAACAGTTCGGTAAGTCAGAGGAATACCCAAGGCAGAAACTCTGAAGCTTCCTGAGAGGATGTAGGTGAAGGCAATAAATATAATGGGTGGTGTGGTCAAAGAAAACATGGATCAGTTTGAAAAATGCCAAACCGGGGCCTGAGGCATTTAGCAACATGAGAGTTAGGCAGGAGAGAGAATCAACTTGTACACCACAAACAAATTGCCGGCTAGTTCTTAGTTTGGGGTATAACAAGTCAGCCCTTTCCTGCAGACACTGCACAGGAGGCAGCCCTTCCTGCTCAGCTCTGTGGGGCCTGCAGGGACTCTCAACTGAGGCAAGTCTTAAAATGCTCCTCTTTGAGCTTAAAAAGCTCCCAGCTTTTTGTTTGTTCTTTTGCGATCTCCCACTGCCCTACAAAAAAAAAAAGCCTAATCAAAATAATAAAAGATCTCTAAAACCTAGGTAATTTCTAGTTCCCTAACTTTAACCAAAATTACTCTGTCACGTAGCATTCTTTTAGAAATCAGAGGAAAAAATAAAATACTCAACTCTTGCAGGATTGAGAGACTTGTGAAAGATGTTGGGAATAAAACAACACAGGTAGACCCTTTCCAGTACAATTGGAACATAGCAACATACTTTTCCAATAAATTGTTATAGAGTCTAACTGACAATACTTTCACAAGTTATTTTGAGGTAGAGGCGGAATGAAGAGTGTTGTTGCCAGAGAGCTAAAAAGTATGAATCCATCTCAAATTATGTTTGTATATGTGTGTTACTTCCTGGAGCCAAATAATCTGGCTGGTAAACAAGTTTCAGGCCTCAAGGGCTCCTGGCGGAGGCAGGTGCAGGCTTGTAACTGTCACCCTAAAGACCAAGAGAGTTGAGTCAAGCCAGTCTTCTCCTGTTTCCAGGGGCCTGATTTCTTCTCAAGGGTTAGCAAAAGGTCAGGCAGCTCCTTAATTTTTAACTTCAATGACAGAGGATGCCTGGAACCTGGACATTGAATAAGGGAAAGGAATCTTCCGTCCGACCCCAGAGCAAAAGCTGTGAGAGGCTTAAGTAGTAGCTCTCAATGCCTGCCTGAGGCTCCTGCTGAGGCTGCCCAGGCTGTCGGTAGTCCCCAACTAGGGCCCCACTGTTCCTTCTCTCACCCCCACCCCCACCCCAGGCTATCAGGGAGGCAGGCTGCAAGGGTCCTGCTGGTGTGGGAAGGGAGGCTAAATGTTTAGTTTACATTCTTTAACTCACGTTGTTGCTGAGGCTGCTAAGGCATTTTAAAGCAACTCCTTACATTTCAATACTACTTTTCTTTAAGGAGCTCAAATTATTTTATTTTTCAATACTTTGTGATGCAGAGTTAGCTATTGGCATGTCCCTTAAAAAAGAGGGAAACAAATTACTTGCTTCAAATTGTGAAGAGATTTAATATCGGGTTTGAACTCTGGGCTCATCCTTTCCACTGATCTCTACTATTTGACTGCGCTGTGGCTCTTCTGAAATTGCCATTTATCAAAACCCTGGAGAGATTATTATTATCAGAGTTTTTTTTTTAATGAGAACCAAAAACAGTCATTCTCTTTCCTCTAGAACCTTTACCTGGGCAACTCCAAATACTCTGTAAAAGTTCTTTATTTGCTGACATAAATCCTTAAAAGGAAGCTTCTCCTTCAGTTTTCAGATGAAAGAATTGAGACCCATTTACTGGTTCCCAAAATAACTACAAGGTAGTTGGTAACAGGGAATAAAACCAGATTAGATCTTTAAACCACAGACACTCTTCCTGTTCAAGGAAAGTTGTGACTCCTGATAGTCAACCTGCAGGATGGCTCAATAGATGGTTTCTCTAGTTAAAACGCCAATCTTAAACGACAAATAACGCAGATTAATTTGCCTAGGCAGTCGTTGAGTTTGAGATCAGTATAGTGGATTAATGAATTAGCAGCTGTGTTCTAAGATTTTAAAGAAATTTTAAACTGGGTAGAATTAAAAAATAAATATTAATCAGAATGGAAACTAACCTCTTTAAGGCAAGTCATTATTTTCTGTTCAATTGGAGAATAAAACAAATAATAATATGACAGTTAAACATATAAAATAACTCAGCCATGCCCTTCTCCAAAAACAGAAATAAGAAAGCAACAAAAACATATTATACATACAGGCACATACTGCTTTAAATAAATCCAACATAAAAATCCATATTTTCTAACATGGAAAATTAGAGCATGACTATATTTCAAAGGGCTTGCTTACATCACAGAAGTATGTGGGTATCTTCCCTAAGCTGATGAAATCTGTGGACTTGGTCTGGAGCCTCCAACTCTACTCCTTTCCGTGTGTCTGGACAAATCGCCTAGATTTATTTCCCATAATTCCACCTACTAACAGAGTTGCTGAGAGAGAGGTTTACCTGAGAAAGCATACATTCAAATACTTTTAAAATTGTAAAGCAACATGCAAAAATGAGATACGGTTTTAAAAAAGAATTTGGGTCACAAAATCTGTTTTCCACACATTTTCATGAATTAATCTGTTGTAGAAAGAGGGATAAACTAGTTTGCATGCTTTAATTTACACAGTGTTGTATCTAAGAGTTTTGATTCGGGTACTGAATTTGGCTTTTTCTGGTTATTTTTGATTGACCCAGCCACTGAGGATGATCATTTTGTGGTTTTAACTGGTCATTCGTTTCACTTACACGCTGCATAATGTGCTTTTGCTGTCTCCTAAAGAGGCAATGATTTTTAGGGACTATTTCAAATTATTAATAATACTGACTCAGGCAACATTATCCACACCTTTTCTTCTAAGAACACTGTGGACATCTATGGAGCCCACTTTAAGGGAAATGCAGGACGCACTTACAGAACTCCATCCTCCTCAAATAACAAGCAATTCAGGTCAAAGCAATTGTGGGGGCAGGGTGGAAGGGTGAGAACGAGGGGGGTTGGTTTCGATGGAAGGATTCCAAATTGCTCAGAAGACTGCAGAGGTGCAGACCTCACGGGAAATGTAATTTTCTCTCTTTCCAATTCTGAATGTTAATCTGAATGATGTGATCCCTAAGCAGCTGTTCGTGGGAAAATATCTTGATTTCTGGTCATCTATGCAAGTGTTGTCCAAAATAATGAAATATTGTTAGGGTTAAAAATAGAAAATTAATTTCCATAATCAGTTCTTTGTAGCTTTTGTGACCAGCTTTATTACCCAATTGGTTAAATTTAATATAGTTATGAAATCAAATTGACAAGCCTCTATTGTGACTCCATTACCGGTATCTGGGCACGTTTAAAAATACAGCTTCCCTTATGGTAAGCAGATGATAGAGAGTTGCTAAACAAACAAACAAGACCTTTAAATAACCTGCTTATATTAGAGAGAAGAGAGTAGCATTCACATTCAGAGAAGCATCTTTTCTTTCAAGCATCTAGCACTTTCTGAGCATAGGTGAAAAACTGATTTGGTTCACACTGAGCTTTAAAAGGAGAATGTGTAGAGATGGAGGTATAAGAAATTCCCGTGAAAACAGGTATGCATAGAAATCAGTATGTGTTCACTACCAGTACTGATTTAAATGCTACAATTTATTGTGCTCACAATCACAAGCAGTTGCCTTCACTGTGTGGATTCACAATGGTCTTTTTGATGGAAAGAGATTAGATTCTGGAAGTCTGAAAGCTCTGAAAGCTATCACTTTCTGGTATTTGGTCTTTTCACAGCAACCTCTGGGTAGCAACAGCTCTCTTTCTCCATATACCTTAAAAAGATTTAACTACGTGACCTCTTGAAACTTATCAGAAGGAATTTGTATAGCAATTCATATTTAAATGGATCCTTAAAATAATTTACTAACAAAAGTAGGTACTTAAAAGAAAACACAAAATATGTAAGGACCCATCAAGAACCATACAACAGGACTCCTTTGCCTGTGTGGGCATATAACATAGAATTCATTTTCCTGGACTTAACATTAAAAAAAATATATTTCTTTTATCTTCTTCTGTTTTTACTTTCTAAGAAAAATGATCAGATATTCACACAAACTGCAATTCTACAACCTTGTGTGCAACTCAGGTAAGCACTTGCTCAGGCTGGAAGAGGAGCGGAATTTGTTGGCTTAAAAAACTATAGTGAAAAATTGTTTTAAAGCAGACCAAAGCCTAATAATGTTTTGCATTATTGAAAAATTAACGAAAAATGTGCAGTGCTGTAACTTACCAGTTAAGAAAGCTCACATAATCAACCATGAGGAACAACTCAGTGTACTGAGTGTACAGTTGGAAAGTACTGGCTATGAGTTCTTACAAAGTGGAATATGCCAGGAGTCAGTGTTGGTAGTACAGTGGTGAGCAGAGCTGGCTTCAAAGAAAGTTGAATATGCCAGGGACAGACCAACAATCCTAGCAAAAGGTCCACACACTCCATGTGCCACTGTGTCACTAAGTCAATGGCTATCACCCACTAATAATATACTAACTAGCCACCAGAAGTCCTTATTTTTCAGGAGCCTCTTATGCAGTTTATGACATCAGTTTATGACATTTTGGGGGTAATCCTCAAATTACTGCTCTAGATAACCACAAAACACATATTTAAAAGGCCCTTAAAAAAAAAAAAGGCCCTTTTATACTGCAGGTGTCTATATCATGTATTTTGTTTGAGTAGCCAGAATATGTGATCATAAAATTTGTGATTATAAACTGGTAACTTAGCACACTAGTAAAGCACTAAGTTGGTACACCCTGGAGGTTTCTAAATCTATATGAATTCCTATAATTTATCACCTTACTTTGGCATTCTTGCCAATTCATTTTCTGAGATACCTCATAATGATCACTTGTAAAACTTTAGAACCACAATGACAAATAGCACATTATACTCACAGTGATACAACTAATAGTCAAAAAAGATGAATTTAAAGAACGTTTTGCTTTAAAAACTTGCTATAGGTTTTTGTAATGACTCAAGACATGATATTTCCACTGCCCCTCACTTGACAGTACTAACCTCTTCTCTCCCAACTGATACATAACTGCTGTCCCTTCTTTAAATTCACCAAATCTGCCAAATGTATTTTCAGAAAACCCCTGCATTTTTTCATGTTTTTCCCCTACTGAAACATCTTGTGCGCATCACAGTGATCAAATCTTTAACTTGGATCAGGATGGATGAGGGACGGCTGCCTATACAGGGGCACAACTGAACTGAGTTTTGAGTGGCGTTTAAGAGTTAACCCAGCCAAAAGAAGGGAGAGGCGAGTGAGGGCAGTAGGGGGTAGGGATAGGAATCGAGCAAGATAAATCGCTGGTGTTTGGTTGGGTGTGGGAGTAGTGGTGATAGGACCCAGTTTGAGAAGATGCAGGCATGGAGAACTTGGAATGCCATGCTGAATAAGAATTTCACTCCTATAGAGAACAGCAAGAGACCGAAGTAATTTAAATCAGGAAATGATGTGCTGAGATTTTAGAAAGTTTACTACCTAGGTGAGGAATGAATTGGAGTGAGGCCAGATTTACCTTCTTGATATAAAGAATCACATACTTTACTACCATTTCTGGCACAGTCCTTCATCAGCACCTCACAAGTTAATGGTTGATTAGTCAATATTTCCTTGTACATTAAAAATATCCTAGTTATACACATTCAGTTTGCACTTAATCCTTCAGGCCTACACATCTATCCTGTGGATTACCACAGTGGAGCCAAAATGTGAAGATGATAGTTGCATGTATGCTTTTGTCTTGGAGTGGATGGAAGGTGCTCAAATATTTCCTACTGTTTCTCTGTCATTCTGGGAATATAGAGAGAAAAAAAATTTTCCCCCAAATGCAGGCAGACGCTAAGTGATTAGAAAAGATGACTATGTTCGTTGTGGCAAGGTTGATTCTACATCTGCATAATATATATTTACTGTCATTCTCTTATCTGTATGGCTTGTGTTTTATCTGCAATATTTTGGTATTCTATAAGTTCCTATGATCTGTCAAGAAAAGTTTCCATTTATTTTCCTCCTTCAAAGAAAAAGGTAATCAAGATACAATAATTCGGATGTGATCCTTCTCACCCGTATCCTGTGAACATATTAGTGAGATTTAAGATAAAGTGGGAATAATTTATTAAGCTTCTAATGAGCAGTAATTTTCTTCTGGATATCAAGGAATTGCAGAACTTTGATTATGATGCTTTGGCCAATTAATATTGTTAAGCCTAAAGCTGATTACTCCAAGAAAACAAATATGTGAATTCTTTTAATGGTAATGGTGAGCTGTGTTTTCAAATGCTCAAGATTCTTTTTTCTAAATATGCCTTTTCATTTAAGTCTACATATTGATTGGGCTCCCCAGCTCATCTTTAAGCACTTAAGAATAGAGCAACTGTTTTTACGTCCTATATCCAATCACCATTAATGGCATAACACAAAATATACACAATAGATTTTTCAATCATTCTATTATAAGAAGACCTGAAATTCTGCTTATTGTTCTTATATTAATAAGTCAGGGGAGTGAGATGGCTCACTCTAGCACAAAGATTAAGTTTTCTACTAATTGTGTCTATTCCCACTTGCAACACTCCTTTTACTGTTTACTTCCCTAGAAGGAGTATGGTATTTATGTCTTCATACATTTGTGTACTGGCACAAAATAGTTGGAGTCCAACATTTATCTCAGAATTGTATAACTTAAAATTCTTGAATGTCATCTGAGATAGTATCAAATGATCTTATTACAGACAATATTAATCAAGTCTGACATATAAATTCCAGAGGTTTTAGCAGCATATTTGTTATACATTATTATCATAGATAGGTTGTCAATAATATGCTTGCTCTCAGAAAAGAAAAAAATTAAGCTTTTAATAATTTCTATTGATCAGACCAGAAATTCAATGAGTGTAAAATTAATGTTGACTATTTGAAGATAAAATAAAGTAAATATGTATGACCTTATTTTAACACATAGGGGAAAAATTTAAAGCTGATATACAAAACAATTAGGAGAATAAGCCAATGTGAACAACAAATACCTAGAATATCTAATTCAAGTAAGCTGTTCCCATGACTGGAACTTACTAACACAGGGCGTAAATAACATTAATGCAGTCTTTTAAAAAGCCTAAGTGAACAGCTGTTTTCTCTTAAGGAAATTTCTTGCACCTTATCTGGGACACATAGAGCAATGTACTTTTATAATCAAACACTGTTAATACTTCCATTGATTCTGAAGCACCCCTACTCACGCCTTCACTCAAGACCTTATCCATAAAAGATGTGTTTTCACCATTTCTAGGGGAGGGGAGTTAATTTTTTTGTAATCACCATGTTGTTAACATTCTATTTCCTTTGACTTATTATAATCAGAAGAATTTCTAAAAAAAAAAAAAAGGCACTTTTTTTTTTAAGTCATTGCAATTGATCTGCTAGACACTGGCAGACAAGGAAGTACATTAAATCATGTAGCACTACTGACATTTTACAATCACAGCAGCATGGCCATGTCCCTGCCACCCCACCATCTAACTTTTTTTCCTTCTCTCTTGATTTCTCCTGCTTTCTAAATGACCAGTCGCCTCGCTTCCAGAATTGCTTCATTCCTGGCATTCCTTTTTTTTGGCAACAAATAATTCATACAGGATTTAAACAATGTCTAACTCCCCCCCACCCCACCCTGGGCCTCTGCCCCACAAATAATACCTATTAATTGCCTTTTTTGCTACCTTAGCCAATTTTCAGTCTTTTCTCCAAAATTCTTTCTGATTACAGATATTCAAAATATCTTGGCCAGGAAAACCATTTAAGTAAACAGCATGCCTTTGGCTGATTTCCAGAGAAGCTGCAAATTTTATTAGGATATTGTTCATTGTGTTTTATACGTATCGTATACATACAATAATTTAAAGCATGACTTTCTTCCTTACCCAGGCACCCAAGGGGGAACTGTTGTAATAAGTAAAGTAGTAGTACTTTCAAAGTAAATGTAATAAATAGAATATGGACACTAAAAATTCTTCCCTTTGCTAATACTGTACTTGCAATTCTTAAATGTCTTCTATGTGACTTTTATAAAAGAATTTTTTAAATTTCCTACAATACAGACTCATCTCACAGTGCTGCTATACACCTCTGTTTCACACACCACCACCCCCCCGCCCCCCACTCCCCCGTCCCCAAGAGTTACAGCCAATTTTAAAATGTTCAACACAATCTAAAATAACAAAAGTTAGAGTAATTTACAATGAAAACCATTCACTTATATAAAGGCATTAGAGAGAAGTTGACAGCTTAAAGACCCTTGCAGGGTATTTATCAACAAATCAGTCACATTTATCTCATCCCTGTTTTCAGCATATTATCTGCTGCCTCAATCTTACAGGTATGTCAACAATTCAGAATTCTCCAGGTCCCTGGAGCTAACAGCAGTTAACACCAGGGTCATTTCTTCCCGGAATTTATGTTGATACAGGATTCTTTCCAGGCCAGCACTGTTTCAACAACTGCCTGTCTGTTTCAACTTTAGAGACAGGATAGTAATACGGAAATAATAAAAACAATACTCACAACCATTAGGAGCCCCCAAACCTTTTCAAAGAACTTTAATTAAACAACATACACAAATCACCCCTGGTAATTGTTCCATGGTGTGTTAACGCTAAATTCCTTTGAAGCTGATTTCCCCTTTGAGTCTCAGAAAGCTGAGGTTTAAAGTAAATAGGTGTTGTTTGTTGCCTTATCTCTCTGCCTGGCTTGCACTTCTGTGTAGGCTGAGTGTATTTCAGCTTGTTGGGAAGCTCCTGTTGCAATAAAAATATTTCAAACACTTTGTTTCTTAGTTGGACTCAAGCAGTTGCCCTAAGCATTGGAGCAGAAGCATCATGACAGTGCCCTTTGTTCTATCTACGATATCAATTCTGTGAACTGTGTAATATTCCTGCTGTTCCCTCCTAGAATGCTCTTCCTCCAAACCCTTCCCTCTGTCCAATCCTACTGAATTTTTGAGACCTAAAATCCCAATTCCTCCAAGAAGCTTTTCAAAATTCCCTTCAGCTAGTAGTCTAACTCATTCTTCTAAACTCTATAATTCGTTGGCTCTTCTTCCTTTGGGTAGCTTACCATTTTTTATTTGATAACGCATTTTTTTAGAGAGAGCATTTTCCTTCTACAGACTTTGAACTCCTTGCTTTAAAGCAAGGAGAGTGTATGTTTAATTCAGCACCTGCATAGTGCCCTGCGTGAAGAACAGACTCACCTGATAGTTCCTGAATTCACCAAACAACATGAATGTGCCATTGTCAAGAGAACAAATCATGTGTGGGTTTGGGACTAAGCGTCCAATAAATATTGAGAGACTGACACATTCTTCATATGTGAAATGGATCTGCATATCTATCTCATATAATTGTTTTAAGGATATAATAAAATGCAAACATATTCTTGAACAGGGTCAGGCACATAGCAGATGCTCGGCAATGCTCCCTTTCCTTCTGTTCATTCCCTGCATTTATTGAATAGTTGATGTCTGGTTGCTCTTCCTAGCCAGCCATTCTCAGAGGGTAAGAAAGGATATTTCAGGTGCATCCCTTGTGTTCCCCTATGCAGAAGTAGCTAATTTGGTTTCAGTTTGGCACTGGACCTGCACAGACTAAAGGGGTGCAATGACTCCACTGGTCAAAAATTGACCTCAGTTGTCCTAGGGTCTTTAGTCGGACTCCTAAATGTAAATATACGTTCTTTTTTCCATGTGCTGTGGCAGTTCTATGTCACTGAGACCTCCCCACTCTCTCAGAACTATCTCAGTTTTATTTAAAGGAAAATGGGATGGGGGCTTAGAGAGGCTTAAGGTTTAATTAAAATCCCACTTTCTATTAATTACCAAAAAGCTTAACAATATAGCTGATGAGTAGTTTAAAAATTCAGGCTTGGGAGTTTAAGTACTACCAGTTTTGCTACTTACTACCTGTGGGAAATTGAGTGTTACTTAACTGCTTCGTTTCCTCATCTGTAAAATGGGGATTAAAGCACCCTACCTCACAAGTTTTTTTTTTTTCTGGAAACATAAGTAACATAATGAATGCAAACCACAGAGTTCAATTCTTGGCACATAGTAGGTACACAATTACATCAACTGTAATTATTAAACATCTCTTTACCTTTCAAGTATGTAAATATTGATTGCCTGATCCTTTAAAATTCTTTTACATAAATGTAAAACAATACAGCTTCGCAGGGTCTGCTGTTTTAAATCTCTGATCTGATCTGCAAGCATTTTTCTTTTTCCTAATGGGTTCTACATTTGCCATTTCTCAAGTTAACTTCCTAGAGAAACAGTTCAACATTGCAGGAAACAACTGATAACCCAAATTAACTGTTTAATTTCTTTCCTCTCGTTTCCATAATAAGCCTAGAACACTTTTATAATGAAAAAATAAATTAAACAACTAGTAAAAGAATTACTGAGTGGCTCTGATCATCTGACTTTTAGCAGGAGAGAAATGATATTTCACGTTCTCTAATTTTCACAACTGGTTTGCCATCTTCTTCCCCTTCCACCTCCTTTGACTATCAGTTACTAATATAGTGTTCTTTGTGTGTGTGTGTGTGTGTGTGTGTGTGTGTGTTGTTTTAACTCTGTTCACCTCCAAGTTTAATTTTTCGTAGGTACCAGCGCTGTGCTCACGAGTGCGTTGGCGGGGCGCAGCAAGGCCGGCGGGGCTGCTGCCGGCGGGGCCAAAGTCCCCTTCTTTCTCCTCCTCGTCACCCGTGGGGTGGGGTGATTGTTCCCCAGCCCAAACTCTCCTACCCAATCTTTTCACTTCCTAGATCAACCACTCGCTCAGTACACTGGGTGGAGTGCTCCGAAGTACCTGGGCGAAGCACCACAATCGCAATTTACAGGTTGTAGGAGCGCCACTGTTTTCAGGTTTTCTTTTTAAAAATATTTATGGAGGTCATAGATCCTTTAAAAATTTTTAGTAAAACCTAGGGGCGCTTTCTCCCAGAAAAATGATCATACCAAATTTCTGCAGAGAATTTCAAAGTATTTACAGACTGCCGGAGCCTCCAGATGAAGTCCCCTGGGGTGGGGGTGGGGGCGGGGGGGCCTAGGGGAATAGGTTAAGAAAGGGAATCTTGGACTGAATTCTTTTCATATATATATATATATATATATATATATATATATATATATAAACACTTAATATACGTAGATACATATACGACACATCTGAGTAAGAGTTTGTTTTTAAAAACAGTGCTTTCCCAAAGTAAGCTGGTCTGAGTCTGGAGGCGCGACAGATCGTACAAAGGGCCGGCGACCCACAGGTGGGCAGAACACCAGGTTCCGCACCCTCAGGAAGAAGCGAGTCGAAGCAAGTGGGCGCTGAGGGTGAGGGAGGGGGAGGGAAGGGATAAGGAGCAGGGTGGGGGCGGTACAGGGCACAGCGGGGCTCCACTCACCGTTGCCCACGAAACTGCGGCCCTTCCGGGCCAGGGTCTGCTGCACCTGCTCCTGGATCCGCAGGCTCTTGACCGCCTGGCCGCTGCTCCCCACTAGCTTCAGCTTGGCCTCGGAGGGCAAGGCCAGGCTGGAGCTGTCCAGCTGCCCCAGGATCTGCTGGCCCAGGACTGTACGGATGTAGCCGCACTCAGCCGAGGAGCCTAGAGCTGCCATGGGGCCGGAGCTGGCGACCAAGCCACGCGCCTGCCTCTAGACCTGCGGGCGAAGCTGCGGCGGAGCCCGGGGCACTGGTACGAGCCCCGCCCCGCCACGCCGGCCCCGCCTCCGGCCCCGCCTTCGCGCCGGTGAGAGGCCAGAGCTGCGGCGAGCGAGGCCTCGGGAATCCTGGCGCTGGGCCTTTGCCCGGGAGAGGGGGCGCGGCTCCAGCGCGGCAAGCGCAATCCGCCAGGGAGCTGGGCCGCGCGGGCCGCGCGCGCCGACACCTGACTAGTTGAACTCCTTGCAGGGAAACGGGAGAGGGGCGCGGTCCGCCCCAGGGCGTGCACACTCTCCGAGTCACCTCGGATCCTGTGGCCCGGGGCCGCGCACCGCTCTCTTTGCCTCGCCCGGCCTCGGCCCAGCCCTCGAAAAGGATGTGATTTCCGCTTGATTGCTCAAGGGCCGACCTCCAGGCACGTGCACCCTGGAGAGTCACTTCTGTTCTTGGGCTCGGGTTTGCCTCTGGGATCCGGGAGTGAGTAGTCTCTCTGGTTAGTCAGGCTCTGTCAGACTGTTCGAAACATTTCGTGGACCTGGGGTGAGAAGGGGCTATTTGGTCAGGCGGAAAAGGAAGTAGGAGGGAAATGTGCCAAGAAGATGTCTTGTGTAAAATAAGACATTTTAAAATTGTTTGTTTGTTTTGTTTTTCCTTTAGTACAGTTTCAGGGACTGTGTCCTTTTTTTGCACAGATGCCGTCCCGTAAACCTATGTTTTTCCTCACTGAGAGTTTCTGTTTTCTCTTGTACATACTCAAATTGTACCCAGTACACTCTTGCTCACCCACTCCTCTCTTAGGAACACACCCACACAGAGAAACTCCAATAAGAGAGCACACTTGCAATAGGTGATACTTTCTAACAGCCCTGCTAACGTTGATGAAGTCCTCTTTATGATAGGCTCTTTGTAGGGGTCCCATGGAAGGAGCCTCTGACTTTCAGTCCTATCTTCCACAACTTATACTTACCCGGCTATTAGTTATGTTTCACACTTAGTTGACTTCTGAGAACTTGAGAGCTAAGCTCAACAGAAAGAGTCCTTGACCTTAAAGTTTACAACAAAGCCACTCCATTCGTCCTGCTTTCCCTCTTTAGACTTGAGAAGCAGAAAGAAAACACCTACCCCTGGTATTAAGATAATCTTCCCTTTGATTGCTTGGGATTGTATGTCCACTTTCCCTCAAATCACTCAGTTATTGCAGAACCCCACTTATTCAGTGGCTGGAGAACACAGCTTCCCCTGTCCTCATTTTCCTACAGCATACCCTTCTATCTTCGCACACACACTTAATGCACAGGTATAAGGCCTTCCGGGGGTGAAGAGGAAATCAAGGGGTCCAAAGCCTGGACAGCTGGAGCGGTGATAGCTCTGCCACCCTTTGTCAGCTTAAGTGAAGCCATGTGGATGGTGGGTCTTGGATGCAGTTCCTTCTATCCCTGCAGGACCAGTCTTGTGAAGAACTCAATTATATAGCCAGATGTAAACATCCAAACCTGGTGCTGAGATTCAACTGAAAAGAGAAGGGTGAACTGAAGGGGAAGTGATATAGAGACTTCCAACATCAAACTCCATTCCTGTTCCCTTCTTCTTCCTCTCCCCCCTCCCTACTCCCGGCCTCCTGTGGCAGCTCTGTGAATGCTGCTTTGAAAGACAATTTCAGTACCTGCCCCACAGGGTCAGCTGGGTCATTCTTTGTTTTTTGTGCCTGGAGAGCCATAACTTACAAGGTCAGCTCTGTTTCCATCTAGATCCTTCACCACGGGGGTGGAGAGGAATGTTTCTCATTTATTTATTTGATTGAGCCAAACTTCATTTACTTTTTTCCTCTCAAATTGATTTTTTTTCCAAGTGTGATGTTGTAACTGACTAGCCTAATAGCCTATTGAGCACGTAGACATCTTGGTATTGGGTAGTTGCATGATTTGACAGGATGGTTAAAAGCACAGCTTGTGAATGAGGCAGATCTGGGTTCAAATCTTAACTTGTCCTTTGTATACAGTGTGGCCTTAAGCAAGTTTCTTTACATTTTTAAGCCTCAATCCTCTTAACTGTAAAATGGGAGTAATAAAAATACCTACCATGAAGTGCTGCTGTGAGGATTAAATAAGTGGTTCATAAGAAACACCCAATGAATAATTGCTCAGTACTCTTTAACAAACATCCTCCTGAGATCCAGTTTTGGATTTCCTCACCTCCTTCAGGTCTCTGTTCATATGTCAACTTATCATTTGGATGAGATGCTTTCTCTCTCTCTCTCTTTCTCACACACACACACACACAGTCACTATTTGCCTTCTCTGCTTCATTTTTCTTCATAGACTTATTTTCATACACATGCTTTATGTTTAATTTATTTGTTGTTTCCCTACTGGACTGTAAACTCCATGTGAGCAGGGACTGTTTTGTCCACAGCTGTCTCTAGGACCTAGAATAGGGCACATAGTAGAAGATAGAGATATGTTGAATGAATGAATGAATGATGTATAAAAACACTTATATATTACATGAGTACTCAACAACTGTTAGTATTTAGGTATTCTACTAGTTAGCTATGTAATAGTCCCTGTAAATAAAAAACAAACTAAACTGAGGTAATTTTTGAATGCTTTCAGAATTCAATGATTTATTAGAATAATCCCTTTGAAAATAAGGTAAACATAGAAATTAATTAAAAGAATAACTTTGGAGGTGAGAATCCTATTGCAATAACAATGGTTATTTACAAGGTAAGAAATGCAGACTCTGGCATTGTGCCCCCAAACATAGTCTAGATGTACTTCTGTTCCAACAGAGTGCAGGCCCTGTCATTTTCTCTGCATTTACTGGGAAAGCTGCCTAGCCGATTTCCTAAACTGTGAGCAATACGTGTGAGATAACTGCTAATCGTAGTTTCTAGCCAACAAATTGAAGCGTGGAAATTAAACACTATGAATACTTTTGTGGTGTTTTGCTGTTCTACAATCTGCTACTTTTTAGTGTTTAGGTTCAGTTTTGAAAACTCTTCCATCTCTTTTTTTTTCATTTACCAACAGAATCTGATAAAAGGAAAAAAGAAAGTAAAATCACAGGAAGTTTGAAGTGGAGTGTAAATAACAGATAACAATTATGAGGCTACAGTTCCTTCTGCTGGAAACCTACAATAAGGATTCAAAAATTCTTGAGTTTTAAACTTGCATTTTTATCTGATTTACACACTATAGCCTTAAAACACTAATCTTTTATTGTTTTCAAATCTATAGTTAGGGCTTCCTCAGTATAATCTCTACTTTCTTTAACCATATATAAATTCCAATATGAAAAATCCAGGAAGTCACTAAAAGACTAAACATAGTATAAATTTTAGAGCAGAAATAATATTTTAGTAGAAAACATTAAAGAACATTAATGGCACCAAAACTCTTTGGTTCAGATTTAAAAAATAAACTCTAACATTTTCATGAGTATCTTCCCTTATGAAATATTTTCCTGTTACTATTTGTAGGCTACTAATATCTATTGCTTTTAAAACCTATTTCCCAGGAATTCCCTGGCAGTCCAGTAGTTAGGACTTGGTGATTTCACTGCAGAGGGCCCGGGGTTGATCCCTGCTTGGGGAACTAAGATCCCTGCAAGCCTCGCAGCCCGGGCAAATAAATAAATAAATAAAACGTATTTCCTAAATTAGTGTAAGAAACCTGGCAGATAGAAAATTTAATATAAACCACGGGCTTTATTTCCTCTTTTAGCAAATGGATATGTCGCCAAGGCAATGGTAGCAGGTTTATCTTTAGCCACATATAATGAGGCTGGATCAGGAGTGGAAAAGGAAGCTCTGAACATGAAGATGCTGAACACCACTCTCTGATGGGGACTTTCAACAGCAGTGAGGGTTAAAGTGTTTATCTTTAATGCAGACGTTCATTTTATCTGCTATTTTGGATATATTGTGAGTGTGTAGGTCTGAAAATTATTCGTTTTAAAAGACCCCAAATATGATGTGGGAGATGGAAACCAGGTGGGCAACCATGAGGGCTAGCAATGAGCAATTTGTTCATACAGAGGCTTTCAAAAGTTCCTTTCATGACTCATGGGCCTGTATGCTTTCGGTACATCAGTTAAAACTAGTACCTTCTGGGTGGATGACTACAGCTGATACATTAATGGTTGTCAGATCTTCCATCTCATGGCCAAAGAGGCTGAAGGGAGGGAACAATTTGGTGGATTTCCACCATAAATTTTTGGCTTCCTATGAGACAATGTTTCTTACTTCTTTGTCTCTGCCACAGAACCTAGCAATGAGATTACTAGCAGGTGCTCAATAAATAGTTAATTGAATGTAACCTCTCACCTATGGGCATTTTGATTAATTAGCTTGCCTCAGAGGGGGCCCAGGTGCAGCTGGGGATCCTGAAGGCGGTGGCTTGGCCTGAAACAAAAATCTCAAAGTGACTTGAGTGCCCAAGGGAGCACAATGTTTAGTGTTTTTAAGTTTATGAAGCTATGAAGCTTAAGTTTATGAAGGTATCAGAGAAATTTGGTAGAATTGATTTTTTGTAACTTTGTAGAACAGCGGTCCCCAACTTTTTGGCATCAGGGACCGGTTTCATGGAAGACAATTTTTCCACGGTGTGGGGGGCATGGTTCAGGTGGCAATTCGAGGGATAGGGAGCGATGGGGGAGAGCAGACGAAGCTTTGCTTGCTTGCACACCGCTCACCTCCTGCTGTGTGACCCGGTTCCTAGCAGGTGGCAGACCGGTACCGTGGTTTGGGACCACTGTTGTAGAGGATCTAGCACCTCAGCATCATGCATTGTTTAAATTTTTAAAATTATTGCACTATACACTTTTTGAGTGCTTTGAAAATTATTTGAATACATGATAGTGATTGATATACGTGTATGTATATTCAGTGACAAATAAATTATCTGTATTTTAGATTTGTCTCCTTTTTCGATACATACTATTATTTTTTTGCAATTCCAAAAACTGAAGTATTATATTCCATGTAGAAAAATAATACAGGCTTTGATTTTAAAGGCCTCATCACCCACCATTTTTCCTTCACAAATATTATCATAGAATGATATTGGGCTGGCCAAAAAGTACCTTCGTTTTTAAAGTAACAATAAAAGACACATTTATTATTTTCACCAAGAACTTTATTGAACAACGTATTCACCCTTTTGTTCCCTACCTTTTGCCATTTTTCAAGCAAATTCATAATTCCATCTTCCCAAAGCTTTTTATCTTTTTCAGCAAAGAACTGTTCCAGGTGCCTTTTACAGTCTTTTACAGGGAATTGAAATTTCTTCCATTAAGAGAATTTTGTAAAGATTGAAATAAATGGAAATCTGAAGGTGCAATGTCTGGTGAATACGGCAGATGACTCAGAACTTCCCAGCCAAGCTGTAACAGTTTTTGCCTGGTCATCAAAGAAACATGTGGTCTTGCGTTATCCTGATGGAAGATTATGCGTTTTCTGTTGACTAATTCAGGACTCTTTTTGTTGAGTGCTGCTTTCAGTTGGTCTAATTGGGAGGAGTACTTGTTGGAATTAATCGTTTGGTTTTCCTGAAGGAGCTCATAATAGAGGACTCCCTTCCAATCCCACCATATACACAACATCACCTTCTTTGGATGAAGACTGGCCTTTGGTGTGGTTGGTGGTGGTTCATTTTGCTTGCCCCACGATCTCTTCCATTCCACATTATTGTACAGTATCCACTTTTCATCGCCCATTGCAATTTGTTTTAAAAATGGAACGTTTTCTTTACATTTAAGTAGAGAATGGCACGTGGAAATACGGTCAAGAAGGTTTTTTTCACTTAACTTATCTGGAAACCAAACGTCAAAGGGATTAACATAACCAAGCTGGTGCAAATGATTTTCAACACTTGATTTGGATATTTTGAGTATGTTAGCTATCTCCAGTGTGGTATAATGTTGATTGTTCTCAATTAATGTCTCAATTTGATCGCTATCAACTTCAACTGGTCCGCCTGACTGTGGAGCATCATCCAGCAAGAAATCGTCAGCATGAAACTTCACAAACCGCTTTTGACACGTTTGATCAGTCACAGCACCTCTCCATACACTGCGCAAATCTTTTTTTGAGTTTCAGTTGTGTTTTTACCTTTCTTGCAATAATAAAGCATAATGTGCCAAAAGTGTTGCTTTTCTCCTTCCATCTTCTATATTAAAATGGCTACACAAAAATCCAGTAATTTTGATAAGTCTTTTTTAAATGCACGCTGATATGACAGCTGTCATACACCACCTAACAAAATTGTTTCCAATGAAGTTAAAGACAACTAAGTGCTACTAGGGCCATCTTACGGAAAAAACTGAATGAAACTTTGGGATAACTCAATACTTTAAAACATCCTCATAGAATGGTAGAGTGATATAAATAGTTTCCTGAGGCCAGAGCTTGATTTAATTTGTTGCTTTACCTTCAGCAAGTTACTTAAATTCACTGACCTTCAAGTTCTTTATTTGTAACGTGGTGTCTTTAATAGTATTGCCCTCACAGTATTGTTAAGAAAATTCATTTAGATACTAAATATAAAACACTTAGATCTCCTAGTCCATACTAAGGATATCATTTATCTATAATTACAAAAAATCCACCCCAACGTTTAAGAGCTTAAAGAAACGATTTTTTGGATTGGTTCAAGATGGCAGAGTAGAAGGACATGTGTTCACTCCCTCTTGCGAGAGCACTGGAATCACAACTAACTACTGAACAATCATCAACAGGAAGACACTGGAACGCACCAAAAAGATACCCCACATCCAAAGACAAAGGAGAAGCAGCAATGAGATGGTAAGAGGGGTGCAATCACAATAAAATCAAATCCCATAACTGCTGGGTGGGTGACTCACAAGCAGGAAAACAATTATACCACATAAGTCCACCCACTGGAGTGAAGATTCTGAGGCCCACATCAGGCTTCCCAACTTGGGGGTCTGGCAATTGGAGGAGGAATTCCCAGAGAATCAGACTTTGAAGGCTAGCAGGATTTGATTGCAGGACTTGACAGGACTGGGGGAAACAGAGACTCCACTCTTGGAAGGCACACACAAATTAGTGTGTGCATCAGGACACAGGGGGAAGGAGCAGTGACCCCATAGGAGACTGAACCAGACCTACCTAGTAGTGTTGGAGGGTCTCCTACAGAGGCAGGGCATTGCTGCGGCTCACTGCTGGGACAAGGACACCGGCAGCAGAAGTTCTGGGAAGTACTCCCTGGCATGAGCCCTCCCAGAGTCTGCCATTAGTCCCACCAAACAGCCTGTAGCCTCCAGTGCTGAGTCACCTCAGGCCAAACAACCAACAGGGAGGGAACCCAGCCTTACCCAACAGGAGACCAGCAGATTAAAGTTTTACTGAGCTCTGCCCCCCAGAGCAACACCCAGCTCTACCCACCACCAGTCCCTCCCATCAGGAAGCTTGCATAAACCACTTAGATAGCATCATCCACCAGAGGGCAGACAGCGAAGCAAGAAGAACTACAGTACTGCAGCCTGTGGAATGAAAACCACATTCACAGAAAGATAGACAAAATGAAAAGGCAAAGGACTATGCACCAGATGAAGGAACAAGATAAAACCTGAGGAAAACAACTAAATGAAGTGGAGATAGACAACCTTCCAGAAAAAGAATTCAGAATAATGATAGTGAAGATGATCCAGGACCTTGGAAAAAGAATGGAGGCAAAGATTGAGTCAATGCAAGAAATGTTTAACAAAGACCTAGAAGAATTAAAGAACAAACACCTAGAAGAATTAAAGAACAAACAAACAGAGATAAACAACACAATAACTGAAATGAAAAATATACTAGAAGGAATCAATAGCAGAATAACTGAGGCAGAAGAACGAATAAGTGACCTGGAAGACAGAATGGTGGAATTCACTGCTGCGGAACAGAATAAAGAAAAAAGAATGAAAAGAAATTAAGACAGCCTAAGAGACCTCTTGGACAACATTAAAGGCAGCAACAATCACATTATAAGTATCCCAGAAGGAGAAGAGAGAGAGAGAAAGACCCAAGAAAATATTTGAAGAGATTATAGTCGAAAACTTCCCTAACATGGGAAAGGAAATAGCCACCCAAGTCCAGGAAGCACAGAGGGTCCCAGGCAAGGTAAACACAAAGAGAAACATGCTGAGACACATAGTAATCAAACTGACAAAAATTAAAGACAAAGAAAAATTATTAAAAGCAACAAGGGAAAAATGACAACATACAAGGGAACTCCCATAAGGTTAATAGCTGATTTCTCAGCAGAAACACTGTAAGCAAGAAGGAAGTGTCCCGGTATATTTAAGTGACGAAATGGAAGAACCTACAACAAAGATTACTCTACCTGCAAGGCTCTCATTCAGATTCAACAGAGAAATCAAAAGCTTTACACAAGCGAAAGCTAAGAGAATTCAGCACCACCAAACCAGCTCTACAACAAATGCTAAAGGAACTTCTCTAAGTGGGAAACACAAGAGAAGAAAAGGACCTACAGAAACAAACCCAAAACAATTAAGAAAATGGTAATAGGAACATTCATATGAATACCTTAAATGTGAATAGATTAAACGCTTCAACCAAAAGACACAGGCTCACTGAATGGATACAAAAACAAGACCCATATGTATGCTGTCTACAAAAGACCCACTTCAGACCTAGGGACACATACAGACTGAAAGTGAGGGGATGAAAAAAGATATTCAATGCAAGTGGAAATCAGAAGAAGGCTGGAGTAGCAATACTCATATCAGATAAAATAGACTTTAAAATAAAGAATGTTACAAGAGACAAGGAAGGACACTACATAATGATCAAGGGATCAGTCCAAGAATAAGATATAACAATTATAAATATTTTTGCACCCAACATGGGAACACCTCAATACATAAGGCAAATGCTAACAGCTATAAAAGTGGGGGACTTTAACACCTCACTTACACCAATGGGCAGATTATCCAGGCAGAAAATTAACAAGGAAACAGAAGCTTTAAACAACACAATAGACCAGATAGATTTAATTGATAATTATAGAACATAACATCCAAAAACAGCAGATTACAGTTTCTTCTCAAGTGTGCACAGAACTTTCTCCAGGACAGATCACATCATGGGTCACAAATCAAGCCTCAGTAAATTTAATAAAATTGAAATCATATCAAGCATCTTTTCTGACCACAACACTATGAGATTAGAAAGAAATTACAGGGAGAAAAATACAAACACATGGAAACTAAACAATACGTTATTAAAAACCAAGAAATCACTGAAGAAATAAAAGAGGAAATCAAAAAATACCTAGAGAAAAATGACAATGAAAACACGACAACCGAAAACCTATGGGATGCAGCAAAAGCAGTTCAAAGGGGGAAGTTTACAGCAATACAATCCTACCTCAAGAAACAAGAAAAATCTCAAATAAACAATCTAACCTTACACCAGAAGGAACTAGAGAAAGAAGAACAAAGAAAACCCAAAGTTAGTAGAAGGAAAGAAATCATAAAAATCTGATCAGAAATAAATGAAAAAGAAACGAAGGAAACAATAGCAAAGATCAATAAAATTAAAAGCTGGTTCTTTGAGAAGATAAACAAAATTGATAAACCTTTAGCTAGACTCATCAAGAAAAAGAGGGAGAGAACTCAAATCAATAAAATTAGAAATGAAAAAGGAGAAGTTACAATGGACACCACAGAAATACAAAGCATCCTAAGAAACTACTACCAGCAACTTTATGCCAATAAAATGGACAACCTAGAAGAAATGGAAAAGTTCTTAGAAAGATATAACCTCCCAAGACTGAACCAGGAAGAAATAGAAAATATAAACAAACCAATCACAAGTAATGAAGTTGAAACTGTGATTAACATTCTTCCAACAAACAAAAGTCCAGGACCAGATGGCTTCACGGGTGAAGTCTATCAAACATTTAGAGAAGAGCTAACACCACCCATAATTCTCAAACTCTTCCAAATAATTGCACAGGAAGCAACACTCCCAAACTCATTCTGTGAGGCTACCATCACCCCAATACCAAAACCAGAAAAAGATGCCACAAAAAAAGAAAATTACAGACAAATATCACTAATGAATATAGATGCTCAATCCTCAACAAAATACTAGCACAAATCCTCAACAAAATACTAACACACAGAATCCAACGACACATTAAAAGGATCATGTACCATGATCAAATGGGATTTATGCAAGGGATGCAAGTATTCTGCAATATATGCAGATCAATCAATATGATACCCCATATTAAGAAATTGAAGAATAAAAACCATATGATCATCTCAATAGATGCAGAAAAAGCTTTTGACAAAATTCAACACCCATTTATGATAAAAAGAAAACTCTCCAAAAAGTGGGCATAGAGGGAACCGATCTCAACATGATAAAGGCTATATACGACAAACCCACAGCAAACATCATTCTCAATGGTGAAAAACTGAAAGCTTTTCCTCTAAGATCAGGAACAAGGCAAGGATATCAACTCTCGCCACTATTATTCAACATAGTTTTGGAAGTCCTAGCCACTACAATCAGAGAAGAAAAAGAAATAAAAGGAATATAAATTGGAAACGAAGAAGTAAAACTGTCACTGTTTGCAGATGACATGATACTATACATAGATAATCAGAAAGATGCCACCAGAATTTACTAGAGCTAATCAATGAATTTGGTAAAGTAGCAGGATACAAAATTAATGCACAGAAATCTCTTGCATTCCTATACATTAACAACAAAAGATCAGGAAGAGAATTTAAGGAAAAAATTCAAATTACCATTGCAACAAAAAGAATAAAATACCTAGGAGTAAACCTACCTAAGGAGGTAAAAGACCTATACTCAGAAAACTATAAGACACTGATGAAAGAAATCAAAGATGACACAAACTGATGGAGAGATATACCATGTTCTAAGATTGGAAGAATCAATACTATGAAAATGACTATACTACCCAAACCAATCTACAGGTTCAATGCAATCCCTATCAAATTACCAATGGCAGTTTTTACAGAACTAGAACAAAAAATATTAAAATTTTTATGGAGACACAAAAGACCCTGAATAGTCAAAGTATTCTTGAGGGAAAAAAGCGGAGCTGGAGGAATCAGGCTCCCAGACTTCAGACTACACTACAAAGCTACAGTAATCAAGACAGTATGGTATTGGCAAAAAAAGAGAAATATAGATCAATGGAACAGGATAGAAAGCCCAGAGATAAACCCACGCATCTATGGTCAACTAATCTATGACAAAGAAAGCAAGAACATACAGAGGATAAAAGACAGCCTCTTCAATAAGTGGTGCTGGGAAAACCAGACAGCTACATGTACAAGAATGAAATTAGAACACTCCCTAACACCTTACACAAAAATAAACTCAAAATGGATTAAAGACCTAAATGTAAGCCCAGACACTATAAAACTATTAGAGAAAACATAGGAAGAATACTCTTTGACAAACCACACCAAGATCTTTTTTGACCCACTCCTAGAGAAATGGAAATAAAAACAAAAATAAACAAATGGGACCTAATGACACTTAAAACCTTTTGCACAGCAAAGGAAACCATAAACAAGACCAAAGGACAACCCTCAGAATGGGAGAAAATATTTGCAGATGAAGAAACTGACAAATGATTAATCTCCAAAATTTACAAGCAGCTCATGTAGCTCAATAACAAAAAAACAAACAGCCCAATCCAAAAATGGGCGGAAGACCTCAATAGACATTTCTCCAAAGAAGACATACAAATGGCCAAGAGGCACATGAAAAGTTGCTCAACATCACTAATTATCAGAGATATGCAAATCAAAACAACAATGAGGTATTTCCTCACACCAGTTAGAATGGGCATCACCAGGAAATCTACAAACAACAAATGTTTGAGAAGATGTGGAAAAAAGGGAACCCTCTTGCCCTGTTGGTAGGAATGTAAATTGATACAGCCACTATGGAGAACAGTATGGAGGTTCCTTAAAAAATTAAAATAGAATTACCATATGACCCAGCAATCCCACTACTGGGTATATACCCAGAGAAAACCATAATTCAAAAAGACACATGCACCCCAATGTTCATTGCAGCACTATTTACAATAACCACGTCATGGAAGCAACATAAATGCCCATGAACGGACGAATGGGTAAAGAAGATGTGGCACATATATACAATGGAATATTACTCAGCCTTAAAACGGAATGAAATTAGGTAATTTGTAGAGATGTGGATGGACCTAGGGTCTGTAATACAGAGCGCAGTTAGAAAGAGAAAAACACAAACTACCACTGGCATTTATCACAGAACTAGAACAAAAAATTTCACAATTTGTATGGGAACACAAAAGACTCTGAATAGCCAAAGCAATATTGTGAATGAAAAATGGAGCTGGAGGAATCAGGCTCCCTGACTTCAGACTATACTACAAAGCTACAGTAATCAAGACAGTATGGTACTGGCACAAAAACAGAAATATAGATCAATGGAACAGGATAGAAAGCCCAGAGATAAACCCACACACATGTGGTCACCTTATTTTTGAAAAAGGAGTCAAGAATATACAGTGGAGAAAAGACAGCCTCTCCAATAAGTGGTGCTGGGAAAACTGGACAGGTACATGTAAAAGTATGAAATTAGAACACTCCCTAACACCATACACAAAAACTCAAAATGGGTTAAAGACCTAAATGTAAGGCCAGACACTATCAAGCTCTTAGAGAAAAACATAGGCAGAACACTGTATGACATAAACCACAGCAAGATCCTTTGTGACTCACCTCCTAGAGAAATGGAATTAAAAACAAAAATAAAAAAATGGGACCTAATGAAACTTAAAACCTTTTGCACAGCAACGGAAACCATAAACAGAGCAAAAGACAACCCTCAGAATGGGAGAAAATATTTGCAAATGAAGCAACTGACAAAGGATTAATCTCCAAAATTTACAAGCAGCTCATGCAGCTCAATAACAAAAAAACAAAAAACCCAATCCAAAAATGGGCAGAAGACCTAAATGAACATTTCTCCAAAGAAGATATACAGACTGCCAACAAACACATGAAAGAATGCTCAACATCATTAATCATTAGAGAAATGCAAATCAAAACTACAATGAGATATCATCTCACACCAGTCAGAATGGCCATCATCAAAAAATCTAGAAACAATAAATGCTGGAGAGGGTGTGGAGAAAAGGGAACACTCTTGCACTGCTGGTGGGAATGTGAATTGGTTCAGCCACTATGGAGAACAGTATGGAGGATCCTTTAAAAACTACAAATAGAACTACCATATGACCCAGCAATCCCACTACTGGGCATATACCCTGAGAAAACCGAAATTCAAAAAGAGTCATGTACCAAAATATTCATTGCAGCTCTATTTACAATAGCCCAGAGATGGAAACAACCTAAGTGCCCATCATCGGATGAATGGATAAAGAAGATGTGGCACATATATACAATGGAATATTACTCAGCCATAAAAAGAAACGAAATTGAGCTATTTGTAATGAGGTGGCTAGACCTAGAGTCTGTCATACAGAGTGAAGTAAGTCAGAAAGAAAAAGACAAATACCATATGCTAACACATATATATGGAATTTAAGAAAAAAAAAATGTCATGAAGAACCTAGGGGTAAGACAGGAGTAAAGACGCAGACCTACTAGAGAACGGACTTGAGGGTATGGGGAGGAGGAAGGGTGAGTTGTGACAGGGCGAGAGAGAGTCATGGACATATACACACTAACAAACGTAGTAAGGTAGATAGCTAGTGGGAAGCAGCCGCATGGCACAGGGATATTGGCTCGGTGCTTTGTGACAGCCTGGAGGGGTGGGATAGGGAGGGTGGGAGGGAGGGAGACGCAAGAGGGAAGACATATGGGAACATATGTATGTGTATAACTGATTCACTTTGTTATAAAGCAGAAACTAACACACCATTGGAAAGCAATTATACCCCAATAATGATGTTAAAAAAAAATCTAGAAACAATAAATGCTGGAGAGGGTGTGGAGAAAAGGGAACACTCTTGCACTGTTGGTGGGAATGTAAATTGATACAGCCACTATGGAGAACAGTATGGAGGTTCCTTAAAAATCTATAAACAGAACTACCATATGACCCAGCAATCCCATTACTGGACATATACCCTGAGAAAACTATAATTCAAAAGGAGTCATGTACCAAAATGTTCATTGCAGCTCTATTTATAATAGCCAGGACATGGAAGCAACCTAAGTGTCCATCAACAGATGAATGGATAAAGAAGGTGTGGCACATATATACAATGGAATATTACTCAGCCATAAAAAGAAACGAAATTGAGTTATTTGTAGTGAGGTGGATGGACCTAGAGTCTGTCATACAGAGTGAAGTAAGTCAGAAAGAGAGAAACAAATACTGCATGCTAACACATATATATGGAATCTACGGGAAAAAAATGGTCATGAAGAACCTAGGGGCAAGACGGGAATAAAGCACAGACCTACTAGAGAATGGACTTGAAGATATGGGGAGGGGGAAGGGTAAGTTGTGACAAAGTGAGAGTGGCATGGACATATATACACTACCAAACATAAAATAGATAGCTAGTGGGAAGGAGCTGCATAGCACAGGGAGATCAGCTAGGTGGTTTGTGACCACCTAGAGGGGTGGGATAGGGAGGGTGGGAGGGAGGGAGATGCAAGAGGGAAGAGATATGGGAAAATATGTATATGTATAATTGATTCACTTTGTTATAAAGCAGAAAGTATCACACCATTGTAAAGCAATTATACTCCATTAAATATATTTTAAAAAATAAATTAATTAATTTAAGAAAAAAGAGTAAAACAAATATCGTATATTAAGGCATATATGTGGACTCTAGAAAAATGATACAGGTGGGGCTTCCCTGGTGGCACAGTGGTTGAGAGTCCTCCTGCCGATGCAGGAGACACGGGTTCATGCCCCGATCAGGGAAGATCCCACATGCCGCGGAGTGGCTGCGCCCGTGGGCCATGGCCGCTGAGCCTGCGCGTCTGGAGCCTGTTGCTCCGCAACGGGAGAGGCCACAACAGTGAGAGGCCCGCGTACTGCAAAAAAAAAAAAAAAAAAAAAAAAAAGAAAAATGATACAGGTGAACCAGTTTGCAAGGCAGAAATAAAGACACAGATGTAGAGAACAAACTTATGAACACCAAGTGGGAAAAGCGCAGTAGGGGTTTGTGGTGGTAGGATGAACTGGGATATTGGGATTGACATATATACGCTAATATGTATAAAAATACATAACTGATAAGAACCTTCTGTATAAAAAAAATAAAATTCAAAAAAAAAAACCTAATGATTTCTTTCTCATGATTTTTGTGGTTGACTCCACAATTCTTCTGTGGGTCTTGCCTGGGTTCATTCATGTGGCTGAGGTCAGCTGATGGCTTGGTTGGGGCTGGTTGGGTGGTCTAGGACAGCCATTCTCATGAATCTGGGGTCTCAACTTGTATGGCTGGAACATCCAGGATGGTTGACCCTCTCTTTTCATGTGGCCTAGCGTTCTCCAGTAGGCTGGTTTCGGCTTCTTTACAGAGTGTTCTTGAGCAGCATTCTAAGAGAGCAAGAGCAGAGGCAATAGACCTTGTAGGCCTAGGCTCTGACACTTGCCCAAAGTCATTTGACCACAGTCTGTTCATTAAAGCAAGTCAGAAGACCAGTCTAGATTCAAAGGGCAGTGAAAGACCCACTTCTTAAGGGAGTGATCACAAAGTTTTATTGTGGCCATCTTTGCAAACTGTCTAACATACTTTCTGCTCAATAAAAGGTAGCTGCTATTATTATCATTATTATTCAGAATTGGCTTATCTCTTGACGGTTGGCAGGATTGTTGTTATTACCTTTTGATGGCTGGAGGAGTGAATCTAAAGGAAAGCAGTCTTGATTTACCCAAGATAGTGGATACATGTAACTCTCTGCCTGTTACATCAAAGCAGTTTAAACTCTATTCAGAGGAAGCTTGGATACCCTTAGAAATCAAGTGCAGTTAATCCAGACATATTTCACTGGATGTGAAAGATTCCCTGTTGGTCCCCTACGGGTTCAAAAGTGGATGGACTTCCAGTATTTTCATCATCTCAGTTATGTCACTGGTGCTCCAATGATCGTCATCTTGGATTATATTTATATATACTTATTAATAATTTAAAAAATTATTAAAAATGCAAATTTGAACCTCAAAAGTGATTAATAGTATAATTTTATTGTGGCATTCCTACTTATAATGATAAAAGAAGAATACATGACACCTTTACAATAATAAGAAGGACAGCGTACTATTCACTTGGAATATCGTTGCTGTAGTCTAAAAGAAGAGCAATTACCAAGAGAACATGTAGATGAGAAAAGGTAGACAATTGTTAGTCCAACACCATTATTTCACATTGCTTTTCCATTATAGTCGTAGTCCATTCATGCTGCTACACAAAATATCATGAACAGCGTAGCTTGATAACAATAAACATCTATTTCTTAAGTCTGGAGTCTGAGAAATCCAAGATCAAGACACCAGTAGATTCAGTGATTGGTGAGAACCCACTTCCTAGATCACAGAAGGCATCTTTTCACTGTGTCCTCACATGGCAGATAGGGAAAGGATCTCTCTGGGGTCTGTTTTATAAAAGTACTAATCCCATTCATGAAGGCTCTACCTCCATGACCTATGCATCTCCCAAAGGCCTCACCTCCTAATACCATCACATTGGGCATTAGGTTTCAACATATGAATTTTAGGGGGACACAAACATTCAGACAAAAGCAATTCTGTTCTGTTCACTTTTATTAGGTCTGAAGAATGGACCCCAGTTTAAAAATTGTCCAGGTGAGGTTGAGCAATGGGGGTAGTAACCTTTTTTATTTCTTGATGAAATACACTTGTGCCTTAGTTCTTTCCTCTTCCTGGAAGATGCTTTCCCCACATTTTCATGGGATTGACTTCTTGTCATTCAGATTTGTTTAATATCTCCTTCCCAGAAAGAATTTTCCTGGCCAACCAGTCTGAAGTACCTATCCTATCACTCTGTACAAAGCACTTACAGGACCTAATAGTTTTCTTATTTACAGAAGTATATGTATTCATATTTGTTATTTCCCTACTAAAATGTAAGATTCATGGAAGCAGAAATTTTTCGTGTTCACCAATTCATCTGAAGTTCTTAGAATCCAACATATAGTAAGCTCATGGGATTTGTTAAATGAATGCATAATAGAAATACATTTAAATTTTAGTTCTTCACTCTTTAATAGAATTTAAGTGTGGGGACAAATCGTTTTGTGTTTTTCTGAAAAAAAAATGGTTTATAATGGAAGATGGGATTCTAGACTTATTTATTGATACTAATTTTATTTCACCAGATTGAACTAAACTAGTCCAAATTTAGAACATGTCCAGGTCTGCTCTTTTTAAGCTTTAAGTGTTGTATCTTAGATAGCAGGAAACATTTTGAAGAAATATTCTGGCCATAGAACCAAAGCCACATAGGAATCCTAGTGATTGCCCTGTGAGACAGAAAAAGGGGTAAGAAAGTAGTCCTTCTGAAGTTGTGATTGTGGCAACAGCTTCTGATAAAATGGTTCAGAATGATTTGCTGGGTGTTTTGATTGACCCTGCTAATATTTCAATGTTGTAGGTTTCAGCAGAAATGTTAAGCTTTGGAGCCATAAATAACAAGGCAATAGTTGACTCAAGAGAAATTTCAAAAATGTTATCAGGAAAGCACTTAAGTGAGGAAATGACCCCATTAACGATTGGTTGCATAAGGAATCAAGACAGCATTAATTTCATGGCATTCTAAGATCTTTTTCATCAACCTCACTGTACCAAGCTGACTTTATCTCACAGTATGGAACTCTCCAGTGCAAACATTCTGAACTAGCCAGGCTCAAATTCTTATCACACCCTAAAAATTGTTGGTGCTCATTTACTCTGATTTTCAGTGGCTGCCTAGTTTATTTCTACCCGTCTTTTAAGGTCCAATTTATGCTTCCTCTCCTTAGCAAAGCTGATTTCATTTGCCCTCATGGGTTTCCCCTTGCCCCACCCTCCAGACTCCTTAGATTCATTTGTTTTTGCTCCTGGGAATTAAACGACATGGCATTTTTAAGAGTTCAGACTCGTTCCTGAATAAGGATCACAGTTTTATGTTTGTTTGCTTATGTAATATACATAAGATAAAAATTAGGGGATAAAAAAGTAACCAGTAAGTGTATGATATATAAAGAAATATACCATAATAATTCAGAACTTAGCCTCTGGAATTAGATAAACCTGGATTATTTTTCATACTCTGACACTTTATACTTATTTCATCTTGGTCAGATTGTTAGACTTCTCTAAGCCTTAGTTTCTGGCTTGAAGATAGGGGTAATAAATAATACCACATTTAATAGGGCTAATGTGACAAGTGAAATAACAGATATAAAAATTCTTTATAAATCATAAAGCATTATGTGAATGTTAAATATTATCTTGCATATTTTAGAATGTTTGATATGTACCGTCAAAGTAACAGATTGTGTTAAAGCTAACAATATGCAAGACAGTAGCTGAGAACTTGGTATCCAAAAGAATAAGGCACATTCTTGTGCTGGAGGCCTTTCTATTGTAGATAGGAAGATAAAACAAAAATATGTCAAAATTTAAATAACAATAGCACGTCAAAAGTTATTCAAGGCAACAGTAAAGGAGGTGGTACAGTATGATGTGCCAAATAAATTGGAAAGATAAACAATATTCCTGAAGTCCCAAGAGTAAGAGATTGCTTTCCAGTTGGTGCCATCAAGAAGGATATTTGTAGAAGCTGTGACTAGGTGTTAACTGAGCCACATCTTGAGGGCGGGTAGCATTTGATTAGGTGGAAAGTGGGCAGAGGGTATAAGAAGATGGGCAGCAGATGTTTGGAGGTAGAAAAGTGTGATAGTTGGAAGCCTGACTAGGAAAGTAGTCTGAACCAGAGTAACTTCAGCGTATGTTCGCAGATCCAGTTGGGCATTATAATGAAAGAGGGAACTTTAAAAATTATACAGATTCCAATTAAAATTTAATCTTTTAGAATGCCAATTAAATCAGAATCTCTGAGGTGTGGTATCTGGAATCTGTAGCTTGAAAAAACTTTCAAGGTGATTGTGATGAACAGCTAGGTTTGGGAACCACAAGTTAGAAGGATTAGTGAACCATAAAGTAAGAAATTTAGTTGAGGTCCAAATTCCAAAGGCCTTGGATATTAAGGGTAGGTTTTGCCCTTTATGTAACAGCACTTCTCAAATTTAGTAATGTATGGATATCTTTAAAAGGGAAAAATATCCTTGGGGACTCTATGATAAAACTGCAGGAGTCATAGAGAGAATCATAGAAAACTGTGGAGAATCATAGAAAACTGCCACCAACTTGTAAGAAGTGGATTGACAAAATAATTATTCAGATTTGGTAATTTGCAGGTATTTTCTTGAAAATAAGTGGAGTAAGTCTGCCAATTCAAGGATACCAGCTACAAGTATTTGTTACAAATGACAAGATTCAAGCTTTTAAGCAAAACTTAGAATTTTAGAAAACACGTATCTGCCACCATTGTGACCTTGAAAGCTTCCCATATTTTTCTAATGAGATTTACGGTGATATTAACAAATATGATTTTTTGGTTATTGTGTAATATGATGTACCAACATTTTGAGGAGAGATATAGCTCAGTAAACCAACATTTATAATGTTAAAATCACGCATGGATGAAAGAACTATTCAAAGTGCTTAAATAGAAAAATGGATTTTAATGTTACCAACTAGGAAAAATTCATTAATATAGTTTCGGATTCCACATCACAACTAACCTTTAAGATTCTACCATTTGTTACATTTTCATGTAGTATCAAAGAAAATGCCTACAAATATCTGAAAAAGCTATTAAACCACACCACCCCTTTTCAACTACATATCGATGTGCAGCTAGATTTTCTTCCTATACTTCAATAAAACAACTTTTCACAACAGATTGAATGTAGAAGCAGATATGAGAATCCAGCTGTCTGGATTAGTTGTGAATATATAAAAATTCCACTTGTCTCCAAATATTTTCATTTTGGAAAATACAGTTATCTTTCTAAGACATATTTATGTTAATATGTAATGGCTCCATTATTTTTAAAAATTCTCAGTTTTAATTTCTAATACAATAAATATTGATAGACATGGCCAACACAATCAAAAGCTCTTTGGGTTCTTTAAAAATGTTTGAGAGTGTAAAGAGTTATGGAGACCAAAAATTTTGAGAACTGCTGGTTTAATTGAAGTAGTCCTACCAATTCCTTTAGTTTTCTGTCTTAACGGAGGCTGATGGCAGGAGAAGAGATGTGGTACAAGAAGTATTACAGCTGCACCTCAAAAAGTTATACATAAAATTACCATATGATCTAGCAATTCCACTCCTAACTACACCAAAATTAATTAAAAACTGTTACTCAAACAAATGTATCAATACACACATGTTCATTGCAGAGCAGTGTTATTCAAATTAGCCAAAAGGTGTAAATAACCCAAATGCCCATCAACAGATGAATGGATAAACAAATTGTGATATAGACATACAATAAAATGTTATTCAGTCATAAATAGAAATGAAGTATCAATACATGTTGCAATACAGATAAGACCTTGAAAACATTATGTTAAGTGAAATAAGCCAGACACAAAATGGCACATATTGTATGATTCTGTTTATATGAAATATCTGGAATAGGTAAATCCATAGAGACAGAAAGCAGACTGGTGGTTGGCAGGGCCTGGGAGAGGGGAATGGGGAGCATTGGGTTGGCCAAAATGTTCATTTGGGTTTTTCTGTAAGATGGCTCTAGTAGCACTTAGTTGTCTTTAACTTCATTTGAAACAATTTTGTTGATTGTATTGTGACAGGTGTCATATCAGTGTGCATTAAAAAAAACACTTATCAAAATCGGTGAATTTTTGTATAACCATTTTAATATTGAAGGTGGAAGAATAAAAGCAACGTTTTTGGCATATTATGTTTTATTATTTCAAGAAAGGTAAAAACATAACTGAAAAGCAAAAAAAAAAAAAAGATGTGTGCAGTATATGGAGAAGGTGCTGTGACTGACTGAACGTGTCAAAAGAGGTTTGCAAAGTTTCATGCTGATGATTTCTCGCTGGATGTTGCTCCACAGTCAGGTGGACCAGTTGAAATTGATAGCGATCAAATTGAGACATTAATTGAGAACAATCAACATTATACCACACTGGAGATAGCCAACATACTCAAAATATCCAAATCAAGTGTTGAAAATCATTTGCACCAGCTTGGTTATGTTAATCCCTTTGACGTTTGGTGTCCAGATAAGTTAAGTGAAAAAAACCTTCTTGACCGTATTTCCACGTGCCATTCTCTACTTAAATGTAAAGAAAACGTTCCATTTTTAAAACAAATTGCAATGGGCGATGAAAAGTGGATACTGTACAATAATGTGGAATGGAAGAGATCGTGGGGCAAGCAAAATGAACCACCACCAACCACACCAAAGGCCAGTCTTCATCCAAAGAAGGTGATGTTGTGTATATGGTGGGATTGGAAGGGAGTCCTCTATTATGAGCTCCTTCAGGAAAACCAAACGATTAATTCTAACAAGTACTCCTCCCAATTAGACCAACTGAAAGCAGCACTCAACAAAAAGAGTCCTGAATTAGTCAACAGAAAACACATAATCTTCCATCAGGATAACGCAAGACCGCATGTTTCTTTGATGACCAGGCAAAAACTGTTACAGCTTGGCTGGGAAGTTCTGAGTCATCTGCCGTATTCACCAGACATTGCACCTTCAGATTTCCATTTATTTCAATCTTTACAAAATTCTCTTAATGGAAGAAATTTCAATTCCCTGTAAAAGACTGTAAAAGGCACCTGGAACAGTTTTTTGCTGAAAAAGATAAAAAGCTTTGGGAAGATGGAATTATGAATTTGCTTGAAAAATGGCAAAAGGTAGGGAACAAAAGGGTGAATACGTTGTTCAATAAAGTTCTTGGTGAAAATGAAAAACGTGAGTTTTATTTTTACTTAAAAACCGAAGGCACTTATTGGCCAACCCAACTGCTTAATGGGTACAAGGTTTCTTTTTGGGGCGATGGAAATGGTTTGAAACTAGTTAGAGGTGGTGGTTATACAACATTGTGAATATAATTTATGCCACTGAATTGTTCACTTTAAAATAGTTAATTTTATGTTATGTGAATATCACTTTAATTAAAAAAAAAAAATCATGGCTGGGTCATCACCAGATACAAAACCTGGCACTTGGCATAGATTCAGAATCTCTTTTTCAATTTTACTCAAGTAAGCATAATTAATGATATCTGTTTTCTTTCTGTTGGCAGTATTTCAAGTATCTGGTGTTAGTGTAATCAGTATTTTGGCTATTATCAGAATTAGCAGTGCAATTTTTTTTTTGATATTCTTCCTAGTTGTTTTTTCAGGAAAAAGGCAGAATTAGGCAGTATGTTAAAATCACATCAGTATTTCTTATATAAATGATTGGTTTGGGCAAGTCTGTTTTTAGTCACAAATCTCCTTTGAAGTCTAAAAGCAAGCAAGAAACTTGATATTGCTGACATTTTTTAACAGGAGAGCTATAGAAATGTACTGAGTGTTACAGAAAGAACACAAGAAAACATAATCTTCATTTTATCAGCCAAAGGTGGGATTACTAATTAGGTTCTTTTTCCAAAGGATAGGTTCTTCTGTCCCTCACTTAGCAAAATTTTGAGAAATATCCTATACATGTTGGATTGGGGCAGAGCTGCTGGCTCACAGTTCTCGAGTTTGCCATCAGCCCTTCTTCCCTGGTAACCAGAAACAATATGACTCATCAAGAAGATTGCATATTATACCATTATGCAGGGCTCTTTGTATTTAACTGGTAGTCTAATTTTCCTTGAGGTCTGCACACTGGGCACTTAATAAATTGGTCAGTAGCAAGGTGATCATATTTCTGATAAGACAAAGCAGCATCTAAAGGAGAGTGCAAAAACCTGAGAAGGTGTTTGAGTTAGAATTTCTGACCTTCAGATTAGGGTGTGGGGGTGGAGGAGGCAATATTCTGGCTTCAGTTTCTTCATTTGTAAAGATAAGTTAATGGTACTATTCACACAAGGTTTTATGAGAGAATGTACCTATGTAAAATGTCTTATTTAGGATTAGGTATGTAATTGGCCAGTTTAGGGAGTGCTACTGTTGTTGTTGCTTTAAAAATATATTTGACATATAACATTGTGTAAATTTAATAAGGGAGTTTGCTTTTATTGCTTGTCATAAAAGGGAGGATCAACAGCTCAGTTTTCTTTCAATTGAAAAATAGATATATCAATAAAGCAAAATATAAAATTATTGCTATTAAGGGAATGTATGCTATGTAATATTTAAAGAAGGGAAAAATAAAGAGGCAATATGACAAAAAGAAGATTAGAGTAAGTTGAATGAGAAATGGAGTGCAACCAAAAAATTCCTTTTGAGTGATGTATGAGGATGTGAAAACGTAAAATTGTTCAGTTAAATAGAACATCAGGTCAGCTTATGTTCTCTAATGTTACAAATTAGGAGAGGTATAGGGCAAAGTGGAACAGAGATTTCCAATCCTTACTGATGCTGAAACTTGGTCTCTGTGCACCGGTGCCAAATTGATTCTTGGAAACAGAGTTCTGGGTGCTTTGCCATGCAAAGGGGGACATGGTGGGCTCCTGCCCTCGAAAACTGTGTGTCCCACCTGGAAGGATTTGGTAAGGAGTCTTATAGCAATGGTTCAAGGGTGGTGTGGCTGATAAGATTAGGGTGTGTGCAGGGACTGCACTCCTTTTAATCTGGCCTCAGGTGGTATTCTCTGGAATGATGAATGCTGACATCTTCCGTTTATTGGGGGTTTTAGTTCTATAAAAAGTTCAAAAGATATTGTTATGTGTATCCCTTGTGTCAGAGCCAGGACCCTGCCCCAAGGCTGTACTATTGTTTCTTGACTGCTCTTTCCTCGTCTCTGCATCCTCTCTCTTCCCTGATTAACAACTCTTTGAATCTGCCCTTTGGGACTCTGGGAAGGTTGTGGAGGCTGGAGTCTGTTTCCTACAAACAAGGAATGGCTTCCATGCCCAGGAGCCCCACAGGATCCTGCTCCGTTTCATTACTGATACTTAGAATCACTCTGAGAAACTTAAAATATAAATCCCTATGCTCCATTCCAGAGATTCTGATTCCAGAGTTCTGAATCAGAGTTCTGAACCCCATTCCAGAGTTCTTGGGTGGAGTCCAGTGATTTGTGTTTTAAAAAGATCCCCAGATGAATTTTGATACATAGCTACATTTGAGAACTGCTGATATGGGAGTGGAATATTTGTCTTTGTCTAGTAATGTCTGCTCAGTATCTTCATGTAATTGCCTTCTCTCTGCAGAGCAAGAAAAAGAAACAAGGTGGAATAACCCAATTTAAAACTGAAACAGTCATTACCTCTAAAAAATGTCCGTAAGAATATTAAAAGTACATTTGTCTAATTTTTCTTTTCTGGTGACTTAGGAAGGAGGCAACGTCTATTCCTTTCCAAAGCCGGAGACGAGCTACAGTAGTGACATCAAGTGGTTGTTATAGGGTATTTCCCTTTTTATTTGGGACCTTGATATTTAAACAAATTAAATTAAATAGTGTTGTTTTCCTTTTCTTCCTCCAAACAGAGAATGTATTCTTTAGTGCTTATACATTTCACTCTCTGGAAATGCTAAAAGAATGAAAAAAACAACAAACAAAATTTGACCCTGACATGTGATCCTTTGAATGTTGATCCAATATAAACACCTTTGTTTAGTTGTTTATAGAACCAGGTGGTTTCAGTGAAGTGAAAGAAAGCCTAAACTAAACTCTACATGCAAAAACTATGATAATGCTGATGAAACGGTCAGTGTATTTAAAATAATAAGACACATAAATTAGGGAGCACTATGAACTTGACTAAAGTGAGAATACTCCAGGCTGATGCCAAGAACTCAATAGACTATCATGAAGGTCAAAGCTCCCTTTGTAATCATCTGTGGTAAGCTAAAGCTTAAGTATCCAAAGAACAACAACACTCAAAATGTCTTGATTAAACAAACAAAGTAAAAGTAGATTTGGAAAGCTTTTATACTCTAAAGACCAAAAATGTTTATTGATACATAATGCTTTATGCAACTCAATCTGTGGAAATCAGATTTTATAGGAGAGAAAGTAGAGGTGGCTCTCAAGATTTCTACTTTATAAATAGCATTTGTCAAAGATCTCCTTTAAACAGTGACCTCACCAGTATAGTAATACCATGACTAAGTTTATAAAAATTTTATATACACACTTAAAAAAATACATTTGCTAAACAGAGTAAGACATGCTCAAATTACAAACAAAAGAAAGAAGGGAAGTTAGGCAATTAATTGGCATGTAGACAAGAAAAATGTATTTAGTTACTCTGGACCGTGACTCTTTCAAACACTGGCAGAAGAGAACACAATTATAAAGAAGAAAGCATAAAGGAAATGGGATCACTCTTGGTCTATTTGTCTCAGGGACCATCATTTTGTATGTAGAACCAACCAACCGATTTGGTTAAAGAATCAACAGTAAGCATCCAGATTAGCCACTTATACCAGGCTACCTGTGCTATTGTGAGAACTGTAGAACAAAGTCACCAATTTACAGGAAGTGCCCTTTACTTTTCCTCCTGTGTTTCTCAAATGTCATTTTTCTTAGTTTTTCTTCATTATGTCTATCCGACACTTCTAAAATCTGAAAAGCAAAGGAAAGATGTCTCATTTTAAAATGATATATTTAACCACTATCTAAGTTGGGGAAAGGACTGGTCCTTTGTTTAGCTCCTAGATACTTACTCATTTTAAGTCATTAGTAGAAAGCTGTCACATTTAGAAAATTGGCAAGAGGAAAATTGATATAAAAACTAAAAACAGCTGTTTTTAGTACAATGGATCATGAACTTGCTGCCATTGACAATTTAATGATCAGAAATAATAAGCAGGGAGAGAATTTTTAGGAATTATCTATTTTTGAGCTAAATGTTCTAAAATTTGTGAATGACTGAGTGATGAGGCATTCGTCTGCATTTCACATTCATATGGGAATAATAGGGAGAGATTAATGAGTATTTTTCTTTAGCTTCTGAGTAATAAACAATTCCAAGATGAGGAAGAGTGCTTTGCCTTGTTTTAAACCAAGAGTGTCCCTGGATAGAAATACTGGGAACTTTATAAATCTCTATGAAATTATGTAAAGGCCCCAAATAAGAGGACTGAATTTTCACTTTTATTTTACCCAATCAGATGTTAAAATGGATTGAACAAAACTGTGTCTACTTGGACAATGGGCATAACATAAAAGTTTATATTGTAGCCAATAATAGTTGTCCTTTTGTCAAGTCGTTCTATAATTTTTTTCCTCCAATGAGTATGTATTAAGCACTGACTGAGCATGAGATAAAGCTGGAAGAGTAGACTGGGCCAGAACATGAATGACACATATTTTCTTCAGCAATAAATGGATATTTTCAAGAAAACAAAAGAGATGATCAGGTCTTGGGAAGACATAACAGGTAGTCTGTAAGACATTTTGGTGGGGGATGAGACCAAAGGTAGGGAAACTGGAGAAATGGAGAGGAGGGTAGAATTAATGGGGTTGCCTTGTGTGAAGTACTGCTGTGTATCTTTATTTCACAGGCTTGTGTTTTATATTCTTCTAACCTTATTATTATTTTCTATAAAAAAATCTTCTGACCTAAGATGCTTTCTTAATCACTGCAACTTAGTGAATGTGAAAGTCTAATGGGCTAAATTCTGGTAAGCAAAACTGGCACTGAGGAATGAAGGAGAACATTACTGACAACATTGGATATACCAGGGGTCATCTACATATTTTAGGGGGAATTCAGAATTTATTCCAGTATCTCCTTTTATCCAGAGGAATGTTCTCCTGTACAACCTTATTGGAATAAGGTTCTATGTTTTAGGGTAGATGAACTGGAGGAGAAGAAGTGGGTTGCAGACTAAGTAACTTCCAAGAGTGATTTCTTTTCTGTTCTTGTCTGGCAATATGATGTTGAACGATAAGTTGCCCAGAATCAAGCAGTCACTAGGAGGTGAGGAGTAGAGGCAGTGTGGAAAGACTACTTATAAAATAAGTTTGGCAGAGAATGACAAGAGGTTACTAGGAAAGGAAAATAATGGCATTAAGGAAAAAAATAAGAAGAGGTAAAAACACAGTCTTTACTGGACATTCCTGATTCCAGTTCAGTCATTCCCTGGGTGCTCTTTTCACTCATTTCCTTATTTGTTGTTTTCTTTCCTCAGGTTCCTTTTGAAAATTCATGTTTCTCAGGAAGTCTTTCCTAAAAATAATGATCACATCATATACTACTATATACCCCATACATGACTTTTTAGCTATAAATATTAATTATTCTATATCTTTGTACATGTTATATATTTTTGCTCAGTTTTTAAAAAGTCAGTCTTTCAAAGATCAGTGTGACTCATGTATTTAACCCTAATACCTCTTACTACACACAAACACCACACATATAGGAGAACTATTGTTCTTGTTTTTGTCATCCTACTTAAGTCATCTTTAAGTCTTTCATTCATTCAAAATATTACTTACCCTATGTGATGAAGTGATGGGTACAAAGTGAGGCAGGTAGGACTCTGGCTGCCATGCTGGTTCCTGCTCCTAGAGGCTTGGGTGGCTTTGTGGCCAATGCAGCTATTCATCCACCCAACAATCATTGACTCTTTTTCTTCTTTCTAATTGAACCTTGTTTTTGTTGAGGTATTAGATAGGCAGCAATGGGCTCATGGAAGTTATGCCTGCCCCTTGGTGCAAGAAGGGAACTGTAACCGATTAAGCGAGTCACATTAATCTCATTCTTCTTTGCCAGTGGGAAAAGGGTGGGCTTAGTTCTAGTTATGGCAACGGAATATACTTGGTGGGGAGGTACTTTCTTATTCCTCTCTATTTTTGCTAAGTATACCAGTGGGAGGAAGTACTGACTGGAACTATAGTAGCCATCTTGATTCTCTTGACTTAGCCATGAGAATCTCAAAGACTTCAACCTGGAAGGCTGGCAACATTGAGCCACTTGGAACCACTTACCTCTAGACTTTTGTTAACCATAAGTTAAACCTTTGTGGTTTAAGCTTCCATTAATCAGGTTTTTTTTTTTTTTGCTGTTGTTGTTGTTACTTGTATCAACATACAAGTTAATAAAGCATACTAATAGAAGCTCTGATAAACACTCTGTCCATGAAGGCAGGTTAGCTAGGTGGGAGAAAGGCAAGTTCCAAAGCTGAGTCAATTGAAGGAGGTTGTTTGTTAAGGAAAGTGTTAAATGGTGCAGCTGGAGGAAGAATAATTATTAAGGGCTGAGAGTAAAGAGCAGGGAGAAAGTCCCCCAAGTCGAGCCACTGTCTGGAATGGAAAGTCATAATAAATACTGACTAAATGTTGAATAAGGACAGTGCTGTTTGTCAAATTTAGCATATGTGATAAGGGTAAGGAAAGTCAGAAGCCAGGAGGATAAAGAGCAGGATGAAATACATTTTAAGGAATGTTCTTCTTACAAGGAAACTAATCTCATCATGTGGGCCCCACTCACATGACCCCATCTAAACCTAATTACCACCCCAAAGCCCCACCTCCAAATACACTGGGGGGTAGGGCTTAGACATATAAAATTTGGGGAACACAAATATTCAGTCCATAACACTCTTTAAGCTTTAATTTTCTCACCTGTAGAAAGAGGAAGCTAATAATAATTACCTCACAAAATTGTTGTAAAGATTAATGAGTTAATACATGTAAAGTGTTCAGCCAAGTAGTACGCAGTCAATAAATGATAGCTATTATTATTACTACTACTACTTATTGTTGTATTATTATTTTAATCTTTGGTATTGCCTTTTTGGTATTTGACCTCTTCTTACCTCTCCAATATTACATGACCATGGTTAGTATGTCTCAGTCAGGAGGTGGTAGCCATTGGCAGATCAGTGAGCTGGGAGTCTGGGCCCTGGTTCATACTAACACTAGTGTTCTGAATGCTTACTTTGGACATCTTATTCAATATTATCTTCCTTATACATATTTTGACACAATTGTTTAGGCTGGGCCAGTAACAATGTCTCCCTAACATAAGGACAAATATATATTAAGTGGGGTATGTGATACATAAAGGACCAATATTTATGGATGTTATGTGTGAATAACTGAGAACTGAGAACCACACCAGTGTAGAATAAAATGAGATTTCAATTCGCTTTCACTTAAACAAGTCAAAACCAACGACAGCAAAATTATTGAATATTTATTTTACGTTAAACATGCTGAAAGGCACTAGGAATATAAAAATGTAAAATTGAGGACTCATCTGTAAAGAAGCAACAGTCTGAAAAAAGAGAAACAAATAAATAATACAAACAAATAATTATGATGAAAGTTGCAGACATAGGGATAGGAAGAAACATTGCAATTAGAAAGATACCACATCATGGGATAGGGGGATCAGATTGACATCTGGACAGGCCAGTGAGGGCTTCTTAGGGATGGTGACATCTGGTCTCAGAAACAGACAACTGGGCATCACATGTAAGGAATTCCAGAGAGTTTTGTATGTATATGGGATTAACAGTGAGATGCCAGCTAAGAAATTAGAAATGAAAAAAGTAGATTGCTGTCTTAAATTTTAGTGGTATATCGTTACATAATGGATTAGAGCATAGATTCAATTTAATACATCTGGGATGGATTCTGAGATTCTGAATTCTGAAAAATCTCCCCAAGTCATATGGCTACTCCTTCTGCTAAAATAATTTGATGTATCCACTTCCCAGGATGATTTTGCTCATTATTTCCCAAGCCAGTATCCTACAGAAAACTGTTCCTTCTTATGCTAATATCAGTGTAAGGAAGTTTTGTGTTCAGATAATTTTGGAAAATGCTAATTCACTTAATCCAGTTTCTTTACATAAGTTCCTTTAAAGCAAGTTATGAATCTCTAAGGGAGGATATAGTGTGTAGACATTTTGTATAGATTTAAAAATTTTTGTAAGTCTGTTTATAAGAATTCCATTGTGTGTCTGTGTGTTGTGGGGGTGGAAAAAACTTTCCTCTACCATTCTAGGGTTTTCTGGATGGTCTAAGAATTAAACTGACATGAGGGAGATTAACAGGAGAAAGTGAAATTTAATATGTATGTATGAGGGTTCCATAAGAACATGAGGCCCAAGGACAGTTGAAACTTATAAACCATTTGAAGGAAGGAGAAGGGGGTAGGGGTTTGGGGCTTCAAAGGGAAGGAAGGCAATTTATAGGAAGCTGAAAAACAGCAAATATTTGGTAGACAAATCTTTGTTGGGCCATGCAGAGACAATGGGACACAGAGAGAACTTTGATCAAACAGGCCTTGTTTCCCCTAGTCTACTGCACCTAGTTCATATTAGACTTTAGTTATCTATGGTGATAATTCTTCCTGGAACAGGCCTTTTATCCAAATTCTTTTAGACAGTGAAGGGAAGGAGGTAAAAGCTCTTCCTGAGCCTTTTTTTCTTGAAAACAATCCGCCCAAAATAATCCTCAAGCCCAAGAGACACATTTTGGGCTGGCAAGTTTTGTTCCTCTCTAGTGTCTTCATTTAAGTTTGTGTATGTCCACTTGTGTTTACTGTGTATGTCTGCCTATAGGGGTTGTCTCTCTGTCTATTTATCTAAGTGGTATGTGTATGCATATGTGTATGAGTGTGTATCCTTGTGCATATGTGTGTACATGGGTGTGGGTGTGACTGGATGTTGTAGGGGAGGAAAAATATTTTTCCCTGTACTCTCCTAGATTCAAGGACTGGGGCCTTTGAATTAAAGTGATGAAAGACAGATTAACAGGAGAAAAAACTCTTTTCATTTCTTATGTTTGCACAGGAGTTTGCAAACTGTGACTCAAGAAGGCAGCTAGATGATTCAGGCTTATATACCACCTAAGACTAAATATAAAAGGGTGGGTGTGCTCCTGGGTAGGAAGGCAAGTTCTGGGAAGGTGAGAGGAGGAGAAGTATGGTAAGTAAACATTGTCTTGTTATGTAGATGAGTCTCTCAGGTGATAAGAGTTGTCTCCAGGCATATCTCTCTTCCTGGTAAAGAAACATCTTTACGAGTGTAAATATCCTTTATAAATGTAAATTTCTTTTATAAAAGAGGAAATTTATACTCTATTTTTAGTCAGGGTGAGGTAAAGAGTTTTTCTTGCAGCTGCTTGTTCTCAATGGCCTTTAGCTCAAAGCTATAGATATGTCAAAATATTTTAGAGTGGCATATTCTGGTATCCGTTCAATGTGTTTCTGTTTGTCCTAGGATGGTGTCTGAATGTATTTATGGAGGAGGCCAAATTTGGAATTGTTAGACCTGCGCGGTCTCCTAGGAGTTTCGACTCGCCCAGGAAACAACAAGAGTCGGAAGTCGAAGCAAAACGCAAGAGGTTTATTGAAGGCCGGTGCACCGGGGTTCCTTGGTCCTCACGCAGGAGGTCGAAGAAGGAACCCTTTTGGGCGCGAATATGTCAGTTTTATAGGTTCCCACTTCCCCGTATGTAAATTATAAATTTGGTTGTGTTCTCCTGCTGATTGGTCCCGGCTTAGGCTCGGACCAGAGAGGGAACTTGTCCCCAGCTGCCTGATTGGTCTTTGACAGACACCTATTTTACATTTTGTTATCTCCCTCCTTCTCCCCAGCTGCCTGATTGGTCTTTGACAGACACCTATTTTACATTTTGTTATCTCCCTCCTTCTCGGAAGGGGGCCGGACATCCTGGAAATTCACCCATTGTCTAAGAAGCCCCTATTGTCTGGAGAGTTCTTAATCATTAGCTGGAACAATGTCCCTCGAGTCCCACATTCCCCCCTTTTTCTTGTGACTATTGATTCCAATCATGGAATCTCAACCTTCTGTTCGTAAACTTTGGTACTGTTGTCTTAACATTAGAACTTGTACAGTACTGATACGTTCTCTAATAAATGCTATCAAGCGATTTAGAACACATGGTCCAAAAGTTAAAATCAACAATAAAACAATAAGAGGTCCCAACAGAGTAGAGATTAAGGTGGTAAACCAGGGGGACTTATCAAACCATGATTGAAACCATCCTTTTTCGTTCTCTGTCTCCCTTTGCCTTTTATCTAAGCGTTCCCTTAGTTTATCCATGGTTTTGGTAATGGTTCCTGAATGATCAATATAAAAGCAACATTCTTCTTTTAGAGCGGCGCATAATCCCCCTTCCTTAAGAAACAGCAAATCTAGGCTGCAACACCATTTCTGAAAGTGAGGTGAGTGATTCCTTTAGTTGAGTTATGGAACTTTCTAATGCTCGAAGGTCGATGTCTACAGCCTGTCTTAAACTTGCATAATACTGGGGTTGTTGTATGAGGGCTGTGGTTCCTGTTCCTATCCCGGCAGATATTCCTAGTCAGTCAGTAAAGGCAGTAAAACCAAAATTATAAGTCTTAGGTTCGTAGAAGCTTGAGTTTGAGCGGGTTGTCGGTTCTTTGGGCCTGCCATCCTGATGATGCCGTCGCTGGTGCAGCCTTCACATGTGAAGCATGGATCCAGGCAGCGATGCCGTCCACTTTTATGGCCGTTGGGGTGGTGAGGAGGACGGTGTATGGTCCTTTCCATCGAGGTTCCAACGTCTGGGTTCGATGCCGACGGACGTATACGGAGTCTCCGACTTGGAAAGGATGAGTTTCTCCCGGTGTTCCCGGTTGGTAGGCCTTGGCGAGTTGGGACCATATTTCTTTCTGGACCAATTGGAGTCCCAGTAGCCTAGCATATAAGTCAGTGTTATTTTGACAATCAGGTTTTATTTCTTTTCCTAAAGTGAGGAGGGGAGGCGGGGCACCATATAATATTTCAAAAGGAGTAAGATGGTATCGGGAAGGTGTATTTCTAACCCGGAATAGGGCCAATGGAAGGAGCACCGTCCAATCGGTACCGCCAGTCTCCAAGGACAATTTAGTTAGGGTCTCTTTTAGAGTCCTATTCATTCTTTCTACCTGACCTAAACTTTGGGGTCTATAGGCACAATGTAATTTCCAATCAGTCCCCAAATATCTGGCCACATCCTGACTTACCTGGGCGACGAAGGCTGGACCATTATCAGACCCTATTACCTTTGATGCTCCAAATCGAGGAAAAATTTCTTCTAAAATCTTCTTGGCTACTACAGCAGCTGTTTCTTTCTTTGTTGGGAAAGCCTCTATCCATCCTGAAAAAGTGTCTACAAAAACTAAAAGGTATTTATTACCGTACCTTCCAGGACGCACTTCGGTAAAGTCCACTTCCCAGTAAGTTCCTGGGCGGTCCCCCCTGAGTCTCTTTCCAGTTTCAAGTTTCCCTTTGTGAGCACTTACCTGTTGACATGGGACGCATTCCTGCACAATTTGTTCAGCTAATTTTGTCATTCCAGGGGTTTCGTACCCGGCTTTTTGTAACAAGGCTACCATCTTTTTAGTCCCCAAATGTGTCCATCTGTGCATCTGTTGTAACATGGATTCTGCTTGCTGAGGGGACAAAGTTCCTTTTGTTGTGGCCGGGATGATTTCTTCATCGCGGCCTGGTTTTTCAGGAACTTTATCTGACAGTCCTAAAATGACTTCTCCCGATGCTATTTCTCGGGCCACTTGGTCAGCCATATTATTTCCCCTAATTATTGGGGTATTTCCTTTTTGATGTCCAGGGCAGTGGATGATACTAACTTTAGTAGGAAGCATGAGTGCAGTCAACAAAGCCACGATTTCGTCTTTGTTTTTAATTTCTTTGCCACCTGAAGTTAGTAGCCCTCTCTGTTGGTAAATGGCACCGTGGATATGAGCGGTAGCAAATGCATGTCTACTGTCTGTGTAGATGTTTACTTTTTTATTCTCTGCCATCTCTAATGCCCTCGTCAGGGCAATTAATTCAGCTCGTTGGGCTGAGGTCCCTTGTGGTAGCGCCGCTGCCCATATGACTTGATTTCCGTCTACCACGGCTGCCCCAGTTCGACGCTTACCTTCCTCCAGGAAACTGCTCCCATCCGTGAACCAGGTGAAATCAGCATCAGGGAGGGGCAGGTCCATCAGATCTGGCCTACTGCCGTGTGCTGCGGCTAGTACTTCCTGACAATCATGTATGATGGTGGAGCCTTCCAAGTCAGGATCAGGTAGCAAGGTGGCTGGATTGAGTCCTGTGGCTGGAGCAAACTTGGTGCGATCTGAGTTTAGCAACAGGGTTTGGTAATGGGTCATCCTGGCATTAGTTAGCCACCTATCCGGTGGTTGACGGACTACATTTTCCAGGGCATGAGGAGCTGTTATCGTTAGATTTTGTCCTAAAGTTAGTTTGTCAGCATCTTTGACTAGAACGGCCACTGCAGCGATTATCTTTAAACAGGTGGGCCATCCTGATGCCACAGGGTCCAATTTTTTTGACAAATAAGCAACTGGGCGATTCCAGGGACCCAATTTCTGAGTCAATACTCCTTTTGCAATGCCCTTATTTTCGGCCACATATAAATGAAAAGGTTTGGTTACATCTGGCAGTCCTAGGGCTGGAGCTGAAAGCAAAGCTCATTTGATTTGGTCAAAAGCCCGTTGTTCCTTATCGCCCCAAACGAAAGGAGTGCTGTTTTTGGTTAGGGGGTACAATGGGGCTGCCAGCTCAGCAAACCCTGGAATCCATAGTCTACAGAATCCGGCCATCCCCAAAAATTCTCTAACCTGCCTGGCGTTTTTGGGAGCCGGAATTTGGGCCACCGTATCCTTTCTGCTCTCCGTGAGCCATCTTTGCCCCCCTTTTAATAGATACCCCAGGTAACTGACCTGTTGTTGGCATATTTGTGCTTTCTTGGCTGAGGCTCTATATCCCAGGGTTCCAAGTTCCGTTAACAGTTTTTCAGTACCCTTGATACAATCTTCTTGGGTCTCAGCAGCTAATAAAATATCATCAACGTATTGGAGTAATGTTACCTGGGGATTTGATTCTCTATATAATGCCAAATCCTGATGGAGGGCTTCATCAAAGATGGTCGGGGAGTTCTTAAATCCCTGAGGTAGCCGTGTCCATGTCAGCTGACCAGACATTCCCGATGTTGGATCTTTCCATTCGAAGGCAAAGTAGGGTTGGCTCAGGGGAGAGAGTCTTAAACAGAAAAAAACATCTTTAAGGTCCAAAACAGTATACCACGTATGTTGAGGTGGAAGAGTGCTCAGGAGGTTGTAAGGGTTTGGAACTGTGGGGTGGAGGTCTGCCACCCGTTTGTTTGCCTCTCGTAGATCCTGCACCGGCCGATAATCATTTGTTCCTGGTTTCTTTACCGGCAGGAGAGGGGTGTTCCATGCTGATTGACATCTTATTAAGATGCCCAAGTCTAGTAGCCTCTGTATATGGGGATGGATACCGTCTTTGGCTTCTCTACTCATGGGGTATTGACGGACTGTTATTGGGGTGGCAGTTGCCTTGAGTTCCACTAGCACCGGGGGCCGATTTTTGGCCATCCCCATTCCGGCAGTTTCTGCCCAGGCTTGAGGGAACCGAGTTACCCAATCAGTAACATTAACTCGTGAGGATGAAGGCTGCTCGTATAATTTATATTCATCTTCTAATTTCATAGTCAATATTTGAAGTAACCTTCCCTTATTATCAGTTATGGTGGGACCTTCTGGCTGAAAGTGGATTTGAGCCCCTACTTTGGAGAGTAAATCTCTTCCCAGCAAAGGATAGGGGCATTCCGGAATAATCAAAAATGAATGGGTTACTCGTCCAATCCCAAGATCTACTGTCCTTCGTGTGGTCCATGAATATTGTTTATTCCCAGTGGCTCCTTGTACCCATGACCTTTTAGCTGAGATAGGACCTTTTGAGTGGAGAAGGATGGAGTGCTGGGCTCCGGTATCTACCAAAAATTGAACAGGTTCCCCCTCCACTTTAAGAGTTACCCGGGGCTCGGGGAGAGGGTTCGAGCCCTGACTTTCCTAGTCTTCTTCTTTCAATGTTAAGATTTTGTTTTTGGTTGGCCTTCCTCCATTCTTTTTCTTAGGGCATTCTCTCGCCCAATGTCCTTTTTCTTTACAGTAGGCACATTGGTCCTTGTCTAATGGCCGCCTTCTGTCTGCCGTTCGCCCTTCCTGCCTATTTCTATCCCCTATATTTCTTCCTCCAACCACAGTGGCCAGTATCTTACTTAAATTCCTCTCCTGTCTCTTATCCCGTCTTATTTCACGGGCTTCCTGCTCTTTCTGCTTTCTTTCTTCCTTCTCTTCCTCTGTTTCTCTTTTGTTATATACTTTATCTGCCTCTTTTACTAACTCCTGAAGCGAAAATCCCTGCAAGCCATCTAGCCTCTGTAATTTCTTCTTAATATCAAGGGCCGCTTGATCTATGAAAGCCATTGCTATAGTAGCCCTATGGCCCTCCGAAGTTGGATCATAAGGGGTAAAGCGTCTAAAGGCTTCCATTAAACGTTCCAGGAACACAGTTGGCGATTCCTGGGGCCCCTGAGTTACTTCCCTTACCTTAGCCAAATTAGTGGGCCGTCTGGCCGCTCCATGGAGACCCGCCACCAGAGCCTGGCGATACATTTTCAGGCGCTCCCTACCTTCCGGGGCATTGAAATCCCAGTTTGGCCTGACGAGTGGGAAACCAGCATCAATCTCGTTAGGCAGCTGGGTAGGTTGCCCATTGGCGCCTAATACATTTTTTCTGGCTTCCAAAAGAACCCGTTGCCTCTCCTCAGTCGTTAGGAGAGTCTGGAGCAGCTGCTGACTATCATCCCATGTGGGCTGGTGGGAGAAAACAAGAGATTCTATTAAAGCGGTAAGGGCCTGTGGATTTTTGGAAAAAGTTGGGTTATGCATTTTCCAATTATAAAGATCTGCAGAGGAAAAGGGCCAATATTGGAGAGGTCTATTCCCTTGGCCATCGGGGGGGCCATATTCTCTAAGAGGTAGGGCAGTGGAGTCCGGGGAGATAGCCCTCCGGCTCCTAGTGCCCACTGAGGGACCCCTTTCTTCTTCCATCATGGATGGTTCCCTTGGTGCCGAGGGCAGTGGAGCTGGGGGTCCTCTAGGTGGTAGGGGATTCGGGGCCAGAGGATAAGGGGGTGGGGAATCCAAAAGAAGCAAATCGGACTGCGGGTCAGGATAAATCGCCTTCGGTAGATCCGGGGCGTCGGGTAGCTTCTCCGTGTTGGGGTTTTTCTTTAAGGCTAATATCTCCGACGCTGCTGATGTATGCGCGGACGTACCTGTTGAGGAAACAAAGGGCCGGACCCACGGAGTTGGGGAGAGAATTAAATCTTCCCAGACCAAGACATATGGTACTTGGTCTGGATGTCCGTGGGGATCTATATTAAATATCTTAGACTTCAGCAGCTTAATCTTGTCTAATAAAAAGGATCCTTCGGGGGGCCATCCTATCTGAAATGTTGGCCATTCAGAGGCACACAAAGTCTGCCACTTTCCTTTCTTTACCTCTACCGAAAAATTATGGGCTCTGGCCCGAACTTCGGTCCAATAGCTTAGGGTAAGGGAAAGAGGAGTCGTCATAGTTTGTCCCATTGTCGTCCGTCAGAGAAGAAGAATAGACCACAATACAGAAACAGTTAAAACTCCACGAAACACATATACGTATGGGCCACCGCGAGCTCGCTTCAAAACCGAAACTTCTTCAGATGGCAGTTACCACCAAGGGAACTGCCGAAACCGAGTGAAGGGGAGACAGAGTTTGCCTCTCCTTCCAGATGAGCCACCAGGGCGTCCCCTAGGGCTCATGGACGCCGGCTATTAGCACGTCTGCCTAGCCAGAGGTCCGATACAGATTCCATAATAAGCCGATTCTTACGGCTTTCCTCCGATAATGGCCCACAAAGAACAAGGGACAAACAGACAATCAAGCTCGAGCTTACCTGGTACCTCCAACTCCCGATGTTCTTGTGGTCCGGGGCGAGTGGAATCCCGGACGAGCCCCCAAATGTTAGACCTGCGCGGTCTCCTAGGAGTTTCGACTCGCCCAGGAAACAACAAGAGTCGGAAGTCGATGCAAAACGCAAGAGGTTTATTGAAGGCCGGTGCACCGGGGTTCCTTGGTCCTCACGCAGGAGGTCGAAGAAGGAACCCTTTTGGGCGCGAATATGTCAGTTTTATAGGTTCCCACTGAATAAAGGTGTAGTAAAAGGAAAGCAGGTGTTACCATGAATATGGAAAGTTTCAAAAGAGTATAAAAAGTAAGAGCATACTGAGTAAAATTGAGCTGGATGTTCAGTATGTTTTGGTTTAAAATGAATCAGAGATAATGCAATCACTTCATGGAGTACTATCTGGAATAATATTTTTATTTCTAAAATGAAGCTCTGTCTCCTTAAGTATGATAAAGTAATTGGGTCAAAAATAATTAAACTCACTTCTCTGAATAACTATTTAACAAATAATTATTGAGTGTCTACTGTGTGTTAGGCATAGTTCTAGATGTTGGATATATTGTAATAAACAAGATGGATTTCTTGCTGTCACGAAGCTCATTTTTCCAGGGGTTAAAGGGACAGTAATCCCATAATTATATAAATAAATGAAATGTGGTATTAAGTAGTGATGAGAGCTGTGAAGAAAATACAGCAGAGTAAGGGATAGGGAGTTCCAGAGTTGCTATTTTATTTATTTAAAACATTATGTGAGGTTTGGTATAAGTTTCTTCACGTTCCCTGTTCTTGAGGTCTATTGAACTTTTTGGATGAATGAGCTTACAGGGTTCACTAGATTTGGAAAAAATCTTAGCCATTATTTAAATAATTTTTCTGTCCACTGCTCTCTTTTAGAAACTTCTATTATGTATATATTAGCGTGCTTGAAGTGGTCCTTTTAGTTCATTGATGTGCTGTTCCAATTTTTTAACACTGAGGTATAATTGACATGTAACATCTGTTCCAATTTTTTGGGTCTGTTTTTCTGTTGGTGAGTCATTTTGAATAGTTTCTATTATTACACCTTCAAGTTTACAAGTGTTTTCTTTGGCAGTGTCTTATCTGTTGGTAATTCTAACTTGTATATTTTTTACTTAAGACATATTTCATCTCTTAAAGTTTGATTTTTAAAATATTTTTTATGTCTCTACTTAACATGCTCAATCTTTTCTCTACCTCCTTGAACATAAGGAATATATAATATATTAAACATATGTTTTAGTATCCTTGTCTACTAATTCTATTACCTGTATATTTCTGAGTCTTTCTGCTGATTGATCTCCTTATTATTGGTGCTATTTTTCTGCTTTTTGCATGTATGGTAATTTTTATCGGATGTCAGACATTGTGAATTTTACCTGCCCAGTGCTAGATATTTTGTATTTTCTATTAATATTTCCTGAGCTTTATTCTGGGTTGCAGTTAAGTTACTCAGTACAGTTTAATTATTTTGAGGCTTGCTCTTAGCCTTTGTTGGGCTGGATCAGAGCAACCTTTAGGTCAGGGCTAATTTGGCCCCATTCTGAGGCTTTTTGTGTACTCTACTAGGTGGGAACATGAACATTTCCTGTCCCTTTGTGAGCTCTGAGAATTGTTTCTTCTACTGTTTTCTGGTTATTTTCCCCTTAATCTCATACACATGTGCTGATCAGTACTCAGCTGAAGACTTGATGGGGTGCCTCTGTAGATCTCTAGAGTTCTTTCTCTATGTAGCTCTCTCTCTTCTCTGGTCCTCTGCCCTGTGAACTATAGCTGTTTGGCCTCCCTGGATTCCCAGCTCTATCTCTTCAACTCCAGATGATGCCCAGACTTCTCTTGGGTTCCTTTCCCCCTGTGTTATTGCCTGGAAACTCTTTAGGCAGGAAGCTGGGGAAACTACAGGTTCACTTTATTTGCTTTCCCTCTCTCAGGGATCACTGTCTTGCACTGTCTGATGTCCAATGTCTGAAAACTATTGTTTCATATATTTTTGTCCTTTTCTTTTAGTTGTTTCAGATAGGAGGGTAAATCTAAGGACTCTCAGAAGATTTATAGAGAGATTCACATGGTAAGGAAGTGAAGCTTCCTGCCAACAATGAGCACAAAATCATCAGCATGTAATTGAGCTATCTTGGAGGCAGATCTTCCAGTCTCAGTCAAGCTTTCAGGTAACTGCAGCTCCATCTGATATCCGAAGTGCAATCTCATGAGAAACTCTGAGCCAAGACCACCTAGCTAAGCCACTTCCAATTTCCTGACCCAAGGGAACTGTGTGAGATAATAAATGTTGATTGTTATTGAATAATGTTGAATGTTGATTGTTGGTAAGTTTTGGAATCATTTGCTATGCAGCACTGTATAACTATTACATATTTGGGTACCCAGAAATGGAGTGCTGTCATAACAAAATGTAGAAATGTGGGTGTGGCTTTGGGACCTGGCAGTAGGCAGAAGCTGGAAGAATTCTGAGGAGAGTGTAAGTGAAGGACTAAGATGTCTTGAAGAGACTGTTAGTAGAGGCCTGATGGCCTTTCAGGAGGCTGCCAGTGAGGGTTTAAGGGAAACTGGGGGAAATGTTTTTGGAAACTAGATAAAAAGGTATTCTTGTGTGGTGGTAGAAAGTTCAGCAACATTGTCACCTGAGCTCATGTAGAAAGTAGAAAATATACCTCATGTACTGGATGATCTAGTTAAGGAGATTATTAGGCAAAGTGCTGAAAGTGCTTCCTTATAACAGTAAGGGGGGGTAGGGAGAGAGAGAGAGCGCCAGCGAGAGAGCACCTGCTGTGATCCATGGGTCTTAGTGGGGGGCCAGGTCAAAAGGCATAAGCCTGGCCCTGGCCCTCCTGGGTTAGAAGAAGAGAGAAGTGTTTAACAGGTGCTGCTTTGTCTGTCTAGGAGTGGAAGAGAGGTGTGGTCGTAAGGTCTATCATCAACTGGTAGATAGAACTTGAGATTCAACTCTCCCTTAGAAGCTTCAGGAATATCAAGGCAAAGATCAATAAACATGCAGTGTGTGTGTGTGTGTTTGTGTGTGTGTGTGTAATGAAAGCCATTTCTCAGTGATCTAATAAATTTTGGTTTGTGATTTTTCAAGTTTTAATAAAATTTTTTGGGTTTATGTAATTTTGAAAAGAGAAATGTGAGTTTATCCCCTGCACACCTCTCCCCACCCACATTGCTAAAATGGATTTTCCTAGATGTAATAATGTTTTGCTTATGAATAAAATAATTTTTGCAATATTTATGGTGTTGAATTCCACTGTGTTCTTTGTGTTTGGAACATATCTACAGCTGCAGAGTGAAGTGTGCTCTGTAGAACTTTATATATTCACTAGCTACTTGTCATGGTAAAGTTCAGATCATGATCTTTAGCTCAAATACATTACTTTCTGGTTGTTTATGCATGATGGAGACATTTAAAATATTCTCTTTCCCACCTGCTAAGATAGCTGGGGCACAGAAGTCACCTGTGACTGTATATAATAGTCCCCCTTCATGTTAACTGGAGCTCCAATCTAATGTGATCTTGGGACCACTGATTATCACAAGAGATGTTGGGGTACAGAACAACACTATAAGAGTTATAGTTTCTGGCTTCCCTGGTGGCGCAGTGGTTGAGAGTCCACCTGCCGAGGCAGGGGTCATGGGTTCGTGCCCCGGTCCAGGAATATCCCACATGCCGCGGAGTGGCTGGGCCCATGAGCCATGGCCGCTGAGCCTGTGCGTCCAGAGCCTGTGCTCCGCAACGTGAGAGGCCTGCGTACCGCAAAAAAAAAAAAAGAGTTATAGTTTCTTTTTCTGTGCAGCCGACTGCTTCTGCTATGAAAGGAAATTTTCTCAGGACTTTTTCTCCACAATTTTTATTCCATACTCTAAGCCAAAGTTATGTTTATCACAATACACACAAGAAATTAAAAAGCAACAAACATAGACTAGATTGCTGTATCTCCCGTATCAAAGAGGAGAGTCTTTATTTCTAAGCCAGAATACATTGAATACCTCCACTTCTTCCTTGAGCTCACAAGAAAAGGCTGAATCAACAAGTGGGTCATTGACCCCATTGTGACAATAAGTGTGTGAGGTTCCTGTGAGCTCAAAACTGCCTGTGAACTCTGTCTCTGTAATTGCCTTTTGTAGGTTAGGTGTTGAAAGTTGTTCACACCAAGGTTAATACATAAAAATACTTCCCAAATCAAAGAATTTAAATGAGCAGGAGATTAATATGCACCTTGATTCAGGCCATTGGTATCTTGGAAATCAATGTGGAAATTATGCAAGAAATTACTCCTCAGCAGGTGCTTTATGAAAAGGTTGTGCTACATTGAATGGCAAAGGTAATAGATACTACATAAATTTAAGATGCAATTGAGGCTTGGGTATTAACTGGGAAATGGAAATGTCTGGATGACGGAATGATAAGTGACTGCGTTAAAGATTTTAAGTACTTCATTTTTATCAAGGGCAGTAAGCTAGATAATCATATCTCCTCAATTGCTATTGGCTGCCATTGATGACATTATTTTCTGAGGATGATTTTACAAGGAAGATAAGTGTGTTTCCTAGTAAACATCCATTCTGATATATGAGCATCAAATCCAAATGGAAAAAGTAATAAATAAAGTAGCAAAACCACCTCTATCCCTGCCAGTAACTGAGATCTCTAATCATAGCTGTAGTTCTCTCATATGCACTACTTAACTTAGAATTTTGATAAAGTACTCTAGTCTCATAATTTCTATTGCTAAAATTAATGTTTGTTATATTATGGAAACATGAATATATTCTTAAATATGGCTGAACTGTTTTCCCCCAATTTCATATGTTGAAGTCCTAACCTCCAATACTTCAGGATATGACTGTTTTTGAAGATGGGGGTCTTTAAAAATGATAAAATGAGGTCATTTGGGTGGGCTATAATCCAATAAGTCGATGTCCTTATAAGAAGAGGAGATTAGGATACAGACATGCACAGATGAAAGATGATGTGAAGCTACAAGGAAAAGACAGCTATCTGCAGCAAAGGAGAGAGGCATTAGAAGAAACAACCCTGTCAACACCTTGATTTTGAACTTCTAGTCTCCAGAACTGTTTGGAAATAAATTTCTATTGTTTAAGCCACACAGTTTGTGGTACTTGCTGTGGTAGTCATATCAAACTAATACAAAGTCTCAAATGGCTGTTTTGAGAAAGAATGGGAGAGTCTAGAAAAATTGGTATTTACTATCTATGGAGAGGTAAACCTTTTCCTTTTGGTGGGGAGTTGGGCGTGAGGGATAGGGTAGTTGATAGCAGAATTCTCAAATTTTAGTCAACAATGTCATGATCTGTCTACGATCTGTCATTTCTCTTATTCAGGAGGTGATTAGCAGAAATAAGATAAGAAAGATCAACATGTTCTGAAACCAAAAAACGTCCATGATACATATCATTTTAAGTATAAAGAAAAAAATCACAGGGCAATACCATAGGATGATTCCATTTATATGTAAATTCAGATTCCTGCTAGTCCCTATGTCTAGATATTGAAAAAGTACCCCCAATCAAGCATGGCAGGGTAATGCTAAGGGAGAAGATCTTGCCTGCTGAATAAAGTCAAACATACTTCTCAAAATTGTTTTGAAAAGAAAATGCTCGGATTTTTCTTGTTTAAACTTGCTTTTAGGGAATTTATTATTTTTAAAAAAGATTTAAAAATTTTATTTATTTATTTTTGGTTGCGTCAGGTCTTTGTTGCTGCATGCGGGCTTTCTCCCATTGCGGCCAGTGGGGGCTATTCTTTGTTTTGGTGCACGGGTCTCTCATTGCGGTGGCTTCTCTTGTTGTGGAGCACGGGCTCTAGGTGTGTGGGCTTCAGTAGTAGTGACACATCAGCTCAGTAGTTGTGGCTCATGGGCTTAGTTGCTCCTGGGCATGTAGGATCTTCCTGGACCAGGGGTTGAACCCGTGTCCCCTGCATTGGCAGGCGGATTCTTAACCACTGCACCACCAGGGAAGCCTGGGAATTTAAAGCACTAATTTAAAAAATGACTTATTAAAATGAGAAATTCATGGTAAGACCTGGCAGACACTCACTGTTGTAGAGATGTTATAAAAATTTGTTTAATGTCTTCTGGCTAATATTGTTCTTTCTAATATGCATTTCAGCATTGGAAAGAAATCTGGTGGTAAACCAAGCTTACATTGGTATCTTCTTTAATTGAGTGCTTATTATGGGTTACACACTATTGTAGGCACTATAACACAGTGGAGAATAAGACAGACAAGGCCCCTGACTTATAGCTTATATTCTAGTGGCGGTGGTGGTGGTGGCGAGATATATGGTACTCGGACAGTACATAAACATGATTTGTCAAGATAACTATGAACAGAGTCCATATGTAGAAATTACTGAAAAGGAATGGCATTTTCTAGACAGGCACTAGCAGTATATTGGACTTGATGGTTTTCAAAGTGATATTAAGCAAATTGTTTCCCCTTTAACTCAATCTCTTTCTGGGAATAATTCATTTTCCATTCATTTTAATCTTAAGATGGACTATTATTGGGGCATTTAATTTTTTAATTTGTAGCCTGGCAGTGGAAACCAGTTAAAGCCTATATTAAATGATAGTATACAGACCATGAGGTACTTAATTTTCAATTGTTATGTTTTATTTATCTTTAATAATCACAATCAGGAGAATTTTTAATAAGGATTTTCTATGTCTAGTGGAAAGTGATAGCCAGCTAGGTCTTGTAATCTTTGGATTGGCATAAGTTCTGTATTTTGTGTTAATTGTGGAATCATCCTCACTATTACTCATCTACTTATTAATTCACTCTCTTCCAACCCACGAGTATTTTTTCACTTAATGAAGCAGTAAAAATTAATAATTTTATTAATTTTCTATCCTCAAGAGCAAACTTTTAATACTCTATGTGATGAAGTATGCAGTAGACATAAAGTACTTCTGCTGATTACTCAAGTATGATTGTTAGCTTGAAGAAAAGCACTTGAGTTGTAAGCTGAAAAGCAGCATTTCCTTGAAACTAATATTTACTTGGAAGAACAACTGACACAAAGCTATGGTTATTTTGACTTGGGTATTAACATAATTTTCTTGAAAATGAGCAATGTGAGCCTGTCAGTTCAAGAAAAGTAATTGATGATATTTGCCAACCCACAAGTATTTACTGAATGCCTAAAACTGTTCACAATTTAGATTTAAGAAAGTGAATTTCTACGAAGGCAAAAAAGACTAAGAAGATTTTCTAGGTATATTCTCATTGCACTGGAAATCCTAACCCAAAGGAATGGGTATGTAAGAATGCAATTTTGGATATCCACTGAGTAAGTGGAGAAGATCGGATTAGTCCTCAAGAAATTTATGTACATGAATAATCTCTAGTGAGGTTGGGTATTGAAGTGATCCTGTTTGTTGTACAATGTTATTATCTACTGTCTTTCATTTATTCAACAATTATTTAATGAGTGATTTCCATAGAAAAGGAACTATATTGATCTTGATAGGAATATAAAATTGAATGAGATTCTGTCCCTTCCCTCAAGTAGTTTGTATCCTAATAAGGAAGATGATACATTCACATAGGTGACTGTCTGTAAGGCAGTATGTAAAAAACCTCTATATCAAGGAATTTCATGGCAGAAATTTTAACCATTAAATTATTGAATGCATTGTGGAGGGACTTGAAGGCCAGGTTAAGAACTTTAAATTTTATTTGATAGGTAGTGGGAATCTATCAGAGATTTTTGAATAAGATTAATGAAAACAAAGCAGAATTGGGTAGCACTAAATTGCTCTTCATATCACATTGGTATAAATGCATATTAAGTTGTTATTATCTGTCTTTCCTTTCTAAAATGTAAGTCCCGGAAGAGTAGGGATTTTGTTTTGCTTTATTGCTGTTATTGACAGCTTTCAAAACAATGCCTGGTATCTGGTCAATTCTCAAATATTTGTTAAATAGTGAATGGATTAATCCAGAGGTTCTCAAACTTTCTTGGTTCATGGAGGAAAAAAAAAAAAAGAAAAAAGGTAATAATTCCAATTGATTTTCAAACAGTGCCTTTTTTTTTTTTTGTATCACAGTAACTATAGAAAACTCAGCTTCACAAGATATGATGTCAATTAAAGGAATGTAGTGTGAACTAATGGTGAAACTGAACTACCTTGGGATAATAGTTAATGCAGTATTCAATAGAGGTCAAGATATGTTTCACTTGAAAATTTAACATATCTTGCATTAACCCTATAAGTTTCCTGCAGTGCCCCAGGGTGCCCTGGTGCGCAATTTGAGATTAAAAAGATGAGTCCCTATATCCTCACTGTTCTTCTATAGGACATATTCCTATGATCCTACTAAATTTAGTATTTTTAGCCAGGTTTTACTTTTCCCAGCTACTCTAATTCTGGTCTTGAAGCCATTGAACAGATCACAAAGGTGAAACAGATTTGCACAGCAAGAGTGCCAAAATAATTGTGCAATTAACCAATTTATCATGATAATTTATCAGTATAACTAGATCAACATTTTAAATTTGATCTATGATAGAAATGTGTTATGTGGAACATATTCCTATGGGATGCTCCAAGAAAAAAGAGACCAATATTCAAATAAAGGTTGTGAGATCTGCAAATTGCTATATTTATCCTCAATAAAAGTGTAGGTGTAAATTATCTTATCTTTTTTTTTGGCAGCGTGGCAAGCAGGATCTTAGTTCCCCAACTGGGGATCAAACCCATACCCTTGCAGTGGAAGCAAGGAGTCTTAACCAATGGACCACAAGGGAAGTCCCATGTAGGTGTGATTTTAAGTCTTGCCGTTGATTAATAACTTCTGGAGAAAAAGTCTATTGCTACGTGAAATATACTCATCAATTATAGGTCAAATCCTCAATTCTAAAAACATTACAAGGTGAACATTATAAGGTAAAAAATGCTTTGAGAAGCCTCACACATATAAAAAAGCTTATTTATTTTTGTTTTATCCAGGGTTTTCCAAAATTACTTGACCACAATGTCTTTTTTCATATATCACCTATTCATATATTGTGACTCCAACTATCAAGAAATTCTGCGTTATCATTTGGCTGTTGTTTAAAAATAAACCTCAAATATTTTGATTCAAAGATGTTCAAAGGATGTTTTTAGCAGTACCTTGAATTTTTTTTCTGATCAGATTTCCCACTAGGTGGTAGCGTTACAACATCAAAATCTTTCAAAATAATGGCCTAGCAGCTCCAATTCCCCAGGCCTGCTATGTGTAAGATACTGTCTAATGATATACAGGCTAGTGACTTTTCTGAAACAAGGATCCAGGTTTTTTCACTCTCAGGCTAATGCTGTTTCCATTATATACAGCATATGTACTTAAGAAAGCAATTGCCTAATTTTCTTAACCAAAGTCTTTGAGAAGCTATATACTTACAAACTTGTAAAAGAAACTTTTCTAAGGAGTTTATACAAGGCAAATCTCTTTATGAGAATGCAAAACTGCCAGCACAAGATACATGAAACCTTAGGAGAATTTTTCATGAATTCCTAGATCCCAGAAAGGTGAGAGATATAGTATATTCTAGAAAGAGTTCATTTCAGGAAAATTTATAGAGTAGACCTAAGCAGTTCTAGCACATAAGATGAACACATATACTCCAGGTCATAGTGTGATCTATGGCTTGGATAACTGTCTTATGATTATGAAACTGCTTGATAGACTGTTGTAATGGTACAACAAGAAGTGACCTTAAGGTCACTGAGGTTAAGGGAAAACAAATTATTTTTCAGGATCACAGGAAAATTTCTAACATATCATGAGCAGAGTAAAATCTAACATATCATGAGCAGAGTATACTCCAGGTCATAGTGTGATCTATGGCTTGGATAACTGTCTTATGATTATGAAACTGCTTGATAGACTGTTGTAATGGTACAACAAGAAGTGACCTTAAGGTCACTGAGGTTAAGGGAAAACAAATTATTTTTCAGGATCACAGGAAAATTTCTAACATATCATGAGCAGAGTAAAATCTAAGCAGATCTTTAGATTTTTAGATTATTATTCTGATTTTCATCATTTCCAATACCTTTGATATATATCTTTCTACTTGAAGGTATATATCCAATTTCAGGGTTGGTACCTTCTGAGTCTCCCTGCCTATCCAGAACTCCCTGTCTTATGAGCAGAAATCTATCTGATTCACAAGACTCCAAGTTTTTCCATCATAAAATGGGATAATCTCATCATTCCCAGAACCTGCCTTGGTGCCTAGCACACAATGAGTAATCTCATAGGTATGGATGGATCTATTCTGACCCATCCCCTTATCACCATACAAATAGCTGTGCCAGTAGACTGGAGGTAATGGGGATAATTTGATAAAATCTTCAGAGCTCTCCTTCATTTTTGGTAACATCTATTTTTAACAGTAATATTTTGGAAACAGTATTGCTGCTTTTCTTGCCCATCGCATATTATTATGATTTTATATTATATTGCAAATTCCTGTCCCACCCTGATATTTATATACCTTTTTCTATATTTTCACTTAGTATCACTTATTTTTTATGCTGACATTTAAATCTTTAATCATTCTAGAATTTATTTGTTCATAAGTTTAGATAATTTTCTAATACCACTTATTGACTTAACTATCCTTTCCCCACTGATTTAAGGTGTCACATTTGTCATGATTTTTACATATAATAATAATAATACAATCCATAACTCTATACAAAACACAACAATAATACAATAGTAAACATAGGTGATTTATATATACTATATATTAAAATGTATAAGATATATTCATATATAATATATGACAACATATAATCTGTCTTATAATTTTATTATATTTTACAGATTTGTTTATTTCCCTGATTTTTTACTGTGGAAAGGACAGAATATATTACTTTTTTCTTTGCAAAAATTCAGTAACCATATTTAATAAATATTGTCAATATAGTCCCAATATTATATAAATTGACAGATGTATGAAGATCTAGCTTTAATTGCTGTCAAAGCTGAGGATTATGGGAGATAACAAGGGACTATGGTGACAAAATCCCTGTGCTGAGTAGGAGTTTGTATGTTTTTCACATGTACTATTAGGGACATCTCAGATAGGTCTTGCTTATGTTTGAGAAACATAGTCATTGAGAAATATTCTTAATAACACATTATCTCCTTTCCTGGAGACATAATGATTAAATATTTAAGGACAGTTGAAAGAAAGACTAGAATAATCCCAAAGAACAAGATAACAGTTTTCTTATTCTCAAGTTTCTGAAATAGAAAAAAAAAAGATGAAGGATGGATATTAGTAAATTGTATGAGGTTATTATGAGGATTAAATGAGATACCAAAAAATTATCCCACCCAAATTAGATGACTAATGATATTATCTTCCCTAAAAGAGGTCCTATGAGATCCTTGTGGGCAATAGAGACTTTAGTAAGAATACAGAAAAGAAAAAATTGCTCAGATGTGGAGCTGATAAGCCTTCTTCACATCTGTTGAAATAACAACTGGATGGACTACAAATGAATATTAGATTTACATTTTTCAAACTATGGAATGTTCTTTTTTCTCTGAAATATATGCCTAATGCTACACACTTCACAGGAAAGTTTATGTGATTTGACCATATGGGTAGAGTAACCTTTTAATTTTTTTTGAGGAGGGAGGGTCTCATACACCTTTTTTAATTAGTTTTGTAGGTTAGGTCTAAGTAAAGTTCTTGAATTTGGAGATACACTGGTGAGTTCTAGCAGGTCTCTTGTTAATGAGAAAATTATTAATAGGTTAAGCCAGAACATATTTGATCTGTGTTTTTGAGGAGGAATATTCAAAGGGCTTATCTCTGTAGGTCTGAAGCCTCTAGGTTAGACATCATTTTACTGGGTCAGACAGTTTTAATATCAAGTCAAGAGCTTTGTACTTCTCTACTTTTGCAATGCAAAAGCCACACCTTAGCCAGGTGGAATCATAGGCATGGGACACAAAACCATCTCTGTGGATTGTTTTATTGGAAACTCAAGAATAGAACACTTAAGCAGCAAGAAATTAAAAACCTTGTGTGGTAGACTGATGGCATTAATGACTCTCTCTATCCACACTCTTTGCTATGTAAATTTGTAGGGCCCTCCCACTCTGACTCTGGGCCGGGCCACGTTACTTGCTTTGTCCAATGGGTAGTTGTAAGGTTGAAAGGAAGCAGGACACTCTGTACCTTCCCCCACCCAATGTCTTCAGCCTGCCTTTTGTCTGTGAACAAAAACTTTAGCCAAAGAATAAATTTAATCAGAGAAGTGAGAAAATGCAGAAACAAAGGAAAACAGTCCAACAAGACTAAATAATAATAGTTTAGTCATTAAGCATAGTCAAGGACTTTTAGTTTCCTCTCAAGGGCTATAGATAATATTCTGAGCCATATCCTGTGAGCTGTCTTATAGGTACTGAAACCTCCACCACATGGAAGAAGTTAGCTGCCATGACATTAGCTGCCACAAGTCCGAGAATTGGCCTCAAAGAAATGGGAACAAGCTGATCATGGAACTGAAGATTAACTGTACTTAAAACAATCAAGATGATGCTGGTCAGACCACTGATGACCAATTTCAAGGCTGTCAGAGCTGACTGTGCTGTTTCTGCATGTAGTCTCCTTCCTCTGTCTATAAAAGCTCTTGCCCCCTGATTGTTGGGGGCGGGGGGAGTCGGCCTTTGGACAGGAGTCCACCGTCCCCCTCCACCCCCAGTTGTCGGAATCCAAAATAAAGCAAACTTTCCTTTCCACCAACCTTGCCTCCTTATTTGCTTTTGAGTAGTGAGCAGCCAGACCCCACTTTCCGTTACAAGGTGACCAACTGCCCTGGTTTGCCTGGAGTTGAGGGGGCTTCCTGGATTTGGGAAAGACCAGGCAAACCAAGATGAGTCTATCACTTTAAGAACTTGGCAAAGTGACAAAGCAGAGGCTGGAAGGGAGCCTTCATTTGCCACTCTTGCCTCATCTTTGAGGAGAGTGCTCAGGTTGGCTTGCTGGATGGTGAGCAGAGTTGTGTTCTCCCAGTTCTCCCAGCTGAGGATTCATATGTCAGCTGATCTTTAGTGGACCATGCATCCATGCATGAGCTCAGCCAAATCTGTTCATATCCAGACTCTGAGCTAAATAAATATCTGCTGTTGAATGCCACTGTGGGTGTTTGCTATACAGCATTATTGTGCAGTAGAAAAGTGATACACCTAATTACATTTATTTAACATATATATTATTTAGATTTACTGACAAATTAGGGAATAAAGAACAGAACAACCCTTAATCTGTAAGATAAGAACATTATATTTATGTATTTGTGTTTAAACTTGTTTTGTAATTTAGATATCATTATTATCCTATGCCAGATGATTGAACTGATGACTTTTCAGGATATGGCTGGAGGATCAGAGATGTAATTTAGTAGAATTCAGTGCACAGAGATTTGGTAATCATTTCCCAGCATAGTTTGTGCCTGCTGCTTCACGGCTGTTGGTTGTTCTAAGTCAATGGCTCCACGTTGTTCTGGATGAGAAAAACTGGTCCTTCTGCTTCTCTACCTTCTCAGCTGCTTCTCTTCATTATCTGAAGTCATGTTTCAATTTTCTGGAAATTTGTCCACTTCAGTGTTTACTAGGGCATCTCTTTGTAGAATCCATTACCATTTATTTTTTCATGAAAAACAGAACTTTGTAGTTGGAAGGAACTACATAATAATTATTCTCTCAGTTTTCTGAGGAAGAAACTTCGATTTACAAAAGTTAAATTACTTTGCCACAAGAGCACTTAGCAAATTAATTGCAGAAGTAAGATTGGAGCTTGAGGACACTGACTGTTAGTCTAAATGTGTTTTAATCACCTCAGGAAAATTTCCTCAGGGACAGTAGAGCATTTTCCCCCTCTGAGGGTAGGAGCCTAGTTTCTGCGGGTGCCTCACTTCAAAACTACCTCCTGCCATAAAGATCTGAGAGGTTTGTTTCTCCTCTGGATAAAGCCAAATGACCACCCCAATTACCAAGTGAATCTAGGATGGATAATGTGTGACAAAGGGTGCTCTCAAGTTCCTACTTGAGGACTAGCTGTCATTTAGCTTAAGAACATGAACGTAATGTGTTGAATATGCCTGGCTATATAAAAGGGTGAGATTTCTTTCGGTCTTTACAGTCTTTTAGTGGATTACCTGTGATGTGCGTAACATTCAGGTTTAATGCTTATTCAATAATAAAACTGTTTTCTTTCCCTTCTACCTTTGTGGAGAGGATATCTGAGTTGGCCGGAGTGTTGTTTCTTGGAGTGTTTTTTTTGCTGCACAACTTGCGGGACCTTAGTTCCCCAACCAGAGATCGAACCTGGGCTTCCTGCAGTGGAAGCATGAAGCCCTAACCATAGGACAGCCAGGGCACTCCTGAGATTTTGTTTTTAATTACGTTTGCACAACACATGATAAATAGTAGTGAGACAGAGGGAGGGGATAGGAACAAATGTTGCCTGCACTAGGAGGAGTTTTTATGTGGCTTTGAAGAGAGAAATTAGGGTCAAAAGGCACTAAAATGAGACAATGGATGGGAGAGGAAAAAGAAAATTTTTAACAAATACTATTAGTCACCTTATATATCCATTTTCTTTCACAGCCTTCAAGAAACAGAGTAAAAGAGTTGGGTTTAAAAATTGAAATGGCTTTTGACTACATGGACCATGATTATTGACTATATTGTGTTAAAAATTGAAATTACTTTAGTATATTGTTCTTCTGGCCACAGTATCATTCTGATCCTAAACAAAACAAGCTGCAGCTTTACAACAATATAAATGAAATGAAGATTTATGGTTCTGAAATCTTACCTTCCTTCAGTTACAGTCAGGAGGCACACATGCCTCAATCTCTTTAGCATATCCTAACTAGATTTATCTTTCAAAACCACTTGAACAAACATATCAGTAGAAAAATGGGCAAAGGATATGAGTAGGCAATTGAAAATCCATATTGTGAGTACGTGTATAAAAAATTGTTGAAATGCACTAGTAATTAAGGAAATGCAATTTAAGGTAACCACGATACACTAATTTTCACTTGACAACGATATAAAATGATAATTTCCAATTTAGATAAAAGTGTGTGAAAAGGGGAGTTCTCAAAATTTAAATTGTTGTAACTTTTTCAGTAACAGGTACATTAAAATACATAATTTCCTTTGATCCACAATTTTCTTCTAGAATTATATCCATAGAAATAATCTGACAGTATTCTTACATCATTGCTTTTAACATCAAAAATTTGAAAATGTTATAATAGCCAAGCAATAGACTTGAGAAATTATTGTATATCCATATAAAGTGTAAAATAAAATTTATATTGATATTTTATGACAAGACAAGAAAAAATTAAAGATAAAAATTTTTTTCTGCCCTTTGACCTACTCTCTCCCCTCTGCTGTGCATTGTGTAACTGCATTATGCATCAACCAGAACTTCCCCATTGGCAGAAATACTTGCTCAACAATAAAAAGCAATATTCTCCTAGCACCAACAAGACAACTTTTTAAAAGATAATATTCCTTCTTAATCTTTTTTCTTTTCTTTTGTTTTTTGGCCGCACCACGCAGGATCTTAGTTCCCCAACCGGGGATCAAACCCGTTCGCCCTGCAATGGAAGCATGGAGTCTTAACCACTGGACCGCCAGGAAAGTCCCTCTTCTTAATCTTGTAAGGGGCCATGGTGACCTATGATGACACTTAGACCTGGATTGTGTAAACTGTCAATAATATGTCATCTACTGTATAGCCCTCTATCGCAAAAAACTTATGTAGCTGTGCTTTGACTTCTAATGGGTGAAACAGTTCTAGGAGTTTTCTGAGAGGCTGTTTTAAGGTTATAATCCTCAATTTGGCTCAAATAAAATTATCTATTTTTTTGAGATATTGACTTATTTTTCATTGAATAATACTATATAGCCATTATTATGATTTTTAAGGCTCATTGACTTGTAAAAATGGTCTTAACATCGTGTCACACCAAAAGAGTAGATTTCATAATGGCATGCATTGTATAATTCCATTTTATGTAAAAGCATCTGGAAGGACATATATCAAAGTATTACACTAATTATTTTTGTATCTATGTATTTTTTCTTTTTATAAAAACTCTAATAGGATAATATTCCATAACTGTGTTGATTTTACATATCTTTTGTTAGGTTTAATCAGAGGCTTATTATTTACTATTTTTTTTAAGCATCTTTATTGGACTATATTGCTTTACAATGGTGTGTTAGTTTCTGCTTTATAACAAAGTGAATCAGCGATACGTATACATATATCCCCATATCTCCTCCCTCTTGCGTTTCCTGCCCAACACTCCCTATCCCACGCCTCTAGGTGGTCACAAAGCACTGAGCTAATCTCCCTGTGCTATGTGGCTGCTTTCCACTAGCTATCTATTTTACATTTGGTACTGTATATAAGTCCATGCCACTCTCTCACTTCATCCCAGCTTACCCTTCCCCTTCCCCATGTCCTCAAGTCCATTCTCTACACCAGCATCTTTATGCCTGTCTGGCCCCAAGGTTTTTCAGAACGAATTTTTTTTTTGATTCCATATATATGTGTTAACATACAGTATTTGTTTTTCTCTTTCTGACATACTTCACTCTGTATGAGACTCGAGGTCCATCCACCTCACTACAAATAACTAAATTTGCTTTATTTTTATTTATTTATTTTTTTGCGGTACGCGGGCTTCTCACTGTTGCGACCTCTCCCGTTGCGGAGCACAGGCTATGGATGCGCAGGCCCACAGGCAATGGTTCACAGGCCCAGCCACTCCGCGGCATGTGGGATCCTCCCGGACCGGGGCATGAACCCGTGTCCCCTGCATCGGCAGGCAGACTCTCAACCACTGCGCCACAAGGGAAGCCCAATTTGCTGTATTTTTATGGCTGAGTAATATTCCATTGTATATATGTGCCACATCTTCTTTATCCATTCATCCGTCAATGGACACTTAGGTTGCTTCCATGTCCTGGCTATTGTAAATAGAGCTTCAGTGAACATTGTGGTACATGACTCTTTTTGAATTATGGTTTCCTCAGGGTATATGCCCAGTAGTGGGATAACTGGGTTATACGGTAGTTCTACTTTTAGTTTTTTAAGGAACCTCCATACTGTTCTCTGTAGTGGCTGTATCAATTTACATTCCCACCAACAGTGCAAGAGGGTTCCCTTTTCTCCACACCCTCTCCAGCATTTATTATTTGTAGATTTTTTGATGAAGGCCAGTCTGACTGGTGTGAGGTGATACCTCACTGTAGTTTTGATTGGCATTTCTCTAATGATTAGCGATGTTGAGCATCCTTTCATGAGTTTGTTGGCAATCTGTCTATCTTCTTTGGAGAAATGTCTATTTAGGTCTTCTGCCCATTTTTGGTTTGGCTTGTTTGTTTGTTTGATATTGAGCTGCATGTAAATTTTGGAGATTAATCCTCTGTCAGTTGCTTTATTTGCAAATATTTTCTCCAATTCTGAGAGTTGTCTTTTCATCTTGTTTATGTCCTCCTTTGCTGTGCAAAAGGTTTTAAGTTTCATTAGGTCCCATTTGTTTATTTTTGTTTTTAATTCCATTACTCTAGGAGGTGGGTCAAAAAGGATCTTGCTGTGATTTATGTCATAGAGTGTTCTGCCTATGTTTTCCTCTAAGAGTTTGACAGTGTCTGGTCTTCCATGTAGGTCTTTAATCCATTTTGAGTTTATTTTTGTGTATGGTGTTAGGGAGTGCTCTAATTTCATTCTTTTATATGTACCTGTCCAGTTTTCCCAGCACCACGTATTGAAGAGGCTGTCTTTTCTCCATTATATATTCTTGCTTCCTTTATCAAAGATAAGGTGACCATATGTGCATGGGTTTATCTCTGGGCTTTCCATCCTATTTCATTGATCTGTATTTCTGTTTTTGTGTCAGTAGCATACTGTCTTGATTACTGTAGCTTTGTAATATAGTGTAAAGTCAGGGAGCCTCATTCCTCCAGCTCCGTTTCTCTTTCTCAAGATTTCTTTGGCTATTCGGGGTCTTTTGTGTTTCCATACAAATTGTGAAATTTTTTATTCTAGTTCTGTGAAAAATGCCAGTGGTAGTTTAATAAGGATTGCACTGAATATGTAGATTTCTTTGGGTAGTATAGTCATTTTCACGATGTTGATTCTTCCAATCCAAGAACATGGTATATCTCTGTAACTGTTTGTATCATCTTTAATTTCTTTCATCAGTGTCTTATAGCTTTCAGCATATAGGTCTTTTGTCTCCTTAGGTAGGTTTATTCCTAGGTATTTTATTCTTTTTGTTGCAGTGGTAAATGGGAGTCTTTTCTTAATTTCTCTTTCAGATTTTTTCATCATTAGTGTATAGGAATGCAAGAGATTTCTGTGCATTAATTTTGTACCGTGCTGCTTTACCCCATTCATTGATTAGCTCTAGTACTTTTCAGGTAGCGTCTTTAGGATTCTTTATGTATCGTATCATGTCATCTGCAAACAGTGACAACTTTACTTCTTTTCCAATTTGGATTCCTTTTATTTCTTTTTCTTCTCTGATTGCTGTGCCTAAACTGCCAAAACTACGTTGAATAATAGTGGTGAGAGTGGGCAACCTTGCCTTGTTCCTGATCTTAGTGAAAATGGGTTCAGTTTTTCACCATTGAGAATGATGTTGGCTTCTCCCTTTTTTTCTTGATGGGTCTGGCTAATGGTTTATCAATTTTGTTTATCTTCTCAAAGAACCAGCTTTTAGTTTTACTGATCTTTGTTATTGTTTCCTTCATTTCTTTTTCATTTCCTTCTGATCTGATCTTTACAATTTCTTTCCTTCTGCTAGCTTTGGGTTTTTCTTGTTCTTCGTTCTCTTTTTGCTTCTGGTGTAAGGTTAGGTTGTTTATTTGAGATGTTTTTTGTTTCCTGAAGTAGGATTGTATTGCTATAAACTTCCCTCTTAGAACTGCTTTTGCTACAGCCCATAGGTTTTGGGTTGTCGTGTTTTCATTGTCATTTGTGTCCAGGTATTTTTTTATTTCTTTGTTAATTTCTTCAGTGATCTCTTGGTTATTTAGTAGTGTATTGTTTAGCCTCCATGTGTTTTTATTTTTTACAGATTTATTCCTGTAATTGATATCTAGTCTCATAGCATTGTTGTCAGAAATGATACTTGACATGATTTCAATTTTCTTAAATTTACCAAGGCTTGATTGGTGACTCAAGGTATGATCTATCGAGGAGAATATTCCATGAGCACTTGAGAAGAAAGTGTATTCCATTGTTTTTGGATGAAATGTCCTTTAAATATCAATTAAGTCCATCTTGTTTAATGTATCATTTAAAGCTTGTGTTTCCTTATTTATTTTCATTTTGGATGATCTGTCCATTGGTGAAAGCAGGGTGTTAAATTTCCCAACTATGATTGTGTTACTGTCGATTTCCCCTTTTATGGCTGTTAGCATTTGCCTTATGTATTTACGTGCTCCTATGTTGAGTGCATAAGTATTTACCATTGTTATATCTTCTTGGATTGATCCCTTGATCATTATGTAGTGTCCTTCTTTATCTCTTGTAATAGTCTTTATTTTAAAGTCAAATTTGTCTGATATGAGAATTGGTACTCCAGCTTTCTTTTTTATTTATTTTATTTTTTAACCTCTTTATTGGAGTATAATTGCTTTACAATGTTGTGTTAGTTTCTGCTATACAACAAAGTGAATCAGTTATACATATACATATGTTCCCATATCTCTTCCCTCTTGCATCTCCCTCCCACCCTCCCTATCTCACCCCTCTAGGTGGTCACAAAGCACTGAGCTGATCTCCCTGTTCAATGCAGCTACTTCCCACTAGCTATTTATTTTAAGTTTGGTAGTGGATATATGTCCATGCCACTCTCTCACTTTGTCACCGCTTATTCTCCCTGCTCCCCATATCCTCAAGTCCATTCTTTAGGAGGTCTGTGACTTTATTCCTGTCTTGTCCCTAGGTTCTTCATGACCATTTTTTTCCCCCTTAGATTCCATATATATGTGTTAGCACACAGTATTTGTTTTTCTCTTTCTGACTTACTTCACTCTGTATGACAGACTCTAGGTCCATCCACCTCACTACAAATAACTCAATTTCGTTTCTTTTTATGGCTGAGTCACATTCCATTGTATATATATGCCACATCTTCTTTATCCATTTATCTGTCGATGGACACTTAGGTTGCTTCCATGTCCTGGCTATTGTAAATAGAGCTGCAATGAACATTTTGGTACATGACTGTTTTTTTTAACATCTTTATTGGAGTATAATTGCTTTACAATGGTGTGTTAGTTTCTGCTTTATAACAAAGTGAATCAGTTATAAATATACATATGTTCCCATATCTCTTCCCTCTTGCGTCTCCCTCCCTCCCACCCTCCCTATCCCACCCCTCTAGGTGGTCACAAACCACCGAGCTGATCTTCCTGTGCTATGTGGCTGCTTCCCACTAGCTATCTATTCTACGTTTGGCAGTGTATATATGTCCATGCCACTCTTTCACTTTGTCACAGCTTACCCTTCCCTGTCCCATATCCTCAAGTCCATGATCTAGTAGGTCTGTGTCTTTATTCCCGTCTTATGCCTAGGTACTTCATGACATTTTTTTTTCTTAGATTCCATATATATGTGTTAGCATACAGTATTTGTTTTTCTCTTTCTGACTTACTTCACTCTGTATGATAGACTCTAGGTCCACCAACATCATTACAAATAACTCAATATTGTTTCTTTTTATGGCTGAGTAATATTCCATTGTATATATGGGCCACATCTTTATCCATTCATCTGTTAATGGACACTTAGGTTGCTTCCATGTCCTGGCTATTGTAAATAGAGCTGCAATGAATATTTTGGTACATGACTTTTTATTTTTTTTTTGCGATACACGGGGCTCTCACTTCTGTGGCCTCTCCTGTTGCAGCGCACAGGCTCCGGATGTGCAGGCTCAGTGGCCATGGCTCATGTGCCCAGCTGCTCCACGGCATGTGGGATCTTCCTGGACTGGGGCACGAACCCATGTCCCCTGTATCAGCAGGTGGACTCTCAACTACTGCACCACCAGGGAAGCCCCATGCCTCTTTTTGAATTATGGTTTTCTCAGGGTATATGTCCAGTAGTGGGATTGCTGGGTCATATGGTAGTTCTATTTCTAGATTTTTAAGAAACCTCCATACTGTCCTCCCTAGTGGCTGTATATATTTACATTCCCACCAACAGTGCAAGAGGGTTCCCCTTTCTCCACACCCGCTCTAGCATTTATTGTTTGTAGACTTTCTGATCATGGTCATTCTGACCGGAATGTGATGATATCTCATTGTAGTTTTGGTTTGCATTTCTCTAATAATTAATGATTTTGAGGATTCTTTCATGTGTTTGTTGGCAAACTGTATATCCTCTTCGACGAAATGTCTGTTTAGGCCTTTGCCCATGTTTGGACTGGGTTGTGTTTTTTTTTGATATTGAGCTGCATGAGCTGCTTGTAAATTTTGGAGATTAATCCTTTGTCAGTTGCTTCATTTGCAAATATTTTCTCTTATTCTGATGGTTGTCATTTGGTCTTGTTTATGGTTTCCTTTGCTGTGCAAAAGCTTTGAAGTTTCATTAGGTCCCATTTATTTATTTTTGTTTTTATTTCCATTTCTCTAGGAGGTGGGTCAAAAAGGATCTTGCTGTGATTTATGTTGTACAGTGTTTTGCCTATGTTTTCCTCTAAGAGTTTGATAGTGTCTGGCCTTACATTTAGGTCTGTAATCCATTTTGAGTTTATTTTTGTGTATGGTGTTAGGAACTGTTCTAATTTCATACTTTTACATGTACCTGTCCAGTCTTCCCAGCAGCACTTATTGAAGAAGCTCTCTTTTCTCCACTGTATATTCTTGCCTCCTTTATCAAAGATAAGGGGACAATATATGCATGGGTTTATCTCTGGCTTTCTATCCTGTTCCACTGATCTATATTTCTGTTTTTGTGTCAGTAGCATACTGTCTTGATTACTGTAGCTTTGTAGTATAGTTTGAAGTCAGGGAGACTGATTCTTTCAGCTCCATTTTTCATTCTCAAGATTGCTTTGGCTATTCGGGGTCTTTTGCGTTTCCATACAAATTGTGAAATTTTTTGTTCTAGTTCTGTGAAAAATGCCAGTGGTAGTTTGATAGGGATTGCATTGAATCTATAGATTGCTTTGGGTAGTAGAGTCATTTTCACAATGTTGTTTCTTCCAATCAAAGAACATGGTATATCTCTCCATCTATTTGTATCATCTTTAACTTCTTTCATCAGTGTCTTACAATTTTCTGCATACAGGTCTATTGTCTCCTTAGGTAGGTTTATTCCTAGATATTTTATTGTTTTTTTTGCAATGGTAAATGGGAGTGTTTTCTTAATTTCACTTTCAGATTTTTCATCATTAGTGTATAGGAATGCCAGAGATTTCTGTGCATTAATTTTGTATCCTGCTACTTTACCAAATTCATTGATTAGCTCTAGTAGTTTTCTGGTAGCATCTTTAGGATTCTCTATGTATAGTATCATGTCATCTGCAAACAGTGACAGCTTTACTTCTCCTTTTCCAATTTGGATTCCTTTTATTTCTTTTTCTTCTCTGATTGCTGTGGTAAAACTTCCAAAACTATGTTGAATAAGAGTGGTGAGAGTGGGCAACCTTGTCTTGTTCATGATCTTAGTGGAAATGGTTTCTGTTTTTCACCATTGAGGATGATGTTGGCTGTGGGTTTTTCATATATGCCCTTTATTATGTTGAGGAAAGTTCCATCTATGCCTACCTTCTGCAAGGCTTTTATCATAAATGGGTGCTGAATTTTGTCGAACGCTTTCTCTGCATGTATTGAGGTGATCATATGGTTTTTCTCCTTCAATTTGTTAATATGGTTTATCACATTGATTGATTTGTGTATATTGAAGAATCCTTGCATTCCTGGGATAAACCCCACTTGATCATGGTGTATGATACTTTTAAAATGCTATTGGATTCTGTTTGCTAGTATTTTGTTCAGGATTTTTGCATCTAAGTTCATTGGTGATATTGGACTGTAGTTTTCTTTCTTTGTGACATCTTTGTCTCGTTTTGGTATCAGGGTGATAGTGGCCTCGTAGAATGAGTTTGGGAGTGTTCCTCCCTCTGTTATATTTTGGAAGAGTTTGAGAAGGATAGTTGTTAGCTCTTCTCTAAATGTTTGATAGAATTCGCCTGTGAAGCCATCTGGTCCTGGGCTTTTGTTAGTTGGAAGATTTTTGATCACAGTTTCAATTTCAGTGCTGTGATTGATCTGTTTATATTTTCTCTTTCTTCCTGGTTCAGTCTAGGAAGGTTGTGCATTTCTAAGAGTTTGTCCATTTCTTCCAGGTTGTCCATTTTATTGGCATAGAGTTGCTCATAGTAATCTCTCATGTTCATTTGTATTTCTTCAGTGTCATTTGTTACTTCTCCTTTTTCATTTCTAATTCTATTGATTTGAGTCTTCTCCCTTATTTTCTTGATGAGTCTGGCTAATGGTTTATCAATTTTGCTTATCTTCTCAAAGAACCAGCTTTTAGTTTTATTGATCTCTGCTATTGTTTCCTTCATTTCTTTTTCATTTATTTCTGATCTGATTTTTATGATTTCTTTCCTTCTGCTAACTTTGGGGGGGTTGTTTTTATTTCTCTAATTGCTTTATGTGTAATGTTAGGTTGTTTATTTGTGATGTTTCTTGTTTCTTAAGGTAAGATTATATTGCTATAAACTTCCCTCTTAGAACTGCTTTTGCTGCATCCCATAGGTTTTGGGTCGTCGTGTTTTCATTTTCATTTTTTCCATGTATTTTTTTATTTCCTCTTTGATTTCTTCAGTGATCTCTTGGTTATTTAGTAGTGTATTGTTTCACCTCCATGTGTTTTTATTTTTTACAGATTTTTTCCTGTAATTGATATCTTGTCTCATAGCATTGTGGTCAGAAAAGATACTTGATAGTATGTCAATTTTCTAAAATTTACCAACGTTTGATTTGTGACCCAAGATATGATCTACCCTGGAGAATATCCAATGGGCACTTGAGAAAAATATTTATTCTTTTGTTTTTGGATGGAATGTCCTATAAATATCAATTAAGTCCATCTTGTTTAATGCATCATTTAAAGCTTGTGTTTCCTTATTTATTTCCATTTTGGATGATCTGTCCGTTGGTGAAAGTGGGGTGTTACAGTCTCCTACTCTGATTTTGTTACTGTTGATTTCCCCTTTTATGGCTGTTAGTATTTGTCTTATGTATTTACGTGCTCCTATGTTGGGTACATAAATATTTACAATTGTTATATCTTCTTGGATCACTCCCTTGATCATTATGTCATGTCCTTCTTTGTCTCTTGTAATCGTCTTTATTTAAAGTCTATGTTGTCTGATATGAGAATTGCTACTCCAGCTTTCTTTTGATTTCCATTTGCATGGAATATCTTTTTCCATCCTCTCACTTACAGTCTGTGTGTCCCTAGGTTTGGAGTGGGCCTCTTGTAGACAGCATATATATGGGTCTTGTTGTTGTATCTATTCAGCCAGTCTGTGTCTTTTGGTTGGAGCATTTAATCCATTTACAATTAAGGTAATTATTGATATGTAGTTTCCTATTACCATTTTCTTAATTGTTTTGAGTTAGTTATTGTAAGTATTTTCCTTATCTTGTGTTTCCTGCTTAGAGAAGTTCCTTTAGCATTTGTTTTAAAGCTGGTTTTGTGGTGCTGAATTCTCTTAGCTTTTGCTTGTCTGGAAAAGTTTTTTTTTTTTTTTTTTTTTTTTTTGTACGCGGGCCTCTCACTGTTGTGGCCTCTCCTGTTGTGGAGCACAGGCTCCGGACGCGCAGGCTCAGCGGCCATGGCTCACGGGCCCAGCCGCTCCGCGGCATGTGGGATCTTCCTGGACCGGGGCACGAACCCGTGTCCCCTGCATCGGCAGGCGGACTCTCAACCACTGCGCCACCAGGGAAGCCCTGGAAAAGTTTTAATTTCTCCTTCAAATCTGAATGAGATCCTTGCTGGGTGGAGTAATCTTGATTGTAGGTTTTTCTCCTTCATCACTTTAAGTATGTCCTGCCAGTCCCTTCTGGCTTGCAAAGTTTCTGCTGAGAGATCAGCTGTTAACCTTATGGGAATTGCTTTGTGTGTTATTTGTTGTTTTTCCCTTGCTGCGTTTAATATGTTTTCTTTGTATTTAATTTTTCGTAGTTTGATTAATATGTGTCTTGGTGTGTTTCTCCTTGGATTTATCCTGTATGGGACTTTCTGTGCTTCCTGGACTTGATTAACTATTTCCTTTCCCATATTAGGGAAGTTTTCAACTATAATCTCTCCAAATATTTTCTCAGTCCATTTCTTTTCCTCTTTTTCTTCTGCGACCCCTATACTTTGTATGTTGATGCATTTAATGCTGTCCCAGAGGTCTCTGGGACTGTCCTAAGTTCTTTTCATTCTTTTTTCTTTATTGTGTTCTGCAATAGTTATTTCCACTATTTTATCTTCCAGGTCACTTATCAGTTCTTCTGCCTCAGTTATTCTGCTATTGATCCCTTCTAGAGAATTTTAAATTTCATTTATTGTGTTGTTCATCATTGTTTGTTTGCTCTTTAGTTCTTCTAGGTCCTTGTTAAACGTTTCTTTTATTTTCTCTATTCTATTTCCAAGATTTTGGATCAACTTTACTCTCATTATTCTGAATTCTTTTTCAGGTAGACTGCCTTTTTCCTTTTCATTTGTTAGGTCTGATGGGTTTTTACCTTTCTCCTTCAACTTCTGTGTGTTATTCTGTCTTCTCATTTTGCTTAACTTACTGTGTTTGGGGTACCCTTTTTGCAGGCTGGAGGTTCGTACTTCCCCTTGTTTTTAGTGTCTGTCTCAAGTGGCTAATGTTGTTTTAATGAGTTGTGTAGGCTTCCTGGTGGAGAGGACTAGTGCCTGTGGTCTGGTGGATGAGGCTGGATCTTGTCTTTCTGTTGGGCAGGTCCATGTCTGGTGGTGTGTTTTGGGGTGTCTGTGGACTTATTATGATTTTAGGCAGCCTCTCTGTTAATGGGTGGGGTTGTGTTCCTGTCTTGCTAGTTGTTTGACATAGGCTGTCCAGAATGGTAGCTTGCTGTTCATTGAGTTAAGCTGGGTCTTGGTGTTGAGATGAAAACCTTAGGGAGATATTTGCCATTTGATATTATGTGGCACTGGGAGGTCTCTTGTGAACCAGTGTCCTGAAGTTGGCTCTCCCACCTCAGAGGCACAGCACTGACTCATGGCTGGAGCACCACGAGCCTTTCATCCACACAGCTCGGAATAAGAGAGAGAAAATAAAGAAAGAAAGGAAGAAAGAAGATAAAATAAAATAAAATAAAGTAAAATAAAATAAAATAATTAAAGTCAAAAAAAATTATTAAGAAAATAACTTTAAAAAGTAAAGAAAAAAAAAAGAAAATAAAACATGGACAGACAGAACCGTAGGACAAATGGTAAAAGCAAAATTATACAGGCAAAATCACACACAGAAGCATATACATACACACTCACAAAAGACAAAAAGGGGGAATAAATATCTTTGCTCCCAAAGTCCACCTCCTTAGTTTGGGAGGATTCGTTGTGTATTCAGGTATTCCACAGATGCAGGGTAAATCAAGTTGATTGTGGAGCTTTAATCCACTGCTCCTGAGGCTGCTCAGAGAAATTTCCCTTTCTCTTATTTGTTCGCACAACTCCCGAATTTCAGCTTTGGGTTTGGGCCCACCTCTGCGCGGAGGTTGCCTGAAGGCATCTGTTCTTCGCTCAGACAGGAAGGGGTTAAATGAGCAGCTGATTCGGGGGCTCTGGCTCACTCAGTCCTGGGAGAGAAAGGGGCATGGATGCAGGGCGAGCCTGCAGCGGCAGAGACCAGTGTGACATTGCAACAGCCTGAGGAGCGCCGTGTGTTCTTCCTGGGAAGTTGTCCCTGAATCACGGGACCCTGGCAGTGGTGGGCTGCACAGGCTCCCAGGTGGGGAGGTATGGATTGTGTCCTGTGCTTGCACACAGGCTTTTTGGTGGCTTCAGCAGCAGCCTCAGCACTTCATGCCTGTCTCTGTGGTCCACGCTGATAACTGCAGCTTGCGCTCGTCTCTGGAGCTCCTTTAAGTGGCGCTCTTAATCCCTTCCCCTTGCACACCAGGAAACAAAGAGGGAAGAAAAAGTCTCTTGCCTCTTTGGCAGGTCCAAACTTTTTCCCAGAGTCCCTCCTGGCTAGCTGTGTTGCACAAGCCCCTTTCAGGCTGTGTTCATGCAGCCAATCCCAGTCCTCTCCCTGGGATCTGACCTCTGAAGCCCAAGACTCGGATCCCAGCCCGTGCCACCCCGGCAGGTGAGCAAACCAGCCTTTCGGTCTGGTGAGTGCTGGTAGGCACCGATCCTCTGTGCGGGAATCTCTTCGCTTTGCCCTCCGCACCCCTGTTGCCGAGCTCTAGTCCATGGCTCCGAAGACTCCCCCTTCCACCAACCGCAGTCTCCACCTGTGAAGGGGCTTCCTAGTGTGTGGAAACCTTTGCTCCTTCACAGCTCCCTCCCACTGGTGCAGGTCCCAACCCTATTCTTTTGTCTGTTTTTTCTTTTTTCTTTTGCCCTACCCAGGTATGTGGGGGAGTTTCTTACCTTTTAGGAGGTCTGAGATCTTCTGCCAGTCTTCAGTAGGTGTTCTGTAGGAGTTGTTCCACATGTAGATGGAATTCTGATGTATTTGTGGGGAGGAAGGTGATCTCCACGTCTTACTCTTCTGCCATCTTGAAGTTCCTCCTCCCTCCAGCTTTCTTTTGATTTCCATTAATGGAATGGAATATCTTTTTCCATCCTCTCACTTTCATTCTGTATGTGTCCGTAGGTCTGAAATGGGTCTTTTGTAGACAGCATATATACGGGTCTTGTTTTTGTATCCATTCAGTCAGTCTGTGTCTTTTGGTGGGAGCATTTAATCCATTTACATTTAAGTTAATTATCAATATGTATATTCCTATTACCATTTTCTTAATTGTTTTGAGTTTGTTATTGTAGGTCTTTTCCTTCTCTTGTGTTTCTTGCCTAGAGAAGGTCCTTTAGCATTTGTTGTAAAGCTGGTTTGGCGGTGCTGAAATCTCTTAGCTTTTGCTTTTCTGTAAAGTTTTTAATTCCTCTGTTGCATTTGAATGAGATCCTTGCTGTGTAGAGTAATCTTGGTTGTAGGTTTTTCCCTTTCATCACTTTACATATGTCCTGCCACTCCCTTCTGGCTTACTGAGTTGCTGCTGAAAAATCAGCTGTTAACCTTACGGGGATTCCCTTGTATGTTATTTGTTGTTTATCCCTTGCTGCTCTTCATATGTTTTCTTTTTATTTAATTTTTCATAGTTTGATTAATATCTGTCTTGGCATGTTTCTCCTTGGATTTATCCTGTATGGGACTTTCTGCGATTCCTGGACTTGATTAACTATTTCCTTTCCTACATTAGGGAAGTTTTTAACTATAATCTCTTCAAGTATTTTCTCAGCCCCTTTCTTTTTCTCTTCTTCTTCTGGGATCTCTGTAATTCAAATGTTTGTGCATTTAATGTTGTTCCAGAAGTCTCTGAGTCTGTCCTCAATTCTTTTCTTTCTTTTTTTTTTTTTTTTAACATCTTTATTGGGGTATAATTGCTTTACAATGGTGTGTTAGTTTCTGCTTTATAACAAAGTGAATCAGTCATACATAAACACATGTTCAGATATGTCTTCCCTGTTGCGTCTCCCTCCCTCCCACCCTCCCCATCCCACCCCTCCAGGCTGTCACAAAGCACCGAGCCAATATCCCTGTGCCATGCGGCTGCTTCCCACTAGCTATCTACCTTACTGCGTTTGTTACTGTGTATATGCCCATGACTCTCTCTCGCCCTGTCACAGCTCACCCTTCCCCCTCCCCATAACCTCAAGTCCGTTCTCTAAGAGCTCTGCGTCTTTATTCCTGCTTTACCCCTAGGTTCTTCATGACATTTTTTTCTTAAATTCCATATATATGTGTTAGCATACGGTATTTGTCTTTTTCTTTCTGACTTACTTCACTCTGTATGACAGACTCTAGGTCTATCCACCTCATTACAAATAGCTCAATTTCGTTTCTTTTTATGGCTGAGTAATATTCCATTGTATATATGTGCCACATCTTCTTTATCCATTCATCCGATGACGGGCACTTAGGTTGTTTCCATCTCCGGGCTATTGTAAATAGAGCTGCAATGAACATTTTGGTACATGACTCTTTTTGAATTTTGGTTTTCTCAGGGTATATGCCCAGTAGTGGGATTGCTGGGTCATATGGTAGTTCTATTTGTAGTTTTTTAAGGAACCTCCATACTGTTCTCCATAGTGGCTGAACCAATTCACATTCCCACCAGCAGTGCAAGAGTGTTCCCTTTTCTCCACACCCTCTCCAGCATTTATTGTTTCTAGATATTTTGATGATGGCCATTCTGACTGGTGTGAGATGATATCTCATTGTAGTTTTGATTTGCATTTCTCTAATGATTAATGATGTTGAGCATTCTTTCATGTGTTTGTTGGCAGTCTGTATATCTTCTTTGGAGAAATGTCTATTTAGGTCTTCTGCCCATTTTTGGATTGGATTGTTTGTTTTTCTGTTATTGAGCTGCATGAGCTGCTTATAAATTTTGGAGATTAATCCTTTGTCAGTTGCTTCATTTGCAAATATTTTCTCCCATTCTGAGGGTTGTCTTTTGGTCTTGTTTATGGTTTCCTTTGCTGTGCAAAAGCTTTGAAGTTTCATTAGGTCCCATTTGTTTATTTTTGTTTTTATTTCCATTACTCTAGGAGGTGGGTCAGAAAGGATCTTGCTTTGATTTATGTCATAGAGTGTTCTGCCTATGTTTTCCTCTAAGAGTTTGATAGTTTCTGGCCTTACATTTAGGTCTTTAATCCATTTTGAGCTTATTTTTGTGTATGGTGTTAGGGAGTGATCTAATCTCATACTTTTACATGTACCTGTCCAGTTTTCCCAGCACCACTTATTGAAGAGGCTGTCCTTTCTCCATTGTACATTACTGCCACCTTTATCAAAGATAAGGTGTCCATATGTGCATGGGTTTATCTCTGGGCTTTCTATCCTGTTCCATTGATCTATCTTTCTGTTTTTGTGCCAGTACCATACCGTCTTGATGACTGTAGCTTTGTAGTATAGTCTGAAGTCAGGGAGCCTGATTCCTCCAGTTCCTTCTTTCGTTCTCAAGATTGCTTTGGCTATTCGGGGTCTTTTGTGTTTCCATACAAATTGTGAAATTTTTTGTTCTAGTTCTGTGAAAATTGCCAGTGGTAGTTTGATAGGGATTGCATTGAATCTATAGATTGCTTTGGGTAGTAGAGTCATTTTCACAATGTTGATTTTTCCAATCCAAGAACATGGTATATCTCTCCATCTATTTATATCATCTTTAATTTCTTTCATCAGTGTCTTATAATTTTCTGCATACAGGTCTTTTGTCTCCTTAGGTAGGTTTATTCCTAGATATTTTATTCTTTTTGTTGCAATGGTAAATGGGAGTGTTTTCTTGATTTCACTTTCAGATTTTTCATCATTAGTATATAGGAATGCCAGAGATTTCTGTGCATTAATTTTGTATCCTGCCACTTTACCAAATTCATTGATTAGCTCTAGTAGTTTTCTGGTAGCATCTTTAGGGTTCTCTATGTATAGGATCATGTCATCTGCAAACAGTGACAGCTTTACTTCTTCTTTTCCAATTTGGATTCCTTTTATTTCCTTTTCTTCTCTGATTGCTGTGGCTAAAACTTCCAAAACTATGTTGAATAATAGTGGTGAGAGTGGGCAACCTTGTCTTGTTCCTGATCTTAGTGGAAATGCTTTCAGTTTTTCACCATTGAGGATGATGTTTGCTGTGGGCTTGTCATATATGGCCTTTATTATGTTGAGGAAAGTTCCCTCTATGCCTACTTTCTGCAGGGTTTTTATCATAAATGGGTGTTGAATTTTGTCAAAAGCTTTCTCTGCATCTATTGAGATGATCATATGGTTTTTCTCCTTCAATTTGTTAATATGGTTTATCACATTGATAGATTTGCGTATATTGAAGAATCCTTGCATTCCTGGAATAAACCCCACTTGATCATGGTGTATGATCCTTTTAATGTGCTGTTGGATTCTGTTTGCTAGTATTTTGTTGAGGATTTTTGCATCTATGTTCATCAGTGATATTGGCCTGTAGTTTTCTTTCTTTGTGACATCCTTGTCTGGTTTTGGTATCAAGGTGATGGTGGCCTCGTAGAAGGAGTTAGGGAGTGATCCTCCCTCTGCTATATTTTGGAAGAGTTTGAGAAGGATAGGTGTTAGCTCTTCTCTAAATGTTTGATAGAATTCGCCTGTGAAGCCATCTGGTCCTGGGCTTTTGTTTGTTGGAAGATTTTTAATCACAGTTTCAATTTCAGTGCTTGTGATTGGTCTGTTCATATTTTCTATTTCTTCCTGATTCAGTCTTGGCAGGTTGTGCATTTCTAAGAATTTGTCCATTTCTTCCAGATTGTCCATTTTATTGGCATAGAGTTGCTTGTAGTAATCTCTCATGATCTCTTTTATTTCTGCAGTGTCAGTTGTTACCTCTCCTTTTTCATTTCTAATTCTATTGATTTGAGTCTTCTCCCTTTTTTTCTTGATGAGTCTGGCTAGTGGTTTATCTATTTTGTTTATCTTCTCAAAGAACCAGCTTTTAGTTTTATTGATCTTTGCTATCGTTTCCTTCATTTCTTTTTCATTTATTTCTGATCTGATTTTTATGATTTCTTTCCTTCTGCTAGCTTTGGGGTTTTTTTGTTCTTCTTTCTCTAATTGCTTGAGGTGCAAGGTTAGGTTGTTTAGTCGAGATGTTTCCTGCTTCTTAAGGTGGGCTTGTATTGCTATAAACTTCCCCCTTAGAACTGCTTTTGCTGCATCCCACAGGTTTTGGGTCATTGTGTCTCCATTGTCATTTGTTTCTAGGTATTTTTTGATTTCCTCTTTGATTTCTTCAGTGATCTCTTCATTATTAAGTAGTGTATTGTTTAGCCTCCATGTGTTTGTATTTTTTACAGATCTTTTCCTGTAATTGATATCTAGTCTCATGGCGTTGTGGTCAGAAAAGATACTTGATACAATTTCAATTTTCTTAAATTTACCAAGGCTTCATTTGTGACCTAAGATATGATCTATCCTGGAGAATGTTCCATGAGCACTTGAGAAAAATGTGTATTCTGTTGTTTTTGGATGGAGTGTCCTATAAATATCAATTAAGTCCATCTTGTTTAATGTATCATTTAAAGCTTGTGTTTCCTTATTTATTTTCATTTTGGATGATCTGTCCATGGGTGAAAGTGGGGTGTTTAAGTCGCCTACTATGAATGTGTTACTGTCGATTTCCCCTTTTATGGCTGTTAGTATTTGCCTTATGTATTGAGGTGCTCCTATGTTGGGTGCATAAATATTTACAATTGTTATATCTTCTTCTTGGATCGATCCCTTGATCATTATGTAGTGTCCTTCTTTGTCTCTTTTAATAGTCCTTATTTTAAAGTCTATTTTGTCTGATATGAGAATTGCTACTCCAGCTTTCTTTTGGCTTCCATTTGCATGGAATATCTTTTTCCATCCCCTTACTTTCAGTCTGTATGTGTCTCTAGGTCTGAAGTGGGTCTCTTGTAGACAGCATATATAAGGGTCTTGTTTTTGTATCCATTCAGCTAATCTGTGTCTTTTGGTGGGAGCATTTAGTCCATTTACATTTAAGGTAATTATCGATATGTATGTTCCTATTCCCATTTTCTAAGTTGTTTTGGGTTCGTTATTATAGGTCTTTTCCTTCTCTTGTGTTTCTTGCCTAGAGAAGATCCTTTAGCATTTGTTGTAAAGCTGGTTTGGTGGTGCTGAACTCTCTCAGCTTTTGCTTGTCTGTAAAGGTTTTAATTTCTCCATCAAATCTGAATGAGATCCTTGCTGGGTAGAGTAGTCTTGGCTGCATGTTTTTCTCCTTCATCACTTTCAGTATGTCCTGCCACTCCCTTCTGGCTTGTAGGATTTCTGCTGAGAGATCAGCTGTTAACCTTATGGGGATTCCCTTATGTGTTATTTGTTGTTTTTCCCTTGCTGCTTTTAATATGCTTTCTTTGTATTTAATTTTTGACAGTTTGATTAATATGTGTCTTGGCGTATTTCTCCTTGTATTTATCTTGTATGGGACTCTCTGTGCTTCCTGGACTTGATTAACTATTTCCTTTCCCATATTAGGGAAGTTTTCAACTATAATCTCTTCAAATATTTTCTCAGTCCCTTTCTTTTTCTCTTCTTCTTCTGGAACCCCTATAATTCAAATGTTGGTGCGTTTAATGTTGTCCCAGAGGTCTCTGAGACTGTCCTCAGTTCTTTTCATTCTTTTTTCTTTATTCTGCTCTGCAGTAGTTATTTCCACTATTTTATCTTCCAGGTCACTTATCCGTTCTTCTGCCTCAGTTATTCTGCTATTGATCCCATCTAGAGTACTTTTAATTTCATTTATTGTGTTGTTCATCGTTGCTTGTTTCGTCTTTAGTTCTTCTAGGTCCTTGTTAACTGATTCTTGCATTTTGTCCAATCTATTGTCCATTCTATCTCCAAGATTTCGGATCAACCTTACTATCATTATTCTGAATTCTCTTTCAGGTAGACTGCCTATTTCCTCTTCATTTGTTAGGTCTGGTGCATTTTTATCTTGCTCCTTTATCTGCTGTGTGTTTTTCTGTCTTCTCATTTTGCTTATCTTACTGTGTTTGGGGTCTCCTTTTTGCAGGCTGCAGGTTTGTAGTTCCTCCTGTTTTTGATGTCTGTCTCCAGTGGCTAAGGTTGGTTCAGTGGGTTGTGTAGGCTTCCTGGTGGAGGGGGCTAGTGCCTGTGTTGTGGTGGATGAGGCTGGATCTTGTCTCTCTAGTGGGCAGGTTCACGTCTGGTGGTGTGTTTGGGGGTGTCTGTGGCCTTATTATGATTTTAGGCAGCCTCTCTGCTAATGGGTGGGGTTGTGTTCCTGTTTTGCTAGTTGTTTGGCATAGGTTTTCCAGCACTGTGGCTTGCTGGTCGTTGAGTGAAGCTGGGTGCTGGTGTTAAGATGGAGGTCTCTGGGAGATTTTCGCCGTTTGATATTATGTGGAGCTGGGAGGTCTCTTGTTGATCAGTGTCCTGAAGTTGGCTGTCCTACCTCAGAGGCAGAGCCCTGCCTCCTGGCTGGAGCACCAAAAGCTTTTCATCCACAGGCTCAGGATAAAAGGGAGAAAAAGTAGAGGGAATTAGTAGAAGTATGAGGAAAGAAAGAAGGAAAGGAGGGTAGGAAGGAAGGAAGAAAGAAAGGAAGAAGCAAAGAAGGAAAGAAGGCAAGAAGGAAAGAAAGGAGGGAGGGAGGGAGGAAGGAAGGAAGGAAGGAGGGAAAGAAGGAAAAAAGAAAGAAAGAAGATACAGTAAAAATAAAATAAAGTATAATAAAGTTATTGAATTAAAAACTTCTTATTTAGAAAAAAAAAAAAAAGGGACGGAAAGAACCTTAGGACAAATGTTGGAAGCAAAGCTATACAGACAAAATCTTACACAGACGCATACACATACACCCTCACTAAAAGAGGTAAATGGGGAAAAATCCTAAATCTTGCTGTCAGAGACCACCTCCTCAATTTGGGATGATTCGTTGTCTAAAGGAGGGAAGGAAGGACGGAAAGAAAGAAAGAAAGAACGAAGGTAAAGTATAATAAGGTTATTAAAATTAATTATTAAGAAAAAAATTAAAAAAAAACATGGACGGATAGAACCCTGGGACAAATGGTGGAAGCAAGACTATACAGACAAGATCTCACACAGAAGCATACACATACACATTCACAAAAAGAGGAAAGGGGAAAATATCATAGATCTTGCTCCTAAAGTCCACTTCCTTAATTTGGGATGATTGGTTGTCTATTCAGGTATTCCACAGATGCAGGGTACATCAAGTTGATTGTGGAGCTTTAATCCGCTGCTTCTGAGGCTGCTGGGAGAGATTTCCCTTTCTCTTCTTTGTTCTCACAGCTCCCAGGGCTAAGCTTTGGATTTGGCCCTGCCACTGCGTGTAGATCGCTGGAGGGCGTCTGTTTTTTGCTCAGACAGGATGGGGTTAAAAGAGCCGCTGATTGGGGGCTCTGGCGCACTCAGGCCGGCGGGGACGGAGGGGCACAGAGTGCGGGGCGGGCCTGCGGTGGCAAAGGCCGGCGTGACTTTGCACCAGCCTGAGGCGCGCTGTGCGCTCTCCCGGGGAAGTTGTCCCTGGATCCCGGGAACCCGGCAGTGGCGGGCTGCACAGACTCCGCGGAGGAGGGGTGTGGAGAGTGACCTGTGCTCGCACACAGGCCCCTCGGTGGCGGCAGCAGCAGCCTTAACGTCTCCCGCCCGCCTCTGGGGTCCGCGCTTTTAGCCGCGGCTCGCGCCCGTCTCTGGATTCCGCGCTTTCAGCCGCGGCTCGCGCCCGTCTCTGGATTCTGCGCTTTCAGCCGCGGCTCGCGCCCGTCTCTGGATTCCGCGCTTTCAGCCGCGGCTCGCGCCCGTCTCTGGGGTTCGCGCTTTTAGCCGCGGCTCGCGCCCGTTTCTGGAGTTCTTTTAAGCAGCGTTCTTAAACCCCTCTCCTCACGCCCCAGGAAACAAAGAGGGAAGGAAAAGTCTCCTGCCTCTTCTGCAGGTGCATGCTTTTCCCCGGACTCCCTCCCGGCTAGCTGTGGTGCACTAACCCCTTCAGGCTATGTTCAAGCCGCCAACCCCAGTCCGCTCCCTGCGCTCCGGCCTCAGCTCGCAGCCCCGCCCGCCCCGGCGGGTGAGCGGACAAGCCTCTCGGGCTGGTGAGTGCCGGTCGGCACCGATCCTCTGTGCGGGAATCCCCCCGCTTTGCCCTCCGCACCCGTTGCTGTGCACTCCTCCGCAGCTTCGAAGCTCCCCCCTCCGCCTCCCGCAGTCTCCGCCCGCGAAGGGGCTTCCTAGAGTGTGGAAACTTTTCCTCCTTCACAGCTCCCTCCCACTGGTGCAGGTGCCGTCCCTATTCTTTTGTCTCTGTTTTTTCTTTTGCCCTACCCAGGTACTGGGGAGTTTCTTGCCTTTTGGGAGGTCTGAGGTCTTCTGCCAGCCTTCAGTAGGTGTTCTGTAGGAGTTGTTCCACGTGTAGATGTATTTCTGGTGTATCTGTGGGGAGGAAGGTGATCTCTGCGTCTTACTCTTCCGCCATCTTCCGCCTTCCCCCCTTTTCTTTCTTTTTATTTTATTCTGATCTGTGGTAGTTATTTCCACTATTTTATCTTCCAGCTCACTTATCTGTTCTTCTGCCTCAGTTATTCTGCTATTGATTCTTTCTAGAGAATTTTAGATTTCATTTATTGTGTTGCTCATCATTGGCTCTTTAGTTTTTCTAGGTCCTTGTTAAACGTTTCTTGTATTTTCTCCATTGTATTGCCAAGATTTTTCATTGTCTTTACTATCATTACTCTGAATTCTTTTTCATGTAGACTGCCTATTTCCTCTTCATTTGTCTTTTCTGGTTGATTTTTACCTTGCTCCTTCATCTATTGCATATTTCTCTCTCTTCTCATTTTGTTCAACTTACTGTGTTTGGGGTCTCCTTTTTGCAGGCTGCTGGTTCATAGTTCTCACTGTTTTTGGTGTCTACCTCCAGTGGCTACGGTTGGTTCAGTGAGTTATGTAGGCTTCGATGTTGAGGGGACTGGTGCCTGTGTTCTGGTGGATGTGGCTGGATCTTGCCTTTTGGTGGGCAGGACCATGTCTGGTGGTGTGTTTCGGGGTGCCTGTGACCTTATTATGATTTTAGGCAGCCTCTCTGCTAATGGGTGGGATTGTGTTCCTGTCTTGCTAATTGTTTGGGGTAGGGTGTCCAGCACTGTAGCTTGCTGGTTGTTGAGTGGAGCTGTATCTTAGCGTTGAGATGGATATCTCTGGGAGAGCTTATGCTGTTCAATATTACATGGAGCTGGGAGGTCTCTGGTGGACCAATGTCATGAACCTGGCTCTCCCACCTCAGAGGCACAGGTCTGACACTCAGGCAGACCACCTAGACCCTGTCAGACACACGGCTAAGAAGAAAAGGGAGAGAAAAAGAAAGAAAGAAAGAAAATAAATAAATAAAATAAAGTTATTAAAATAAAAAAATTATTTAAAAAGGTGATTAAAAAATGAAAAAAAAAGAAAGAATGAAGAAAGCCACCAAACCAGTAAACAAATCCACCAATGATAACCAGCCCTAAAAACTATACTAAAAAACAAACAAGTAAAAAACGGACAGACAGAAACCTATGACAAATGGTAAAAGCAAAAATCACTCCAAGAAGCATACACATACACACTCACCAAAAGAGAAAAAGGAAAAAAAAAAGTATATATATATATAAAAAGGAAGAGAGCAACCAAATCAATAAACAAATGTACCAATAATAATAAACTCTAAATAGTAAACTAACATAAACAGATAACCAAAAATAAATTAGATGCAGAAAGCAAACCCCAAGTCTACAGTTCCTCCTAAAGTCCACCACCTCAATTTTGGGATGATTCACTGTCTATTCAGGTATTCCAGAGATGCAGGTATATCAAGTTGATTGTGGAGATTTAATCTGCTGCTCTGAGGCTGCTGGGAGAAATTTCCCTTTCTCTTCTTTGTTCACACAGCTCCTGAGGTTCTGCTTTGGTTTTGGCCCCGCCTCTGCGTATAGGTCGCCTGAGGGCATCTCTTCTTTGCTCAGACAGGATGGGGTTAAAATAGCAGCTGATTAGGGGGCTCTGGCTCACTCAGGCCGTGGGGAGGGAGGGGTATGCAATGCAGAGCAAGATTGCAGTTGCAGAGGCTGGCATGATCTTGCAACAGCCTCAGGTGCGCCATGCGTTTTCCTGTGGAAGTTGTCCTTGGATCATGGGACCCTGGCAGTGGTGGGCTGCACAGGCTCCTGGGAGGGGAGGTGTGGAGAGTGACGTGTGCTTGGACACAGGCTTCTTGGTAGCTGCAGTAGCAGCCTTAGCATTTCATGCCCGTCTCTGTGGTCCACGCTGATAGCCATGGCTCGCGCCATCTCTGGAGCTTGTTTAGGCTTTGCTATGAATCCCCTCTCCTCGCACACCCCAAAACAATGGTCTCTTGCCTCTTAGGCAGTTCTAGACTTTTTCCAGGACTCCCTCCCAGCTAGCTCTGGTGCACTAGCCCCCTTCAGGTGCTATGTTCACACAACCAACCCCAGTCCTCTCCCTGGGATATGACCTCTGAAGCCGGAGCCTCAGCTCCTAGCCCTCACCCTCCCTGGTGGGTGAGCAGACAAGCTTCTCGGGCAGATGAGTGCTGGTCAGCACCGATCCTCTGTGCGGGAATCTCTCCGCTTTGCCCTCTGTACCCCTGTTGCTGCCCTCTCCTCCATGGCTCTGAAGCTTCTCCCCTGCCACGCCCTGTCTCCGCCAGTGAAGGGGCTTCCTAGTGTGTGGAAACATTTCCTCCTTCACAGCTCCTTCCCAGAGGTGCAGTCCCATCCATATTCTTTTGCCTCTGTTTTTTCTTTTTTCTTTTTCCCTACTCAGGTGTGTGGGGAGTTTCTTGCCTTGTGGGAAGTCTGAAATCTTCTGCCAGTGTTCAGCAGGTGTTCGGTAGGAGTTGTTCCACATGTAGATGCAGTTCTGATGTATTTGTGAGGAGGAAGGTGATCTCCACATCTTACTCCTCTTCCATCTTGAAGGTCTCTCATTATTTACTATTTATTAAAATTATATATTTTTAAATTTAATATAGGAAATGCTATTGTCTATACATTTATAATAAACAACTATTTTCATTTGTTTGGGAGGAATTAATTTTCCTTTCCCTTCTACGTTCTTGTATCTGGTCTGAGAATTAAATTGACATGAGACAGACTGACAGACAAAAATCAAACAATCTGTTTAATAACATTGTAAGGGAGCAGAATTTGCCACCCCAAGATATTTCTGGCATATTAATTATTTTAAGCTGGTTATATTCTAATAAACAGCAGACATGGGAGAAGCTCTGAAAACCGACTATGAGTTACCCTTTTGTAAGAAACACTTACATTTATATGGGAAATCTCCATTTTTTCGGATGTCTTTCTCTCTGTACTAAGAAGAGGAGGATGACCAAATCTCTAGAAACTCTTATCAATGAAGAAGGCTATAATTTATATCTGCATAACAGCCTTACTCTTGTTTACTGTGCTTTTCATGATAAACTCCAAGAACTGACTCTTCCCACTGTCAATATCCTTTGTCTTTAGCCGAGGATGAGATTTAAGGTGAGGGCTTCCTCCGTCATTTTGTTGAGTTACTCTGTTTTCCTGGATCTCTCCCATGTGTACATGTTATTAAAACTTTGGTTGAGTTTTTCCTGTTAATCTGTCTCATGTCAATTTAATTCTTAGACCAGCCAAAAGAACCTAGGAGGGTAGAGGAAAATTTCTTCCTCCCAACAATATGTATACCCAGGAGTGATTCAGGAAATTTGAGTATCTCCCCCAAACTGTTGAAGCCCTCAGATTAAATACCATCTTCAGCTAAAGACAAAAGAGGATGTTGTTGGTAATTGTTTTCAACTTCAAAGGGGAGGAAGGCAATTCACATGGAAATGGAAAAGCAAATGCTTGGTAAACAAAATGTTTGTTGGGCCATGTAGAGACAATGGGACACAGAGTGGACTCTGATCACCAAGCCCTGACAAGTTTCCCCCACTACACTAGCCCATACTTTTTGCAGATATCTCTGGTAATAGCTCTATTCTGGGAACAGGTTCTTTATCTGAATTCTTTAGGAAGTTAAAGGGGAGGTAAAAGGAAAGACTTCTTGAGTATCCTATTTCTTGAAAATAATCAGCCTAAATTAATCCTTATGCCAAAGACATATTTTTGGGGTGGCAAAATTTTGCTCCCTTACACATTTAAAACATTTTGATGTTGTTTAAATAAAGAATTCATGAAATTTTAAAAAATACTTCTAAATAATTGTTTCTCAGTATTTTCACCAGTTTTTAGCACTGTAGGGAACATAAAAGGAAAAAACCACTATACAAATGTACTAAATAAAAATAAATGAATTAAATTATATTAGTCTTCTTTTCAAAAGCCTTTGCTGCCTCCCTGTACTTTTGGGATATATTTTTCAGCTTTAAAACCCATCAATAATCTGATTCTAATTCTAACACATTAATTTATTGATTGGGTATTTGGTGGATTCTTTTCACAAACATGTATTTGCCAGGTACTTTTCTATTTTTCCTTCTACTCTTACCTTCCATAATCTTTGCTGCAATTTAAACATGCTGTATACTTCACTGAGTTCTTTTTATAACTTGAAGTCCATTTATTCAACACCTACCATCCATTAAGGCATACTTATTAACCAATTTTTTCCTTCAAATATTCCAATTCACTTTTTTTTTTTCATTTCAAATAATTCATTTCCTATTATTATTTACTCTGGATAGTCTAAACATTGTGAGATTTCAACTTCAGGATTAGGGTTGATTGAGAGGGAGCTCTTGTTACCAAACTCAGGTTTGGATGCTCACCATTCAAAAACCAATAATACGAGAGGCAAGTGCTTTAATCAGAAAAGGCAATCTGAGGAGAAGTTGGACTCATGTCTTGAGACCAACTCTGAAGATTCTGCTCAGCCATGGCAGTTTCAAAGGGGAAAAAGGGGAAGAATCTCAGTGACTCATTGATGCAGGAGGTTGGATTCTGCACCATTCTCCATTACATGTAGACTGGCTGACTATTTCTTCAGGTATTATCTTGCCTGTATGATCTGCCTGCAGGATTGCTAAGGGAGCTGTTGGGAGTAGAGAGCTAGTCATTTTTTGATTGCTTAATTCTTCATTTTTACTTCTTTTTACCTAGGGAAAGAATCAACAGGTTAGGGAAGGCATGGTGTGCATTCAGGAGAGCATAAGCCAGGAGTTAAGTTAAATTGCTTAGTGATCTCATTTCTATGATTAGGTTCTTTTAAAGTTAGAGGGAAACAGAAATGGGCAAACAGGAAAGAGGCAAAAGAGCTGCTTTCACCCTGATGGTGACACATGCACCCATTTGAGGATGGCATTATTCACTGGATCTTGCTGCCTGTATAGTAACTCCTTCCTAGCTTGTTCTAGAAGAGTCTCTTGATATGGACTACTGAGAAAATTAACAATTGAGTTTAAGATGTAACAGAATTGTGAATTCCAATGTAAAACATGATTCTGCAAGTTCTGAATTTAGATGGTAATATTTTCAAATATGTTTACTGTTGTCCTAATTGCATTTCTCAAAGTGTTCTTCTAGAACTTTTTGGAATTTTACAGCTTACCCCTACATTTAAAAATTAGTTCCATAGGAAAAAAACATAAAAAGACCATGCGTGGCCAACTTATTACATCTTTTTCACTCTTTTCCATAAGATCCACTGCTACAGCTCTCTTCTAATAACTTCCTTCCTGTCCATGTTTGCTTGTGCAGTGCCTTCAGCCTCTATTGCTTTCCCCATTCTTTCTATTCATCAGAATTTTGCTAAATCTTATAGATTTGTCTCAAGACCCATTTATATCACTATTACTAATTAAATTTGGTCTAAATTGATCTTTTTTTGTTTGTGTTTCTGCCAAGATTTTATTCACAATGTCTGTGTATACATTACACCCTTGTATTGACTCAAAATTATTGTGTTCACCTTTTAAAAAATTGGCTAGAATTTAACTCCCTCAAGAACAGGCTGCATGGGTGGTAGAAAGAGCATGGATTCAGAACCTGGTCTGATTTGTGGCTCTGCCATTTCCCAGCTGTTTGATCTTGGGCAAGTTACTTAATCCCTCTGATACACAATTTTCCTCTCTGTTATATGAAGGTAGAGATACCTTCATCATGAGACTGTGGTGAGGACTAAATGTGATAATATATAATGTGCTGTGTACATAGTAAATACTCTAAAAAGCAATTATATTATTTTTACCAGATAGGAAATGTTTGATTATTCTGTGGTAACAGACAATCCAAATCTCAGTCACATAACACAGAAGTTTATCTCTCTTAGATTTCATGTCCAGTATGGGTCAGCTGTGGGGCTCTGCTCAATGGAGTGACTCAAAGACGCAGGGTTAATAGGGACTTCATTTTGACATTTGCTTCCAGCATCAGAGAAACAGTGGGGAGAGAACATGGAAAATGCATTGGATCTTAAAACTTCTGCTTAGAAGTAATATACTTCCCTTCTATTCATATGCCATTGGTCAAAAAAGTTGCATGTCCAAGGTTAACTTCAAAAAGGGGCAGGAAGTACAATCACCATGTATCCTGACATCTCTCTAGCCAGAAATATTTGGTGAATATTAATGACGATATATCTTTCATAGCACTTGTAATGCTATACATGGAACAAATTCTCCATGAATAGATGTTTGTTGAATGAATATTGACATGTGTCGGAATGAATTATAGACTACAGTTAAATATAAGCTTTATTTGAATATGTTCACAAAACTATAAAGGATTTTCTTTCATGGGAAATTATCATTATATTTATTTATTTATTTTGCGGTATGCGGGCCTCTCACTGTCGTGGTCTCTCCCATTGCAGAGCACAGGCTCCGGACGCGCAGGCTCAGCGGCCATGGCTCACGCGCCCAGCCACTCCGCTGTATGTGGGATCTTCCCGGACTGGGGCGCGAACCCATGTCCCCTGCATCGGCAGGCGGACTCTCAACCACTGCGCCACCAGGGAAGCCCCTATCATTTTGTTTATTTGGTAATGTGAGATAATAGAAAAAATATATATTGGTCTCTGCCCCTGATTTCTGTCACAGAGCTCCTAAAACTCTTGTAATTTTCTAAGTGATGAGAACACTAGGAGCATCTTTTTTGGTCTTTGACCCTGGTTCCGGACTCAGAGCTCTGAAATCCTTGTAATTTCCTGGGTGATAGGAGTATGTTTTGTTCTAATGAGGCAACTCTGGGTGGGCTCCTGGATGGTTCCTGGATGGGGGCTGGCCATCAGAAAGACCAAGGCATAATTAAAAGTTTGGAATTTTCAGCCCCACCCCTCATTCTCTTGAGAAGGGAGAAGGGCTGGATATGGAGTTAATGATCCATCATGCCTATGTGATGAAACCTCTGTAAAAATCCCAATACTATGGGTTTTGGAGAGCTTCTAGGTTGGTGAACACATCTATATACCCGGAGGGTGATGCAGCTCAACTCCATGGGGAGATGTCAGAATTGAGTTAAATTGTAGGACACTAAGCTAGTGTTGCAGAGAATTGCTTGGTGGGGGAAAAGTCCTGCCACATTTCACGTCCTAAGTGTTGTGAGTGTGGTGTTAGTGTGAGAGTAAGCAGACACACAGGGGGAAAACTGGGTTTTCCTACTTAGGTGGAAAACTGTGAATTTTCTCAACTCAGGCAAGTTGTTCAGTTTTAATGCTGTGAACCATTGTGACTGTATCACAGAAGTATTTCATTTTAATGTGGTGAAGTTCCTGTAGGCCAAGGTCTTATCCAGCTCTCCTCCATGTTTCCCCAGAGTTGATTATTCAGCCTCTGCCTTTGCACCTTTATTGATTAAATAGACTAAAAGTTTGGCAAGAGTTTCGTACTGAAATAATTAGATTTCAGTAGGGCCTTCTGCGCAGGTTTGTGATTTACAAATTTCTGGTTCTCTGTTTTACATTTAGGGTATTTTGGATCTTGCTGTGTACTCATAAATCTTGCTGTGGTGCTAACACCCAGTGGCACAAAGGACATTATTAGGTCTTTAAAAAAGATTGATGTATTCTATCCTAACCTGTAGGTGAGTTGTTGCTTTAACGTGATTATTTTGTTTTATGCCTGGGCTTTGTCCCACCTTGGTGAATACAGAGACATAATATTGCAATTTAGTCGGGAGAACACCAGGTGGTACATAATGTCATCACTGAAGATGCTGTTACTATGGCATCCAGAATCTTATTCCAGCTCTGTGCTTTCACCATCTTTCTCTGTTTTCACAGAAGGACAGAAGGTGCTGCAAACCAGATTTTTAATATTTTAAGCATAGCTAGGAGGCTTTGTTCTCTATCAGGATAGATGTTCTTTTCCATCATTCTTTTTTGTCAAGCACTCTCACTGTGCATAGTTCAAAGCTTCCTTTGGTATTAATAGATTCATTCCCAGATAGAATATTTTGAAGTATTACCATTGTGATCTAACAGTTGAACTAGAGAAAAAGAATGAACCTTTGGGAAAACCATATTAGTAAACAGAAAGTTAATAGCCTTCCTGTTCACTAGGGCAGCTAACTGGTAAATAAAATGATTGTCCTTGTTTCTAAGAAACTTAAAATATGTGGATTGTTTATTTAGTTCTCCAGACACTTAAAGCCAATCTTATGAATGAAAAATCTTTAAGGAGAAGTTTGTACACAAAAAAGGCTTATGATGTTAAGATTCTTCTTAATTAACCCCAATAATCTTTATGGTGATAACTCAGTGATAAAGTATGATATTTTTCTATGTCCTTTAAAAAAGAGGAAATGAAATTCTGAATCTCAGAATCAGCATTTACCAAAGAGTGTTCTGCAGGATGTTACTGAATGCTATACAACAAATGATTCACTGAAAAATGCTGGGTTAAACCAAATTAAGCAAGTTTGCTTACTGCAAGAATTCACAGGAGCCTCAGTATATTAACGCACAGTGTGAATTTCCAAGAGTTGGGTAAAATATGCAGCATTTTCAGTCTTATTTTACTATAAACTTTTTAATAGTCTCATGCTCTCCAAAGCAAACTTTGGGAGGATTTGCTCTAAATTCATCCTTTGAAAAATATGTTGACTGCTATACAGATGGCATAGGTAAAGCATTTCTTGCTTAATTAAGCAATGGGCATATGAGCAGATGAAAACATAGTCATTGTAAACAACAATAGATTATACAAATTGGAAACATTGTCAAACATGCTATGGTGTTGTCTTCTGTGACACATCATTGAAAGGACTCACTGCTTTAGCTGCAGGTGCCAGGAGATTATCAGAAACTTGGCCCTCTCATTATTATGTGCAATTGAGCAAGTGCCGTTGTGAAGAAGGCATACCTTCATGAATGTGAAAATGGGTACTGAATAGTTGTGTGGGTTAAGCTGCCTTGGGCTCATGTAGGATATAGTCTTGTCTTCAGTTTGCTTTATTCTCATCGGAAAGGGCAGTTTTACACATAAAAAAAGTGAAATAACAATATAACTTGATATCGAATTGATCTAAATGTGTTGTACAGACAAAAGTATAAGAATTCAGAGGAGGGAGAGATTAGCAAATTGGTTGGAAGGCTTTGGTAGTAAATGAGACTTGGGCTAGTTTTATTTATTTGTTTCTTTATTAAAGTTATTATTATATTTTTATTGAAGTATAGTTGATTTATAATATTATATTAGTTTCAGGTATACAGCTTAGTGATTCTATATTTTTATAGATTATACTCCACTTAAAGTTATACAAAAGTATGGTTATATTTCCCTGTGCTATACAATATAACTTATATGTGTTTTTTTTTTTTTTTTGCAGTACGCGGGCCTCTCACTGTTGTGGCCTCTCCCGTTGTGGAGCACAGGCTCCGGACGCGCAGGCTCAGCGGCCATGGCTCACGGGTCCAGCCGCTCCGCGGCATGTGGGATCTTCCCGGACCGGAGCACGAACCCGTGTCCCCTGCATCGGCAGGCGGACTCTCAACCACTGCGCCACCAGGGAAACCCAGCTTATATGTTTTATACACTGTAGTTTGTATCTCTTAATCCCATACCCCTACCTTGCTCCCCACTTCCCTTTCCCTACCAGTATCCACTAGTTTGCTTTCTATATCTGTGAGTCTGTTTTTGTTTTATCATATACATTTATTTGTTTTATTTTTTAGATTTCACATATAGGTGATGACATACAGCATTTGCCTTTCTCTCTGACTTATTTCACTAAGCATAATACTCTCTAAGTCCATCCACATTGTTGCAAGTGGCAGAATTTTATTATTTTTTATGGCTGAGTACTATTGCATTATATATGTGTTTTATATATATTATATATATAAAAATAAATATATCAAACCTTCTTTATCCATGATGAACACAAGTTGCTTCCATATCTTGGCTATTGTAAATAATGTTGCCATGAACATTGGAGTGCATGTATCTTTTCAAATTAATATTTTTGTTTTTTTCAGATATATACCCAGGAGTGGAAATGCTGCACCAACTTACATTCTCACCAACTTACATTCTCAGTTGGGTTCCCTTTTCTCCACATCCTTGCCAACATATTTGTAGTCTTTTTGATCATAGCCATTCTGACAGGTGTGAGGTGATATCTCATTGTGGTTTTAATTTGCACTTCTCTGATGATTAGTGATGTTAAGCATCTTTTCCTGTGCCTTTTGGGCATCTGTGTGTCTTCTTTGGAAGAATGTCTATTCAGTTATTGTATCCATTTTTAATAGGGTTGTTCTTTTTTTGATATTGAGCTCTATGAACTGTCTACATATTTTGGATATTAACCCCTTTGTCTTTTCATTTTGTTGATGATTTCCTGTGCTATGCAAAAGGTTTTAAGTTTAAATAGGTCCTGTTTGTTTATTTTTGCTTTTGTTTACTTTGCCTGAGGAAACATCCAAAAAATATTGCTATGATTTATGTCTAAGAGTGTTCTGCCTGTGTTTTCTTCTGGTAGGTCTTTAATCCATTTTGAGTTTATTTTTGCACACAGTGTGAGGAATGTTCTAATCTCATTCGTTTACATGTAGCTCTCCAGTTTTCACAGCACCTCTTATTGAAGATATTGTCTTTCCCATTGCATATTTTTGCCTCCTTTGTTTTAGATTAATTGACCATAAGTGGGTGGGTTTATTTTTGGGTTCTTCATTCTGTTCCATTGATCTATGCATCTGTTTTTTGTGCCCATGTGTTCTTTCTCTCTCTCTCTCTCTCTCTCTTTTTTTTTTGCAGTATGCAGGCTTCTCACTGCTGTGGTCTCTCCCATTGCGGAGCACAGGCTCCGGACGTGCAGGCTCAGCGGCCATGGCTCACGGGCCCAGCTGCTCCGTGGCATGTGGGATCTTCCCGGACTGGGGCACGAACCCGTGTCCCCTGCATCGGCAGGCGGACTCTCAACCGCTGCGCCACCAGGGAAGCCCAGGTTTGTTTTTATAGCTCTTTTTCTTCTTTTGTGTTTCTCTCTTAGAGAGGTTCCTTTAGCATTTGTTGTAAAGCTGGTTTGGTGGTGCTGAATTCTCTTAGCTATTGCTTGTCTGTAAAGCTTTGGATTTCTCTGTCAAATCTGGATGAGATCCTTCCTGGGTAGCATACTCTTGGTTGTAGGTTTTTCCCTTTCATCACTTTAAATATGTCCTGTCACTCCCTTCTGGCTTACTGAGTTTCTGCTGAAAGATCAGCTGTTAACATTATGGGGATTCCCTTGTATGTTATTTGTTGCTTCTCCCTTGCTGCTTTTAGTATTTTTTCATATTGAATTTTTGTTAGTTTGATAAATATGTGTCTTGGCATGTTTCTCTTTGGGTTTATCCTGTATGTGTCTCTCTGTGCTTCCTGCACTTGACTCTTTCTTTTCCCATATTAGTGAAGTTTTCGACCATAATCTCTTCAAATATTTTCTCAGATCATTTCTCTTTCTTTTCTTCTGGGACCCTTATAATTTGAATGTTGGTGCATTTAATGTTGTCTCAGAGGTTTCTGTGACTGTCCTCATTTCTTTTCATTCTTTTTTCTTTATTCTGCTCTGTGACAGTTATTTCCACCATTCTATCTTCTAGCTCACTCATCCTTTCTTCTGCCTCAGTTATTCTGCTATTGATTCCTTCTAGTGTATTTTTAATTTCAGTTATTGCATTGTTCATCACTGTTTGTTTTCTTGTTTAGTTCTTCTAGGTCCTTGTTGAATGTTTCTTGTATTTTCTCCACTCTCTTTCCAAGATTTTGGATCATCTTTACTATCATTACTCTGAATTCTTTTTCTGGTAGCTAGCCTATTTCCTCCTCACTTATTTGCTCTGGTGGGTTTTTACCTTGCTCCTTCAACTGCAGCATATTTCTGTGTCTTCTCATTTTGTCTGGTCACTGCGTTTGAAGTCTTCTTTCCACATGCTGCAGGGTCATAGTTCCTCTTGCTTCTGGTGTCTGCCACCAGTGGACAAGTTTGGTCCAGTGGGTTGTGTAGGCTTCCTGGTGGGAGAGACTGGCCTGCTTTCTGGTGGGTGGAGCTGGATCTCGTCCCTCTGATGTTCAGGGCCAAGTCAGGTGGTGTGCTTTGGGATGTCTGTGGGCTTAGTACGAATTTAGGCAGCCTGTCTGCTGATGAGTGGGTTTTTGTTCCTGTCTTGCTTGTTGTTTGGAATGGGGCATTCAACACTGGAGCATGCAAGCATTTGGGAGGAGCCTGGTCTTGGAGTTAAGATACAGACCTCTGGGAGAGCTCTCGCCATTTAATATTCCCTGGGACAGGGAATTCTCTACCATTCCAGTGTCCTGGACTTGGCGCTCCCACCCCAGAGGCTCAGGCCCAACCCCCAGCCTGGCAGCCAAGACCCTGAAAGCCACACGGCTGGCAGTAAATAGAGAATAAAAAACAAAAGAAAGAAAGGACGGGGAGAAAACAAATGAAAACAAAAAAACCCCAAGACAAATAGCAAAGACAAAAACAAGAAAACAGCAACAACAACAATTAAGAACAAACAAACAAATGGACAGACAAAACCCCAGACAGATGGTAAAAGCAGAACCAAACAAAGACAAACAAACAAAGAAACATACACACATACAAAAAGAACCAAAAACAAAAACAGGGAAAACAAAAAACAAGAGAACAACTAGACAAACAAAAGAACCCCAAAATAAATATTTTCCTGGGGCCTCCTCTGTCAGTTTCTGCTCCCATAGTGAGCCACAGTCAACCCCTGCCTCCCCAGGAAGCCCTCCAATACCTCTAAGTAGGTCTCTGGACCTGCTGTGGGCACTGTGAGGCCAGCTCAGACTCTGACCTGGCCCAACTCCCATGTGTACTTGCCTCCAAAGTCCACTGCTGCTGAAGCTAAATGGGTCTTAGCTGTGGGGACACTCATTGTCTATTCAGATGTTCCACAGATGCAGGATTTACCAGGCCAATCATGGGGATTTAGTCCACAGCTTGTACAGCTGCACAGAGGGATTTCCGCTCCTCTCCCTTAGTTGCACTGCCCCTAGGGCTCAGCTTTGGTTTTGGGCCCCACCTCTGTGTGTGTACTGCCCTCAGGCATCTGTTCCTCAGGTGAGAGGGAGGGAAAACAGTGGCCTACTGGGGCACACTTACTCAGGCCGGTGGAGGGGTGTGGTGGCCACAACTGGGGTGTGTGAAAATTGCCTGTGGCAGCAGAGACTGAAGTTGCAACAGACTGGGGTGTGCTTGCAGTGGTGGATGTCCCTCCCTGTACCTGTGGAGGCAGGGAACGGTGTGTGGGGCAGTGGTATCTCCACCCCTTGCATGCCACTCAACAATGGCTCCTCGTTTCCTAGGCAGACCACACTTCCTCTAAGGGCATTCCCGGCCATGGAGACCCTCACCCATCCGCTCTGTTGTACCCCACAGCCAACAGCATTCCTCTCCCCAGATCTGCTCTCTCACCACATGCTTTAGCACTCCGACTCTGTCAGCAATGGTGGATTCCCATCTCAGGCAGTGGTGCCCAGGGCTGATTCCCAAGGAGGCATTGGGATGGGCGGCATTTAGGAGGCCTTGGCTTGAGGGGTGGGTGAGCCTGCTCAGATGGGTGACCCTCCTAGTGCCCGAGTAGGCTGAAGAAGCTGGCAGGTGGGGAAAGGGGTTGTAATGGTGGCCCCGCCCCTTGCACGCCACTCAACAATGACGCCTTGCTTCTATCGTGTCCCAGGCTTTTACCACAAACATTCCCGGTTGTGGAGCTCCTTACCCCTGTCCCTTCAGGATGTCTTTTTACAGCCAACAGCTGTCCCCTCTCTGGGTCCACACTCCAAACCCCACTTTCCAGCACCCAGCCCCCCTTCACAACAGGCGACACATGACTCAGGCTGGGGTACACAGGGCTGCAGCACAGACCATGCGCACAGTTCTTACTTTGCCCTGACTTCCACAGACCATCCACTGCTTTCTCCTTTGATCCCCTGAAGGTACCTTTGTGCCCCAGCTGATTTCCCCACCATGAGGAGTTTTTTCTGAGTGCAGGAACCTCTCTTCACCTTCAGCTTCCCACCAGGGTTGCTGATCCCTTTTCTAATTCCTCTTTTCTTTTTTTCTTTCTTTCATCCTACCTGGTTGCGAGGGGATTTTTCTTGTCCTTTTAGGTGTCCGAAGTCTTTCGCTAATGCTCAGCAGTTGTTCTTGAAAATTGTTCCATTTATAGATGTATTCTTTTTTTTTTTTTTTTTTTTTTTGTGGTACATGGGCCTCCCACCACCGTGGCCTCTCTTGCTGTGGAGCACAGGCTCCGGACGCGCAAGCTCAGCGGCCATGGCTCACGGGCCCAGCCGCTCCACAGCATGTGGGATCTTCCCAGACTGGGGCATGAACCCGTGTCCCCTGCATCGGCAGGCAGACTCTCAACCACTGCACCACCAGGGAAGCCCTATAGATGTATTCTTTTTTTTTTTTTTTTTTTGATGTATTCTTGATATACTTGTGAGGAGAGACAAATTCTGCATCCTCCTATTCCACCATCTTGACTCCTCCTCGTACCAGTGTAATTATTAATAAAGTACCACTCACACTTAAAAATGCTCCTAGTCTAAATGGTAAAAGTAGTAACTCTACTCTCAATTCTCCAGTCATCTTGCAATAAGAGTTTGTAAATACCTAATTACCTGTATTTAAATTTCTTCTGTCTGAAACGCCTAGAGTGGTTACAGTTTCTTTCATTAAACCTTGACTGATGTCAAAGATAAAGCAGGACAGTAGTTAATGGCACCAAAGGCAGATTTTATTCAGTAATAACTATTGCAATAGGGGAGAGAACTCAGTGTAACCTGAGCTCAAGTCTGCTGAAATAAAAGGCAGGAGCCTTTTTAAACACTGAGATGTGGTAAAGGAAGGACACTAAAGAGTGTGAAGGGGGCATTTGGTGCATGTAAGTAGGCTATCTGGCTAATTGGTGCTTATCCCAAGGAGGAACAAACATCTTGCATATTTATGACAAGGGGGTGGTTATGCAAGTTGGAGAAAGGTGTCATCTGAAGTTAGGCTCTTCCTCTCCCATGGCTACTGAGAGCCAGGGTGAGAGTTATATACTAGAATGTATTTCAAAGAGATGGCTTCCAGGACCTTGAGGAGACAGATTTTGGTGGTAGAATATTTACATCTTAGGGAATTCCCTGGTTAGGACTTCACACTTCCACTGCAGGGGGCATGGGTCAGTGTGGCTGGGGGTGGGGTGGGGTGGGGGTGGAGGGTAAGGGGATGGTGGGAAATATTTACATATTAAAGGAACAGAGAAAGGTTTATAATTGTAAGCTTTCTCAGGCAGCATTTGAAGAGGGCCCAATGTCACCCCAGCGACAGGTCTTAAGATGCTAGAGGCCATGCTTCTAGAGTCTGGTCAAGAAGAGAATCTTCATCACTGATATACCTGGGATCATGGGAGTTTGCTGAAATTACTTTGAGAATGGCATTTAATTACTGTAAGTCATGTTGCATAGAATTTGACCTCAACGTTCATCTTTTTTGAAAATGACTTGGAAGAGTACTAGTGTGGCCCCATCTCTAAAATGAACAGAAACCTGGAATGAGAAGCTTTGGGTATACATTTATAAATATGTAATAAAACAGCATTTCTTTTCCTACTACTTGCGTGGGTTTTAAAACGGTATTTACTTTAATATTTATTAATTTCTATCTCTCCATTCCAAAGAGGCAGGGAAGAAGCAAAGAAAGACTAAAATATTATAACTTGTAAATATAATGCAGACCATAAGGGATCTAGTTTGTGACCTGAATGCTGAAAAGGAAGCTAGAGGCACTGCTTTCCCTGTTATTGAGCAGCCTGGCACTCTCTCTGAGTCTGGCCTGTTGGGAATAGTCTGCATTTCTCATCAAGACAGTCAATATTTGAAGATCAAGACTTTGGGGGCAGAGATGAAGTTTATTCCAAACCTCTAAATAATTTCTCATCCCTATGGAGGAAAAATTTATTTGTCCTTCAGAAAGAGGCACAAAACACAACATTTGATTATACCATTTTGCCTGACACTTGATTTGTTTTACCGGTAGATCTGTTTTGAAAAATAGAAAGCAAATTATTATGCCTGAGTGACTTCAAAACCTTCCTATCATTTTACACCTTTGTTGCTTCCAAGGAGGCTACTGCCGGGGGGTGGGGGGTGGGGGGGGTGCTGTGTATGCATGGGAGTGAAGAGGATAAAGGGAGGAGGAGAGGAAGATCTGAAGAAATGGTGAGGAGGGGCAAGTTGCCAGAAGCTCAACAGTTTGAAATTACAGCCTAGATGAATTACTTATTGTATTCCCTCAACTGAACTATAGCTTCCTTGTCTTGGAAAGAAAACCAAGAAAATTAATTCTTGAGGTAGGAACTAAAAGATCACACAGATTCCAAGGTGTTTGCACTATAATTTGAAGAGAATATTTTCATAAAAAATTTGCATCTCCAGACCTTTTGTAAAAACATGATTTGGAGAGAGTGGTATGAAGAAAATAAAAACCCACAAGCATTTCAAGATTGATTATTTTCCTCTTTATTTTGATTTTATTTTGAGGAGGGTGGAGAAAGAAATAACTTCTTAAGAACAATTTTGAACAAGTCAGTTCAAGATAGCTAATTACTGGGGAGAACAAAATCATGCACTACTTTAATATTTTTTAAAAATAAATTTTATTTTTTAGAGCAATTTCAGGTTCACAGCAAAATTGAATAGAAGGTACAGAGATTTCCCATATACCCTCTGCCTCCACACATGCATAGGCTCTCCTATTATTAACATCCTACACCAAAGTGGTACATTTGTTACAACTGATCAACCTATCGTTATCATCCAAAGTCTACAGTTTACATTAGGGTCCACTCTTTGTGTTGTACATTCTATGGGTTTGGACAAATGTATAATGACATGTATCCACCATTATAGTATTATACAGAGTAGTTTCACTGCCCTAAAAATCTTCTGTTCTCCACCTATTTATCTCTCCCTCCCCCTAACCCCTGCCAACCACTGATATTAACATCTGCACACTGCTATAAATATCTGTGTGCAGGTTTTGCATGGACATAAAATTTCAACTCCTTTTGGTAAATACCAAGGAGTGTATTGCTGGATTGTAGGGTAAGAGTATCACTACTTTAATTTTCACAAGATTTTTTTTTTTTTACCATTCACTTCATCTTCATGTAGACAAACTTTTATGTTTTCAAGACCCAGAAACATCATACACTGTGTTTTCCTTTATGCACATTTGAGTTTTGAATTCTTTGTTCTTCTATGGAATGGAATAAAATATTCCTGAACTAAACCACTCGCTAATACCTTGGAATGCCTTGGTTTGACTCTCTTTACTGAACTCTGCTTTGGTGTTCAGACTTTAATTTCCTTTGAAGAATGTGCCTCAGATCTCAGTGTTCTTCTTGAGTTTCTGGTATGTGAAAGTTACATTTTCACTTGACATTAAGGAATATCTGGGCTTACTGTTAAGAATTACAGATAACCAAGTAATTTGCAAATATTATAATTTATATACACAGAATGAATCAAACTGGCCCTTTAGAACTTCATGGTTTAGCACCAAATGCATTTTCAAACTCTGTTATATCTCCTCCCTCCCTTTCACCCTTCCTTCCTTCCTTCCTTCCTTATTTCCTTTCTTTCTTCACTTAAATATTTAACTGTTACTATAAACCAGACTGATAGTAGCTGGAGAGAGTGAAAGGTAAAGCAGTATGGAAACATAACTTGTAATTCTGTAAGCTTTGCCAGATAAGACAAAGGCTGGCATCTATAGACAAATGTAATGACTCTGAAAACCAAGTATCATTAGGAAAATATGTTGGCGGAGATATAGCTCCAGAAACTACACCTGAAAACATCCGTGGTTTGAAAATGAAGAATATGCCCCTTATGAGATTTTCTTAGCATAATGGTACATTATGATTGGAGCCCATTTTCCAATATTTAGTAAAAGGTGACACTTCTTCCCTCCTCTTCTCCCAGCCCCCCACTACCTGAGATTTGTTCATTACCACTGACTTTGTTTGAAGGAAGGTTTTGTCTTAATTGTGATCCCTTAAAACCTGACGCTGAAAAAAAGGACTTGTGTATAAGTAGTTTGTCTGGGTGGATCTTGGGTTGCACAGCTGAAGGAGCTGAATGAGAAGGTAGGCGACGGAAGGGAGAAAAGCCATTAGAGGGTGCATTAAATGAGGTGGATTACCTATGTAGGCAATGAGGTTCAGTCCAGCTAGGGATGCCATCAGGAACTTAAAGTTATCTTACTGAGGGACAAGGAAGTTGGGGTATTCATTTCTTTCCCTTGTTGATGAGGATTGCTTCTTATGTTTAATCCCCAGCACTTCCAGAATGCCCACAGATATGGATGAAAAGAGCCTTGCTTATAGTAGACTTGCATCATAACAGCAAGAGTGTGGAAATATAAAGCACACCTGAAGCAGAATAAAGTTAAGATTTTTGCATGACCATTTGTGCAAGCAGTCTCTCATAGGGCAGAGAGAACCTGCAAGTGGAGAAAAGGATCGGGCAGGGTGTTTGAGATGTGAAGTTGTCAGTGTGCCCAGAAGTTGTCCATAAGAACTATAGGAACTCAGAGTGAGTGTGAGGGGATATGAGAGAGGGTGGGCAATGGTGTCTGTGTGAGTTTTAAAATGTTTAAATTTCTACTTGATGGAACTTGAATTATATTAAGATTGACATTTCAAAGCCCCTCAGTGGTTGCTTTTTGCTGGTACTAAGTCTGCACATGCTAGGTGAAGTACACCTTTACATATTGGGATAGTTGTAAAGCTACTACAAAAGGCCCCCAGTGTGAGCAGTATGGTAAGAGTCAGGCTTTTATTTCCCATCGCCACCCTCAGTGCAATGTGCCAGCATAACTTTCCTTTTAGAAACTCTTTTGCAGAGAAGAATACTGTAAAGCTTAGTGAAATTATTCTCTGTAAAACTACTTGGAGATTCTTACAGAGAATACTTTACCTATTAAGAACTAAGTAAAAATACTTTTTTTTATAATGATTCTTTGACAATTTCAAAAAGCAGCTAAAAACTACTTTTTTACACAGGCATATTATTAACAATATAAATACAACCAAATTCCAAGATCTTCATGTGTTCTTTGTGGAGAATGTTCTTTTTAAAAAGAATGAGTTTACATGCATACCAAAAGTTGGGCATTTATAAATGTGGATATTTTAAACTCTATTGCAGTCTTCTGTATATTCTCTTTGTGTACATGCAGAAATTAAGTCACTAGCTAGTCGAGACCATTGACTGTGTGCTGTGGTCTGTGTCACTGAAAATAGTTATATAGTATTTAATTTACATGTAATATTCGGCATCTGCTGCTGGCACAGTCCATAGCGGGAAAATTTTATGGAAGATCTGACAAATCTTTCCTGAAATAGGAAGAGGAGGAGGAATATTTGATTTATCTCACATATGGGATAGTATATTATTTTTATGCTTATTTAATGTCTATATTGCGCATTATTAAACTATAAAGATAATAAGACATAGTACTTTTGTTTGAAGAATTCATAGTCTCTTGGAAGAGATAAGCATGCAATCTTTTTGCCTCATATTTCCTGTTGCTTGGTGACAAAAATGTATTCCTTTATAGGCCTCTAAGGTTAGACCCAAGCAAAGAGAGCCTTTATAAACATTCTCCTGGATTAGAATTTTAAACTATCTTTTCAGAAAGTTTTAAACCAAAAACACTATTTTTACTGAGTTTTATTTGTTTCTCATCTTTAAAATGAGTGATTGGACTGGTTGCTATCTAAGTTCCTATATAGCTATAATTCTACATTGCAATATAAATGGGGTAGGGAGTAGGGTTGGAGAGAGTAGAAAAATCTCTCAAGAAAAGGAAAATGTGGCTCTTAGCTTGAAGATCTTTTATAACCTAGTACATACTACTATGCACATTTACTCAGGCCTAATGAGAATTTCCTATGGCTGAGAACACAGCTAAGAAGTTTCACATTCTTGTCCTTTGAATCATTCATCTGACTGAAACGACGTGAAGTTTTTATATTTTAATTTACACCGATTTCATAAATCTATGTTACTCAGAAAGTCCACACAACTGCATATTTAATTCTGGGATAAACAGAGGCAGCTGACTTCACTTTATATTTGCCAGATGTAGTGCATTCCTGGTATGCATATGATTAAATAATTTGGGGAAATTTTGCTCTGGATGTAATCAAGAGAACATAAAACTTCTCAGCAGCAGATGAAGTGGAAGAACTGGCTGTGAGAGACCCCTGGGAAAGATAAATGTTTTATTTTGTAGTGTTTGGTATACAGCCTCATTTTGATTTTTATTATTAGGCCTTTCTTTTTTACTTCTTTTCGTAAAGCCCCTTAGAGAGGGCAACATTACAGGGGCTTTAAAAATAGCATGTTGGACTACTATGGGATGGTGATTTGGCTATAAAAATTTCCTCTGAGCCAGATGATTATGTTTATGGCTAACTTTATTTAGATCTGTTCATTTAATATTGGCACTATTTCAAGTCGAAAAATGTTCTCTCTTTCAAAAGATATTGTTAATTTATAAGATACTTAAGTGATGCCAGTGAGGTAGAATACAAACACACATGGCATATTCCAATGTGCCTATCTGTTCCCTAACTCCTGGCATGGAAATGGGATCAAAGTCCAGACTGTTATTTGTGAAAGGAACAGAAACCTATTAGATATCGTCTTGGACAATCACCCAAAGTCCTGGAGCCATTACAGTTTCAGTAAGTTTGCTTAAGTAAGTGGTGGGCAGCAGAGAAGGACACTGAGGGCTGTGGGTATGCTTTTTGCTCTTTTGCGTTCAGGTACCTGTGAAATCCTCTAAGACTGATACATTTATCAAGTACCGTCTATGTGTCAAATCAAAGTGCCATACACCTCACTGTCATCTAATTCAATCCTTTCAATAGGCCTTTGAGGTAACTATATTCTGTATAACCAGAATTGCCCCAAGTCTTACCTGTGTATGGATGAGGTCCTGCTAACACTACCACCAAAACGGCAGTGCCCTTATCCCTTCCTGTGTGAGAGCCACCCTTCCAGTCTCTCTCCATGGTGTCTCACATGGATTTGAGAGCAAGGCTCCTTCTGTTCCTCCACTCTGATTCCCACATTGATGGGGTCAGCATCACTTCTGCTGAGAATGATCTCTCCAAGAGTTTCTGCCAAGCAGAGCCACTGGGTTGGCAGCTGTCCTTGGATCCCCAAGTCTGAATTGAGTTCAGTGGCAGCATGGGGTGCTGTAAGAGGGTAAAAGGAATTCAGGGTAAAGGATGGCTTTATTCTCATCTCTGTGCAGCACCTTTTCACCCAGACCTGAATTTGCACTTATTGTACCATTAGTGCACACACATCCCCATTCCTTGCCTCATAAATTATTGCTTCTTCAACTTCTGTTCTTCATTCCTCTTTCTACTGGACCTCAAACTAATGAATGTCTGGTACATGTGAGGAGACAGACTGTCTTCATCTTCTCTCTTTCACACTCCTCTCTTCTCCACCTATCCCTCTGCCTTCAGATTAAAGATTAAAAACCCTTATGCATACCAGCTCATACGATAGACATCTGATAAGTATCTTGTATCCACCATTTCCATACACAGATAGCCAGAATCTGGAACCTATTTTGAAATCAGCCAGGAAACTGGCTGAAACAGTCCCTTAGCTGTGATTGAAACACAGGGCAGTGTGACTCCAAAGGGTTTCGTTCTTCAACAATTACATCATTTCCCAACACATAGGCTTAGAGCTTTCCTTGTTTCTGACTTAACTTATTCCAGAAGGCTTGTCACTAAAAACCGTTCTCAACACCTAACATGTAATGATTCTGAAGAAAAGAGAAACACAAAATGTGGAAAACTAGTCTGAATTTTAATACCTAAAAACGTAGTGTTATTTGAAAGTTAATCATATGCATAGGTACTAAAGGAAAATAGTACCCAAAGAACAATGGAATCTGTCAGGAGAAACTTCCCATTTTCATGACATTTTGAAAGAAGCAGTGATTTATTATTTTAAGATGTATGACTAATTTTTAAACATTTTTAATTATCCCTTTTATGAGGTATTGAACAGTGCACAGTACACATTTTAGTTTGCTAGAATATCTGAGTTTGCTTCACAACTCGACTCTTCCAAGTTTCATGAAGAACACTGAGGGTGTCCCTGATCTCTGGCCAAAGCCCTGTGGTCTGTGTTTACTCTGTAGCTCATGACTGAGGTTCCAAATGCATTCAGAGTAGAGGGGCTGAGACCAGCTACAACTTCCTTCTCTTCACTCTTTGGAAGACTTTCTTATTGCAACTGTCACTCTTCCTCCCACCATGGCTTAATGACATGACAAAATACTAAGGAGCAAGAACCCCCACTGTTAAATAATAATACAGAATGTAATACTTTATGAGTGCTTTTAACTTTTAAAGCACTTTGCTCACATAATCATATTTTATGCTGATAACAATCCTATCAGAGGGCTGGAGCTGATGTTACTAGTTGGCTTCTCCATGTGAGAGTGGGAATGATTGAGAGGTATGCCTAAGACCATCTGCTTTGTGGGTGTCCTAAATCTTTCACTGAAGATTGTTGACTTTAACAGATCTGATCAGAAACCTTGATGTAATGACTCTGCCTATGTTTCCATCATTTTGAAAAGCCATTTAGAAAAAATTGACAACGAATTTTTTATTCATTCACTTTTGCATTCATTCATTCATTCAAAAATATTTATAAACATCTAGTTAATAAATATTTAGGTCTGTGGATATAGCTGGGGAAAGAGACAACAAACTCTGTTCTCATGGAGCTTATATTCTAGCAAGCAGGGAGTCCTTACACAAAACAAATAAGTAGGATGTATTGTGCAACACACTGATAAGTGGTAAAGAGACAAATAAAGCAGGAATGGGGTTGGTAGTGAGCTGCATTTTAGACAAGGTGCTCAAGGATGGCCTCACTAAGAAGATGGCATTTGTGTAAATACGCTAAGGAGGTTAGGCTTATATAGTTTATTTTATAACTTACAAATTTTGAACTGCCTTCAGATTTATGATGTCATTTGGACCTCATCAGGGAGTACATTACAGGATAGGAAAATGAGCATTAAAGATTTGCCCAAAGTCATGCAGCCAATTAGAGTCCAAGCTGTACACAAAACTTAAAAAAAAAATCTGGGCATTGTTGTTTCCACTGTACAAGCTCAACCTCTATAAACCAAGACTGACCATCTTTTTGGGACCCACAGAAAAATAAGTTTAATAATTTTACAATAAAATTTAAAAACCCACTAGTTTAGTTTAAAATGCAGAAATTGAAGTCTTTTAAGATATTTTATCACACGTCAGTCAAATTCAACTATTTATATTTGGTACAACTAATTGTTTTAACAACTTTTCATTCTGTCTACTTAAATTCAATTAAATAAATTTTATTATATGTGCAGGAAACTGTTCTGTTTAGTGAACAACAGAGAAGGATCAAAAAGCCTGAATAGTCAAATAGTTCATTAAGGAGTTCATTGGACTATTTTTTGTGATTGTGACAAACTAGATCCTTGAGGCCCTAGTTCTTGGGGTCCTGGTTCTGGTGACGTCATATAGGACACAAATAATTTTTATTGCATAACCTTTAGTAGGTACAAGTCCTCATGAGGTGGGTCCTCAGTTCTTTTGTGCAAAATCTCAAAAATGTGGGTGTACCTAATTGTTCCTATTAACATTTTTTCTTAAGACAACTGGAAAACAAAATGCACCAAGATGCTCCCCAACCCCTAAGACCCAGAGGACAAATAATGATGCTTTTGGTAAATAAAAAGTCTCCTTGATTACTCTCCTCATTATTAAGATGGAGAAGAATGAGAAATGTAGCTGTAGCTTTATTTCCATGGCACTGAGCATTTAAGCAGATTTTCTTCTGTAAAGCTAAGTGAATGGCCAAGTCCTACTGGACTTGTTTTACATTGCTCAGAATTTTATGGTACCCAGTAGGCAGCAGCTTGGCAACAGCCAGCTTAATTGTAGGGTGGCACCATCCAGGCTTGTTGGGGAACCGCCAGTAAACATAGGAGGTGATATTAGACTCCCATGTTGCAGTCACAGTAGCTGCAAATTGCATTTTCCCCAGGCTGTTTTGAAAACAACCACTTCATTAGGCAATGGACATGCATATCAATTTTATCTCTGCCTCCTATATTTCTTGAAGTCTCCTGGCTTACCTCTCTCCCTCCCACTAAAATAAGCAATTTTCTCTGACTATGCTCACTGTTGCTCCTGTTTACTGAATTAGAGATTCCAGATTTGATAATTGGTCTCCTGCAGATACTGCAGCCGCAAGTGCTTCTCACTCTGCTGCTGCTGCTCCCATGGCAACAGATGTGTTTACATTCACAATGCTATTCAACTTCTTTTCTTTTTACCTCTGCAATTCAGTAGGAAGAAAAATTGATATTTGAAAAGGGAAGATATTGTCATGAAAAAGGACAGAAAAAGATTTTTAATTGTAGGAATTAATAAAATTTTCAAAAAACAGAGCATGCTTGCTTAAAGTTAATAAAGGCAGGGACTGGTGGCTTTGTGAGAAGCACTAAAATACTTTAAAATCAGGAATAAATATAGATCTTATTTTAGGCTTTGATATAAATTATATTTATCATGAAGGTAAGAATTGCTCTGAATTCAACTCCAGGAAAAAATTATGTATGATAGACAGTGGTTTTCACACTCTCCTATAAAGTTGTTTCTTCCTGATCTTAGGATCTTTGGGCCCATTGTGAACTGAATGTTTGTGTTCTGCCAAATTTTATATGTTGAAGCCCTAACTCCCAGTGTAATGGTGTTTGGAGGTGGGGCTTTTGGGAAGTAATTATGTTTAGATGAGGTTATGAGGCTGGGTCTTCCACAATGGCATCAGTGCTTTTATAAGAAGAGAAAGTGACACCCCAGAGCTTTCTCTCTCTTCTTCACATGAACCAAGGAAAGGCCATCTGAGCATATATCAAGGAGGTGACCATCAGCAATCCAGGAAGAGGCTCTCACCAGAACCCAACCATGCTGGCACTTGACCTCAGACTCCTGACCTCCAGAATTTTGAGAAAACAAATGTTTTGTTTAAGCCATTCAGTCTATGGTATTTTGTGATAGCAGCTCCTGAAGACTAAGACACGGCCCTATCATTGAGCCTGTGGAAATGAATTGTTCAGTACTGACATGCTTCAAACATTGTAAGGCAGGATAAATGGTATTTCTCCGTGAAACATCATGTCCTGTGGATATGCTCTGTGTGTTCCCATAGCTTACACTTCAGGTGAAATCACTTAAAGTTTGAGGAAAGCCCTGGTCCCACCTCAGGTCTGAAGTCTTTCTGCTCGTTTATACCTGGAAACGGAAGCTGAGACCAATTTTTATCCCTGTAAGTGTATATAGATGTGTAGACAAATTGCAGGCAAGGCAGTGTCATAGAATCACTTTTCTCCATGCAGCTAGCCAGGAGCTAAAATATTTAGAACATAAAAAAAACTATTAACCTCCACTTAATTCACTTTCTATGGAAGTAGGAACCGGGGAGGATTCTTTGGTTTTGTGGAGTGGGGTGGTAAAAGGGAAAAGCAAATATAAGGGGTAGATTGCTAGGATATATCCTACCAAGAAAAATAAGATCCAAGGAAGGTGGCAGGGAGGAAGACAAGTAGTGGAGGAATAAAAAGAAAGTCAGGTAGGCTGAGAGCAATTTTGGGGGTCTGTAAAAGGAAAGAGAGAAGAAATGTGAGTAGGTGCCATGTGTAATGGGACTGGGGGAATGCAGGAAATTTCTAAAGAGAGTTTTAAAGATTGTTGTGTTTGCTGTGTGATGCAATTCTCCCTTTGCTGACTCATCAAGTGACCTTAGTGAAGACCTAGATTATTTTCTGCTTTTTTTTTTTCCGTACGCGGGCTTCTCACTGTTGTGGCCTCTCCCGTTGTGGAGCACAAGCTCCGGACGCACAGGCTCAGCAGCCATGGCTCACGGGCCCAGCCGCTCCGCGGCATGTGGGATCTTCCCGGACCGGGGCACGAACCCGTGTCCCCTGCATCAGCAGGTGGACTCTCAACCACTGCGCCACCAGGGAAACCCTTTTTTTTTTTTAAGTTGAACTTGGAGTTTTGGAGTTATGACATTATGGTGAGTATGGCAATAAGATAAACTTCCAGTTTTATTTATGTATGTTAACTGCCAAGACTTTGTGGCATCCTGCATTCATGGGACTTAAATGACTCAATTCTCCTCCCTAGATGTGGGTATCTCAAAATCAACATGTCAGACCTGAATATTACACAGTACTGTTGCCATCTTAATCTTAGTCTACTGCCTCTCTATTTCCTTAATGCTCCACTTCTGAAATCTCAGAACCATTCTTGAACACTTCTGCCTAACCTCAACTTATGTGGATCAATTTTCTCCATTTCATAAAAACCTAGTAGTTCAATCTCCCACTCCACCCCTAAAACATCAGCTCTTGTGGTAGCTAACAAATGTCTATAAATTCTTTGTAGCTCCTCCCACCAAAAGGTGCAATCTATTTTCCAACTCCTTGCATCTGGACTGACTTTGTGATACTTTGCTTAGTAGAATGCAGTGAAAATCATATTTTATGATATCCAAGCCTAGGCCTCAAGAAACCTTACAGTTTCTACTCACTCTATTGCAATATTTCTCAACTTCAACACTACTGACATTTTGGATCTGATACTTCTTTGTTGGGGCCTCTCCTGTGCATTGTAGCAGGTTTATCAGAGTCCCTGGACTCTACCCACTAGATGTCAGGAGCGAGCCTCCTTACACACCACCTCACAGCCTCGAACCCCAATTTTGACGACAAAAATGGTCTGTAGACATTGCCAAATGTCCTGTGGAATGGGGCAAAATCACCCCAGTTGAGAACCAGTGCTCCATTGGAAAGCTGCTGCCATGTGAGCCAGGCTGGGCTGGATTACTAGAGGATGAGAGGCTGTGTACAGCAGAGGCGAGCAATCCCCTGAGGCCTCCCAGAGTGGCCATCCAAATTATCCTGGAGTATTCAGTTTTAGCTGAGATGCCAGAAGGTCATTCAAATCAGCTGGGCCTTTTGGGTGTGGCCTGAAGTTGGATTCAAGTTTCATTTATCCCAAATGGTCATCGAATTATTTCGGTATTATTTATTTAAAATATCTTTTCCTCAGACTCACAGACAGAGAACAGACTTGTGGTTGCCAAGGCGGAAGGGGGTAGGGAGAGGGATGGACTGGGAGTTTGAGGTTAGTCGATGCAAACTATTACATTTAGAACGGATAAATAACAAGGTCCTACAGTATAGCACAGGGAACTATATCCAATCTCCTGGGATAAACCATAATGGAAATGAATATAAAAAAAGAATGTATAAATGTATATAAGTGAGTCACTTTGCTGTACAGCGGAAATTAACACAACATTGTAAATCAACTATACTTCAATAAAAAAAATTAAAATATCTTTTCCTTTTTTTCCCTTTAGGTCAAGTGTACATATATATGTGGGGGGGCTGTTCCTGGGCTCTCTATATTATTCCATTGATCTACCTGTCTATCTTTGCAAAAATAACACAATTTCTTCACTATTGTATGTTTATTGCAAGACTTGATATATGATTGTTAAATCCTTTCACTATCACCACTACCACCATTACCACTACTGCCTTCTCCTCCTCCTCATTCAATAGTGCCTTGGCTACTCTTGATTCTTTGCACTTCCATATATATTTTAGAAACAACTTGTTACAATCTATCAAAAACTTTTTGGAATTTTGACTGGTATTACATGGAAATGAAATCAGTCTAGAGAGAATTGATATCTTTGCAATACATAATATTTCAATCTATGAACATAGTTTTCTCCTACTTGTTTTGGTCATCTTTAATTTCTCTCCATAATATTTTATAATATTTTGTACAGAGCTCTTCATGAATTTTATTAGATTTATTCTAAGAGATTTGATATTTTTATACTGTTAGAAATGGCATCACTAAAAAATTTATATTCTAAGTGTTTTGCAGCTGGTGTGTATAAAGACAATTGATTTTGGTATTAACTTAGTATCAAGAAATCCTGCTAAATAAACTTATTAATCCTAATATTTTAATTTTAGATTCTTTTGGATTGTTTTACATATATAATCACAACATGTACATAATCCTTCTAACATATTTCTTTTTATTGCCTTATTCACTTACTGTGAACTTAGTATTTAAAAAAAATTTCCATGGGAAAATTTTAAATATATTTTCATTAAGTATGATGTTTGGTATTGATTTCTTATAGATATACTTTAAAAGATTAAGGAAGTCATCTTTTTAAAAATTTTGTTTTATTTTTTTATTGACATGTAGTTGATTTACAATATAATGTTAGTTTCATGTATATATCACAGTGATTCAGTTTTATATATATATATATATATATATATATAAAATCACTGAACACATATATATATATATTCTTCAGATTCTCTTCCCTTATAGATTATTATAAAATATTGAGTATAGTTCCCTGTGCTATACAGTAGGTCCTAGTTGGTTATCTATTTTATACATAGTAGTGTGTGCACGTTAATCCCAAACTCTTAATGTATCCCTCCTCCCGCCTCCTTTCCTCTTTGGTAATTGTAAGTTTTATTTCCTGTGTCTGTGAGTCTCTTTCGGTTTTGGAAATAAGTTCATTTGTATCTTTTTTTTAAGATTCCAATATAGGCAATATTATATGATATTTATCTTTGTCTGGCTTACTTCACTTAGTATGATAATCTCTAGGTCCATCCATGTTGCTGCAAATGGTATTATGTCCTTCCTTTTTATACCTGAGTAATATTATATATATATATATATATATATATATATATATATATATAAAATATACATATATATATAGATTATATATATATTCTATATATATATAGATTATATATATATCTATATATACTATATATATATATATATATATATATATATATATATTCCTTATCCATTCATCTGTTGATGGACATTTAGGTTGCTTCCATGTCTTGGCTATTGTAAAGAGTGCTGCAATGAACATTGGGTTGCCTGTATTTTTTGAATTACGGTTTTCTCTGGATATATGCCCTGGAGTGGGATTGCTGGATCATATGGTAGCTCTAGTTTTAGTTTTTTGAGGAACATCCATATTGGTCTCCATAGTGGCTATACCAATTTATATTCCCACCAACAGTGTTGGAGGGTTCCTTTTTCTAAGAAAATCATTTTTAATTCCTAGTTTAGTAATAGATTTTAAAATGGTTTTTGAATGTTTGTTGAATTTTTAATTCTTTTCTGCATTGATTGAGATGATTACCTGATTTTTCTTATTTATTCTGTTTATACGTTGAATTACACTGATTATGTTCAGATATTATGTTGATTACAAAGATATTGAGGTAGGTTGGTCATTTATGAGTGTGCTGGAGAGCTTATGAAAATAAAAGCACAAAATTAAATAAATAAAAATAAAATTAAGGCTTTGGATTTCCAAGTAATGTCATAAATAGAGTATCAGAAAGCCTCCACGATGGTCTTAAAGAATTTCCTTATCTTATGTAGCCACAAGGCAGATATTGCTGACCATCAGATCCCAGATCTGATTGTAGATGTGCAGAGTTGCAAAGCCTATTAACCTGTTAAGTCCCTTATGCTAAGGCAACTGGTTGGGAAGGAGTGGTACCCTACCTTGAGTGGAGAATTTGGACAGATGAAGGCCAAGTTGAGAAATTTGGGTCTCCATAATATCTTGAAACTTCTTTGCTAGTGGAAAGGTCCCTCCATCTCATTTTAAGCAAACAATTACTCCTTTGTGTTAATAATCTTCAATGACTTTATAGTTACCTTCTTTGCATATGTCATTGCCTTGAAGCTTGTAATGAGGGTTAATGTCCAACATAGTCCAGATGGAAAAGTTTAAGGTCTACTCTTAGGAAGAGATAGCATATATATGAAAGGAATTACAAGATGTTGCCAATTTGTACATGTAGGATCTTAGAAAACAGGCATGGGGATGGATTCTACAGTTTTTAGTTTTGTCCCTGTTTACTCTCAACCCTAGAAATAGTTCTGCTTCCTGTGTTTGTTCTCCTTATATTCTTTAGAGAATTTTTTGCTCTTTTTGTATTTCACCACTTTTAAAAGTTAATAATTCTTTTAATGAAATTTTCCCTGTTGAAAACTTTAGATTGGATCCTCATAGATACAGACAGTTTTATAGAACTCTGCAGTAATACCATCTGAGCCTAGTGTGTGTTTATGGAAAAATTTAAGCCACTGCTTTGACTTATTTGACAATTATGGTTCAATGTATCTTTCTATTTTTTTCTTACATTTTCTTGCATTATTATATTTGGTAATGATAATAATCATACTTACCTTGTGGGTAACTATTATTTTCCTTTTACTTGAAATATATCTTTTAGAAATTTCTTCATACCAGGTCTCTAGTTAAAATTTATATAGTCCAAGCTACTGTCATTTCTGTTTGCATCTCTACTCATCATTAGACCATTACACTATTGTTCTAGCAAGACTTCTTGCTTTTCTAAAACTCATTCTCTAAATAACTACCAGAGTTACTTTCTACAAATATCTACTATCTCTCTCTATCATCATCTATCTATATATCTTTCTATCTACCTATCATCCATTTATCTCTATCTCAGGTAATATCACTTGCTTATTAAAAACCTGAAAGATATCATAATTTACTGTCTAGCATGTGTTATTAACTTGGCTCTAGGGGTCTAAAATATTACTTGGAATTCTATGCACATATTTCTGCGTACAAAAGTTTATAGTGAGAGTGTCCTTAACTCTCATCAGATTCTTGGAAATGTCATGATCCCTGCCCCCTCCAAATTGAGAACCTCTTTGTAGATTATTTACAGCATTGATAATATTTACATGAATTATTATAAGAATATATAGTTATCATTCTAGGATACGTATTTAACCATTCTCAATAAGTATGCCTGTAGGGTGAATGGACACTGCCTGAATTTTACAGTAAAGATCCTTGTATCCAGAGTGGAAAAATCCATGTAAGAAGCATGCCAACAAAATGCTAGCTTATTAAGACTTACCTCTGTTTTGATGTGCCACAAATTACCAAAATACTTGGTAATAATATGTTTACTAGTAAAATTACAAACATTTTTTGCACTGAGATAGTACTCCTCATTGTAACAAAAGTTTTATTTGACTTAAAGAGGAGAGGTCTTATATATAGGAGAAGAATAGATTGAAATTGTTGTTGAGGAGGAATAACTTGTCCTCTACCCTCTTAGTTTCTGTGACTGGGGGTCTATGAATTACACTAACAAAAGACAAATTAGCAGGAGAGAAGGCAAACAATTTTTATGTGCATGGGAGTTCGTAGAAAAGAAACGAAACTCAGAGAAATGCTTAGACTCAGGGACTTATATACCATTTTAACAAAGAAGGGGGATTTGGGCTTCAAGGGATTGTGGGGAAGTAACTAGTTAATACATGGGGAAACTAATGGAAGATAAGGGTTTAATAAGGTTTGTTTATGCAAACTCATTCTGAAGCTCCCTTTCTGTTTCTAGTGATAAGAGTTGCTCTCTTCTTCCAGGTGTGAAAGAAGGGGACACAAAGTGAAATTTATGCCCTGCCTTCAGGTAGATAATGGGAGGAGAGAGAAATATTCCTGCTATCAGTCTGCTGCCCTTTATATTATCACTCTCTGAGTAGAAAAATTCACTTTGCATGTGTGTATAGGAGTTTTCGTATTCTGGGAAAGGTTTGTTTCTTTTTCATTCAGCATATGATTTGAGTGTGGGTTTAGAGCAGGGGGAGTGAGAGACCTTTGGGGTGACTGAAAGAATTTCATGAATGCAAGTGTTGAGGGAGGGAGGGAGTGTGCTGACTGAAGGAAAAACGTATAGATTAGATATATTCCTCTAAGTATAAACTTTTAGCTCCTTCCCCTGACCTGCAAGACACTCCCTGATCTGGCTCAGGCCCACCTTTTTGTATATAGTCTTTGCACTTCCTCTTTCTTCCATGAAACTGTCTTCCCCCAGATTTTTGCATGACCCTCTTAGTGTCATTCAGTCTCAATTCTAATGTCATCTAGTCATAGAGGTCTCTCCTCAAAGTCCAATCTAAAATAGCCCTGGGAGTCACTCTCTATCACCTCACTCTGTTTTGTTTACTTCATGTCATTTATCACTGTCAGAAGTTGCCTCACTTATATATTTGTTTACTTGTGTATTATATAACTCCACTAGATCATAAACTCCATGAGAACATAGACTGGGTCTATTTTATTTACTGCCCTGGCCCCAGTACCTATAATGTTGGCTAGCAATAAGTGTTAAATAAATATCTGTGGGCTGAGTGACTGACTGAACAAGAGAACGGTTTGGTGAAGTGTGTAGAAGGCGAAGAGTTTGCCTAAGGCAGGTATTTACACATTTTTTGTCTCAGGATCCTGTTACCCTCAAAATTCTTGAGCATGCCCAAGCAGGTTTTGTTTATGTGTTATAGCTATGATGTTTAATGTACTAGCAATCAAAACTAAAAAAATTAAGAAAATATTTACCAATTATTGCATTAAAAATAATAAAAATAACTCCATTATATGTTAACCTAAAACAGTCTTTATAAAATAAAAAGTATTTTCCAAAACAAAATAAATGAGAAGAGTGGCATTGTTTTACATTTCACTAATCTCTTTAATGTCTGCTTTAATATAAAATATGTGGGTTGTCATAACCTCTTTGCATTCAAAAGTTGTGGTATGTTATTTTGGTTGAAGTATATGAAGAAAATTCAGCCTCACACAGATATGCAGTTGGAAAAGGGAGGGATATCTTAACAGCATTCTCAGATAATTGTGGCTACTCTTCTTTGCTATTAACCAATTGACAAGTTGTAGTTTCTTAAGGTTAGTTGCAACGTGGAATCTGAGACTACATCAATGAATTTTCTATACTTTATTGATTTAAAACCCCATTGATCTATCTTGTACTTTGAATAGGTGGGTATTTTCCCCATGTGTGATTTTGTAATATACTACATTGGTCATTTGCAAAATATTAATTCACAGGGTTATGTTGACACATTTCATTATATAACCTGCCCCTGCAACAAATCACATTTATTAATATTTCTGCTGATATCATCAGAAGAGTCTTTAAGTATTGGGAAGCTGTCAAGCTCATGGTGGCAGATAAAGTTTTCAAATTTAATTTTTGCTTGAAACCTTCAATTCTATCATTGGCAACAAATACTTTCAGTGATTTTTCTTGAATGGATGAGCACACGTTGGTCACTTAAAAAAAAAATTTCTGCCCAATGTCCAAGACTGAATGATCATGGTTTGTCAGTCTTGTAAGTAAAAGTAGTGTTTTATGAAAAAAGTGGCTAGTTGAACTTGCAGGTCAAGTAATTGCACAAGTGTTTGAGACAATCATCATACTTAACTATGCAGCAAGTTGCTGTATGTATAGTTGTGCACTCAAAGGTCGAGATGTAGTAAAATTAACAATTTTTACTACTTTGTCAATCTTTTGAATCACTTCTTTTGAATCACTGTTAAGTGGAGCAGGTGACTTTTCTTCTGTCAGTATATGGCAATTAAGAATAAGAGACAGATGGGAAAATATACCATGTTCTTGGATTGAAAGAATCAATATTGTCAAAATGACTATACTACCCAAGCCAATTTACAGATTCAATGCAATCCCTATCAAATTACCAGTGGTCTTTTTCACAGATCTAGAATAAAAATCTTAAAATTTGTATGGAGACACAAAATACCCCAAACAGCCAAAACAATCTTGAGAAAGAAAAATGGAGCTGGAGGAATCCAGCTCCCTGGCTTCAGGCTATATTACAAAGCTACAGTCATGAAAACAGTATGCTACTGGCACGAGAACAGAAATATAAATCAATGGAAGAGAACAGAAAGCTGAGAAATAAACCCATGCACCTATGCTCAATTAATCTATGACAAAGAAGGCAAGAATATACAAGGGAAGAAAGACATACTCTTCAATAAATGGTGCTGGGAAAACTAGACATCTACATGTAAAAAAATGAAATGAGAACATTCTTTAACACCATGTACAAAACTAAACTCAAAATGGATTAAAGACCTAAATTTAAGACTGGATAATATAAAACTCTTAGAGGAAAACATAGGCAGAACACTCTTTGATATAAGTTGCAGCAATATCTTTTCTGAGCTGTCTCCTAAAAGAATGAAAATAAAAATAAACAAATGGAACCTAATTAAACTCAAAAGCTTTTTGACAGCAAAGGAAACCATAAACAAAACAAAAAGACAATCCACAGAATGGGAGAAAATATTTCCAAATGATTTGACTGACAAGGGATTAGTCTCTGAAATTTACAAACAGCTCATGTAGCTCAATATCAAAAAAACAAAAACCTAATCAAAAAATGAGCAGCAGGTCTAAATAGACATTTCTCCAAAGAAGACATACAGATGGCCAACACACATGAAAATATGCTCGACATCACTAATTATTAGAGATATGAAAATCAAAACTACAATGACATATCAACTCACACTGGCCAGAATGACCATCATCAAAAAATCTACAAACAATAAATGCTGGAGAGGGTGTGGAGAAAATGTAACTCTCCTACACTGTTGGTGGGATTGTAAATTGGTACAGCCACTATGGAGAACAGTATGGAGGTTCCTTAAAAAAACTAAAAATCAAGCCACCATATAATCAAGCACTCCTGGGCATATATCTGGGGAAAAACATGATTTGAAAGGATACATGCACCCCAATGTTCATTGTAGTACTGTTTACAATAGCCAAGATATGGAAGCAATCTGAATGTCCATCAACAGATGAATGGATAAAGAAGATGTGGTATATATATATATATATATATATATATATATATATATATATATATATATATATATACAATGGAATATTACTCAGCCATTAAAAACAATGAAATAATGCCATTTGCAGAAACGTGGATGGACCTGGAGACTATCACACTAGGTGAAAGAAAGACAAATATCATATGATATCACTTATATGGGCAATCTAAAAAAATGATACAAATGAACTTATTTATAAAATAGAAACAGACTCACGGACTTAGAGAACAAACTGATGATTACTGGGGGAAAAGTGGGGAGAGGGATAGACTGGGAGTTTGAGACTGACAGGTACACAATGCTATATTTAAGATAGATAAGCAACAAGGACCTACTATATAGCACAGGGTATTCTTTTCAATATTCTGTAATAACCTAACTTGGAAAATAATTTGAAAAAAATAGTTATATGTATAACTGAATCACTTTGCTGTGCACCTGAAACTAACACAATATTGTTAATCAATTATACTACAATATAAAATAAAAATTAAAAGAAAAAGACTAGCATGACTTTAGCACAGTTTTGTGCTTGTTTCATGCTGGAACACCTGCACTTTTCTCCATCATTGTTTTCACACTATCAGTACAAATTTTAACTCTTTGAAAAGGGCAAAAATCTCCCCTCAAAACCCTTAGTATTATTATAAAAATAAATGCTGACCTCATCTATGCCCTGAAAGGAAACCTTTAACCCTCCTCACCTCCCAGAGGTATCCTGGGGTTGGACTTTGAAAAGTGCTGCTCTAGTTCATGGTTGATGTAGGCCAGAGATAAGAGATAGAAGAATAGTTAACATATACCTTTTTAATCCAATCTTCAATCTAATTGAATTTCCAAATACAAAGTTCAAGGCAATATTTTCTTTCTACACTCCCATATCTGTAAATATCTATCCAGAAATGAGTCTATAGAATTAAGGTAGCAGCTGGCAACAGTAATTGTGGAAGCCCACTTCTCCCACTGCTTTATTATTATTCTAGGCAATGATCCTCTGCATAGTGGACAGGTCTTATATTTGTGCTCTGTGTCTCAGGAACATTTCTGTTTTTTTCTACCTGTGGATGGGTAGAGTATGAGAGAGTGAAAAACGTTCGTGTAGGTAGTAACACATAAGTTTTAAAATTCTCCCCCTAAAAGTGGTTTTACAATAATACTGGCCAAACTTCTAAAAGAAAGTAGAATTTGACCAATTCTGATGAACAAGGCATCACTTAGAAACTTGCACCATTTTATATGTAAGCATATTGTATTATAGTGGTGATTCAGGTACTTTCTCATAGCTTGATATGAATATTTAGTAAATTGAAATAATGTATATTCTTTTTTATTCAGGAATTATGCAAAATAGCAATCCCCAATTTTGGAACAACTGGGCAGTTTTATGCATAATTCTAGATTATAGTACAAGTAGGACTTACATATTGTACTATTATTCCTTTGGAAAGACATCGTAATTAGGTGAACCTCCTTTGGTCTTGAGTTAATCTAACTTTTTATGGTTTTTAAAAAAATTTTATTGGGGTATAGTTGTTTTATAATGTTGTGTTAATTTCTACTGTACAGTGAAGTGAATCAGCCATATGTATACATATATCCCCTCTTTTACGGATTTCCTTCCTATTTAGGTCACCCTAGAGCACTAAGTAGAGTTCCCTGTGCTATACAGCAGGTTCTCATTAGTTATCTGTTTTATACAGATTAGTGTATACATGTCAATCCCAATCTCCCAGTTCATCCCACCCCCCATCCCCACCTTGGTGTCCATACGTTTGTTCTCTACATCTGTGTCTTTATTTCTGTCTCACAAACAGATTCATCTGTACCATTTTTTTAGATGCCACATATATGTGTTAATATACGATATTTGTTTTTCTCTTTCTGACTTACTTCACACGGTATGACAGTCTCTTGGTCCATCTCTACAAATGATGAAATTTCGTTCATTTTTATAGCTGAGTAATATTCCACTGTATATATGTACCATATCTTCTTTAACCACTCATTTGTCAACAGGCATTTAGGTTGCTTCCATGACCTGGCTATTGTAAATAGGCCTGCAATGAACATTGGGGTGCATGTATCTTTTGGAATTATCGTTTTCTCTGGGTATATACCAGGTCATATGGTAATTCTATTTTTAGTTTTTAAAAGAACAACCATATTGTTATCCATAGTGGCTGTATCAATTTACATTCCCACCAACAGTGCAAGAGGGTTCCCTTTTCTCCACACCCTCTCCAGCATTTATTGTTTGTAGATATTTTGATGATGGCCATTCTGACCAGTGTGAGGTGATACCTCATTGTAATTTTGATTTGCATTTCACTAATATTAGTGATGTTGAGCATCTTTTCATGTGACTCTTGGCCATCTGTATATCTTCTTTGTAGAAATGTCTATTTAGCTCTTCCACCCGTTTTTTGATTGGGTTGTTTGTTTTTTTTGATATTGAGCTGCATGAGCTATCTGTATATTTTGGAGATTAATCCCTCATTGTTGCTTCATTAGCAAATATTTTCTCCCATTCTGAGGGTTGTCTTTTCATCTTGTTTATGGTTTCCTTTGCTGTGTAAAAGCTTTTAAGTTTCACTAAGTCCCAGTTGTTTGTTTTTGTTTTTATTTTCATTACTCTAGGAGGTGGATCTAAAAAGATCTTGCTGTGATTTACGTCAAAGAGTGTTCTGCCTATGTTTTCCTCTAAGAGTTTCATAGTATCCGGTTTTACATTTAGGTATTTAATTAATTTTGAGTTTATTTTTGTGTATGGTGTTAGGGAGTGTTCTAATTTCATTCTTTATATGCAGCTGTCCTGTTTTCCCAGCACCAGTTATTGAAGAGACTGTCTTTTCTCTATTGTATATTCTTGCCTCCTTTTCATAGATTAGTTGAGCATACGTGTGTGAGCTTATCTCTGGCCTTTCTATCCTGTTCTGTTGATCTGTATTTCTGTTTCTGTGTCAGTCCTTGTTACTGTAGCTTTGTAGTATAGTCTGAAGTCAGGGAGCCTGAATCCTCCAGTTCCGTTTTTCTCTCTCAACATTGCTTTGGCTGTTTGGAGTCTTTTCTGTCTCCATACAAATTTTAAGTATTTTTGTTCTAGTTCTGTGAAAATGCCTTTGGTAATTTGATAGGGATTGCATTGAATCTGTATATTGATTTGGGTAGCTTTGACAATATTGATACTTGAAATCCAAGAACATGGTATATCTCTCCATCTGTTTGTGTTATCTTTGATTTCTTTCATCAGGGTCTTATAGTTTTCTGAGTACAGGTCTTTTTCTTCCTTAGGTATCTTTGTTCCTAAGTATTTTATTCTTTTTGTTGCAATGGTAAATGGGATTGTTTCCCTAACTTCTCTTTCTGATCTTTTGTTGTTACTGTATGAGAATGCAAGAGATTTCTGTGTATTAATTTTTTCTCCTGCAACTATACCAAATTCATTGATTAGCTCTAGTAGTTTTCTGGTGGCATCTTTAGGATTTTCTATGTGTAGTATTATGTCACCTGCAAACAGTGACAGTCTTACTTCTTCTTTGCCAATTTGTATTCCTTTTATTTCTTTTTCTTCTCTGATTACCGTGGCTAGAACTTCCAAAACTATGTTAAATAACAGTGTCAAGAGTGGGTAGGTACCCTTGCCTTGTTCCTGATTTTAGATGAAATGCTTTCAGTTTTTCACCATTGAGAATAATGTTGGCTGTGGTATTTGTCATATATGGCCTTTATTATATTGAGGTAGGTTCCTATATGCCCATTTTCTGGAGAGCTTTTATCATAAATCAGTGTTGAATATTGTTGAAAGCTTTTTCAGCATCTATTGAGATGATCATATGATTTTTATTCTACAGTTTTTTAATATGGTGTATCACACTGATTGTGTATATTGAAGTATCCTTGCATCCCAAGGATAAATCCCACTTGATCATAGTGTATGATCCTTTTAATGTGTTGTTGGATTCAGTGGGCTAGTATTTTGTTGAGGACTTTTTTGTCTATGTTCATCAGTGATATAGGCCTGTAATTTTCTCTTTTTTTGTGATATCTTTGTCTGTTTTTGTTATCGGGGTGATGGTGGCCTTGTAGAATGAGTTTGAGAGTGTTCTTCCCTCTGTAAATTCTTGGAAGGGTTTGAGAAAGATAGGTGTTAGCTCTTCTCTAAATGTTTGATAGAATTTGCTTGTGAAGCTCTCTGGTCCTGGACTTTGGTTTGTTAGAAGATTTTTAATCACAGTTTCTATTACATTACTTGTGATTTGTCTGTTCAGAATTTCTGTTACTTCCTGGTCAGTCATAGAAGGTTGTACTTTTCTAAGAATTTTTCCATTTCTTTGAGGTTGTCCACTTAATTGGCATATATTTGCTTGTAGTAGTCTCATAATCCTTTGTACGTCTGCTGTGTCAGTTGTAACTTCTCCTATTTCATTTCCAATTTTATTGATTTGAGTCCTCTCCATTTTTTTATTCTTGATGAGTATGACTAAATGTTTATCAATTTAGTGTAGCTTCTCAAAGAACCAGCTTTTAGTTTTATATGCATTTTATTTTATTTTTATTTTATTATTTTTTAACATCTTTCTTGGAGTATAATTGCTTTACAGTGGTGTGTTAGTTTCTGCTTTATAACAAAGTGAATCAGCTATACATATACATATGTTCCCATATCTCTTCCCTCTTGTGTCTCCCTCTCTCCCACCTTCCCTATCCCACCCCTCCAGGTGGTCACAAAGCACCGAGCTGATCTCCCTGTGCTATGCGGCTGCTTCCCACTAGCTATCTACCTTACATTTGATAGTGTATATATGTCCATGCCTCTCTCTCGCTTTGTCACACCTTACCCTTTCCCCTCCCCATATCCTCAAGTCCATTCTCTAGTAGGTCTGTGTCTTTATTCCTGTCTTACCCCTAGGTTCTTCATGACAGTTTATTTTCTCTTAAGTTCCATATATATGTGTTAGCATACGGTATTTGTCTCTCTCTTTCTGACTTACTTCACACTGTATGACAGATTCTAGGTCTATCCACCTCATTACAAATAGCTCAATTTCATTTCTTTTTATGGCTGAGTAATATTCCATTGTATATATGTGCCCCATCTTCTTTATCCATTCATCCAAAGATGGACACTTAGGTTGTTTCCATCTCCTGGCTATTGTAAATAGAGCTGCAATGAACATTTTGGTACATGACTCTTTTTGAATTTTGGTTTTCTCAGGGTATATGCCCAGTAGTGGGATTGCTGGGTTGTATGGTAGTTTTATTTTTAGTTTTTTAAGGAACCTCCATACTGTTCTCCATAGTGGCTCTATCAATTTACATTCCCACCAACAGTGCAAGAGGGTTCCCTTTTCTCCACACCCTCTCCAACATTTATTGTTTGTAGATATTTTGATGATGGCCATTCTGACTGGTGTGAGATGATATCTCATTGTAGTTTTGATTTGCATTTCTCTAATGATTAATGATGTTGAGCATTCTTTCATGTATTTGTTGGCAGTCTGTATATCTTCTTTGGAGAAATGTCTATTTAGGTCTTCTGCCCATTTTTGGATTGGGTTGTGCGTTCTTTGTTATTAAGCTGCATGAGCTGCTTATAAATTTTGGAGATTAATCCTTTGTCAGTTGCTTCATTTGCAAATATTTTCTCCCATTCTGAGGGTTGTCTTTTTGTCTTGTTTTTGGTTTCCTTTGCTGTGCAAAAGCTTTGAAGTTTCATTAGGTCCCATTTGTTTATTTTTGTTTTTAATTCCATTTCTCTAGGAGGTGGGTCAAAAAGGATCTTGCTGTGATTTATGTCATAGAGTGTTCTGCCTATGTTTTCCTCTAAGAGTTTGATAGTTTCTGGCCTTACATTTAGGTCTTTAATCCATTTTGAGCTTATTTTTGTGTATGGTGTTAGGGAGTGATCTATTGATCTTTGTTATTTTTTGTTTGTTTGTTTGTTTCTATGTCATTTATTTCTGCTCTGATTTTTATGATTTCTTTCCTTCTACTAACTTTGGGTTTTGTTTGTTCTTCTTTCTCTAGTTGCATTAGGTGGAAGGTTAGGTTGTTTATTTGAGATTTTTCTTGTTTCTTGAGGTAGGATTGTATTGCTATAAACTTCCCTCTTAGAACTGCTTTTGCTGCATCCCATAGGTTTTGGATTGTTGTATTTTCATTGTCATTTATTTCTAGGTGTTTTTTTGATTTGCTCTTTGATTTCTTCAGTAATCTCTTGGTTTTTTAGTAGCTTATTATTTAGTATCCATGTCTTTGTGTTTTCTTCAGTTTATTTCTTATAATTGATATCTAATCTCATAACATAGTTGGAAAAGATGTTTGATATGATTTCAATTTTCTTTAATTTACCAAGGCTTGATTTGTGACCCAAGATGTGATCTCTCCTGGAGAATATTCCATGTGCACTTGAGAAGAAAGTGTATTCTGCTACTTTTGCATGGAATGTCCTATCAATATTAATTAAGTCTATCTCATCTAATGTGTCATTTAAGGCTTGTGTTTCCTTTTTAATTTTCTGTCTGGATGATCTATCCATCTGTGTAAGTGGAGTGTTAAAGTCCCCCACTGTTATTGTGTTACTGTTGATTTCCCCTTTTATGGCTGTTAGCATTTGCCATATGTATTGGGGTGTTCCTATGTTGGGTGCAAAAATATTTACAATTGTTATTTCTTCTTCTTGAATTGATCCCTTGATCATTATGTAGTGTCCTTCATTGTCTCTTGTAATAGTCTTTATTTTAAAGTTTATTTTATCTGATATAAGTATTGCTACCCCAGCATTCTTTGATTTCCCTTTGCATGGATTATCTTTTCCATCCCCTCACTTTCTGTCTGTATGTGTCTCAAGGTCTGAAGTGGGTCTCTTGTAGACAACATATATATGGGTCTGGTTTTGGTATCCATTCAGCCAGTCTTTTGGTTGGAGCATTTAATCCATTCACATTTAAGGTAATTGTCAAAATGTATGTTCTTATTACCATTTTCTTTATTGTTTTGGGTTTGTTTTTGCAGGTCTTTTTCTTCTCATTTGTTTCTCTCTAAGAGAAGTTCCTTTAGCATTCGTTGTAAAGCTGGTTTGGTGATGCTGAATTCTCTTAGCTATTGCTTGTCTTTAAAGCTTTGGATTTCTCTGTCAAATCTAGATGAGATCCTTGCTCAAAAGAGTACTATTGGTTGTAGGTTTTTCCCTTTCATCACTTTAAATATGTCCTGCCACTCCCTTCTGGCCTGCAGAGTTTCTGCGGAAAAATCAGCTGGTAACCTTATGGGGATGCCCTTGTATGTAATTTGTTGCTTTTCCCTTGTTGTTTTTAATATTTTTCTTTGTATTTAATTTTTGTTAGTTTGATTAATATGTGTTTTGGCATGTTTCTCCTTGGATTTATCCTATATGTTTCTCTCTGTGCTTCCTGGACTTGATTAGACTATTTATTTTCCCATGTTAGTGAAGTTTTCAACTATAATCTCTTTAAATATTTTCTCAGACCATTTCTCTTTCTCTTCTTCTTGGACCCCTATAATTTGAATGTTGGTGCTTTTAATGTTGTCTCAGAGGTCTCTAAGACTGTCCTCATTCTTATCATTCTTTTTTCTTTATTCTGTTCAGTGGCAGTTATTTCCACCCTTCTATTTTCCAGATCTCTTATGCATTCTTCTGCCTCAGTTATTCTGCTATTTATTCCTTCCAGTGTATTTTTAATTTCAGTTGTTGCATTGATTATCACCGTTTGTTTATTCTTTAATTCTTCTAAGTCCTTGGTAAACTTTTCTGGTATTTTCTCCATTCTATTTCCAAGATTTTGGTTCATCTTTACTACCATTACACTGAATTCTTTTTCAGATAGGTTGCCTATTTCCTCTTCATTTGTTAGGTCTTGTAGGTTTTTACCTTGCTCCTTTGTTTGCAACATATTTCTCTGTCTTCTCATTTAGTCTGACTTACTGTGTTTCAGGTCTTCTTTCTGCAAGCTGCTGGGTCATAGTTCCTCTTGCTTCTGGTGTCTTTCTCTAGTGGTCAAGGTTGGTCCAGTGGCTTGTGTAGGCTTCCGGGTGGGAAGGACAGGCCTGTGTTGTGGTTGGTGGGGCTGCATCTTATCCCTTTGATGGGCAGGGCCACGTTGGGTGTTGTGTTTTGGGGTGTCTGTGGGCTTAGTATGACTTTAGGCAGCCTGTCTGCTGATGGTGGGGTTTGTGTTCCTCTCTTGCTTGTTGTTTGGCATGGGGCATTCAGCAGTGGAGTCTGCAGGGAGGTGGGTGGAGCTGGGTCTTGGAGTTAAGATGGAGATCTCCAGGAGAGCTCTCACCATTTAATATTCCCTGGGACCAGGAATTCTCTAGCATTCCAGGGTGCTGAACTTGGCGCTTCCACCCCAGGGGCTCAAACCCCACAATCATCCTGGAAACCAAGGTCCCGCAAGCCACTCAGCATGGCAATAAAATAGAAAATAAAGAAAAAAAAAAGAAAGTTTGGAAAGAAAACAAATGAAAACAAACAGGCAAAACCCACCAAGACAAACAGAAAAGACAAAAACAAGAATACAGGAACAACAACAATTAAGAACAAACAAACAAACAAATGGACAGACAGACAAAACCCCAGACAGATGATAAAAGCAGAACCAAAAAAAAAAAAAAAAAAAAAAAAAAAAAACCAAAGTAAAACACACACATATAAAAAAATAAAAAAAAAACAAGAACAGGGAAAACAAGAGAACAACCAGAAAAACAAAAGAACCGCAAAATGAAATCAAACAATTAAAAACTCAATTGGCAAAAAATAAAAATAAAAACAAAAGCAGAATGCAAACTGAAGAAAAAAGCAATGAAAACAAAACAAACACAAAAATGATAAAAAAGATTAAAAAGGTAAAAACAAATAGAAGAAAAGAACAAAGATATAAACAAAATAGAACAAAGGCAAGAAAAAGGAAAAGAAGGAAAAAGCACAGCACTGAAAAAAGTAACAGAAATAGAAATATTAAAAAAGAATAAATTAAAAAAATAATGAAAATAAAATTAAAACAAATAAAAAGTAAACAACAACAGAACAAAAAATACTTAAAAATATAGTAATAATCATATTTTCCTGGGGTCTTTTTCTTTTTAAACATCTTTATTGGAGTATAATTGCTTTAAAATGGTGTTAGTTATGGCTTTGTAACAAAGTGAATCAGCTTATACATATACATACATCGCCATATCGACTTCCCCTTGTGTCTCCCTCACACCCTCCTTATCCCACCTCTCTAGGTGGTCACAAAGCACAGAGCTGATCTCCCTGTGCTATGTGGCTACTTCCCACGAGCTATCTATTTTACATTTGGTAGTGTATATATGTCCATGCCACTCTCTCACTTCGTCTCAGCTTCCCTTCCCCTTCCCCGTGTTGTCAGTCCATTCTCTATGTCTGTGTCTTTATTCCTGTCATTCCTCTAGGTTCTTTATAACCACTTTCTTCTTTTTTCTTTAGATTCCATATATATGTGTTAGCATATGGTACTTGTTTTTCTCTTTCTGACTTACTTCACTCTGTATGACAGGCTTGAGGTCCATCCACCTCACTACAGTTAACACAATTTTGTTTCTTATTATGGTTGAGTAATATTCCATTGAATATGTGCCACATCTTCTTTATCCATTCATCCAAAGATGGACACTTAGGTGGGTTCCATGGTCTGGCTATTGTAAATAGAGCTGCAGTGAACATTGTGGTACATGACTCTTTGAATTATTGTGTTCTCAGGGAATATGCCCAGTAGTGGGATTGATGGGTCGTATGATAGCTCTATTTTTAGTTTTTTAAGGAACCTCCATACTGTTCTCCATAGTGGCTGTATCAATTTACATTCCCACCAACAGTGCAAGAGGGTTCCCTTTTCTCCACACCCTCTCCAGCATTTATTGTTTGTAGATTTTTTAATGACGGCCATTCTGACTGGTGTGAGGTGATACCACAATGTAGTTTTGATTTGCATTTTTCTAATGATTAGTGATGTTGAGCATTCTTTCATGTGTTTGTTGGAAATCTGTATATCTTCTTTGGAGAAATGTCTATTTAGGTTTTATGCCCATTTTTGATTGGGTTTTTTTGTTTTTCCAATATTGACCTGCATGAGCTGCTTGTAAATTTTCGAGATTAATCCTTTGTCAGTTGCTTCATTTGCAAATATTTTCTCCCATTCTGAGGGTTGTCTTTTCATCTTGTTTATTTTTCCCTTTGCTATGCAAAAGTTTTTAAGTTTCATTAGGTCCCATTTGTTTATTTTTGTTTTTATTTTCATTTCTGTATGAGCTGGGTCAAAAAGGATCTTGCTGTGATTTATGTCACAGAGTGTCCTGCCTACGTTTTCCTCTAAGCGTTTTATAGTGTCTGCCTTACATTTTTGTCTTTAATCCAATTTGAGTTTATTTTTGTGTGTGGTGTTAAGGATTGTTCTAATTTCATTCTTTTATATGTAGCTGTCCAGTTTTCCCAGCACCACTTATTGAAGATTCTGTCTTTACTCCACTGTATATTTTTACTTCATTTATCAAAAATAGGGTGACCATATGTGCATGGATTTATCTCTGGGCTTTCTATCCTGTTCCATTGATCCATTTTCTGTTTCTGTGCCAGTACCATACTGTCTTGATTACTGTAGCTTTGTAGTATAGTCTGAAGTCCGGGAGCCAGATTCCTCCAGCTCCATTTTTCTTTCTAAGATTGCTTTGGCTATTCAGGGCCTTTTGTGTTTCCATACAAATTGTGACTTTTTTCGTTCTATTTCTGTGAAAAACGCAATTGGTAGTTTGACAGGGATTGCATTGAATTTGTTGATTGCTTTGGGTAGTATAGTCATTTTTACAATGTTGTTTCTTCCAATCGAAGAACATGGTATATGTCACCAACTCTTTTATCATCTTAATTTCTTTCAGCAGTGTCTTATAGTTTTCTTCATACAGGTCTTTTTTTCTCCTTTGGTAGGTTTATTCCTAGGTACTTTATTGTTTTTTGTTGCAATGGTAAAGGGGAGTGTTTCCTTAATTGGTCTTTCAGATTTTTCATCATTAGTGTATAGGAATACAAGAGATTTCTGTGCATTAGTTTTGTATCCTGCTACTTTTTCAAATTCATTGATTAGCTCTAGTAGTTTTCTGGTAGCATCTTTGGATTCTCTATTTATATTATCATGTCATCTGCAAACAATGACAGCTTTACTTCTCTTCAGATTTGGATTCTTTTTTTAATCTGTCTTCTCTGATTGTTGTGGCTAAAACTTCTACAACTATGTTGAATAATAGTGGTGAGAGTGGGCATCCTTGTCTTTTTCCTGATCTTAGTGGAAATGCCTTCAGTTTTTCACCATTGAGAACAATGTTGTCTGTGGGTTTGTTATATATGGTCTTCATTATATTGTGGTAAGTTCCCTTTATTCCTACTTTCTGGAGGGTTTTTATCATAAATGAGAGTTGAATTTTGTCAAAATCTTTTCTCTGTCTATTTAGATGATCATATGGTTTTTCTCCTTCAGTTTGTTAATATTGTGTATCACATTGATTGATTTGTGTATATTGAAGAATCCTTGCATTCCTGGGATAAGCCTTGATTGATCATGGTGTATAATCCTTTTAATGTGCTGTTGGATTCTGTTTGCTAGTATTTTGTTGAGGATTTTTACATCTCTGTTAATCAGTGATATTGGCCTGTAGTTTCCTTTCTTTGTGACATCTTTGTCTGGTTTTATATGAGGGTGATGGTGGCCTCATAGAATGAGTTTAGCAGTGTTCCTCCCTCTGCTATATTTTGGAAGAGTTTGAGAAGGATTTGTGTTAACTGTTTTCTAAATGTTTGATAGAATTCCCTGTGGTCCTGAGCTTTTGTTTGTTGGAAGATTTTTAATCACAGTCTCAATTTCAGTGCTTTTGATTGGTCTGTTTTTATTTTCTTTCTTCCTGGTTCAGTCTCGGAAAGTTGTGCTTCTGTAAGAATTTGTCTATTTCTTCCAGGTTGTGCATTTTACTGGCATAGAGTTGCTTGTAGTAATCTCTCACAATCCTTTGTATTTCTGCAGTGTCAGTTGCTACTTCTGCTTTTTCATTTCTAATTCTATTGATTTGAGTATTCTCCCTTTTTTTTTGTTGATGTGTCTGGCTAATGACTTATCAATTTTGTTTATCTTCCCAAAGAACCAGCTTTTAGGTTTATTGATCTTTGTTATTGTTTCCTTCATTTCTTTTTCATATATTCCTTATCTGATCTTTATGATTTCTTTCCTGCTAACTTTGGGTATTTTTTTCATTTTTCTTTCTCTAATTGCATTAGGTGGAAGGTTCGGTTGTTTATTTGAGATCTTTCTTGTTTCTTGAGATTTTTCTAGGATTGTATTGAGATAAACTTCCCTCTTAGAACTGCTTTTGCTGCATCCCATAGGTTTTAGCTTGTCGTGTTTTCATTGTCTTTTGTTTCTAGGTATTTTTTGATTTCCTTTTTGATTTCTTCAGTGTTCTCTTGTTTATTTAGTAGTATATAGTTTACCCTTGTGTGTTTTCATTTTTTACAGATTTTTTCGTAATTGATATCCAGTCTCATAACATTGTGGTCGGAAAAGATCCTTCATATTATTTCAATTTTCTTAAATTTACCAGGGCTTGATGGTGACCCAAGTTATGATGTATCCTGGGAAATGTTCCATTATCACTTGAGAAGAAAGTGTATTGTGTTGATTTTGGGTGGAATGTCCTATAAATATCAATTAGAACCATCTTTTTTTAATATATCATTTAAAGCTTGTGTTTCCTTATTTATTTTCATTTTGCATGATCTGTCCATTGGTGAAAGTGGGGTGTTAATGTTCCCTAGTATGATTTTGTTACTGTCAATTTTCCCATTATGGCTGTTAGCATTTGCCTTATGTATTGAGGTGCTCCTATGTTGGGTGCATAAATATTTACAATTGTTATATCTTCTTCTTGGATTGATCCCTTGATCATTATGTAGTGTCCTTCTTTGTCTCTTGTAAGAGTCTTTGCTTTAAAATGTATTTTTTCTGTTTTAAGAATTGCTACTCCAGCTTTCCATTGATCTCCATTTGCATGGAATATCTTTTTCCATCCCCTCACTTTCAGTCTGTATGTGTCCCTAGGTCTGAAGTGGGTCTCTTGTAGACAGCAATATATATAGGTCTTGTTTTTGTTTCTGTTCAGCCAGTCTGTGTCTTTTGGCTGGAGCATTACTCCATTTACGTTTAAGGTAATTCTTGATATGTATGTTCTATTACGATTTTCTTAATTGTTTTGGGTTTATTATTGTAGGTCTTTTCCTTCTCTTGTGTTTCCTGCCTAGAGAATTTCCTTTAGCATTTGTTGTAAAGCTGGTTTGCTGGTGTTGTATTCTCTTAGCTTTTGCTTGTCTGTAAAGGTTTTAATTTCTCTGTCAAATCTGAATGAGATCCTTTTTGGGTAGAGTAATCTTGGTTGTAGATTTTTCCCTTTAATCACTTTAAATATGTCCTGCCACTCCCTTCTAGCTTGCAGTGTTGCTGCTGTTGATCTGCTCTTAACCTTATCGGGATTCCCTTATATGTTATTTGTTGTTTTTCCATTGCTGCTTTTAATATTTTTTTTTTGTATTTAATTTTTGACAGTTTGATTAACATGTGTCTTGGTGTCTTTCTCCTTGGATTTATGCTTTATTGGAGTCTCTGCACTTCCTGCACTAGATTGACTCTTTCCTTTCCCATATTAGGGAAGTTTTTGACTATAATCTCTTCAAATGTTTTCTCAGTCCCTTTCTTTTTCTTTTCTTCTTCTGGGACACCTATAATTTAAATGTTTGTGCATTTAATGTTTTCCCAGAAGTCTCTGGCACTGTCCTCAATTCTTTTCATTCTTTTTTCTTTATCCTGTTGTGCAGTAGTTATTTCCACTTTTTATCTTCCAGGTCACTTATCCATTCTTTTGCCTCAGTTATTCTGCTATTAATTCCTTGTAGAGAATATTCAGTTTCATTTATTGTGTTGTTCATCATTGTTTGCTCTTTAGTTCTTCTAGGTCCCTGTTAAATGTTTCTTGTATTTTCTCCATTCTATTTCCAGGATTTTGGGTCATGTTTATTATCATTACTCTGAATTCTTTTTCTGGTAGACTGCCTATTTCCTCTTTATTTGCTTTGTGTGATGGGTTTTTACCTTGCTCTTTCATCTACTGTGTGTTTCTCTGTCTTCTCATTTTGCTTAACTTACTGTGTTTGGGGTCTCCATTTTGCTGGTTGCAGGTTCGTAGCTTATGTTGTTTTTGGTGCCTGCCCCCAGTGGCTAAGATTGATTCAGTTGGTTGTGTAGGCTTCGTGGTGGAGGGGAGTAGTGCCTGTGTTCTGGTGGATGAGGCTGCATCTTGTCTTTCTGGTGGGTAGGTGGACACTCCTGCCCAGTGGAGTGTCTTGCGGTGTCTGTGACCTTATTATCATTTTAGGCAGCCTCTCTCCTAATGGGTGGGGTTGTGCTCCTTTCTTGTTAGTTGTTTGCCATAGGGTGTCCAGCACTGTAGTTTGCTGGTCGTTGAGTGGAGCTAGCGTTACGATGGATATCTCTGGGAGAGCTTTTGCAGTTTGATATTACGTGGAGCTGAGAGGTTTCTGGTGGACCAGTGTCTTGAACTCAGCTCTTCCACCTCAGAGGCACAGGCCTGACACCCAGTTGGAGTTCCAAGACTGTGTCAATCACACAGCTCAGAAGAAAAGGTAGAAAAAAAGAGAGAAAAAAAGGTATTTAAAATAATTAAAAATAAAAAATAGTTATTAACAATTAAAAAAATTAAAAAGTAATAAATAAAAGGAAATAAAGAATGAAAGAAAGAAGAGAGCAAGCAAACCTAAAATCAAATCCACCAATGATAACAAACACTAAAAACTATCCTAAAAAAAAAAAAAAATGGACAGAGAGAACCCTAGGACAAATGGTAAAAGTAAAGCTATACAGACAAAATCACACAAATAAGCATACACACACACACTCTCAAAAAGATAAAAAGGAAAAAAAATGTATATTGTTGCTCCGAAAGTCCCCCACCTCAAATTTGGGATGATTTGTTGTGTATTCAGGTATTCCACAGATTCAGGGTACATCAGGTTGATTTTGGAGATTTAATCCGCTGCTCCTGAGGCTGCTGGGAGAGATTTCCCTTTCTCTTCTTTGTTCGCACAGCTCCTGGCCTTCAGCTGTGGATTTGACCCTGCCTCTGCATATAGGTTGCATGAGGGCATCTATTCCCACTGAGACAGGATGGGGTTAAAGGAGAAGGTGATTAGGGGGCTCTGGCTCACTCAGGCCGTGGGGAGGGAGGGGTATGGAATGTAGGGTAAGCCTGTGGCAGCAGATGCCAGTGTGACGTTTCAGCAGCCTGAGGCACACTGTGTGTTCTCCTAGGGAAGTTGTCTCTGGATCACTGGACCCTGGCTGTGGGGGCTACACAGGCTTCTGGGAGGACAGGTGTGGATAGTGACCTGTGCTTGCACACAGGCTTCTTGGTGGCTGCAGCAGCAGACTTAGCATCTCATGCCCATCTCTGGTGTCTGTGCTGATAGCTGCGGCTCACGTCCATCTCTGGAGCTAGTTCAGGCAGTTTTCTGAATTCCCTCTCCTCACGCACCCCAAAACAGTGGTCTCTTGCCTCTTAGGCAGGTCCAGAATTTTCCCTGGGCTCTCTCCCAGCTAGCTGTGGTTCACTGGCCCCCTTCAAAGCTTCTCAGGGTGTTGAGTGCTTGTCAGCACCAATCCTCTGTGCGGTAACCTCTCTGCTTTGCCCTCTGCATCCCTGTTGCTGTGCTCTCCTCCGTGGCTCCGAAGTTTCCTCCCTGCCACACCATCTCCACAAGTGTAGGGGCTTCTTAGTGTGTGGAAACTTTTACTCCTTCACAGCTCGCTCCCAGAGGTGCAGGTCCTGTCCCTATTCATTTGTCTCTGTTTTTTCTTTTGCCCTACACAGGTTGTGGGGAGTTTCTTGCCTTTTGGGGAGTCTGTGGTCTTCTGCCAGCTTTCAGTAGGTGTTCTGTAGGAGTTGTTTCACAGGTAGATGTATTTCTGATGTATTTGTGGGGAGGAAGGTGATCTCCATGTCTTACTCTTCCACCATGTTGAAGGTCTCCTCCTGCACAATATATCTTTGTTGCTTATTTTAGGTAGAGTTTTCAAAACTTCCTCAATCTAGTGAACTAATGTAGTATGAGCCTGAGTTTTTCTGCCTGATGGAATCCAGTTTAAACTATGCAATCTGCCCAAAACGTTAAATCCATGTCAGTGTGCACTCCACAACACAGGGACATTATAGGAACCACCATTTCTGGAATCTTGACCATGCTTCCTCCTGTCATCCAGGTCCTGCTGTAGGCTTGAAGTTCACAGCTGGAGAAAGAGGTGTGGATGGCAGCTTCTCTCTTTTCCTTCTTATCAGTGAATCACTGATTACTATGTGCGACCTCTAGGGGGCTGAAGCCAGTTCTAAAGGAGGAAGGAGAGGGATGTGTGCCAGAATTCTCCTACATAATAGGCTGAGTTGTGACTTGTTTTGGTGTCTGTTATCTATTGTCTTAGTATCTTGATTGAAACTTCCATTTTAATTTCTGTTATAAAGGAATATAACATCCATATCTCTAGCCTGAGGCATGATTCCAGAAACGCTTTATCCATAAGTTTCTAATAAGGAGCTGCTGATTGGAACCTTAGACTTTGAACTGTTTAGATACTTTTTTAGCTTACTCAAGTAAAAGGTGCTATGGGTTTGGGGAGGCCAAATCTAATCTCAGATCAGGGAAGACCTTCTAAATCTTGCATGAGTGTTATCAGGTGAGAAGAGGGACCAGAGGTGATAAGGCTTGAGAGCTCAGCACATTCAAAAGTGTGTGTTAGAGAACTGGAGAACTCAGGGAAGTGGGAGGCATTCAGTAGAGCTGATCAGGAGAGCTGGAGAATGATTGCCTGTGAAAGATGAGACTGAGAGTTAAGGAGGAGCTGGACTATAAAGGGCCTGATGACTGTATTATAGCAATGGAAAGTCATTGAAAGTTTATAGCAGAGATGTGATATGTTTAAATTTGCATTTTTAAGAGATAATCCAAGCTCCAATGTGGGGAATGGATAGGAGGAAGCAGGGAGAATAGTTAGAAGGCTCCTCTAGTAATTTCTCTCACATCAGTCTGCTTCCAGTAATCAAATGTATTAAACTGGTCTATTTGCCAATCAAAGTGCTATTAAAATATAATTCTTTATTTTTGTTGAATTTTTGAATTTTATTTTTTTTATACAGCAGGTTCTTATTAGTTACCTATTTTATAGATATTAGTGTATAAAAGATAATTCTTTCTGTGTACTATGATGTTTAACTATATTTCTCCAGGAAACAAAGGGAGAATTTGGGAAATGTAAGGATATCCCCTAAGGGGACATGGATATGAACATAGAGTCAAAATACTGAGGGCAATTTAATCCCTTACTTGACATCCAGAGCCCTTTAAGCCTAGACAATCAATACCATTGTTAAGCTCCAGCTTGCACAATGTGGTCTCTTCTTGTATCAGAAGCCCTAAACAAAATGCAGTGAGTTCTTTCCCACAATTTCCTAAGGATGAAGGGAGGATGGACATTAAACTTCAAAGCAGAAACCAGCAAATGAAAGCATTAATTCCCATTTTCGTCATTTTGAAAACATTCTTATAACCAAATTTTCTCTTCGGTTTCCTTTACTCAGCCCTGACTAATCGACTAATTTTTACTTGACTAATTGTCCACATAAGAGATTTTCTCCATTTATAGAACGCAAATTAATGACAGTCTCAATAATTAAAAATCTCTTTAGCGTAATTTTCTATTTTTACACTTTATATGTAATTTCCTTCAGATCCTCTCTTGGCTAATTCCCCAGCCTTCATATTGACCTTTACTGGTACATTTTTATGACTTAGAATGTTATAATTTTATGATGCTTGATTGATTTTTATTAGATTCTTCTATTTCTTGGGGTAGAGCAAGAAACGAAGCCTGCAAATTGTCCCATTGGTTTGTTAGGTTGTGCCTTAATCCAGATGAATTGAGTCTTTCCAATGGAATATTTTTAGGAGGCCAGCAACTGGAATTCATAACCTCAAACTACAAAAAGCAAATGGTTGCATTTTATTTCTGATTCTGATAGTATGTCAATACATAGCCCAATGGCTGAAACTTTCTTCCATACCTCTCCACCCTCAGGCCTATGTCCCTCTAAATCATTTACTTTGCTCAATATGTGTCGGGAAAGTGAATACTTTCTAGACTGTTTCTCTCTTACTTTCAGTTTCAGCTAAACAGGATCCCATCACTTTTGACAGAAGATATTTCATAGAGATAGCATAAAGAAGCTTTCAAAAATAGACAAATAAATTACTTGGGATTAACAACATTCTATGTGTCTCCAGAATACAACTGCTGCATACAAAAGGAGTAAAAACACCAACATCGTATTAAAAAAAAAGCCAATCAAAAAAAATGAGCAGAAGACCTAAATAGACATTTCTCCAAAGGAGACATACAGATGGCCAAAAGGCACATGAAAAGAGATTTAGAGAAATACAAATCAAAGCTACAATGAAGTTTCACCTGACATCAGTCAGAATGTCTATCATCAAAAAGTCTGCAAATAATAAATACTAAAGAGGGTGAGGAGAAAAGGAAACCCTCCTACACTGTTGGTTGAAATGTAAATTGGTACAGCCACTATGGAAAACAGTATGGAAATTCCTTAAAAAACTAAAAATAGAGTTACCATATGACCCAGCAATCCCACTCCTGTACATATATCTGGAAAAGATGAAAACTCTAATTCGAAAAGATACATGCACACCAATGTTCATAGCAGCACTATTCACAAGAGCCAAGACATGAAAGCAACCCAAGTGTCCATCAACAGATGAATGGATAAAGAAGATGTGGTGTGTGTGTGTGTGTGTGTGTGAGTGTGTATATATATAAATATACACAGAATGGAATATTATTCAAACATAAAAAAGAATGAAATACTGCCATTTGTAGCAACATGGATGGACTTAGAGAAGATCATACTAAATGAATTAAATCAGATAGAGAAAGACAAATATTATATGATACCACTTAATATGTGGAATCTAAAAAATAATACAAATGAATTTGTTGACAAAGCAGAAACAGACTCACAGACATAGAAAACAAACTTATGGCTACCATAGGGGAAAGGCAGTGGGGGAGTGGAATTAGGAGTATGGGATTAACAGATACACACTACTATATATAAAGTAGATAAAGAACAAGGATTTACTGTATAGTACAGGGAACTATATTCAATATCTTGTAATAACTTATAATGAAAAAGAATGAGAAAATATATAACTGAATCACTTTGCTGTATACCTGAAACTAACACAAAATCATAAATCAACTATACTTCAATTTTTAAAAATCAACATTGTGTCATAATCATGGCAACCTCTGACATTTATCAAAGTCAAATACTTAATATTTTGGGAAATTTGAAATTTATCTTTATAGGGTCTCTGCTCTGTTCACCCATGGAAAATCTCAACTGGTATAGTTGATTCTCCAGAATAACTGCCTTTCAGAGAAGAAATGAATGGTACTTACTTGCTATAATAAATAAGAAAAGATTAATATGGCAAACTAAGCTAAATAAAACTTTGAAAGGATTATTCTTATTTAAAAAAACTGGTTAAACCTGCCTGTTAGAAGAGGCTACCTGAGCCTCTTCTAACATACTCTTATGTTAGAATGAAATACTCCTGAGCATGCAGTCATACTCTTAAAATTGGAAAAATTATACTCTTCATACTCTTAAAATTGGAAAAATTATAAGTTAAATTTTTCATACTCTTAAAATTGGAAAAATTATAAGTTAAATTTTTAAAGGAATGGGAGTTTCACTTTAAAGTAAAAATAAACAACTGAAGTATTTCATAATTAATAATACTTGCTTTTACTTCGATTTGGTGTCTATTCAGATGTCTTTCTTTCTGGAAGATTTATATCTACAGCTATGTCCTCCGGACAATCCTATAGAATTTCATTGGGATTTATTTTGAGTAAATTGGAAAACCAGTGGAAACAAACTGAGGAGAATTAATAAAAATTAGTGTATCAGTCTAGTAGTGTATAGGGAATTGGAGAATGGGATTCTAATCTTAGCTTTCCTGACAGCCAGCAGCAGTATGATATTGGTCGAGTCATAGCCTATTGTGATTTGCCTTAAAAATGAGAAGTTGTAGCTAAAACATCCCTTCTACATCTAACATATCTCTGACTCTATGTTTAACTGTTTAATCTTTCTAACTACAGAATTTAACACTCTAGCAATGGGATAATATTTATATAAATACATTGAATTGTTTTGGTGTTCATTACACTTGAAAAAAATTAGTAAAGATGATAGTTAACACCATGAAAGGGAGAAAAGTAAAGGGCCAAGCACAGGGCTACAGTTAAAAGCACTGAGGAGGAATGTATTGGGGTGAGATTATGCCAGAAGAGGTAGGGGGAGAACCAGAAAATAAAGATATGTGATAAGGAAAGGGAGTTATGACGAGTGGAACAGGCATTGAGCAGGGTGACAGCTCAGTAAGAATGGTTGAAGTTTATGAGAGAGTCTTTTGTGTGGTTAGAGAGCAATCGAAATGTCATGCTGAGTAAGGAGTCAGACTGGGAGAGTGTGTAGCTATAGCACCCATTAAAATGTGAAACTGTAAAATGCTGAGATAAAAAGAAAATGGTGATTTTAAGGGGAAATGGAGCCAACCAAAAATTAAAAAAAAAATTTATTTATCTATTTTTGGCTGATTTGGGTCTTTGCTGCTGCACGCAGGCTTTCTCTAGTTGCGGTGAGCGGGGGCTACTCTTCATTGCGGTGCACAGGCTTCTCATTGCGGTGACTTCTCTTGTTGCGGAGCAGGGACTCTAGGCATGTGGGCTTCAGTAGTTGTGGCTCATGGGCTCTAGAGCACAGGCTCAGTAGTTGTGGCACACGGGCTTATTTGCTCCACAGCATGTGAGATCTTCCCAGACCAGGGCTTGAACCCGTGTCCCCTGCATTGGCAGGCAGATTCGTAGCCACTGCACTACCAGGGAAGCCCCAAAATTTTTTCAGTAATCTGGAAAGTGGAAATGGTTCAGTATTTGGAGGTATTAAAAAAGGAGGGGATGAGGCTTGGAGCAAGGGTTCTCTGAAATCTGTAGGGGATAGACTCCAGAGCACAAGTAGAGAAAATATATAACACAATTAATTGTCAACTATTTGTAGCAGAACACAGTTAGATTGGTTGTGTAATTTGTTCTGGAGAATGGAATGTAAACAAGTGATTTATGTCACTTATGGGACAAAGTGGTTTGCTATTTGGATTCTGTCCTATTCTCTCTCTCCCCTGTCCACGTGGTTGGGAAGGAAAGACTCTAAGATAATGAAACCCGGTTATTGAAGGAACCCTGATTCCTAGTCCGTAGTGGAGGAGAGCCATTAGTCTACACTCCAGAGACCCACTAGACCACATAGGACTTTGTGTGAATGAGAACCAAACTTTTGTTGTAAGCCTCTGAGATTTGGAGGTTATTTTTATAGCAGTTAAACAAGTGACCAAAACAGAAATTGGTAGTAAGCAAGGGGGCCTCATAAGTATGCACTATTGACTGCATATTCAGGTATTGGTTGCTCTACACTTTCACTAACACTTGATGTGGTCAGTCTTAAATTTTAGCCCTTTTAATAAGGTTTTAGGAGTATTTCATTGTACTTTCATGCATTTCCCCAATAATTAATGACCCTGAGCATCATTGTATGTGCTTATTTGACATCTTTATTCTTTTTGGAGAAGAGTCTGCTCAGATCTTTTGCCCATTTCTATCTTAACTGAGTTTTTTCCCTTGGTATGAGAGCTCGTTATATATTTGGGATACAAGTCCTTCCTTTATGAAATATATGATTTACAAACATTTTCTCTCAGTCTGTAGCTTGTCTTTCCAATTTTTTAAAAGTATGTTTGAAGCTTTTAGTTTTGATGAACTTCAATTTATTGTATTTATTATGGTGGTACTTTAATGGGTGTAATTTTCATGGGGTTGGGAGGGGTGGTAAAATAGTTAAAGGGGGTCAAAATTAAAGTTTTCCAGTTATAAAATAAATAAGTCCTGGGAATATAATGTACATTATGGTGACTATAGTTAATAATGTGTATTGCATATTTGAAAGTTGTGAAGAGAGTATATCTTAAAAGTTCTCATAACAACAACAAAATGTTGTAACTATGTATGGTGATAGATGTTAACTAGACTTATTGTGATCATTTCACAATATATACAAATATTGAGTCATGTTGTATACCTGAAACAAATATAATATTATATGTCAATCATACCTCAGTTTTTCAAAAAGGGAGAGAAAAGAGAGTCTGGTAATTCAGGGCCTTCAAGGATTGAGAGCTAATTGTTTCTAGAACCCCCTAGTATGAGAAACAAAGACCTTGTAAACTTTTCAGTTGAATTAAGTGACTCAGTGCAAAGAGGAGTCAGAGGATGTGATAGATAGTCTCAAGTAGTCACAATGAGGTTGTTAGGAGAGATATGGAAGGAACCTGCGGGAGAAGAATAGGCTAAATTAGGCTGAGAATTATATCCAAGATAAACTTTGAGTATGGCTACTGGCATATGGAACTACTAATTACAATCAGAACTATGAAGCCTACTAGTTTTTTGGAGGAGTTATATTGCCAAAGAAACTCAGAACATGGAATAAAGAGCCCTTTTCTGTTCACAACTTAAAATAATTCTTGTGTCCCCAGCCTTCTATAAAGAGAAGGTAGCTTTGACAACTGTACTCCTCACAAGAAGACCATCAGACTAAGGGGATCTCCCAGAGGGTAGAGCCCTAGGATCATGGAGAAACACAGACACAGTAGTTCTTTGCAGAAGACAACAATACCAGAGTTTGCAAGTTTCTTGCCTGCCATGGCAGAGAGACTTCACAGTGTCTTCCCCTCAGAATTCAGAATTACTATAGATGAGTGACTACTTTCAGTTTTCCATTCTTCTCTTTTCTGAAGGAGCATCCATTGCCAATGTCCTATCTCTGTACCACCATTGTATACTGAGTGTATGCCAAGGGATATAACCTGAAATTTTCTTCATAAAAAACATCTGGAAGTATCACATCTGTATCTAATGGATAAGACTTGGAGACTGGATTCTCATAAAACCTCTTTAAGGTATGAACAAAGATTTTCCCAATTTTGCAGAGCAGAGAGTGAGTAAGTAACATGCCCAAAGCTAGTGGAAGAACACTGGAACTAAGCTCACTGGGTCTTTGAATTGGATAACTGAGGAGGAGTGTTTTCTCTTAAGTAGGAAGGAGGGTTCAAATAGATATTTTGTTACTAAAGGACAGATTGTGACAGAGGCCATTAACAATGCTGAGTAATGTCTATGTGTTGCACCTCCATTTTCTAGCCTCCTTTGGAATTAAGTTGGCCATCTGACTAGTTCTGGACAATGCAATATGATCTGAAGTGACATATTCCACTTCTGGGCTAAATGATCTAGTATCTGGCTCACCTTCCCCAAGTATTCTCTCTCACTTTCATTTGTGTGTCTGGAAGAAAAGGGCTCTAGAATGTCTTGATCACATGGTAGAAGGAACACAGATCCTTGAATTTCAACTGGAAGAGTGCTGCCCAGCCTTTGTCTGACTTCAAGTGGGTAAAAAAGAAATCTGTATTGTGTTAAGCCACTGAGATTTTGGGCCATCTATTGCCGTAACTAGAATTAACCACTTTGACAAATGTCATATTAGAAACCATTGTTGGATAAAGATGCTTACCACATTCTCTGTACCTAGTCACTTTGAAGATAATGGCTGTGAAGCTATCATGTCTTCACATTTCCCAAAGATATATGACTCAGTAATTTTGTGGTTGTAAAGGGAAGAAGATGACAAACAGCATTGATTTAAGATACTTTTTCTTTTGAAAACACAAAAGACTAGAATGTCGTTATCTCTAGGTTAGCGAGTATGACATGGTAAGTCAGAGAAGAGCTATCTATAATCTGCGGCTTGGAGTTTCTTGATCAGATTTCTAAACAAAAGCCAAATAACTGAAGAGAAAGTCTGTGTCATGAAAAAACACAGGCTCTGAAGTCAGATCCTCTGTTCATTCATTAGCTGTGTGGACCTTGAGCAAGTTACTTAACAACCCTCTGCCTTGTAAAATTGTGGAAAATAATTGTTCATACCTCAAAGGGTTGTTATGAGAATTAAATGAGTTAATATTGTATTATAAATAATTTAGCTGGCCTTTGATCCTGGTTCCTTGGAGTTTCCCTAGTGATAAGAATGTCTTTGTTATTCATGGTGGGACCTTTAGACCACACCTGAATTTATGCTAACTATACTAACAAGGTAACTCATCCTGGATAGTTTCAGGATGGTGGTTGGTCATGCTGAAGACCAACTGTATGATTAGAGTGTTGGGGCTTTGAGCCATGTAGTACAACCTCCTAACCCCTGGGGAAAGAAGCTAGGAATTGAGCTCAATTATATGGTCAGTGATTGAATCAACCATACTTATGTAATGAAACCCAATAAAAACACTGGACACCCTGAAGTATGGATGAACTTCCCTAGTTGGTATCATGTATTAATGTGGCAGGAGCATGATGTTTCCTGAGGACTCAGAAGCTTTATTTTTAAGACCCTCCTAGACTGTGCCTTACGCATCTCTTCTTTTGGCTGGCCCTGATTTGTTTCCTTTATAATTAAAACTGCAATTGTAAGTATAGTGCTTTACTGAGTTCTGTGTGTTGTTTTAGAGAGTTATCAAACCTGAGGGGTTGTGGGAACACTGAATTTATATCTAGTTGGTCAGATGTGCAGGATAGCTTGGGAACCTTCAAGCTTGCGGTTGGAAAGTGAAGTAAGAGCAGTATTATGGGGTACTGTGCCCTTCATCTGTGAAGTTTGTGTCAGAATTGTATTGTTAATATATATAAGGTTTTTAGAATAGTGCCTAGTCCAGAGTAACATATTCAGGGAAAGTTACACTATTAAGCTATAAAATATTATCTATACAGGAGCATTGACTATTTAAATGACCAATCTCTGGTAAACATAGGATTACTATATTTTAATACTAGAAGGAAACTTGCAAATTATATAGTCTGAAGTGATTTTGACTTAGTTCAAAATCTTGTTAGTGGCAGAGCTAAGGCCAAAACCTATCTTTTAAGACAAGACTGCTTTAGTTTTCACATCTTAAAATGGGGCTAATTCAACAGAACCTGTGTCCTAGTAGTAAAAACACTTGGGTGGATCTTTCTAGCACTTATCCCTTTTCTTTGATAACCTGGTACCCCCAGGATGGGACCACCATAGCCACATTTGAATTACATGACTCTGAATCCTTGGTTATAGTCAACAGACTAGGATGGGAAACTATCAGGTTCTCAATTCTCAGAATTTGGAAGTTGATTTGAAAAACAGTAATTGGCCTTATGAACTGGAAATGGGGCAGTTAAGGTCCATGTGCAGGCTGACTCTGTGAAGTCAGGTATGAGAAGAGGGAGAGATAAAAGGAGTAGATGCACAGATGAAGGCAAAAAAAAGAGTGGTGACCGGGGTTACCGGTTTCCTTGCACAGTCCCTATCTTTTATGGAGCCAGGCCTCATCTCCTGCCTCTTGGTTCTGTGAGACACTAACTTTCCCATAAATTCCCCCTATATGTTTATGGTTGTTGGAAGTGGATTCTGTTCCTTGCAACTAATAGGCTTAAGTAACTCCTTGAGAAGGCTCTTAAAAGGATGAAATGAAACAAAAGGTTAAAATTACTGTTAACATGATTGTTACCATGAATATGGGGAAAGGGGGCGGGGTGGAGGGAGATAAAAAACTGCAGAGTAAGGGGGGCCAAGGCCTTAGGTTTAATAGGAATATTGAAACATGGCTCTCTTTAAAAAGATTTCTCAATATTCAATTGAAATATTTACATTAGGCTCCTTTGAATGTGGATGAAAGAATGGTAGAGATGTGGAAGAATAAGGTCAAGCAAGCAATTGACAATTCTGTCTTGTTCAAAACTGGGTTAAGCAATAACTGGTGTGCCAAGGCCATTATAAAATATAATGAAACTGTTGGTGACAAATAGAAAACACAACAGGACCATATCTTGGGCGATTGTACTGAATCAAAAAACATTTTTACAAACAATTTTGTTATCTTGAAGGAAAAAACACAAAGCTCATGTTCCACTGTATGTTTGAAAGAAAAATATTTATCTCCTCAAGTGGCAGACTATCAGACTAAAATAACCACTGTAAACAATGGGTCCAAGAATCAACTCTGAGAAGGTAGGTATTTACCAGGCTCCCTCTCCTCACTGCTAGAAAAGGGTCAGATCTTATTTTGTTTCGTGAAAAAGAGGTTCTAACAAAACACAAATCAAGTAACATTCATGAACAAAAGAACTGTTTTTCTAAGTACTTGGAATAGTAAAAGAAGGCAAGAGCTCCTATCTTTTTCTTCATAGGATGAAAGGATCACCTTGGATAAGGGTAGCTGAACAAGGTAGTTACACAATTGGAGGTTACCTTCCTTTCCCTTTCCTTCTTTATTCTTTTCTCTATTTTTCTTTCATTTTCCCCTTCCTCCACTTTTTTTTTCTATAATGTAAGTGAAAAATATGTGGTCCCATCAATATGAAGATATCTTAAATAATGGCAAACTTTAAGGAGGGTATTTCTTTTTCATATGGAAATCAAATAAGGGACTAGAAATTTTGGGGATCTTAAGCTATGTAAATCATATAACTAGGCAGATCTTTTAAAGAATATTTTGTTCATTCTGCCTCATACAATCAGCTCTTAGAATGAAATAAATAGGAAATATGGTTCCTATTTTCTTAAGGAATTCTTAAAGGATTCTATGGAAATTTTCTTAAAGGATTTAAGAATCCTCTTTTATTTATTTATTTATTTTTTGCGGTACGCGGGCCTCTTACTGTTGTGGCCTCTCCCGTTGCGGAGCACAGGCTCCGGAAGCGCAGGCTCAGCGGCCATGGCTCACGGGCCTAGCCGCTCCGCGTCATGTGGGATCTTCCTGGACCGGGGCACGAACCCGCGTCCTCTTCATCGGCAGGCGGACTCTCAACTACTGCGCCACCAGGGAAACCCGAGAATCCTTTCTTTAAGGAAAGAGGAAAGCTCAGCTTAAAGGGGCAGGAATTTTGCTTATCTAGTTCTCAGACATAGAATTTTCCCTTGCTTCATACTCTGAGTGGTAGACACAAAGCAGACATTTCACCCTGCTTTTGTAGTGGTTGGGAAGAAAGTTAATGCTTTAATTTAAAATCTTCTTGTTCAGCTCTTGGGAAATTGGAAGGAAAAAATGAATAAAAAGAATCTTAATAGGGCTTCCCTGGTGGCGCAGTGGTTGAGAATCCGCCTGCTAATGCAGGGGACACGGGTTCGAGCCCTGGTCTGGGAAGATCCCACATGCTGCGGAGCAACTAAGCCCGTGCGCCACAACTACTGAGCCTGTGCTTTTGGAGCCTGTGCTCCGCATCAAGAGAGACCGCGATAGTGAGAGGCCCGTGCACTGCGATGAAGAGTGGCCCCCGCCTTGCCACAACTAGAGAAAGCCCTCACACAGAAACGAAGACCCAACACACAAAAAAAAAAAAAAAAAAAAAAAAAAGAATCCAGCAATTTAGAGTTGAAATATAATGGAAAATAGCTACATATTATCTTTATCTTGTTTACTTTTTAGGCCATTTAATGCCAAATTCTCTTGCCTTTCCTCATTGTTCCTAAACATGAAAGACTCAAACTGAACATGGTTTTTGAATGAGGATCTTGTCAGTATTAAAAATAAAGGTACTTACCTTATAACTATAATGTATATAAACCTGCTAAATAAATAAAGCATCTTAAGACTTTTAGGATCTATATTTTTGATATTTAAACTGAAGAAGTCTTTCAAACATTATTTGTCTATATTTAACTTAACATTAAGTTAAACATATATTAAATATTTTAGAAGTTTTGGTCTGTTGTCCTTTTTTTCCACAATACCATTTATATTGTGAAGAACATGATTCTCACAGATTATGATTATCGAAGAGCTGGAAGAAATGACTTGGAGTGGATAGAAGTATATTTCATACTGTACTGAGTCTTATCTTCTTGCAAGTTATCCAGTTGCAAATATTATTTACAATAAATATTCTAGTAAATATTATTATATTTCTAGTAAATGTTACTGTAGTAAATAGTATTATAGTTTTTAGTAAGTATTACTATAGGTCTTTCACAGACAAAGAAAAAAAGAGACTCAGAAGTGGAGGAACTGCCTTTGTACATAACTAATAAGGATTGGGATTAGGATTCAAGCCCAGGTCTGTTTAATTCCAAAGTAAATGTTCTTTACACTGTGCTTCATGACCTTATGATTTAATTTGCAATGTCCTTTTACAATATTTTGGGTTGGTTTCCAGTCAGGAGAAAATTGCTCTCATGATACAATGAGCTGTGAACAGATTTCCAGAGACAGGTTCTAATCATCAGCAACACAAGTGAATGGGTACATGGATTCTTAAGGTTTCTGTCAGGTAATTAGATTCTTGACAGTGACGTGGTGTGCTCACTCTGATTCTCTCTCTCTCTCCCTCTTTTTCTGTTTTTTTTTTTTTAATCTGGGTAGAGTGACAACTCTTGCCCCAAGTTTTTTCATTTGGGTTCTTCTTTGGAAAGGAATTGTGGTTATTGTTTCAGTTTCCTACCTTTGCGTGTAGTCTATTCAGAGAATTGGAAAGGAGCATGACCAGTATTGAAGTGGGTAACTTGACTTTTAGAAATTAGTAGAAGCTGACAGAATTAGTTTTCTAAACATTTTATCTAGGGTTTTCTTTTTTAAAGGGCTGCAAATCTCATTTCTTAAAATCATTTATTTCATTGTCTCTTATAGATAGTCTGCTGTCTCATGTCTCCCTCTATCTACATTCAGTAAAGAATGACATAGAAGGCAACAAATAACAAAACCATTGTTTTACACAAAGAAACATGGCATTAATACTCACAATAACAAATGACTTCAATACAGTTGGCATTCCAAAGACGTTAAAATCTTTCAATGAATTTTATTCAAATTAAAAAGAAAAGAGCCAGGCTTCCCTGGCGGCACAGTGGTTGAGAGTCCGCCTGCCGATGCAGGGGACACGGGTTCATGCCCCAGTCCAGGATGATCCCGCATGTCGTGGAGCAGCTGGGTCCATGAGCCATGGCTGCTGAACCTGTGCGTCCGGAGCCTGTGCTCCACAACGGGAGAGGCCACAACAGTGAGAGGCCCGTGTACTGCTAAAAAAAAAAAAAAAAAAAAAAAAAAAGACAAGAGATATCAAATGTTGGTTAGGGTATGGAGAAAAGGGAACCCTTGTACATTGTAGTTGAGAATGTAAACTAATACAGCCATTACAGAAAATATTAGGAAGATTCCTCAGAAAAATAAAAATAGAACTACCTATGATTTAGCAATCCCAATTCTGCGTATATATCTAAAGAAAATAAAATGAGTATCCCTAAGAGATATCTACACTCCCTTGTTCATTGCAACATTATTCACAATAGCCAAGATATAGAAACAGCTTAAGTGTCCATCGATAGATAAATGGATAAAGAAAATGTGGTACATATATTCAATGGAATGTCATTAAGCCATAAAACAGAAGGAAATAAAGTTGACACTTTCTCTTTTTTTAACATGAATTACATTATTCAATCCCCACAACAATCCTTTGTGGATTTTTGTTTTTTATTTAAAAATTTTTTTTAACATCTTTATTGGAGTATAATTGCTTTACAATGGTGTCTTAGTTTCTGCTGTATAAAAAAGTGAATCAGCTATACATAAAGATATACGCCCATATCTCCTCCCTCTTGTGTCTCCCTCTCATCCTCCCTATCCCACCCATCTAGGTGATCACAAAGCACTGAGATGATCTCCCTGTGCTATGTGGCTGTTTCCCACTAGCTATCTATTATACATTTGGTAGTGTATATATGTCCATGCCACTCTCTCACTTTATCCCAGCATACCCTTCCCCTCCCTGTGTCCTCAAACCCATTCTCTACGTCTTTATTCCTGTCCTGCCCCTAGGTTTTTCAGAGCCAGTTTTTTTTCTTTTTTCTTTTTTTTTTAGATTCCATATATATATATATATATATATATATATATATATATATGTTAGCATACAGTATTTGTTTTTCTCTTTCTGACTTACTACACTCTGTATGACAGACTCTAGGTCCATCCACCTCACTACAAATAACACACTTTTGTTTCATTTTATAGCTGAGTAATATTCCATTGTATATATGTGCCACATCTTCTTTATCCATTCATCTGTCGATGGACACTTAGGTTTCTTCCATATCCTGGCGATTGTAAATAGAGCTGCAATGAACATTGTGGTACATGACTCTTTTTGAATTATGGTTTTTTCAGGGTATATGCCCAGTAGTGGGATTGCTGGATCATATGGTAGTTCTATTTTTAGTTTTTTAAGGAACATTCATACTGTTCTCCATAGTGGCTGTATCAATTTACATTCCCACCAACAGTGCAAGAGGGTTCCCTTTTCTCCACACCCTCTCCAGCATTTATTGTTTGTAGATTTTTTGACGATGGCCATTCTGACTGGTGTGAGGTGATATCTCATTGTAGTTTTGATTTTCATTTCTCTAATGATTAGTGACGTTGAGCATCCTTTCATATGTTTGTTGGTAACCTGTATATCTTCTTTGGAGAAATGTCTATTTAGGTCTACTGTCCATTTTTGGATTGGATTGTTTGGTTTTCTGATATTGAGCTGCATGAGCTGCTTATAAATTTTGGAGATTAATCCTTTGTCAGTTGCTTCATTTGTAAATATTTTCTCCCATTCTGAGGGTCGTCCTTTCGTCTTGTTTTTGGTTTCCTTTGCTGTGCAAAAGCTTTTAAGTTTCATTAGGTCCAATTTGTTTGTGTTTGTTTTTATTTCCATTTCTCTAGGAGGTAGGTCAAAAAGGATCTTGCTGTGATTTATGTCATAGAGTGTTCTGCCTATGTTTTCCTCTAAGAGTTTTATAGTGTCTGGCCTTACATTTAGATCCTTAATCCATTTTGAGTTTATTTTTGTGTATGGTGTTAGAGAGTGTTTTAATTTCATACTTTTACCTGTACCTGTCCAGTTTTCCCAGCACCACTTATTGAGGAGGCTGTCTTTTCTCCACTGCATATTCTTGCCTCCTTTATCAAAGATAAGGTGACATATGTGTGTGGGTTTATCTCTGGGTTTTCTAGACTGTTCCACTGATCTATATTTCTGTTTCTGTTCCAGTACCATACTGTCTTGATTACTGTAGCTTTGTAGTATAGTCTGAAGTCAAGGAGCCTGATTCCTCCAGCTCTGTTTTTTGTTCTCAAGAGTGCTTTGGCTATTTGGGGTCTTTTGTGTCACCATACAAATTATGAAATTTTATGTTCCAGTTCTGTGAAAAATGCCAGTGGTAGCTTGATAGGGATTGCATTGAATCTGTAGATTGCTTTGGGTAGTAGAGTCATTTTCACAATGTTGATTCTTCCAATCCAAGAACATGGCTTATCTCTCCATCTGTTGGTATCATCTTTAATTTCTTTCATCAGTGTCTTATAATTTTCTGCATACAGCTCTTTTGTCTCCCTAGGTAGGTTTATTCCGAGGTATTTTATTCTTTTTGTTGCAATGGTAAATGGAAGTATTTTCTTAATTTCACTTTCAGATTTTTCATCATTAGTGTATAGGAATGCCAGAGATTTCTATGCATTAATTTTGTATCCTGCTACTTTACCAAATTCATTGATTAGCTCTAGTAGTTTTCTGGTAGCATCTTTAGGATTCTCTATGTAGAGTATCATGTCATCAGCAAACAGTGAGAGCTTTACTTCTTTTCCAATTTGGATTCCTTTTATTTCTTTTTCTTCTCTGATTGCTGTGGTTAAAATGTCCAAAACTATGTTGAATAAGAGTGGTGAGAGTAGGCAACTTTGTCTTGTTCCTGATATTAGTGGAAATGTTTTCAGTTTTTCCCCATTGAGGATGATGTTGGCTGTGGTTTTGTAATATATGGCCTTTATTATGTTCAGGAAAGTTCCTCTATACCTACTTTATGTAGAGTTTTTTATCATAAATGGGTGTTGAATTTTGTCAAAAGCTTTCTCTGCATCCCTTGAGATGATCATATGGTTTTCCCCTTCAGTTTGTTCATATGGTGTATCACATTGATTTATTTGCATATATTGAAGAATCCTTGCATTCCTGGGAAAAACCCCACTTGATCATGGTATATGATCCTTTTAATGTGCTGTTGGATTCTGTTTGCTAGTATTTTGTTGAGGATTTTTGCATCTATGTTCATCAGTGATATTGGCCTGTAGTTTTCTTTCTTTGTGACATCTTTGTCTCGTTTTGGTATCAGGGTGATGGTGGTCTCGTAGAATGAGTTTGGGAGTGTTCCTCCCTCTGCTATATTTTGGAAGAGTTTGAGAAAGATAGGTGTTAGCTCTTCTCTAAACGTTTGCTAGAATTTGCCTGTGAAGCCATCTGGTCCTGGGCTTTTGTTTGTTGGAAGATTTTTAATCACAGTTTCAATTTCCATGCTTGTGATTTTTCTGTTCATAATTTCTATTTCTTCCTGGTTCAGTCTCAGAAGGTTGTGCATTTCTAAGAATTTGTCCATTTCTTCCAGGTTGTCCATTTTATCGGCGTAGAGTTGCTTGTAGTAATCTCTCATGATCCTTTGTATTTTTGCAGTGTCAGTTGTTACTTCACCTTTTTCTTTTCTAATTCTATTGATTTGAGTCTTCTCCCTTTATTTCTTGATGAGTCTGGCTAATGGTTTATCAATTTTGTTTATCTTCTCAAAGAACCAGATTTTAGTTTTATTGATCTTTGCTATCGTTTCCTTCATTTCATTTTTATTTATTCCTGATCTGATTTTTATGATTTCTTTCCTTCTGCTAACTTTGGGGGGTTTTTGTTTTTATTTATCTGATTGCTTTAGGTGTAATGTTAGGTTGTTCATTTGAGATGTTTCTTGTTTCTTAACGTAGGATTTTATTGCTCTTAAATTCCCTCTTAGAACTGCTTTGCTGCATCCTATAGGTTTTGGGTTCTTGTGTTTTCATTGTCATTTGTTTCTAGGTAATTTTTCATTTCCTCTTTGATTTTTTCTGTGATCTCCTGGTTATTAAGTAGTGTATTGTTTAGCCTGCATGTGTTTGTATTTTTTCCAGATTTTTTCCTGTTTTTGATATCTAGTCTCATATCATTGTGGTCAGAAAAGATACTTGTTATGATTTCAATTTTCTTTAGTTTACCAAGGTTTGATTTGTGACCCAAGATATGATCTATCCTGGAGAATGTTCCATGAGCACTTGAGAAGAGTGTGTATTCTGTTGTTTTTGGATGGAATGTCCTATAAATATCAATTAAGTCCATCTTGTTTAATGTATCATTTAAAGCTGGTATCTCTGTATATATTTTCATTTTGGATGATCTGTCCTTTGGGGAAAGTGGGGTGTTAAAGTCCCCTACCATGATTATATTACTTTCTATTTCCCCTTTCATGGCTGTTAGTATTTGCCTTATGTAATGAGGTGCTCCTATGTTGGGTGCATAAATATTTACAATTTTTATATCTTCATCTTGGATCACTACCTTGATCATTTGTAGTGTTCTTCTCTCTTGTAATAGTCTTTATTTTAAAGTCTATTTTGTCTGATATGAGGACTGCTACTCCAGCTTTCTTTTGATTTCCATTTGCATGGAATATCTTTTTCCATCCCCTCACTTTCAGTCCATATGTGTCTCTAGGCCTGAAGTGGGTCTCTTGTAGACAGCCTATATGCGGGTCTTGTTTTTGTATCCATTCAGCCAGTCTTTGTCTTTCGGTTGGAGCATTTAATCCATTTACATTTAAGGTAATTATCGATATGTATGTTCCTATTCCCATTTTCTTAATTGTTTTGCATTTGTTATTGTAGGTCTTTTCCTTCTCTTGTCTTTCCTGCCTAGAGAAGTTCCTTTAGCATTTGTTGTAAAGCAGGTTTTGTGGTGCTGAATTCTCTTAGCTTTTGCCTGTCTGTAAAGATTTTAATTTCTGCACCAAATGTGAATGAGATCCTTGGTGGGTAGAGTAATCTTGGTTGTAGGTTTTTCTCCTTCATCACTGTAAATATTTCCTGCCACTCCCTTGTGGTTTGCAGAGTTTCTGTTGAGAGATCAGCTGTTAACCTTATGGGGATTCCCCTCTGTGTTATTGCTTTTTTTAATATTTGTTCTTTGTGTTTAATTTTTGATAGTTTGATTAATATGTGTCTTGGCGTGTTTTTCCTTGGATTTATCTTGTATGGGATTCTCGGCGCTTTCTGGACTTAACTATTTCCTTTCCCTTATTAGGGAAGTTTTCAACTATAATCTCTTCAAATATTTTCTTAGTCCCTTTCTTTCTCTCCTTTTATTCTGGAACCCCTATAATTCTAATGTTGGTGCATTTAATATTGTCCCAGAGGTCTCTGAGACTGTCCTCAGTTCTTTTCATTCTTTTTTCTTTATTCTGGTCTGCAGTAGTTATTTCCACTATTTTGTATTCCAGGTCACTTATCCGTTCTTCTGCCTCAGTTATTCTGCTATTGATCCCTTCTAGAGAATTTTTAATTTCTTTTATTGTGTTGTTCATCATTGTTTGTTTGCTTTTTAGTTCTTCTAGGTCCTTGTTAAACATTTTTTGTATTTATTCTATTTCAAAGATTTTGGATCATCTTTACTATCATTATTCTGAATTCTTTTTCAGGTAGACTGCCTATTTCCTCTTCATTTGTTAGGTCTATTGGGTTTTTACCTTGCTCCTTCATCTGTTGTGTGTTTTTCTGTGTTCTCATTTTGCTTAACTTACTGTGTTTGGAGTCTCCTTTTCACAGGCTGCAGGTTCGTTGTTCCCGTTGTTTTTGTTGTCTGTCCCCAGTGGCTAAGGTTTGTTCAGTGGGTTGTGTAGACTTCCTGGTGGAGGGGACTAGTGCCTGTGTTCTTGTGGAAGAGGATGGATCTTGTCTTTCTGGTGGGCAGGTCCACGTCTGGTGGTGTGTTTTTGCATGTCTGTGGACTTATTATGATTTTAGGCAGTTTCTCTGCTAATGGATGGGGTTGTGTTCCTTTCTTGCTAGTTGCTTGGCATAGGGTGTCCAGCAGTGTAGCTTGCTTGTTGTTGATTGAAGCTGGGTCTTGGCATTGAGATGCCGATCTCTGGGAGATTTTTGCCATTTGATATTATGTGGAGCTGGGAGGTCTCTGTGGACCAGTGTCCTGAGGTTGGCTCTTCCACCTTAGAGGCACAGCACTGACTCCTGGCTGGAGCACCAAGAGCCTTTCATTCACAGGGATCAGAATAGAAGGGAGAAAAAAGAAAGAAAGAAAGAAAGAAAGAAAGAAAGAAAGAAAGAAAGAAAGAAGATAAAAATAAAGTAAAATATAATAAGATAAAGTTATTAAGATAGAAAATAAAAAATAGTTATTAAGAAAAAAAATTTAAAAAGTAAAACAAAAACAAAAAACACGGACAGACAGAACCCTAGGAGAAATGGTAAAAGTAGAGCTATACAGACAAAATCACACACAGAAGCATACACATATACACTCAGATAATGAGGAAAAGGGGAAAAAATAATAAATCTTTGCTCCCAAAGTCCACCTCCTCAATTTGGCATGATTCCTTGTGTATTCAGTTATTCCACAGATGCAGTGTACATCAAGTTGATTGTGGGACTTTAATCTGCTGCTCTGAGGCTGCTGGGAGAAATTTCCCTTTCTTTTCTTTGTTTGCACAGATCCCGGGGTTCAGCTTTGGATTTGGCCCTGCCTCTGCATGTAGGTCGCCCTAGGGCGTCTGTTCTTCACTCAGACAGGACAGGGTCAAAGGAGCAGCTGCTTTGGGGTCTCTGGCTCACTCAGGCCGTGGAAGGGAGGGGTATCGATACAGGGCAAGCCTGCTGCAGCAGAGGCTGGCATGATGTTGCACAAGCCTGAGGCACGCTGTGCATTCTCCCGGGCAGATGTCCCTGGATCACGGGACCCTGGCAGTGGCAGGCTACACAGGCTCCCGGGAGGGGTGGTGTGGGGAGTGACCTGTGCTTGCTCACAGGTATCTTGGTGGCAGCAGCAGGAGCCTTAGCATCTCATGCCCATCTCTGGTGTCCTCGCTGATAGCTGCAGCTTGCGCCTGTCTCTGGAGCTCCTTTAAGTGGCAGTCTTAATCCCCTCTCCTAGCGCACCAAGAAACAAATAGGGAAGAGAAAATCTCTTGCTTCCTTGTCAGCTCCAGACATTTTCCCGGACTTCCTCCTGGATAACTGTGGTGCACTAGCCCCCTTCAGGCTGTGTTCACGCAGCCAACCCCAGTTCTCTCCCTGCAATTCAACTGAAGCCCGAGCCTCAGCTCCCAGACCCCATCCCAGACTGGAGAGCAAACAAGCCTCTCTGGCTGGTGAGTGCTCGTTGGCACCAATCCTCTGTGTAGGAATCTCTCTGCTTTGCCCTCCACACTCTTGTGGCTGCACTCTCCTCCGCAGCTCCGAACCTTCCTCCCCGCCACCTGCAGTCTCCACCCGCGAAGGAGCTTCCTAGTGTGTGGAAACCTTTCCTCCTTCACAGCTCCCTCCCACTGGTGCAGGTCTCGTCCCTATTCTTTGTCTCCGTTTTTTCTTTTGCCCTACCCAGGTACATGGATAGTTTCTTGCCTTTTGGGAGGTCTGAGGTCTTCTGCCAGTGTTCAGTAGGTATTCTATAGGAGCAGTTCCACATGTAGATGTATTTCTGATGTATCTGTGGGGAGGAAGGTGATGTTTGCGTTTTACTCTTCTGCCCTCTTGAAACTCCTCCTCAACTTTGATTTTTAAATGTATTTTTTTAAATGGTTAAAGTAGATGTACAAAGTATGTTTAGTAGGCCCAAAACAGTCTGTTTTGGTTAGCCTAAAGTTCAAAATAATGTATAAGCCAGAAAGACTTTCCCATACTGCAATATGTGAACATTTACTCCATCATTTTCCCCTTTTAGATGCAAATCACTCCTTAAAAAGTATTGATAATCCATATACTTTTCCATTGTTGTTAGAGTGCTTGAGCTGCCTACTCCAATCCATTCATGTCCCTGGGTGCTAGGCTTACTTTTTCTTTATATGTTTGCTTAGTTCTCCACATTGGGGGAAAACTAATCAGATATAACAAGCAAGTACAGGGAGGTATGCTGACAGGAAAACACTTTATAGGCTATACATTTTATCAATTATACCAAATTGTCATTCAAACATTGTACATGTGCTTTTAGCAGTATACTCAAAGTAAGCAGTGATGCATGTCATGAATAGTTATACTTTCACAATTTCACTAGAGGATTTTCTTGCAATAGCTTTCCATTTTGATAGGAAGACAAACATTTTGTAAACAGTTCAAGTAAATTAGTTGGATGGTTCTTATAGTCCAGGTCCACATTCTTGGGTCAGTTGCCTACCCGTGCTGTTGTCTTCTTCTCTTCCTGGTGTGAGTGTCATTTGGTGTTAGCAGTCTTTTTTATAGACAGTCCAATGCAGAGCCCCTTGTTAAGTGAGAAATATAAATTTAAGAGTTAATTCCCCTCAGTTTCTTTGTGCTTGAGGCACTTAAGAACGCCTGATAAGAAGTCTTTCACCTAGGTTGGAGACAGTCCTTTAAATGATGTTTTTTCCAGTATGTATAATCCCTTGGTTATAGATCAAGGGGCACCTAATCTTTATCCAAAGATAGATTACAGTGATCAGCTTCAGAAAAAAGTTTAGAATATCTTCTTAATAACTCAAACTTTACAATAATGTAACATAAGAACAAAATGCTATTTGGGAAGTGAGTGTTAGTAAACACTGATCTTAGTTAACAAAACTAGAATTAATATCTATTGAAACATAATCTGTTCTTTCTAAAATTATCCTTATTTTTACCAAATATAGTCAAATTAAGATTGTAGAAAGTATACTCTAAGTGGAAAATACATTTTCTAACCCTTTTTTTTTCATTGTGAGGGCATCAGTCTTACAGCAAGGGGTGGCTTTAACCTATCAAATAAAAAATGGGGCTTGCCAGGGAGCCAGGAAGAACCAAATGACCACCTTGGATTTCCCATAGCCCTGACTGTTTAACTCACAGCTATTGTTTACCCATCTTAATTTCTCTGATTTAGGATCAGACTGTTGCCATGCTACAAAGACATCAGTATGGCAAAGGTCTGAAAATGAGGCATTAAATTTTTGTAGAAGCAGAATGGACTTTATTTATGTGTGCCATAATCTTTACAGATTCTGTTGTTGTTGGCTTTGCATGAAAGTCAGTTAAGACATTTCCCTAATACTCAGGTTCAGTGTGAGCCTCAGTTTTGATTACAGATAACATTTTATGTCAGGTCATATAAGATTTCCAGGAATTTGATATAATTTCTGTAACTCCCATAATATATATATACAGAGATATAACATTAAGAAGGCTTAATGTTACCTTTTATTTGACAATGCTTCCCTTGTAATTTAACCTACCAAATAATCCTATTTAGTTTAATAGTTTTTCTGAGATGCCTCAGGGGCCTCTGAAGCACCTCAATGTTAGCTGGAGGTCAGAAAGACCTTAACTAGAATTTGACATTTGGGAAGTTTGTCAAAAATATCAAAAAGTTTCAAAACATTTGTTCAATAGAATCATAGGTCATTTTGAAACAATACTTATTTACTCAACCAGAGTAATAAAAGATTTCAAAAACAAATAAATATCACTTAAAGGCAAAGAGATTTACAAAATCTGTTATCAAAAGCAGCATTCCAAGAAACCTTTGTTTTTTTAACACAGAGAGAAAACCAAATTCTAGTCTTGTATCAGCTTACTGCTAATAACAAAATTCATTAATTTAATTAAATTCAATCTAATCTTAATCAATCCTGACCATATAAAATTCCTTTTTTCAAGGTTCTTTTCCTGTAAACCTTTTATAACTTTATGTATCCATATTAACTTGTTCCTTATTTTTTATCCATAAACTACCAGCTCCAGGACAAAATTATTCTCCTTTTTTCCCCCAACAAATATATTTCCAGTCATCATATCTTCTATTACTGACAACACATATCCTACTTTCTTTACACACTGAAATGTTTCCCTTATTATTTTAGTAGCTTTAGTTACATATAATAATTTTTTAATCCTTAGAAACCTTAACAAAACCAAGAAACAAGTAATGTAACTAGTTGTGATATCAGCATTTCCTGATTAGCAAACTTTAGAATATATTTCATAATCTCCAAAAACATACATTTTTCTCATAGCATAATTTCTCTAGTATGTGGTACAAAATGCATGGTTAATAAACCCAAACATCTTTAGTTTCCCTCTTGTAAGAAGAAAGAGTAGGTAAATTTAGATTTATTCAGCAATCAGTGTTCCAGTATTTTATCTTAAAAATGATTTAGACATTCAATGAGGTTTCATCAATTAACCAAATTTAACAAAACTCTAAAATTTCAAGTTACTAAAAATCTGGGCAAACTATTTTTTAGTAAACATTTCTAAAACACAATTATTACCAAAGTGTTCACTCAAAAGTTTTTTATCCCATACCAAGTTAATTTTCTTGCTGGCAAATATTGCAACAGAGATAGTATGAACTTATTGACTTTTGGTAAATCCGGGTACACTAAAATTACTATATTTAATGTTGATGTTTCTAAAGATGTGCCTGTATTAACATATAAACAAACTTAAATTGACTTTAATACTAGATATTAATTTAATACTGAATATTCCCCAGATCATGTGAACCTGAAATTTAGTTATCTTAGTTTCTCTTGTATTTAGAAATGTTTGATTTGTAAGCACTCACTTTTTTTTAAGTCAAATAAATAGAGCTTATTTACAAATTAACCTCAGCAATATTATCCAAAGACATAGACACATACTGAGACATGATAACCTCTTTGTCCTTTTTTTCCCCTTGGCTTGAAGTTCTACTTATTAAACCAAGGTGACATCTCAGGTAAGGTGGGCTGTGTTTATATTTCAATGACATGATAAGAGTTAATTTCAAGCTTTTCCTAGGCATATTTTTCTTCTTACAGGATCAGAATTCTGAAAAAAATATTTTATCAAGCCAGCTTTCTCTAACTCCATGTGCAAAAAGAAACAGTTTTGGAATGAAAAACTTCATCTCAGCCATTTTTCTGTGGAGTCTAAAGAACATTGTGACCATGCAGTATTTAAAAAATATCTTTCTTTCTCTTTCTAGGAGCATACTAAAAATCTCCCAGTTGTGTAAAGTACACTCTAAGAAACAACTAAAAAATGGAATAGAACTCTAATTTTACATTTTCCTTTTAGACATAGGCTTATAGCTATAAGTTGGACATTTGGCCAGAATTCTTCCCAAGAGACTTTCAGATGGAACTGACATGTTGTCTCCCATGTTTAAAAGTAGACAAATGACAAAAGAGCAACAAAAAGGAACTGAACCCCAAATATATCAAAACCAAGGCTAGCTAAACAAATGGGAACCTTTCAAAACTCAAAAAAGAACAAAAGGGAATGACTTCCCTGGATTCTCTAGTCCCACTCAACTATGACGTCCACACCAACAGTGCCACAAGTGCCCTATAAGGGGCTGGAAGGTTCACAACCTTCCCTAAAATTGTGGAATTAAGGGTCTCAGTGTGCACACGGGGAGACTTACCCAAATGGCCAAGGTGTCATGACTCTTCCAAAATCTGTTTCCTTTTCCTCAAAGAAGGTTCAAGTGCAGGAGACAGTGCCCTATTTAGGGAGAGAGACAGAAGTTCCATGGAGCTAAATGGGGCCTACCAGACCCTCAATCTCTCCCTGGGAGGCAGCACTCCTGCTAGCAAGGGCTCAAAGCGCAACCTGACATGGCCCCTCCCTGCTCCAACGTTGGAGGTCAGTAGCGAGATGCACACCACTGCGGTGCTGAGGTGTCTCCTGGCTGACTCACCAATTTGTAACTGAAAATTCAGTCCTTCTCCCTGATGCCAGATGAGAATAATGAGGACAAAGTTATGAGGGTAAAGGAAAGAGAAATTTATTAATTTGCCAGCAAATGAGGAGGGTAGCAGACTAATGTCTTGAAAAGTACCATCTTACTCTCTGAAAGAGGGAAGGTCTATTTAAGGAGAATTTTGAGAGTGTGGGTTGCAGGACTGAGACCTCACTGGGATGGTGCCACTTGTTTTGATATTTTCATGATTCATGGCCATTGTGGCTGTCTGCTTCTTGTCAAGATGTTCTAGTTGTTTTTCTGCTGACCACTTGATCCTATGCACCTGTGACTCAAGATAAGAAGTAGCAAAATAGGATAGAACATATTGGCATAGTTAACAGAGAGAAACAGCATGTGTACATTATTTTATTTAATGCATGAGTTAAAAGAGAAGGTTAGTTGCTAAATTTTAAAATTTATATTCAGCTATAACATGAAACAGATTAACAGGAGATAATCAAGCAAAAGTTTAATAACATGTGTACATGGGAGAGACCTAGGAAAGTGAACACACCAAAATGGCCATAGCCCTCACCTTAAATACCTTCAGCTAAAGACAAAAGATTATGTTGAGGTAGTGGTTTGGGACTTCAAACGGGAGGAAGGCAATTCACAAGGAGATGGAAAAGCAAATGTTTGGTAAGTAAATAGTTGTAGGGCCATGCAGAGACAGTGGGACAGAGTCCACTCTGATCTCTAGGCCCTACTGAGTTTCCCCCATCACACCTAGCTCATATTCTTTGCAGATATCTCTAGTGATAGCTCTATTCCAGAAACAGGCCCTTTATCTAAAATTTTTTAGGCAGTTAGTAGGAATATCAAAGTTTCTTCCTGAGTCTTTTGGGTCTTGCTTGTTTTCAGCTTGAAATAATCCTTATGCCAAAGAGACATTTTGGGGTGGCAAATTTTTCTTCCCTACAGGGCCTATATTTAGTCTGGATGGTATAGGGAAAGGAAGAACCAAAAATGAATTTAAGATTTCCTTTGTAACAAAGATAACAGTGAGGCTATTAAAAAAAAAAAATGAGGAGTCAGGAGGAGGAGTAGGTTTTGAAAAGGTAGGATAATAATTTTAGTTTTGTGCATTTTAAAGTGGAGAATTCTAGCAGGTTTTAGATATATATTTATAATCTATATGCATAGATAGTTGAAAGCATAGGAAATTATAATATCCCTCAGAGACAGAAAGTAAACAAGTAAAAAAAAAAAAAGGAGTTTCAAGGAAAAAAAAGGAATCAACACATATCCTTGGAACTGAAATACACTGTGGTAAGAAATACCAAAAAGGTAAAAGAGTGTTCCATAAACATATATCAGGGTCTTTCAGGGTCAGGGAAAACTTCCCAAAGGAAGGAAAGGCTAGGTTGATAGCTCAAGCATAATCAGGGGTTTGCCAGAAGGAGATTGGGGTGAGAGACAGATTGCATTGTGGAGTCAGGGAAGTGGACTCAACCAGCCCTAGGAAGGCTCAGTGTCCTGGGAAGTTCCTCCCTTACAATCTGGTAACAAGGCCTGCATGTAACTTTAGAATTTCAGGCTAAATTTTATTCTCAATGAAGCTACCTGACTTATAAAATAATTTTTTTCTAGAAGGTCTTGTACAGCTCTGATTTTGCTTAATTCAAAACTGTATATCTAAGTTGCCTTACTAAGGCTTTTACATTTATCTAGATTTTTTGGATAATAAGCAAACAGGGTTTTCAGTTAAAAATTCCCACTATGTTTGCTATAAGTAAAAATTTAAACCTATGTCTTACAGCCTTAAATCTTGCTTTTTTTTTGTTTTGTTTTGTTTTGTGTTTTTTGCGATATGCGGGCCTCTCACTGTTGTGGCCTCTCCTGTTGCGGAGCACAGGCTCCAGACGCGCAGGCTCAGCGGCTATGGCTCACGGGCCCAGCCGCTCCGCAGTACGTGGGATCTTCCCGAACTGGGGCACGAACCCGTGTCCCCTGCATCGGCAGGCAGACTCTCAACCACTGCGCCACCAGGGAAGCCCAAAATCTTGCTTTTTAAAAAAACCTTTTCTTGAAATATATAATCTATCTGAAATTTTCCTCATATCCATACAGTTTTTTCCCCTTGGAACATTTGCTGTGCTCTTCGAAAATTTTCTTCTGTAATTTTTCCTAACATATTAACATGCATATCTGCTTTTATATTTTTATTCGTTTTTGTAACATCACTGGAGGCTTTCATATTTTGAAAATTAGCAAGAGATTTTAAATTCTATGCATCAGGGAAGGAAAAATTTCCCCTTCTACTCTTCTTGAGTTTTTGTGTTTGGACTAATAGCAAAATTAACACAAGATAGATTAACAGGAGAAAAAGGCACAAATTTTAGTGCTTATAGAAATGAGACCTAAGGAGTGGCCAAAACAGGTAGCTTTTTAGACAAAGAAACAATGAATTTGTGAGGAATTGACAAGGACAAAGAAACTTAGGTTTTGGGTGCTCAGTTAGTGAAGAATCTAAACAGAATTTGGACTTGGGGTGGTAAATTAATGTAACAAGATTTGTTTATACAGGATTTTCCACCTGAATTTCCTATCTTTTATGGTAAGGGTGTCCTTCTACTTCCAGATACAGGGAATGCAGGCTTCACATGGGAGATTAATTTCCTGCTTTCAGGGAGACAGAAAGGAGGGCCAGAGTGTCCCTCTTGTGTTGCCTCTTTCTCCAGTAAATTTAATTCAAAATAATCAATATGCCATTGTGTCATATTTTGGAGTGACTTGCACTGAGCCCCAACATATAAATAGTTATAAACACTGCTTAGAATTATTGTAAGAATATTGTAATAGTAATAGTAATTCAAATACTACTACAATAATTAGCACTAATAAATATTTGTTGAGTGTTAACTATATCCTAGATCTGCCTTGTTCAATACAGTAGTCACTAGTCCCATGTGGCTATTGAGTACTGAAATGGGGCGAAACTAAACTGAGATGTACTCAAGCATAAAAAATCCATCAGATATAAAAGGTATTGCAGGAAAAAATATAAAATATTTCATTAATAATTTTTATATTGATTGCTAAAATGATAATATTTTGGATATATTAGATTAATAAAATATATAATTAAAATTAACTTCCTTTTAACCTTTTTAAAAATGTAGCTACTAGAATATTTACTATTACTTATGTGGTTATTTATAGCTAGCATTATATTTCTATTGGACAGTCCTTGTTTCTAGGGCATGTTAATAAACGTTTTACACAAATTGTCCTCCTTTAAACTCTACAGACTACTCCTGTGGGGTAGATATTCTTATTATTTCCATGTTATAGATGAGGAAACAGGTCCTATTAGAGCTAATCAGTGGTAGAGAAGAGATCTATTCACATTTGGCTTAAACAGAAGCCTGGTTATCAAACAGAAGATTAGAAGTTGTTGTTAGACTAAAGAGGATACAGTTGAGAATTTCCTTCCCTGTGCTTTGATAGTAACTTTCCCATTTCATATATGACACCTGAAGTTGGATTTGTTATCATGTCAGTTTTAAAAGTACAGAACTTTTCACATAGGTGTGCAATATCCAAGTGTATTATGTATACTAAAATGTATACTGTACTCCACAATGTGTAATATATATAAAACTAGGTTCAAATTTAAGGCTAAGTAACTTACCTGGATTTGGAAGATGCTACAGACACTAAATAAAAGGACCTCTTTTAGATTCTACTCCAGCTATATGCTTCATTGTTAGAATCTAGGTCCTGTGTGTAGGCAAGTATATTGCTAATATCCTTGTAATCCATTGGGGTAAAATTTGATACCAATTGGGTTTCTAGCCTCTTCTAGTTTCTAACTGGAGCGCAGAGTTCTCATTGCCCGTTAGACCCCTAGGAGGTGTTTCTTTTTAATGAATTGTAGAAAGCTCCTTTGGGTCTAACTTTGACAGTGATTCTGCCCCTGCATTCCATGAATGAGGCTCAGAGAAATCACACTTCAATTTTTTATAAAACCACTTCTTTATAATCTCTTCTTTAGTCAAATGTTATCACGCCTATAGCTGTCCCTTAAGATGGAAGAATTTGGAGAATACTCTCTGAAGAATATTGATTCCTTTCTGCTTTTTCACCCTCAGGCTCCTAGTATAACAGCTATTATATCCAGAGCCTGAGAGACTTTGTGTCTTCTTTTTGCTTGTCCCACATTTACTTCTTTGAGTTTCAAGAGTGCCCGGATATTTGGTAAAATTATGAACCTACTTATGTATTAATAATACCAATATATGCTATTGCACATTGTGTACTGGCTCTGTACTAATCCCTGGTGGTCAGAATGAACCAGTTTTTTAATATTTCAGACTCAGTAAGAGGTGTTTTGCAACTTCTCTTGGGAAGTGTTCTACTGATGTTCTATCCTGAGGCAAATTTGTTTTAAATGTGAATATTACAACACAAAAGAGACAATGATGCTTTATTTAAATATTATTTGAAGGATTTTAGGAAGTATTAAATAATATTTACCATTTTTTCTTGGAATACTTGTATTTTTCTCAGTTAACCATGCACAGTTTTATATATATATGCAAAATACATAAAATATAAATTTTATTCTGCAAATTACAAAGGATATTTACCAACTTATACATAACAGGTATATGTTATGTGCATACAAGTATATGACAAGTATATGACAGGTAAATACAAGCTTTATATATGACTCATAATGAAGTTGGTAGTAAGTTCTTTACTTTTTTGTGTGTGTTTGTATGTGTGTTGCTTTTCTAATAGCATATAAGGATATTAAAAAAGTGAAAGTTGTTACAGAAAAAGAAAGTAGAGTAATAGTGATTAAGAGATAGTGAATAAGGGGTAAATATGTACATTTGTAAACAGATACTTCTATCTACAAATTATTAATTTACTGAAGAAAAGTTAGCCTTACATTTTTATCATAATTTTTAATGCAACATTACCAGTGTTGTTGAATATTTCAATTTCTTAAACTTAAAGAATAAGACACAATATTTTTTTACTTTGAAGCTCACCTAATATTCTATACACTTAAGTTGGTATTATGTACCTTTACAGATTTTTTCGAGATATGTTACATATATGAGACAAAAATTCAACTACTAGATTCTTTTCAAACACTATATTTCTCTCTCTCTTTTTAAATTAAAGTATATTGATTTACAATATTATATTAGTTTCAGGTGTACAACATAGTTGATTTGCTATTTCTATACACTACAAAATAATCACCATGATAAGTCTAGCTATCATCTGTTGTACACTATTATAATTAAACTTCTCGGTAATTCTCAAGTTTTAACGACTATTTGTAATATTTTTTAGGACAATTTATGTAAGAAGTGCATATGTAGTAGCATTTTCTGTATGCCAGGTACCATTCTAAGTGCAATAAAAAATTTAGTTCATTAGTGCTGTGATTAAAATATGTATATCCTGGTGATTTGTATGAATTATTAAAAACTAAGCACATTCTTGGATATAGAATATACTTTATTAATTGTTTTAGTAATAATTAATATTTTTGTTGATTAAAACATGTAGAAAAGCATAATACAGCACTAACATTGACTATATTTGAGGATCTATCTATTTATTTCTGAAACCACTTGCCTATCCATTTATTCATCTGTCCATTTACTTATCGATTAATAACTTAGAATGCTTTTAACTTCAAAAGCATTTTTAATGGTTTGTGGTGTGTGAATATGTAAAAGAATATATGACTTAATCAAATGACAAGTATGATCAGAAATAATTTAGAAGAAGAAAACTATTTCTTCAGGGATCTATGGGGAGATAGTCATACAACTGAACCCCCCATTTATCTGTTCTCTCACTACAAAAGGAAAGAAACATGAGATGAATCATAATTTTTGTATATTAAAAGTCAAATCTGAATTTGTCTGGAAAGATTTTTTTTCTTGGTGCTAAATTCTAGGACAAAAATTTTTTATGGTTTCTTACATAAGGGATGCCAAGTAAAAACATGTTTTCTCTGTGAGAATTAGAATCTTCAAATGACATTACATGTTAACTCTACAAACACCTTTCTGCTAGTAACCATGCTAACATAATCCAGGTAAACTGTTTCACTAGGTGTAGTTTAATAAATAGAAAGCTCACAGAACACCTTAAAAATAACCAGGGCACAAATCCAAGAGGTGCTCACACTCTTAAACTTCTCCACTTTCAGCTGAACTTCAGTGCACCCTTGAGAGAAGTTAGTTTAAAGTAGTGCTTTCTTGCTGGTGATTATACTTTGTTCCATTACTTAGGGGGAATTCTATATTTGATAGGTAATTAATATGTATTCTGCAAAACTGAAGGATGCTGTGATATCCATCCATACCATTCATGGCTCAGCAAGGGTTAGTACCTCTAAGATTCTATTCTCCCTGACTTCAAGAGATGGCTCTTTATGTGTTCCTCAGTACCATAAACAAATTTTATCATAACACTTACTGTATTATGGAGGGCGTTTTAATCTTAATTTAATTTTATTTCATATTTTGGTCTGACTTCTCTGGTCTCTGAGCAACTTGAGAGCAGAAACTCTCTTATTCATCAGTGTATCTCTAGCACCAGGACAAGCATGACATAGAGAAAGTACTCAATACACAGTTGGTAAATAAATGAATGAATGCATGCATTAATTTATCACTGATTAGTGTTTTTATCCAGACAAAGGACCATTCTCAACAGAGACCTATAGGGATACAAATAGCAATGTTCTGTGATATATTTTTGAGTTCTATGATGATTTTATGCAGCTACTTTTAAAATTTTCTGGAATTGTAGGTAAAGTCATATCAGCCAGGGGGCTGTTCAGTCATGTTGTACTTTGACTGAGGCTTTGTGCCTGAGTCTTCCAGCACCAGACAACTGATTGGTCATGATTTTATCTAGGAGGGTTCAGTTTCATGTTGGTCAAATTCACAAAAGATAAATTCGTAAATCAAAATGCCAGTTTATTGATTTATAAGGGAGAGATCTTTAACCTCTCATAATCATAATTATTGGTGGCATGGTGATATATAAATATATATATGCAAAATATAAATTGCAAAGTTAGAAATTTGCATGGTCAACAAAGGGATAAAATGATTTGGGGTTCTCATGAAGGTAGGTCTATCTGGGCTGTGGTAGCCAAATGGATTTCCTGTTTTTACTTTAAAGGCATTTTTGCCAAAGGAGCTGTCCCAGTCCATTGGTCAATTGATGTTTCTGGTGAAAGGGAACATGGAACACTGAGTAGATGATAACAGGTGGACTGTGAAAGTAGTGAAAAACACCTGAACAAAAAGTAAACAATGAACTTCTCTTGGAGGTTCACAATTGGCAGTAGGAATCCTTCCATAAAGAAACTTGTTTCACTTGCTTTTACCTAGGTTTCATCTAATGAATTTAACCTTGGAACAATTTTTATTGACACATTTATAAACATTTCTTCAAAAAAAATTATGGAGCAATAATTGCAAGGTACCCAGGGGTACATCTGTGAATTAGACCAACATGTCTTGGGATTTCTCAGCACAAACAATGTAGTCAGATGGAGGTGAGGTGGGGTGGCTAGTCAACAGAGAATGATGGCAAAAAAATTCAGATCCCCCCAAAAGTGTCTGAAAAAGTTCACTTCAGGGGAAAAATAATTACTTCATCACCTCTTGCTTCTAAATAAGGGTACAAGGGATTCCTTTCTAGATGCCCCTTAGGAGAATTTGTCCTAGCTTTTGTGCTCATTTTTTGCCTAGATGTATATCTCCCCCAAGTGTCGGATTCTCCCCTGGATTGTGGTCACTGGGTGAATATATTCTAATTTTGGAGTATAAATTTCAGTTTCTCTCTAATCCTCCTGTCCCAAATGTGATTTCCCCCCTCTAGTAATGTCCAAACTAATTTGCTTTTTTTTTGGCCCCAATGTTAGTAGCAATACAACCTTCTTATATGGATGCTAGTAACATGATACAATTCAGTTATAGTCAAATGACATTTGACATTTGACCACAGGTGGTAACCTGTGGTAACAATAGTCCACACGTTTTCTCCTGTGCAGTCACCCTTGGGTCAGGTTTCCCTTTCATCCTGGAACGCAGCCCAAAGGACCTTATTGGTTGAATGGAAAGTGGTCTATTCTCCCCAAATTACTTTGAAAACTTTAATGCTTCAGTTTTACAGTTCATTGTAAACATCTCATTACCCCAAAGAAAATAGTCTCATCTTTTATCAACCCTCACAGCTTCTTCAGTCACTGGCAATCAAGAACCACTCAACTGATCTTCTGCTGCCCAAAGTTCAAGCCACATCAGAAATGATAAAGGCTGTGGATGGCCGTAGCATCCATTTTGAAGACTTTAGAAAGGGGAAAAAGGAGGGAGAGAAGACTATATAACAAAAATCTATAGGTGTGCCTTTAGGTCAAGTTCAGTTCTGCTACTGTAAAAGATCTCAGAGCAAAGGGGGTCTAGATGTGAAGAGAAAGCTCTAGGGAAGCAAAATTAACATTGTTGGGAGAGAAAAAGCTTTCCTCCCATAGACAAAAAATCTTTTCTTGCATATAGAAAACACTCTTACTCTGGTGATATGGACTGAAATCAGCAAATTTAGTTATTATATATTAATATACTAAGAGAAATGTCAGTTTTTTCAACACCAACCTTAAAACTTGTTCAGTTGTTAAGAATATGGACATCTTGTTTTTCATAAAGACATTAGACAGAATTTCTGTTTGCAGTTATCATAAAAATAATGCTATTATTTTTATTACTTATAAAAGTAAAATTAAATAATTCAACTTGGAATATATATGTGTGTGTGTGCACACACACACGAAAGTAAGATACACTTATAATTTTAACTGCTATCTTCTCTAACACCTTTGAAATACTAGTGAGCAGGAGAAACGGCCTGAATTATGTGAAAAGAATAGATATGGTAAAATTATAGAGAAGAGTTATTATCAAAGAGTAAGCAAATATGTATGTAAAGCAAATAAGTATCAAGGAAAACTTTAAACTATAGGACTTTAATGTTTTATCTTAATTTATAAATTGTTTCATTTGTGTATTCTTCTGAGGTATGAGGTCTTTAACAAGGAAACCAGGGTTTTCAAGCTCTTGTGAACATTTACATGTGCTTCTAATTAAGTCAGTGCATGCTGCTTGTCTTGTTTAGTCTATGATATGCAATTTCCTTGACATGTTTATTGTACCAAATTCTTTTCAGTGTTGTTAAACTAAAATTGAGAACATTTAGATTTTTCATGTTTGGCTAACTGCAATTAATAAGCTACCATTCCCCACCATTCATGTTTTCCAATAAAATATTAGCATGAAAATATCCAAGATATTTAAGAAATCAATTTTTCTATTGCAAAAGAAAAAACCTTTGCATTTAAAAAGTCCTCTGAATGTTACTGCATTTGAATTGTTTTCAGCAACTATGTTAACATTGATAAGTCCTTAACCTCCATTAATGCACATGGCTCTAAGGCCAAAAGAAATAGGATATAGGTGAGAGTGAAATTAAATTCATAGTTCTATCAAACTGAGGGATACTCTATTAATGTTCTTATATTCCTCTTGAAACTGTTGCGAAGGGGAAAATTTCTCTTCCCCCTTCCCTTCTTTCTGGTTCTTTTGCTGGTCAAAAAATTAAAATGACATAAACAGATTAATAGGAGAATCAAATTTAATTTCATATGTATGGGAACCCCACATACATGAGATGATCAGTGATCCCACATACACGAGAGGTTCAGAGACAGAAAGGTAAAATGAGGTATATATGGCCATCCTAAGCTATGGAATGTGATAGGGGTCCAGGGCTTCCAAGGACAGAAGGGTCATCCACAAGACAATAAGAAGAACTGATGTTTGGTGATTAGATATTTGCCCTGCCATATAGATGGGCTCAGCTTAGATAAAATTTATCTCTGAAAATAATTATCTCTTATTCTGGGAAAATATCCCCAATTTAAATTCTTTTAGGTAGTTAAGAGAGGAGCAGTAGTTTCTCCTGAGCCTATAGGGTTTCCATTGTCTTTAGCTCAAAATAATCCACATGCCAAAGTGGGACATGTCTTGGAGAAGCATGTTCTGAACACCTGCATAATTTTTCTGCAGAAAGGTGCTAAATGACCTTACATGCACTTGGTAATAATGTTTCATTTATACATCTTTCTCTGAGAAGATGAAATGATTATATTGAAAAGTATTTTAAAATGGACTCAAATCACCTAAAAGCAAATTCTTAGTCAATTATGATAAATATAATGACAACTTGCTATGACAATAGCTGTGTTTATAGTTCATATAAAATAACAATTAACTTCTACAATTTTAGGAAATTCTTTTCATAAGAAGATTCAAAATTGAATTGTCAATGCCATAAAGCATGGTCTTTAACATTTTTCTATCTTAGGTGGTAAAAATAAATTTGAGCATTTTAATTTCAAGTTCTAAACCAAGTAAATTGAAATTAAATGTAAAGAAATAAGAAATGATAGAAATTTAGAGTAACTCAAAGGGTGTGTGGCTTATCGAAAAACTAATGTTGGATTTGTGAAGATTAATGACTGGGAGGCATGAGAATCTCTGTGCAACAGAAATCTTTATTATCTTGAATACAGCATTAAAACATTGTTTTCTCTATTTCATTAGAACTGATAACTGGGAAATAGTGGTTTATTTGGGGGGGGATAAGAGGTTACCTTGTATTACCAAAAGTCACTCTGGTTTTGACTTTATTTGTGTTATATTTTAAAGGCAGAAAGCTCTTTCATATTTATGACATTTGGTTTTCACATCACTGTTTTGAAATATGTACAACATCTGCTTGTATTCTCATTTTACAAATGAGGAATTTGAACAGTGACAAGTACACATAGCTAGTATATAGCAGAGTCAAGCATTGAAACTATGCCTTTGGATTCCAAATTCAATTCTCTTTTCAGGGAATGTAAAGTCCTTGCCCAATAATAGATCCAAAAGCAGTCCATTATTAGCTCATTGGGCTCCAACCCAGGTTTTTTGACAAAAATATAAATTCTAAATTTCTTTTTTCCACTCTCCTACACTTATTCTGTCATCCTCATATAATACTAACACCTTAGTTGTGTGACTTAGAATAAGTTAATATGCCTCTCTCTGTAGTCTTAACTTTTCCTTGGGTAAAATCAAGACAATGGGACTTTTGATTTTTTAAGTTTCTTCCAGTGATCTAGTATAAAGTGCAGTTGAATAAAAGACCACCTATACTTGGGAAAACATATATTGGTAACCTAAGTATCATATATGATTAATGTGAAAAGAAACATAAAGAGCAGTTTACAAATAAATAGTAAAAAATGTGCACAATGAAAGTATGTAAAGGATACAAATAGGCAATTCATAGAATTATAAAAATGACCAATAAATATATGAAAAGACACACAACCTCTTTGGCAATCAATAATAAGATCTTTTCCCCAATAGATGAACAAATATTAAAAATTGTTGTTACTATTAACAAAGATGTAGAGGAAACAGTTTCTCCTTATACAGTTAATAGAAACAAAAAATGGTCAGCCGATTTAAACGGTAATTGACAGGACTTATAAAAAAAATCAAAATGTCATCTTTCAAGTTTTTATTTCAAGGTACCAATTCATAGAAATATTTGTACATGTTCATGAAGGCACATGTACAAGAGTGCTTTTACAGCATTGTTTGGAATAGTAAAAAGTTGGAAGCAATCTAAATGTCCGTCAATTTAAGAATTGTTAAATAAATAATGCTTCATATATACCATGGAGTATTCATCATCAGATAAAATAATGAGCTATCTGTGAGCTTTCATGAAAAGCACTGTAAAGTATATTAAGTGAATAAAGTGAACTATAAGATAAAATATGCAGTTTTATTGTGTTTATACAACTTTACCCCCCACCCAACAATAAAACAGCCCAAATACAGATCTTACTTGACTTATCATGGAGTTATGTCCTGATAAATCCATCATAAGTCAAAAATGCATTTAGTACATCTGATCTATTGAACATTATAGTTTAGCCTAGCTTACCTTAAATGTGCTCAGAACACTTACATTAGCTTACAATGGGGAAAAATCTAACACAAAGCCTATATTATTATAAAGTGTTGAATATTTCTTATGGTTAATTGACTACTGTACAGGTACAGAATGGTTGTAAATGTATGGATTGTTTACCTTCGTGATCATGTGGCTGACTGGGAGCTGTGGCTGGCTGCCTGGCTGCTGCTGCCCAGCATTATGAGAGATTATTGTACCATGTATTGCTAGCCCAGGAAAAAAATTAAAATTCAAAATTTGAAGTACGGTTTCTGTTGAATGCATATCGCTTCACACCATTGTAAAGTTGAAAAATTATAAGTTGAACCTCTGAAAGTCAGGGACTGTCTGTATACATTTTATACATATGTAAACTCACAGAAAGACATGTTAGGAATATCCACCAAAACATTAACAGCACTTTCCTTTGAGGAAAAATCTTGGGGGCTGAGATGATAGTATGACAGGAAGTTTATTTTTACTCTGTATACTTCTTTATTTAAAAAAAGCATATCAAGAGTGTATTTCTATTTTATATCAGATATATTGACTTCAAAATTTGGGTTTATTATTCTCCATTCATTACATGAAGAGAAACGTTATGTCTGTTTGTCCCATTACTAGTGATTTTAATTTGATCACTTGGTTAAGATGGTGTCTATGGTATTCCTGTCAAATATACATAACCTAAGTATAATTATGAGGAAACATCAGACATACCCAATTGTTGGAGGAGATCATTGAGCAAATGGGCCTTCTGGTTGACTCCAGAGCTGGACCTGGCAATCAAAGTCTCTTCATTTCCTCCTCTGTCCTTGGAATGTATATTCCACCCATCATTCCCACACTAGGAGCTGTTTCAAGAACATAATCTTGAAAGAGTAAGGTGTCGTCAAGACCATCTAAACAGTATATGTACCTGAACTCAGTTAAGGTCTCTATATAAACTTTTAAGATTCTGGTGTGTGGGGATAGAGACCTACTTGCCTTGCAGCTGCCCATATGTAAGTTCTCTTGCGTATTAAACCTGTCACCTACCAATCTGTAGCCATCTGCCTTTTTCTTCCATGTCTCCTCGCCCTTCATGAATAGGGGTCAGTTTTGGAACCAACACCAATTTAGAGAATTTTTCTTAAAAAAAGGCAATATGAAGAAATGTAAAATAAATAAATAAATAAAAAGATGGTGGTGCTGTTCCAGATTAAAGGAAACTATAGATTCGTGACAATAAAATACACTTGACTCTTGAATAACATGGGGATTAGGGGTGCCGACCTTCTATGCAGTTGAAAATTCCAGAATAATTTATAGTTAGCCCTCAGTATCCATGGTTCCTCTGTATTCACTGTTCCTGCGTATACATGATTCTACATCTATGAATTCTACCAACTGAGACTGTGTAGTACTGTAGTATTTACTATTAAAAAAAATCCACAGATAACTGGACCCACACAATTCAAACCTGTGTTGTTCAAAGGACAACTGTACAGTACATGATCTGGGATTTTCTTTTGCAATTAAAACAATATATTGGAACTGGAGATGTCCAAACAAGATCTGTGGATTAAACATACTAACTAATAATTAATACTTGTCTAGGTATAAATTCTAGGGTCACCCTTTCTTCCTTTTAAAATTTGACTATATTATTACACTATCATCTAGCAAGAATGCTTCTATACACAGCCTGAGGTCAACTTAGCATGTGAAGTTTTGTTTTACCTGGATATCTGTATGATTTTTCCTTTGTCCTTGTAGTTCAGTAACATCGTGAGGTTATGTCTCAGTGCTGCTCTTACTGCATTGATTTTTCCTGGAACATGACACACTTCTTTGATCTGCAAACTAAAGCCATCATTTCAAGACAGTTTTCTTCTATTTTGGATTTGAATAATTTTTCTATTTGTTCAGTTCTTTTCTTAAGAAGTACATACCACTGATGCATAGGAACTGCAAAATTCTATTTACTATGTTCCTGACTGTGTGTTTTCAATTGTGTGTGTGTGTGTGTATGTGTGTGTGTGTGTGTGTGTGTGTGTGTGTGTGTGTGTTTGGACACTAATCTAGCGATTGTCTCAATTTTGCTATTTTTCTCTTCCCTTTTCTCTTCTAAGGTCCTAAACTCCCCAGCTTCCTTTTCACTTCTTCCTTGAACCTGCTCATTGCCCTCTTTTTTTTTTTTTAAAGGAGTTCAGAGCTGTAATTTCTTTGTGAGAATAGAAATTCTTTGTCTGATTTTTCACATTCCAATGGGTAAATTTCCATTTGGTTTGTGTTCCTCATTACCATTTGTGGCCTTGAAGAGCCTTTCATCAAATCTGTCATTTTATTACTTTTTTATCTGGGGTATATCAGTTTTTCTAGGAAGTTGGTATGTCTCCGAACAAAGTCCCTAAGGGCACAAGCTTGCTGTATTGTAATCTGCTAAATTATGCCCTTTCTTTCTCCTAACCACTAATTCACTTCTGGTGATTTTTGCTCTACTTGTATCTAGGGGGTAAATAATAGATATAACGTAACAGCATAATTTGACCCTTGACATTTAATGGTGTACGAATATTTTAAAAAATTAAATCTTTATAGGACCACCATCTTTTCTCCTGCTGCCTATCTATCCTATAGATTTTGATGTTCTAATCAGAGTCATATATTAAACTTTTCTAGACTGAGGTACTCACTTGGGGGGAAATTCTGTACCAGCTAGAGCTGCAGTAGGCACAGTTCATCTTAACATGTGTCCTCTTCCTGGTCTAGATTTCATGGTGTTTGGCTGGTGAACTTCATTCTATGAGTTTTGGAATTGAAAGAGTTAATTTATTGATATGGATTATTTTCTCTGTCTTTCATTATTTTTGTTGTGCTTGGTGAGGTTTTTGTTGTTTTGTGGGAAGGACGTAGGAACAAATAAAAATGACTTTGTTCAACAGTGTAAACATAAAATTATTTGGAAGGTAAACTGTTATTTTCTGTATCCTTATCTTTTTTAAATTTAATGGAATCTATGACATATTATGGAAAGCAGAACGTGACTTATAACAAATAAAATTTAAAAGAGTTTGATATCTTGGAGGAGATAAAAGTAGATCTTCTATGTGAACTTTATAATCTCATTTGGGTTTATGTGCAATATACTGTATGCTTATGAATATGTATTAACTATAATACAGAATTTGCTTGAAATTTTAAACTTTAATTTTGTAGCATCTGACAGCCTAAATCTGTAATTATGTTACCATTTTTGTGTAAAATTCCAATTGATGCTAATTATACTTAATGATTATAGTCCTTAACAGTAATTATACTAGAAAATCTGAAGCAGAATATTCTTTACTCATTTGGTAAGCTGGGTTTTTAGTAAGAAGAGGTCTAAAACTTTAGCAATATGGATGTTCCAGCCACACATTATATTTGGCATCTTAGTAATAACCAGACAAAATCATTCAGTGTTACATTTGAATTATATTGGACTTCACTGTGAGTTCTATATGTCTTCCCTACCAACAATATTTTATTTTATAAGGTAATGATGAAAGGCGAGTAACTTCTACAGCTCTAAAATTAAAAGAAAATTAAAGGCTTAACTTTAATTCTAACTTTGGTAGTGACAGCTTACACAATTCAGACCTTTCATCTGCCAAAGGAAACAAATAAGTCTGGGGAAATTAATTATTTAGAAACTATGTAGACTTAGACATAAGACCTGATATTGTAAAACTCCTAGAAGAAAACATGGAAGCAACTCCTTGATATTAGTCCTGGCAATGATTTTTTTGGATCTGATACCAAAAAGTACAAACAACAAAAGCAAAAATCAATAAGCAGGACTAGATCAAACTTCTTAAGAGCCCCTGCATAGCAAGAGAAACAATCAACAAAATGAAAAGGCAACCTACAGAATGGGAGAAAATATTTCCAAACAGCATATTTAAGAAGGGATTAATATCTGAAATATATAAAAAACTCAAACAACTCAATAACAATAAAAACCTCAAACAATCCAATTTACAGATGGGCAGAGGAGCTAAATAGACTTTTTTCCAAAGAAGACAAACAGATGGCCAACAAGTATATGAAAATGTGCTCACCATCACTTATCATCAGGGAAATGCAAATCAAAACCACACTGAAATTTGGGATTAACATATACACACTACTATATATAAAACAGATAACCAACAAAGACCTACTGTATAGCACAAGGAACTATATTTAATATTTTGTAATTACCTATAAGGGGAAAGAATCTGAAAAAAGAATATATATTATTTTTAATATAAATATATATATATGTATATATATAAATTAACCGAACCACTTTGCTGTACACCTGAAACTAACACAACATTGTAAATCAACTATACTTAAAGTAAAACAAAACCCACAAGGAGGGGCTTCCCTGGTGGCGCAGTGGTTGAGAGTCCGCCTGCCGATGCAGGGGACACGGGTTCATGCCCCGGTCCGGGAAGATCCCACATGCCGCAGAGCGGCTGGGCCCGTGAGCCATGGCCGCTGAGCCTGCGCGTCTGGAGCCTGTGCTCCGCAACGGGAGAGGCCACAACAGTGAGAGGCCCGTGTACTGCAAAAAAAAAAAAAAAACCCACAAGGAGATATCACCTCACAACTGTTAGAATGACTACAGATAACAAGTGTTGGAAAGGACAGAGAGAAAAGGGAGCCCTTGTGCACTGTTTGTGGAAATGTAAACTGGTAGAGCTATTATAAAAAACAGTATAGAGTTTCTTCAAGAAATAGAAATAGAACTACCATATGATCCAGCAATCCTACTTCTGGGTATATATCCAAAGGTAATGAAAACAGGATATTGAAGAGATGTATGTACTCCGATGTTTTTTGCAGTATTATTCACAATAGCAAGAATATGGAAACAACCTAAGTGCCTGTTAATGGATGAATGGATAAAGAAGATACACACACACACACACACACACATATTATTCAGCCATGGTAAAGAAGGAAATCCTGCCATCTGTGACAGCAGAGATGGACCTTGAAGACATTATACTAAGTGAGATAAGTCAGACAGAGAAAGGCAAATACTGTGTAATATTGCTTACATGTGGAATCTAAGACAGCCAAACTTGTAAAAACAGAGAATAGAATTGTGGTTACTAGGGGCCAGGGTGTGGGGGAATAGGAGAGAGGTAGTTTAAGGGTGCAAACTTGCAACTAGTAGATAAATAAGTTTTGGAGATCTAATGCACAGTATAGTGGTTATAGACAACAATATTGTATTATAAACACCAAACTTGCTAAGAGAGTAAATCTTAAATATTCCAAACCCCCAAATAAATAGTAATTATGTGACTGATAGAGCTGTTAGTTAACAATACAATGGCAATCATACTGCAACATGTAAATGTATCAAGTCAACATATGTACACTTTAAACTTATGCAATGTTATATGACAAATGCATTTCAATAAAAAACCTATTTAAAGGCTTTGGAAAACAAACAGAATAGCACAGAATGAATGGGCTAGAAACAGAGGACAGAAACCCAAAAGGTGAGATGAGCATTTGTAGTTCCTTTTCCTCTGGGTTCTTTGTAGACTCTGCAGGAGGTGGATGAAAGACCTATAGGCTGTGACAGTCTCACTGAGCTTGGTGTCCTGAAACTGGTGTTCAGGACCCCTGGGGACCTTGCAAAACTCCTTGCTTTGAATGGCCTCAGTAAAGATGAACAAGAAGTAGCCATGGTTCTCTCAGATGGCTCAGTTTAGATTTATCTCAATTCTGGGGAACTGGATTGAGGAGACCTCAGTTTGCTTGTGGCCCAGGTGCCTGGCAGAAGCAAATATAAATCCTCCTTAGAGGAAAATTACATCATCTTAGTCCTCAAAATGTTATTTTCACAAACAATTTTGCAAATAAAACCTGTTCATAATAAAACTTAATTTAGAAAGTAAGATAAGACAACATGAAAGAAAATAAGCAGAAATGGTGAACAATAGAAGAAGACCAATAAAGTCTGATTTTAGACCTATAAAATGAAGAATAAAATATTGAATATTTAAAAACATTGGCTAAATGCCAGGACATAAAGCCAAAGTCAAAAAATTAAAACCATACTTATTATTAATTGCCACACTGCCATTATGCTAGAAGTTAGTAACAAAAAGATTATTAAAAAATCTCCATGTTTGTAAAATAAGAAATACATTTCCAAATAATTTGTTGGACAAAGAAGGAATCATAATAGAAACCAGGTACATTTTAAGCTAAATGACAGTAAAATAATACCTAATAAAACTTGAAGGATATAGCTAATGCCCTGCTTAAAGGGAAAAATATAACTTTATTTTTTTAATTTATTTTTAAAATTTTATTTATTTATTATTTTTTTTTGTGGTATGCGAGCCTCTCACTGTTGTGGCCTCTCCTGTTGTGGAGCGCAGGCTCGGTGGCCATGGCTCATGGGCCCAGCCGCTCCGCGGCACGTGGGATCCTCCCGGACCAGGGCACGAACCCATGTCCCCTGCATTGGCAGGTGGACTCTCAACCACTGTGCCACCAGGCAAGCCCGGAAAAATGTAACTTTAAAATAATTTGTTCAAAAGAAGGAAGGTTGAATAAAGAAGAAAATAAAAGCATGAAAAATTAAATCAAAGACTGTAAGAGCAGAAAATAATGAAGAGTAGAAATTAATTAAACAAAAATGAACACACAATAAAGAGTATTAACACATCTGAAAGTGGTATGATTGCTCCAAGACAGAGAGAGCGAGAGAGGAGAAGGAGAAAGAAAGCATAAATAACTGATGTCAGGAGTGTGAAAGAAAATGTCACTGAAGATCCTGCAGACATTAAAAAGAGCAAAAGAGGATATTAAAATCAGAACAACTTCATAGCAGTACATTTGAAAATTTTGATTATATATATAAATTCCTAAAAATTTATGCTAACAATACTGATAAAAGAAGAAATTAAAAAATCTAAATAGTATCATAAGGTTAAAGAAATTAAATCTATAATATAATCCAGTTATTAAACACAATTTCCACAACTTTATACTGATAAAGCTTAAAAAATGAAATCTACCAAATATTTAAAGTCTTGCACAATCTCTTCTAAAGAATAGAAAAAAAAGAAATACTCCCCAAGGCATTTTATATAACCAGAATAATCTTGATATCAGAGTCTGACAAGAATATAAAAGAAGGAAAATTGCAGAACTATCTCATGCAAGATAGTAGATGCAGAAATTCTAAATAAAATAAAGACATAACAAAATGAATTCAGGAGTTATGTATGTGGGGTGTGTGTGTGTGTGTGTGTGTGTGTGTGTGTGTGTTTGCATGTCTGTATATGTAGAGAGAGAAAGTTATGTGTATGTGTGTAGTATGTTATGTGTAAGCATGTGTGTGTATATATAAAGAAAGTTATTCTAAAAATGCAAGCTGTGTTTAACATTGAAAAAAATCCATCACTGAGATTTCCAAATTAAGACAATGGAGAAATACCATATAATCATTTCAACAGATGAAGAAATAACATTTGTAAAATCCAACATCCATTTATAGAACAGCTTAAGAAGTAAGACATTTTGTTAATGTATATCTACCTACAGTGAACATCATATTTGATGGTGACAGTTTGAAATACTTCCCTTTGCAATTGGTAGCAAGACAAGGATACCTGCTATCTTATCTCTATTCAAATTGTAGCAGAAGTTTTAACCAAGGTAAAAAGGAAAAAAGAAGAAAAATTAGAAGTCAGAAAAAGAGAAATAAAAACTGTCATTACTGATTGGTATTACTATGTAAATAGAGAATCCAAAACCAGGTATGGATATATAATTAGAATTAATAGGAAGTTTAGGAAGTTTGCCAGATATAATTTCATGATATAGAAATCCATTTTTTTTTTTTTTCCAGTACGCGGGCTTTTCACTGCTGTGGTCTCTCCCGTTGCGGAGCACAGGCTCCGGACGCACAGGCTCAGCGGCCATGGCTCACGGGCCCAGTCGCTCCGCGGCATGTGGGATCTTCCCAGATCAGGGCACGAACCCGTGTCCCCTGCATCGGCAGGCGAACTCTCAACCACTGCGCCACCAGGGAAGTCCCATTTATTTTTCTGTACTTGTAACAAACAGAAAATAAAATTATACTTTATAAAGTATATATAATTGGGAGATTGGGATTGATATATATACACTAATATGTTTAAAATAGGTAACTAATAAGAACCTGCTGTATAGCACAGGGAACCCCAATTTGCTGTACAGTAGAAACTAACACAACATCCAATCATCAGCTGCTAGGGCTTTTTTTTTTTTTTTTTTCTTTCTCTACTCACAGAGGACCTAGGAGGCCACAGTATATTCCCACAATTTTCTTCTAATCACCAGTAAGCAGGGAACATGGGGGAGGGTTTCTGTCCCTGGGAAGGCCTCACAGAATCCTGCTCAGTTTCAATGGGACAACATCACTGAATACACATGGCTGAAAATATTTGACTTTATCTAACACTATATGCAAAATAACCAAGTGCTGGTGGTGGATTGTAAAAATAAAGGTAAAAGCTGAAACATAAAGCATTTAGAAAATTATAAACATAATTTTCCTCAAGATCTTGGGATAGGGAAAAACTTTACACAGAAAATGAAAAGCACCCAAGCCAAAGAAGAAGATTGATAAATTTGAGTACCTTAATACTAAGAACTTCTATTTATTAAACACTATCACAAAAGTAAAAAGGCAAGTATCAGAATGGACAAAAGATATTTGCAAAAATATATAACCAACAAGGGGCTCATATCTCGAATATGTAAAAAACTCTTAAAAGTCACCAAGAAAAATAACTCAGTAGAAAATTGTGCCAGGGACATAAACAAGAACTGCTCAAAGGAGGATATATAATGGCCAATACACAGATGAAAAGATAGTCAAGATCTCTCAAAATAAGAGAAATGCAAGTAAAAACCTTGATGTGATACTAATATACAACTACTATTAGAGAATGGCAAAATTAAAGACTGTCAATACAAAGTATTGGTGACTATGTGGAACAAAGGGAATTCCTTTAGTGCTGATGGGAATGTGAAGTTGTGTAACCAATTTAGAAACAATTTAGCTTATCTTCTAAAGTTAAATTAATGTATATTCCGTTACCTAGGGATTTCACTCTCAGGTACATACCCAACAGAAATGCATATATATGTGTACCAAAAAACATGTATGAGTGTTCATATCACCATTATTCATAATACAAAAAATCTAACCTAGAAAATTCCTAGTGTCCATTAATAATAGAACTGATGAACAAATTTTGGTATATTCATGCAATGAAATGTACAGCAATGAAAATGAACAAATATTTGCTCTTCAAAAACACAGATGATTTTTTAAAAATAGATCTTTATTGGAGTATAATTGCTTCACAATACTATGTTAGTTTTTTTTGCATAACAAAACGAATCAGCCATATGCATACACATGTCCCTATATCCCCTCGCTCTTGAGGGTCCCTCCCGAGCCTCCTTCCCATCTTCCCTATCTCAACCCTCTAGGTCACTGCAGAGCTCCGAGCAGATTGTAATGTTAAATTAAAAAGGTCGTATACAAAGTGATACATCCTGTATGATTTCATTTATGTGAAAGTCAAAAAAACAGGCAAAATGAGACTGTTTGGTTTAGAGATACATATTAAAGCTAAAAAACAAATTAAAGATAAAAACCATGAAACTCCAGTTATTGGTTTCATTCACAGGGCAAGAGGGGAATTGGTGATGGGGTAGGAGGGGTTCTCTAGGGTTCTGTCAATACTCTTTTTCTTGAGGTGGATCGTACTTATCTGGGTGTTCATTTTGGGATAAATTACTTAACTGTACTTTTTCGTTTTGTGCTCTGATGCTCCCATAGGTGCAGCAGCAAAATGTACTGCACTGTGTTGGAATACAAATAAATAGAAAGTGTGGCTCTTCTGAGTTTTGCTCTATAATATGGTGACACACAACTTAAAGACTTGTAGACAAAAATTTAGGAACTTTTAGGAAGTAATACACAACTTAGTACAAATTAATATAGATTTAAATATTTAATACTGTATCTTATTAAAAGATTGAATCTCATGCAGCATGAGGCACAATTCACAACAACATAGGTGTTCAATTCTTGCAGAAACAATAGTTCTCTCTGACATACTCCTATCCAAAGATTCTCATTGGTGACAGTTGATAAAATTAATTTATTTTTAAAGCAAGACAAGAAAATTTTTAAACATAAAATTCTCTTTCTGACTGTTTGAGCCACTACACCCTGCTCTTTAGTGTGTATTGTGCATCTACATTATATATTAGCTAGAGCCCCTTAGAACACATATTCACCCTACTCATCCAAGAAAGGAATTTCCTCCTAGACCCAGCAAGGTAACCCCTTAGGAGATAACATTTATTTCTCAATCCTATAAGGGGTCATGATGACCCACTACTTGCCTTGCTGCATTACATAAACTGTCAGTGTGTTACTCTGATGTATAACCTTTTATCTCAAAAACTTATATAACTGTGCTTTGACCTTTAAGGAACAAAGAAGTCCTCAGAGCTTTCTGAAAGACTCTCTCCCAGGTAATAATTCTAAGGTTGGCTAGAATAAATTTTTCATTTCTCTTTTTTCTTTTTCTTTTTTTTAACATCTTTATTGGGGTATAATTCCTTTACAATGGTGTGTTAGTTTCTGTTTTATAATAAAGAGAATCAGTTATACATATACATATGTTCCCATATCTCTTCCCTCTTGCGTCTCCCTCCCTCCCACCCTCCCTATCCTACCCCTCCAGGTGGTCACAAAGCACCGAGCTGATATCCCTGTGCCATGCGGCTGCTTTCCACTAGCTATCTACCTTACGTTTGTTAGTGTATATATGTCCATGCCTCTCTCTCACCCTGTCACAGCTCACCCTTCCCCCTCCCCATATCCTCAAGTCTGTTCTCCAGTAGGTCTGTGTCTTTATTCCTGTCTTACCCCTAGGTTCTTCATGATATTTTTTTTCTTAAATTCCATATATATGTGTTAGCATATGGTATTTGTCTTTTTCTTTCTGATTTACTTCACTCTGTATGACAGACTCTAGGTCTAGCCACCTCATTACAAATCGCTCAATTTCGTTTCTTTTTATGGCTGGGTAATATTCCATTGTATATATGTGCCACATCTTCTTTATCCATTCATCCAATGATGGACACTTAGGTTGTTTCCATCTCCGGGCTATTGTAAATAGAGCTGCAATGAACATTTTGGTACATGACTCTTTTTGAATTTTGGTTTTCTCAGGGTATATGCCCAGTAGTGGGATTGCTGGGTCATATGGTAGTTCTATTTGTAGCTTTTTAAGGAACCTCCATACTGTTCTGCATAGTGGCTGAACCAATTCACATTCCCAAAAGCAGTGCAAGAGTGTTCCCTTTTATCCACACCCTCTCCAGCATTTATTGTTTCTACATTTTTTGATACTGGCCATTCTGACTGGTGTGAGATGATATCTCATTGTAGTTTTGATTTGCATTTCTCTAATGATTAATGATGTTGAGCATTCTTTCATGTGTTTGTTGGCAATCTGTATATCTTCTTTGGAGAAATGTCTATTTAGGTCTTCTGCCCATTTTTGGATTGGGTTGTTTGTTTTTTTGTTATTGAGCTGCATGAGCTGCTTGTAAATTTTGGAGATTAATCCTTTGTCAGTTGCTTCATTTGCAAATATTTTCTCCCATTCTGAGGGTTGTCTTTTGGTCTTGTTTATGGTTTCCTTTGCTGTGCAAAATCTTTCAATTTTCATTAGGTCCCATTTGTTTATTTTTGTTTTTATTTCCATTTCTCTAGGAGGTGGGTCAAAAAGGATCTTGCTGTGATTTATGTCATAGAGTGTTCTGCCTATGTTTTCCTCTGTTTGATAGTTTCTGGCCTTACATTTAGGTCTTTAATCCATTTTGAGCTTATTTTTGTGTATGGTGTTAGGGAGTGATCCAGTCTCATATTTTTACGTGTACCTGTCCAGTTTTCCCAGCACCGCTTATTGAAGAGACTGTCCTTTCTCCACTGTACATTCCTGCCACCTTTATCAAAGATAAGGTGTCCATATGTGCGTGGGTTTATCTCTGGGCTTTCTATCCTGTTCCATTGATGTATCTTTCTGTTTTTGTGCCAGTACCATACTGTCTTGATTACTGTAGCTTTGTAGTATAGTCTGAAGTCAGGGAGCCTGATTCCTCCAGCTCCGTTTTTCTTTCTCAAGATTTCTTTGGCTATTTGGGGTCTTTTGTGTTTCCATACAAATTGTGAAATTTTTTATTCTAGTTCTGTGAAAATGCCAGTGGTAGTTTAATAAGGATTGCACTGAATATGTAGATTTCTTTGGGTAGTATAGTCATTTTCACGATGTTGATTCTTCCAATCCAAGAACATGGTATATCTCTGTAACTGTTTGTATCATCTTTAATTTCTTTCATCAGTGTCTTATAGCTTTCAGCATATAGGTCTTTTGTCTCCTTAGGTAGGTTTATTCCTAGATATTTTATTCTTTTTGTTGCAATGGTAAATGGGAGTGTTTTCTTGATTTCACTTTCAGATTTTTCATCATTAGTGTATAGGAATGCCAGAGATTTCTATGCATTAATTTTGTATCCTGCTACTTTACCAAATTCATTTATTCGATCTAATAGTTTTCTGGTAGCATCTTTAGAATTCTCTATGTATAGTATCATGTCATCTGCAAACAGTGACAGCTTTACTTCTTCTTTTCTGATTTGGATTCCTTTTATTTCCTTTTCTTCTCTGACTGCTGTGGCTAAAACTTCCAAAACTATGTTGAATAAGAATAGTGAGAGTGGGCCACCTTGTGTTGTTCCTGATCTTAGTGGAAATGCTTTCAGTTTTTCACCATTGAGGATGATGTTGGCTGTGGGCTTGTCATATATGCCCTTTATTATGTTGAGGAAAGTTCCCTCTATGCCTACTTTCTGCAGGGTTTTTATCATACATGAGTGTTGAATTTTGTCAAAAGCTTTCTCTGCATCTATTGAGATGATCATATGGTTTTTCTCCTTCAATTTGTTAATATGGTTTATCACGTTGATGGATTTGCGTATATTGAAGAATCCTTGCATTCCTGGAATAAACCCCACTTGATCATGGTGTATGAACCTTTTAATGTGCTGTTGGATTCTGTTTGCTAGTATTTTGTTGAGGATTTTTGCATCTATGTTCATCAGTGATATTGGACTGTAGTTTTCTTTCTTTGTGGCATCCTTGTCTGGTTTTGGTATCAAGGTGATGATGGCCTCATAGAAGGAATTTGGTAGTGTTCCTCCCTCTGCTATATTTTGGAAGAGTTTGAGAAGGATAGGTGTTAGCTCTTCTCTAAACGTTTGATAGAATTCGCCTGTGAAGCCATCTGGTCCTGGGCTTTTGTTTGTTGGAAGATTTTTAATCACAGTTTCAATTTCAGTGTTTGTGATTGGTCTGTTCATATTTTCTATTTCTTCCTGATTCAGCGTTGGCAGGTTGTGCATTTCTAAGAATTTGTCCATTTCTTCCAGATTGTCCATTTTATTGCCATAGAGTTGCTTGTAGTAATCTCTCATGATCTTTTTTATTTCTGCAGTGTCAGTTGTTACTTCTCCTTTTTCATTTCTAATTCTATTGATTTGAGTCTTCTCCCTTATTTCTTGATGAGTCTGGCTAATGGTTTATTTATTTTGTTTATCTTCTCAGAGAACCAGCTTTTAGTTTTATTGATCTTTGCTATTGTTTCCTTTATTTGTTTTTCATTCATTTCTGATCAGATCTTTATGATTTGTTTCCTTCTGCTAGCTTTGGGGTTTTTTTGTTCTTCTTTCTCTAATTGCTTTAGGTGCAAGGTTAGGTTGTTTATTCGAGAGGTTTTCTGCCTCTTAAGGTGGGCTTGTATTGCTATAAACTTCCCCCTTAGAACTGCTTTTGCTGCATCCCATAGGTTTTGGGTCGTTGTGTCTCCATTGTCATTTGTTTCTAGGTATTTTTTTATTTCCTGTTTGATTTCTTCACTGATCACTTCGTTATTCAGTAGTGTATTGTTTAGTCTCCATGTGTTTGTATTTTTTACAGATCTTTTCCTGTAATTGATATCCAGTCTCATGGCGTTGTTGTCGGAAAAGATACTTGATAATTTCAATTTTCTTAAATTTACCAAGGCTTGATTTGTGACCCAAGATATTATCTATCATGGAGAATGTTCCATGAGCACTTGAGAAAGATGTGTATTCTGTTGTTTTTGGATGAAATGTCCTATAAATTTCAATTAAGTGCATCTTGTTTAATGTATCATTGAAAGGTTGTGTTTCCTTATTTATTTTCATTTTGGATGATCTGTCCATGGGTGAAAGTGGGGTGTTAAAGTCCCCTACTGTGAATGTGTTACTGTCGATTTCCCCTTTTATGGCTGTTAGTATTTAGCCTTATGTATTGAGGTGCTCCTATGTTGGGTGCATAAATATTTACAATTGTTATATCTTCTTCTTGGATCGATCCCTTGACCATTATGTAGTGTCCTTCTTTGTCTCTTCTAATAGCCTTTATTTTAAAGTCTATTTTGTCTGATATGAGAATTGCTACTCCAGCTTTCTTTTGGTTTCCATTTGCATGGAATACCTTCTTCCATCCCCTTACTTTCAGTCTGTATGTGTCTCTAGGTCTGAAGTGCATCTCTTTCAGACAGCACTTGTTGTTGTGTCCATTCAGCCAATCTATGTCTTTTGGTGGGAGCATTTAGTCCATTTACATTTATGGTAATTACCGATATGTATGTTCCTATTCCCATTTTCTTAATTGTTTTGGGTTCATTATTATAGGTCTTTTCCTTCTCTTGTGTTTCTTGTCTAGAGAAATTCCTTTAGTATTTGTTGTAAAGCTGGTTTGGTGGTGCTGAACTCTCTCAGCTTTTGCTTGTCTGTAAAGGTTTTAATTTCTCCATCAAATCTGAATGAGATCCTTGCTGGGTAGAGTAGTATTGGCTGCAGGTTTTTCTCCTTCATCACTTTCAGTATGTCCTGCCACTCCCTTCTGGCTTGTAGGGTTTCTGCTGAGAGATCAGCTGTTAACCTCAGGGGGATTCCCTTATGTGTTATTTGTTGTTTTTCCCTTGCTGCTTTTAATATGCTTTCTTTGTATTTAATTTTTGACAGTTTGATTAATATGTGTCTTGGCGTATTTCTCCTTGTATTTATCCTGTATGGGACTCTCTGTGCTTCCTGGACTTGATTAACTATTTCCTTTCCCATATTAGGGAAGTTTTCAACTATAATCTCTTCAAATATCTTCTCAGTCCCTTTCTTTTTCTCTTCTTCTTCTGGAACCCCTATAATTCGAATGTTGGTGCATTTAATGTTGTCCCAGAGGTCTCTGAGACTGTCCTCAGTTCTTTTCATTCTTTTTTCTTTATTCTGCTCTGCAGTAGTTATTTCCACTATTTTATCTTCCAGGTCACTTATCCGTTCTTCTGCCTCAGTTATTCTGCTATTGATCCCATCTAGAGTACTTTTAATTTCATTTATTGTGTTGTTCATCGTTGCTTGTTTCGTCTTTAGTTCTTCTAGGTCCTTGTTAACTGATTCTTGCATTTTGTCCATTCTATCTCCAAGATTTCGGATCATCCTTACTATCATTATTCTGAATTCTTTTTCAGGTAAGCTACCTATTTCCTCTTCATTTGTTAGGTCTGGTGCATTTTTATCTTGCTCCTTTATCTGCTGTGTGTTTTTCTGTCTTCTCATTTTGCTTATCTTACTGTGTTGGGGTCTCCTTTTTGCAGGCTGCAGGTTCGTAGTTCCTGCTGTTTTTGATGTCTGTCCCCAGTGGCTAAGGTTGGTTCAGTGGGTTGTGTAGGTTTCCTGGTGGAGGGGACTAGTGCCTGTGTTGTGGTGGATGAGGCTGGATCTTGTCTCTCTAGTGGGCAGGTTCACGACTGGTGGTGTGTTTGGGGTGTCTGTGGCCTTATTATTATTATTTTAGGCAGCCTCTCTGCTAATGGGTGGGGTTGTGTTCCTGTCTTGCTAGTTGTTTGGCATAGGTTGTCCAGCACTGTGGCTTGCTGGTCGTTGAGTGAAGCTGGGTGCTGGTGTTAAGATGGAGGTCTCTGGGAGATTTTCGCCGTTTGATATTATGTGGAGCTGGGAGGTCTCTTGTTGACCAGTGTCCTGAAGTTGGCTCTCCTACCGCAGAGGCAGAGCCCTGACTCCTGGTTGGAGCACCAAGAGCTTTTCATCCACACGGCTCAGAATAAAAGGGAGAAAAAGTAGAGGGAATTAGTAGAAGTATGAGGAAAGAAAGAAGGAAAGGAGGGAAGGAAGGAAGAAAGAAAGAAAGAAGCAAAGAAGGAAAGAAGGAAAGAAAGGGGGGGGAGGGAGGAAGGAAGGAAGGAGGGAAAGAAGGAAAAAAGACAGAAAGAAAGAAGATACAGTAAAAATAAAATAAAGTATAATAAAATTATTGAATTAAAAAATTCTTATTTAAAAAAAAAAAAAAAAGGGACGGATAGAACCTTAGGACAAATGTTGGAAGCAAAGCTATACAGACAAAATCTTACACAGAAGCATACACATACACCCTCACTAAAAGAGGTAAAGGGGGAAAAATCATAAATCTTGCTCTCAGAGACCACCTCCTCAATTTGGGATGATTCGTTGTCTAAAGGAGGGAAGGAAGGAAGGAAAGAAAGAAAGAAAGAAAGAACGAAGGTAAAGTATAATAACGTTATTAAAATTAATTATTAAGAAAAAAATTTTTAAAAAAAACCATGGACGGATAGACCCCTAGGACAAATGGTGGAAGCGAGACTATACAGACAAGATCTCACACAGAAGCATACACATATACATTCACAAAAAGAGGAAAAGGGAAAAAAATCATAGATCTTGCTCCTAAAGTCCACTTCCTTAATTTGGGATGATTGGTTGTCTATTCAGGTATTCCACAGATGCAGGGTATCTCAAGTTGATTGTGGAGCTTTAATCCGCTGCTTCTGAGGCTGCTGGGAGAGATTTCCCTTTCTCTTCTTTGTTCTCACAGCTCCCAGGGGCTCAGCTTTGGATTTGGCCCTGCCACTGCGTGTAGGTCACTGGAGGGCGTCTGTTTTTTGCTCAGACAGGGCGGGGTTAAAAGAGCCGCTGATTCGGGGGCTCTGGCGCACTCAGGCCGGCGGGGAGGGAGGGGCACGGAGTGCGGGGAGGTCCTGCGGCGGCAAAGGCCGGCGTGACTTTGCACCAGCCTGAGGCCCGCTGTGCGTTCTCCCGGGGAAGTTGTCCTTGGATCCCGGGAACCTGGCAGTGGGGGGCTGCACAGGCTCCGCGGAAGAGGGGTGTGGAGAGTGACCTGTACTCGCACACAGGCCCCTCGGTGGCGGCAGCAGCAGCCTTATCGTCTCTCGCCCGTCTCTGGGGTCTGCGCTTTCAGCCGCGGCTCGCGCCCGTCTCTGGGGTCCGCACTTTCAGCCGCGGCTCGCGCCCGTCTCTGGGGTCCGCGCTTTCAGCCGCGGCTCGCGCCCGTCTCTGGGGTTCGCGCTTTTAGCCGCGGCTCGCGCCCGTCTCTGGAGCTCCTTTAAGCAACGTTCTTAAACCCCTCTCCTCACGCACCAGGAAACAAAGAGCGAAGAAAAAGTCTCTTGCCTCTTCGGCAGGTGCAGACTTTTCCCCGGACTCCCTCCCAGCTAGCCGTGGTGCACTAACCCCTTCAGGCTATGTTCAAGCCGCCAACCCCAGTCCTCTCCCTGCGTTCGTCTGAATCCGAAACCCGGGCCTCAGAGCCTCAGCTCACAGCCCCGCCCGCCCCGGCGGGTGAGCAGACAAGCCTCTCGGGCTGGTGAGTGCCGGTCGGCACCGATCCTCTGTGCGGGAATCTCCCCGCTTTGCCCTCCGCACCCGTTGCTGTGCACTCCTCCGCGGCTCCGAAGCTCCCCCCTCCGCCCCCCGCAGTCTCCGCCCGCGAAGGGGCTTCCTAGTGTGTGGAAACTTTTCCTCCTTCACAGCTCCCTCCCACTGGTGCAGGTGCCGTCCCTATTCTTTTGTCTCTGTTTCTTCTTTTTTTTCTTTTGCCCTACCCAGGTACGTGGGGAGTTTCTTGCCTTTTGGGAGGTCTGAGGTCTTCTGCCAGCGTTCAGTAGGTGTTCTGTAGGAGTTGTTCCACGTGTAGCTGTATTTCTGGTGTATCTGTGGGGAGGAAGGTGATCTCCGCGTCTTACTCTTCCGCCATCTTCAAGGTCCCCCTCCCATTCATCCATTTATTGATGCTTAGGTTGCTTACATATCTTGGCAATTGTAAATAATGTTGCTATGAACATCAGGGTGCATGTATCTTTTTGAATTAGTGTTTTTGTTTCTTTCAGATATATATACAGGAGTGGAATTGCTGGATCATATGGCAGTTCTATTTTTAGTTTTTTGAGAAATCTCCATATTGTTTTCCACAGTGGCTGCACCAACTTACAATCCCACCAACAGTGTACAAGGGTTTCCTTTTCTTCACATCCTCACCAACATTTGTTACTTGTGTTCTTTTTTGGGAATAGCCATTCTGACAGGTGTGAGGTGATATCTCGTGGTTTTAATTTTCATTTCTCTGATGATTAATGATGTTGAACATTTTTTCATGTGCCTGTTGGCCATTTGTGTGTCTTCTTTAGAAAAGAATCTATTCAGGTCTTTTGCCTGTTTTTTTAAACATCTTTATTGGAGTATAATTGGTTTACAATGTTGTGTTAGTTTCTGCTGTATAACAAAGAATCAGCTATATGTATACATATATCCCCATATCCCCTCCCTCTTGTGCCTCCTTCTCACCCTCCCTATCTCACCCCTCTAGGTGGTCACAAAATTCAGAGCTGATCTCCCTGTGCTATGCAGCTGCTTCCCACTACCTATTTTACATTTTGTAGTGTATATATGTCAATGCCATTCTCTCACTTTGTCTCAGCTCACCCTTCCCCAACCCCTGTGTCCTCAAGTCCATTCTCTACGTCTGTGTCTTTATTTCTGTCCTGCCCCTAGGTTCATCAGAACCTTTTTTTTTTTTAAGATTCCATGTATATGTGTTAGCATATGGTATTTATTTTTCTCTTTCTGACTTACTTCACTCTGTATGACACACTCTAGGTCCATCCACCTCACTACGAATAACTCAGTTTTGTTTCTTTTTATGGCTGAGTAATATTCCATTGTATGTATGTGCCACGTCTTCTTTATCCATTCATCTATTGATGGACACTTATGCTGCTTCCACATCCTGGTTATTATAAATAGTTCTGCCCATTTTTAAATCAGGTTGTTTGTTTTTTAGATGTTGAGTTGCATGATCTGTTTATATATTTTGGATATTAACCCCTTATCAGTCATATTGTTAGCAAATACTTTCTCCTATTCAGTAGATTGCCTTTTCATTTTGCCAGTGAATTCATTTGTTCTTTAAAAGCTTTTAAGTCTAATTAGTTTTTGTTGTTGTTTTTGCTTTTATTTCCTTCTCTTTAGAAGAAAGATCCAAAAAAAATTTTGCTACTATTCATGTCAAAGAGTGTTCTGCATATGTTTTCTTCTAAGAAACTTTTATGTTTTCTGTTCTTACATTTAGGTGTCTAATCCATTTTGAGTTATTTCTGAATATGGTTCAAAGGAATGTTCTAATCTCATTGTTTTACAAGTATCTGTCCAGTTTTCCCAGTACCACTTATTGAAGAGACTGTCTTTTTCTCCATTATATATTCTTGCCTCATTTTTTATAGATTAATTGACCATAAGTGCCTGGGTTTATTTCTGGGCTCTCTATTCTGTTCCATTGCTCTGTGTGTCTGTTTTTGTGCCAGTACCATGCTGTATATACTACAAGACTACTGATTACTGTAGCTTTGGAGTATAGTCTGCAGTCAGAGAGCATGATTCTTCCAGCTCTGTTCTTCTTTGTTAAATTTTATTTTTTATTTTTGGCTATTTGTGGTATTTTGTGTTTTTATACAAATTTTAAAATTGTTTGTCCTAGTTCTGTAAAACATACCCTTGGTATTTTGATAGGGATAGCAATCTGTAGATTGCTTTGAACAGTATGTTTATTTTAACAGTATTAACTCTTTTAATCCATGAACATGGTATATCCTTCCATCTGTTTGTGTCATCTTCAATTTCTTTCATTAGTGTCATAGTTTTCTGAGTATAGGTCTTTCACCTCCTTAGGTAGGTTTATTCCTAGGTATTTTATTCTTTATGATGTGATGGTAAATGAGATTGTTTCCTTAATTTCTCATTCTGATACTTCATCATTAGTGCATAGAAATGAAACAGATTTCTGTGTATTGATTTTGTATCCTGCAACTTTACTGAATTCATTGATGAGCTGTAGTAATTTTCTGGTGGCATCTTTAGGATTTTCTATGTATAGTATCATGTCAACTGCAAAAAGTGACAGCTTTACTTCTTCCATTCCAATTTGGGTTCCTTTTATTTCTTTATCTTGTCCAGTTGCTGTGGCTAGGAATACCGATATTATGTTGAATAAAAGTGGCAAGAGTGGGCATTCTTGTCTTGTTCCTGATCTTAGAGGAAATAGTTTTAGCTTTTCAACATTGAGTATGATGTTAGCTGTGGGTTTGTCATATATGGGCTTTATTATGTTAAGGTATGTTCCCTGTATGCCCACTTTCCTAAGAGTTTTTATCATAAATGGATATTGAATTTTGTTGAAATCTTTTTTTGCATCTATTGATATGATCATATGACTTTTATTCTTCATTTTTTTAATGTGGTGTATTACATTGATTGACTTGCAGATATTGAAAAATCCTTGCATTACTGGAATAAATCTCACTTGATCATGGTGCATGATCCTTTTAATGTATTGTTGGATTTGGTTTGCTAATATTTTGTTGAAGATTATTGTGTCTATGTTCATCAGTAACATTGGCCTGTCATTTTCTTTTTTTGTGATATCTTTGTTTGGTTTTGGTATCAGGTTGAGGCTTGCCTTGTAAAATGAATTCAGAAGTGATACTTCCTCTACAATTTTTTTGAGTAGTTTGAGAAGGACAGGTGTTAATTCTTGTCTAAATATTTGGTAGAATTCACCTGTGAAGCCACCTGGCCTTGGACTTTGTTTGGAATTTTTAAATTACTGATTCAATTTCATTCCTGGTAATTGTGTGTTCATATTTTCTATTTCTTCTGGTTCAGTTTTGGGAGATAGTACATTTCTAAGAGTGTGTCCATTTCTTCTATGTTATCCATTTTATTGGCATATAGTTGTTCATAGTAGTCTCTTATGATCTTTTTTATTTCTGTAGTGTCTATTGTAACTTCTACTTTATCATTTCTGATGTTATTTATTTGGGTCCTCTCTCTTTCTCTCTCTTTTTCTTGATGAGTCTGGCTAATTTTATCTTTTCAAAGAACCAGCTCTTAGTTTAATTGACCTATTCTAATCTTTTGCCTCTACTTCATTTATTTCTGCTCTGATCTTTAAAATTTCTTTCCTTGTCCAAACTTTGGGTTTTGTCTTTTCTTCTTTTGTTCCTCTAGGTGTAATGTTAGGTTGTTTATTTGAGATTTTTCTTGTTTGCAAAAGTAAGCTTGTATCAATATAAACTTTCTTCTTGGAACTGCTTTTGCTGCATCCAATAGGTTTCGGATTGTTGTGCCAGGCTTTCTGCCCAGTTGGCTGTGCAGCCAGTGGGAGAACTTAGGACTGGTGCAGCCCACTGGAGGTTGGGGGTTGCATTTCTCTGACCCTGTCTGTGTGTCTTGTAAACCTTGGTTTTCTTATCTGTTAATTGAAGAGAGGTAACAGGACCTATTTCCAGGAAGGTTGGGGGAAATAAATGAGGCAACACACATTCAGCTCTCACAAGGCTTACCAAATATTAACTATAATAATTGTGCTCCTTGTACTTTTTCTTAAATAAGTAACACAACATACAATGTAAAGTATTTGTTTTCTCTTATTTCCCATCCTTCACCCCACAAGCTATGAGAATACCATTGATAATTATGTTAATGAAAGGTCAGAGTTTACAAACAGGACCACTTTCTGGATATTTGACCTTAGGAAAACTACTTAACTTCTCATTGTCTCTATTTTTTCATTTGTGAAATAGGAATGATAGTACTTATCTCTATAAGAGATTATCTTATAGACTATTATCTTATAGACTTATAAGTCTATTGTAAGGAATAAATAAAGAATTCAGGTAATGGTAATAGAATAAGATTTAGTATCAGTACATACCCTATTATATTAACTTAATAATGTTTTTATGTATATAATCTCATTTGGCTATGACTGTAGTTTTTCTAGATGAAACTTTTTAGTAGATACTAAGCCACCTTGGGCCTTTTCCAAAACATATACAAATAGACATTTCACTTGAAGTGCTTTTGGCATAGACACCTCAGTGTTATTATCAGGGTCTGAATGTCCAAACATAATCCTTATCCACCCATCTGCTAGGCCTGAAAATCAATAACTGCAGGTACTTTCCAATTTAAATGGCATCAATCATTTATACTTGAGTGTAGATGCATTCATAACATTGGGACATTTCCTGAAAGTTTTTACAGGAGATGTAGAGTGATTGGATAAAGCTTAAGTATCTTGGGTGCCTGAAGAGGTCACCAGAAAGGTTAAAAGCCCTGAATCAGAAAGTTAAAAATGTTACATAGCACATGTCATCTACTTAGGATGTTTGCCTATGGCTCACCCCAAATGTCATCTCCTTCTTGATAGACAGATACCCTAACTGCATTGGCAGCTCCTTCAAAGATGTTTTTACTCCCTCACGGTAGAGAGGATATTTTCATTTTTGTCACAGACCCTTTTGATGAAATAAAAGTGTCATGCCATTGAAAGGAGTTATTAATTCTAAATAAATCAGAATCTCAAATGTGTTTAATTAATTTCTGGTAAAATGTCATTGGATAATAACAACAATTCCAAATCTTAAATAAAATGAAACTGACTTAATTATGCCTGACGTGCTTTGAATGTATTGATTAAAATTCCTGTCCTTTCAAATCTAGGTACTGCATGATAGAGAAAACCTCCAATATCACTTTCCTGTGCCCTGGCTCAAGATTTCCATGTTTTTTACTGGACAAATATGTAGTACTTTGCTTGAGCCTAGTGTGTGTTCACAAAATGACTATAACCTGCCAGTCTATGTGGAAGAACAAACTGTGGCAATTTGATCTTGCTTTGTTTTAGCTGCTGTGCAAGAATCAAAGGAACCAGACAGATTTTTTCCTTGCCCTTAAGTTACTAGGATCTCAGAAGATGACTTCTATTTAGATTTTGGTAAGAGAAGGACCACTAGAAATAAAGAAAAGAGATAAGAGCTAGGAAAGAAAAAGCAAAGATATCTTGATATAGGGAAAAAATGTGAGTGTCCTCAAGATGGGGAAAGGACGAGAGTATTGAGACATTTTTATCTCAGATCTAGTGTGCAGTGTCCTGGATGGGAGAGGCAGAGGTTGGCTTTGCTGTCTAAGGCTGAGGTTAGTAGCAAAGACCACTGGGAGTTGCAGGAATATTGGATGCAGCAAAAGCAGAAGGCGGGACTCAACAGCAGCATTGGTAGCAGAAAGAGTAATCATATTGGCACCAAGCTTTCAGGAGAGACATATTCTTATATAGTGATATACTGCATCTCATATTCTTCTTCAATCTTGCAGTTTGTTAAGTAAGTTATAAGTTAAAATAAAAATCAGTAATATTCAAAACCTAATCTGTAGCTTGCAAATCATAGTCTGAGAAATATGAGTATTGTATAACCACCATGACACATCTAAAACTATTAATTATGTAAGCCCATATATCAGGATTTTAAAAATACCTAGGAGGAATGATTCACCATACCAGTCCACAGAAGCAAGGCTGGTGGAAAGTCTGAAGAGGGAGTCATCCATAACATAAATTTGATATTGAGTTTGGGTCTTGTTGGGAGAGTCTTAGAATTTTTAAAGGGTCTTGCTGGAAGGTTTAATCTTAGTTTAAGTGTTAAAAGAACTTTAAGTTCAGTGAGAGGGAGTGTGTGGTAGTTCAGTCTAAACAAATGTGAGTGTGGTATATTTGAGGAAATGAAAGTAGCTTAGAACGGCTGAAGGAAAGGATGTTAGCCTGTTAGCAGGCTGTTGAAGCAACTCAGACCAGAGAGGCAGAAGTGCTGGTGATGGTAGTGAGGAAATGAATTTTATAGTTATTTAGGAAATTACCTTCAGTGAACTTTTATCCTTAATCTTATGCATATTTAAGAGAGAGGTAGTAATTTCAGATAACTTGTAGCTTTCCAGATTGGGAAACTGGGTGGTGTCTTTTATCAATTTAGGGAGCACAGGAAAAGGAACACTTTTGAGGGAGGGTGTTTTGATCCACTGCTCTTTCAGAGACCTTTTTTCAAAAGCTTATCCTAAGCCTCCAGATAATGAGTTGAATTTCCCATCTATTGTGTTGCTTAAGGCAAAATAAACTACATCAACTCACAATCACCAAAGCAATAGATGCATTTAGGTGTTCCAGATCAGTTGTGATGCAGCAGAAATATAATATGTAGTAAATTGCATGTAATATAATGCTGGAAGACTCCTTCCCCTATGTCATTACTGCCCAGCTGTCCTGAGTCTGCATGTGACCTTAGGAAATTAGCCTGAGAAAGGAACTAGAAAGAGGCAAAGACTATGATGTTTGGGAAACCTGGAAATTCTACCTGTGTTGTGTATGAATTTATTCTTGCTACATGTCCATGGAAAGATCTGAGCATGTGCAAGGGCCTGTCCAATTTCTAGTGAATTGAGAAGGGGACTGTGAATTCGGTTTTGGGTTGAGTGTCAGACAGCCTGAAAAGTCTGGTATTGTGACCCTTAATAAGGTCACAAGTTGGTGTGAGCTATATGAGGGTAGATAACTTTATATATATGAGGCCTGTACCTTTATCTTCAATGACCCTATCCTGACCTTGTTTCTGGGAGTCAGGTTGATTTTGAAGGTAATAGGGGCTTGTATTTTAGTGAAAGCATTGCAGACATGTTGGTGTGGGGAGAGATTCAGGGGGCAATTACAACTAGGCCTGGAGTTCAAGATGGCTTTCTGAGTTGGACATTTAGGAGACTTTTCTGTATGTCTTGTGAACCCTAAATTGACTACTTTGAAGATCCTTAACTCATTTTCCCTCATCATTTTAAATAATAGATAGTCATCTACCCAGTACAGTGTTATAAAGTCTTTAGATTACCTTTAAAAGTCCACTAAAGTTTTATCATTTTAAGTTTAAATACACTTAAATTAGAAGTAATAATTTTTTGATTTGTAATAGGACTTATAGATTTTTGTTGTATAGGCAATGAAGTTCTCATGTATTAACTAAAGTGTACTGTAAGTTGAGAAACTTAATTATGTAAAAGATTAAAACTTTTCAAACTCTTAATTACCTTGAAATGTTTGTAGAATGTAGATATTACTTATTAAATTCTTGTTGGGTTGCCCAAAAAGTTCATTTGGGTTTTTCCATAACATCTTATGGAAAAACCCGAACAAACTTTTTGGCCAACCCAATATATAAGCAGGTACTATATCTCATGCTATATATAATCAGGCAAAAAAAAAAAAAAGACATCCTAATCTTTTAGAACTTTCCAGTTTAATACACAGTAAAAAAGATAAACAGAAATACAGTGATGTGTGTTCCAAATTAAAGAATATGGGGAGAGATGTTAGATACATGAACACAGCTAACCAAATTGTGCGTTGGACATTTGATACCAAATATGTAGAATTTCAATATTAATTATGCTTAAGAGGTAGATGTAGTATTACTTTTTACTCCAATATGACTTCAGAATTTAATCAGATCTGTCACAAACAGTTAAAACAATAACAAAACTAAACTAAAGCAAAGCAAGAAGCCCAATGTTATGTTTCCCAGTTTCATTTTGTCTTCACCTTATTCTCACATCTACCTGGGCAAATGCCATAGCAATATTTTAGATTAAGTTATCTTTAATTTTTTTTTAATTTTTAAACTAAATTTTAGCTGACAATTGGCAAAATAACTTTCAAAAAGAGAAGAGTTTACACTGTTTGTTCCTGTAGAAGATAATCTCCCCATCCAGGGCCTGTATGTAGAGACCTTTAATGTTTAATTATAACCTGGCAGCATTGCAGACAATGTGATTATCATCGACTTTTAAAAAAATTTGAAGTATAGTTGATTTACAATGTTGTGTTAGTTTCAGGTGTACAGTAAAATGGTTCAGTATATGTATATATATATATATACACACACACATATATACTGAATATATATATATATTTTTTTCCAGATTCTTTTTCATTATAGGTTATTACAAGACACTGAATATAGTTCCCAGTGCTATACAGTAGGTCCTTATTGTTTATTTATTTTAAATATAGTATATGTATCTGTTAATCCCAAACTCCTAATTTATCACTGCCCCCCTTTCCCCTTTGGTAACTATAGTTTGTTTTCTATGTCTGTGAATCTGTTTCTGTTTTATAAATAAGTTCATTTGTATCATTTTTTAAGGTTCCACATATAAGTGATATCATATATTTGTCTTTCTCTGTCTGACTTGCTTCACTTAGTACAATAATATCTAGGTCCATCCATGTTGCTGCAAATGGTATTATTTCATTTTTTATGGCTGAGTAATATTCCATTGTGTGTGTGTGTGTATATATAAAATACATATACACCACACATCTTCTTTATCTATTCATCTGTCAATGGACACCACTTAGATTGCTTACATGGTTTGGTTATTGTAAATAGTGCTGCTATGAAGATTGGGGTGCATGTATCTTTTTGAATTAGAGATTTTATCTTTTCTGGATATATCAACTTTTTAGGACAGGCCTAATAATGGGATTTGTAGTGTAGTTTATAAAGATAAAGACTTAGCATTATAATTTCTTCAATTCCTTTAGAGGTTGTGCAATGAGAGTCTTTACTTCTAGTTCCTTTTCATTTGCATGTTTTTCATTCTTTTTTGTGATCAATCTGTTTAATTATACATTTGAAGTGGCTAAATCTGCAATGAGTCTGGGACTATTGGCCAGGCAGAAGCATCTGGGAGTGCTTTGGGCCAGAAGGCGGCTCCATGAAATCCTTTGGATCCTCTTTGGCTCGATGATGCTTATTGGCAGCAGGCAGAAGTAGGGGATAGAAGAGGAGTTGAGCTGAGTGCACCTCCTCTGGGTAAATAATGCTATTTGCTGGTGATATTTTTCTTGAGGAAAATGACATGACTAAACAATTTTCTTACTTATTCTGAGTTTTTAGCCTAATTTTAGGAAAAAAAGAGGCTAACATGAATCTACCTTTTTTTATTTTCATTTTATAAGTATTCAACTAATAACACTGAGCTTCACTAAGTGCCAGGAAGTGGTTTAGGTGCCAAGAACATAGCATAAATGAAGACAAAGTCCCTGCCTTTATGATTAGTTTCTAGAACAAAGCCTCTTTGAGACTGTAGGCTGGGTTTTTATTATTTATCACTTTTTCCCTTCTTTTCTTATTTTGTGAATGTTGTTGCAATTTGGGGTAAAAATGGGCATGTGAACTCACCTCATCTTTCTTCCCTACTCTTGGGAGGCTGCGTCCTGAAGAAAACACACTTCATGCTGCCTGTTTAAGGGGCAGAGCACCATGTGTGAAGGAATGAGGTTGTTCAATGCTGCCTGTGGTGAATGGTAAATCTGTCTATTCTGGGTTTTAGTATAAGGAAGACCATTTCTGCTACATGCCTAAGTGATGTTTTATCAAAACTTTATTAATAATGTTGATATCTTGATCTTTATGTATCTGTTTAAAATGTTTTGGATCTTATTTTTCAAATTATTTGAAACATGGGCAGGAAAAATGGATATTTATTAGACCCCTTAAACCACCAAATTCTAGTGAAGATTTCAAGAATATTTTCAGAAAGGTAAAACCTGACTTTTGATGAGCAAAATAACCTTGACTAGGTTATTTTTAGTTTGATGTTGTTTCTTCAAACTGGATTTTTGAACTTTGCCATGGTTTATGTTATTCCATGTGGCTGGATTTTATGGTCAAGGACTCACTTTTAACTGTTCTAACCTAGGCAGGTAGCTTTAGTCATATTGGATTTTCACAATGACAAGACACTACAACTTAATATGGTTTTTCCACAAACAAGGGACTCTTTTCAGCTTATAGGGATAGGCCAATATTCATAAGACCCAGAGTACATGGTTCATGAGTCTCACCTACTCTTCTATGATGGTTTAGTGCAGAAGACACAGGATACTCTACGAACCTCAAGTATCATGGGATTTATAATTGAAATTACCCTAAGATGTGTTGATGCTGGTGTTTTCTTGATCTTAAGAGAAGTTGTCAATGGAAGAACTTTTTAAAAATTGTGCCATGAATGTTGCATGGTTAATAGTGATTATAGTAATGCCACTGATTACATGATGTATGTACCCCAAATTCAGAAAGGTAAAAATAGGAAAAGATAGATTTTAGAATTGATGAAATATACAGATGTTTTGAAGATTATTGGACATACTGAAAGAACTAAAATTTCTCAGTTAGACCTCCTGAAAAAATTTACAAGACAATATAGGGCTGATCCACTGAGAAAGATACTACCTCTGATATAACACTTAAACTTATATTATAGCAAGAATCTATTGCCACTATCACACTGCTTTTCATACTCAGGAGACTGGAAAATAGGCACTGAAATTCTACCCAAGAAAGCCACACATTTCTAAACTTTTTTTTTGCAAGAAACACTGTCTAAGAGCCATAGGAAGATGACCTCTGCCTTATGTTCATTTATTTAGTCTCACAAGAGTTCATCTAATTGGTAGAACCTAATTTGCATTAAGAATCCCAGCTGCATGTGAGTTTGGTGAGTGTAGATTGTAGCTTTCCAACTTCTCCAATTAAAGTAATATAGAATGGGAATTGAGTAGTGACTCTTCAATATTAAGTACCTTAAGTAAGAGTGAAAGTCTCAGAAGATGCTGAATAAGTGGGTCTTAGTGTGCAGGTTGTTGCATTTTTACCTTAAACTACCTGGGTTTATATATAGAGCACCAAAAGTGACTCAATAGATCCAGGTAGGTGTTAGCCTTAATAAGGGGTTGTAACAGTGGACGGGTAGATTATAGGGAAAAGATTGCCTGATGGGTGGTATTATCCATCTCAGGAGAATGAAAGCAGAAAAGATTTTGTGAACAATGATTTCTTTTCACAGATCCAGAAGTTACTGATTTCATCTTTCTCAAGATGGGACATCTTAAAGACAAATGTTCGATGGATATCATAGGAAAACAAATGCCAGCTAGAATTGAAAGAGGAAGTAAAAGGAGGGCAGGTATTTAATCTCCAAAATGTTTAAGTTTATATTTCAATATATCTGGTGTTTATAGACTCTAGATATCTGACAGACTGGCTGGCAACCTGACAAGATAAAACAAATACTTTTTTCTAACAAAGACAATATGTTGTATTTAAAAAATATGTAGACTTTATTGATAAAATAGAATTTATTTTTTAGAGCAGTTTCAGGTTCAGAGCAAAATTACGTAAAAGGTACATTTATTTCCTATATATGCCCTGTCCCTATGCATACACAACCTCTCTTATTGTCAACATTTTTGATCAGAGATATAGATTTGTTACAACTTATCAACCTACAAGGACACATTCTTTTTATTATTATTATTTTTTTGCGGTACGCAGGCCTCTCACTGCTGTGGCCTCTCCCTTTGTGGAGCACAGGCTCTGGACACGCAGGCCCAGCGGCCATGGCTCACGGGCCCAGCCGCTCCGCGGCATGTGGGATCTTCCCGGACCGGGGCACGAACCCGCGTCCCCTGCATTGGCAGGAAGACTCTCAACCACTGCGCCACCAGGGAAGCCCAAGGACACATTCTTAATTACTCAAAGTCCATAGTTTACGTGAGGGTTCACTCTTGGCATTGTATATTCTATGGGTTTGAACAAATGTATAATGACATGTTTCCATCATTATGTATCATACAGAATACTTTTACTGCCTTAAAAATCTTCTACAATCTACATAGTCATCCCTCTCTCCCCTCAGCTCCTGGCAACCACTGATCTTTTTATTGTTTCCATACTTTTACCTTTTGCATAATGTCATATAGTTGGAATCATAAAGTATGTAGCCTTTTCAGACTGGCATCTTTTACTTAGTCATATGCATTTAAAATCCTTCCATGTCTTTTCATGGCTTTAAAGCTCATTTCATTTTAGTGCTGAATAATAGTTCATGTAGATAGTTTATCCATTTACCTACTGAAGGATGTCTTAGTTGCTTCTAAGTTTTGACAATTGTGAATAAAGCTGCTCCAAATATCCTTGTACAGGTTTTTGTGTGGACATAAGTGTTCAGCTCATTTGGATAAGTACCAGGGAGTGTGACTCTTGGCTTGTATGGTAAGAGAATATTTAGTTATGTTTAGAAACTGCCGTGCTGTTTTCCAAAGTGGCTGTACCATTTTTGCATTCCCACGAGCAATAAATGAGAATTCCTCTTGCTCCAAATCCTTGTTGGCATTTGGTATTGTCAGTGTTCTGTATTTTTGCCATTCTAATAAGTATGTAGTAGTATCTCATTTTTATTTTAATTTGCATTTCTCTGATATCATGATGTTGAGCATCTTTTCATATGTTTATTTGCCATCTGTTTATCTTCTTTGGTGAGGTGCCTGTTCAGATCTTTTGCCCATTTTTTAACCAGGTTATTTGTTTAATCAGGTTATTTATTGCTCAGTTTTAAGATTTCTTTATATACTTTGGATATACAAAGTTCTTCATCACATGTTTTTTTGCAAATATTTTCTCCCAATCTATAGCTTATCTTCTCATTCTCTTGATGTTGCCTTTCACAGAGGAGAAATATTTAACTTTAACAAAATGCAACTTATCAATTATTTCTTTCATGGATCATATTTTTCTTCTGACTTCACTCAAGATTTTTTTTTTATCTTGGTTTTCTGTGGTTTTAATATGAAATGCCTAGGTGTAGGTTTTTGATAGTTTTGTTGCTTGGTGTTCTCTGAATTTCCTGGATCTGTGGTTTGTTTTCTGTCAGTAATTTTGGAAAATTCTCATTACTACTTCAAATATTTCCTCTGCTACTTTCTCTTTTTTTCTGGTATTCCAATCACACCCATGTTACTACTTTTAAAATTGTCTTGCAGTTCTTTGTCTTTGTGTTCAGTTTCTTTTCTTTTCCTTTTCATTCTATTTCTTTGCATTTCAATTTAGGAAGTTTCTTTTGATTATCTTCAAACACACTGATTTCTTGCCTCAGCCTTGCCCAGTCTACCAATGAATCCATCAAAAGCATTTTAAATTTTTATTACAGTGCTTCTGATTTCTAGTATTTGCTTTTGAATCTTTACTGGAATTTCCATCTCTCTACTTATAGTACACATCTGTTCTTGCATGTTGTCTACTGTTTTTCATTGAAGCCCTTTAAATATTAATCATAGTTATTTTAAATTATCTTTCTAATAATTCAAACATCTGTATCATACTTCAGTCTAGTTTTACTGCTTGCTTCCTCTTTAGACTGTGCTTTTTTCTTGCCTTTTAGCAAGCTATGTAATTTTTTGTTGGAAGATAGACATGATATGTTGGGTGATACAAACAGGTAAATAGGCCATTAGTGTGAGGTTTTATGTTAATCTGACTAGGAGTTTGGCTAAGTTTAATTTTTGCTGTACCTCTAGGTGCCAGAGGCTTTCAGTTCCTCTAGTATCCTTCTATTTGTCTTCCCTGTTGACTTTGGGCTTCCCTAAGGTTCCTCTTCAGAGAGACTCTGTGTCTTGCAGCTCTTTCAGCTGTAATCCATTGCTATTATATTGGAGCCCCATAAGTGTGGTGAAAAGTCATGGAAGAAGAGAAATATTTTGTAATCTTTTGGTTAAATCTCCATTTTTAGTGGGACTGTGTTCCTGGGTCTTCATGGGTGTTTTATAGCCATTTCCCTCTTTTCAGTGAGACAGAAAGGCTAGAGAGGGCTACAGTGGTAGAAATGCCTTACCTGGAGGTGAAATAAGACTATGGGAAAGTCTTTCTGACTGGAGAATTGTCCTTTGTTAGGGAGAATGGACTGAATGTGTTTTATAATGACTATCTTTTCTTTCCTAGCCAGACCCAGAAAGAATCTTTCTCTACTCTTCACCATGCGTAGCTGGATTCCTGGTGGTAAAGCCCCCAGGATTTTCTCACTGTCACAGTAATCCATGCTCTTCAGTCTCCAACAATTTGTCAGAATTATCTGTGTTCCTACTATGTTATAGGTCTGGTCTAGTCTGCATATCTCATCTATGAATCTTGTATTCATCTATGTCTCTAGATTTCAGGGTGGTGATTTTCCGTGTGACCTCAGTTCTCAAATTAGTTAAGAAAAGTCATCGATTTTCAACTGTTCAGCTTATTCCTGTTATAAGAACAGTTTTGATGACTTCCAAGATCTTTATAGGTTGGAACTGAAACTGGAAGTCCCTCTGTTAGGCTTTTATGGGTAACACGGACAATTTATAGGATGAGAAATAGAATAGGAGAGACAGTCTCAATATTGGAGAGAGTAGTCTCAGATTTTTTTTTGATTGAGGTGCTTGAAAGTATTTCAGTACATTTTGGAGGCAAAATCAACACTACCAATCAGGCTGATCATAACAAGACATTAGCATTGACCATAGCTTCATGAAGGTGGAAGCAAAGAAAATTCTCATCATCTCCTTAAAAATGAGATAATTATACCTTGCAGGACCATCATCATGATTGTAAAGCTCAAATGGCTAAGAGATTAATAACTGAGGAAATGTTAGAAGGGGCACTTATTCCCTATTCCTGTTTCCTTCCAGGCAGCTCCATTAGATTTATACTCTGGATCTGTCTTTACCTTCTCACTCTTCTCCAGAGCTGGAACACGACTTACCCTTGATGATTGTGAGAGAGGAACCAGGCATGCACACATCCACCCTTTTACTGTTCTTGAAAACCAGTTACCTGTAAATTGTATCCATTCTGTTCTGCTCCTCTAAGCATTTAGAGGGTCAGGTCCCACCTGGGGAAGACTGCAGTGTCCTGTGTAGCTCTGTAACTCTGGCAAGTATGCCTATTTTGGTTTTGTAATTAAAAATTCTATATCACCTCACACTTAAGCCTTCTCATACAACCTAGGCTCTATCAGTAATAAAAGGATTATTTTGATTTCCATTTTATTTACTTTTTTTTTTTTTAATGTTCAGCTCCATGCTAAGTAGCATTTATTTTTAATGTTCATTTACAAAGAACACTACAATCAGAATAATTCTGTGGAGGAAACAAATAACATTTCCCCTATAGAGAAGGCAAAAAAAAAAAATACACTTAAAGTCTGGAAATAGTTATTGCTGTCTCTAACTGCAAGTGTGTGTGTGTGTGTGTGTGTTTTTAACACCTTTATTGGAGTATAATTGCTTTACAATGGTGTGTTAGTTTCTATTTTTATAACAAAATGTATCAGCTATACATATACATATATCCCCATATCTCCTCCCTCTTGCATCTCCCTCCCACCCTCCCTATTCTACCCCTCTAGGTGGTCACAAAACGCCAAGCTGATCTCCCTGTGCTATGCGGCTGCTTCCCACTAGCTATCTATTTTACATTGGTAGTATATATAAGTCCATGCCACTCTCTCACTTCATCCCAGCTTACCCTTCCCCCTCCCAGTGTCCTCAAATCCCATAAAGTATTTATTTTTCTCTTTCTGACTTTCTTCACTCTGTATGACTATTCAAATAGTTTTACATTTACAGAAGAGTTGGACAGGTAGTATAGATAGTTCCTATAACCTGACACAGTTTCCCCATTCTTTTTTTTTTTTTTTAATTTTTATTTATTTATTTATTTATGGCTGTGTTGGGTCTTCGTTTCTGTGCGAGGGCTTTCTCTAGTTGTGGCGAGTGGGGACCACTCTTCATTGCGGTGTGCGGGCCTCTCACTGTTGCGGCCTCTCTTGTTGCGGAACACAAGCTCCAGACGCACAGGCTCAGTAGTTGTGGCTCATGGGCCCAGTTGCTCCGCGGCATGTGGGATCTTCCCAGACCAGGGCTCGAACCCGTGTCCCCTGCATCGGCAGGCAGATTCTCAACCACTGCGCCACCAGGGAAGCCCCAGTTTCCCCATTCTTAACATCTTATATTACCATGGTAATTTTGTCACAACTAAGAAACAAACATTGGTAGATAATTAGTAACTGCATTCTAGGCTTAATTTAGATTTCATTAGTTTTTTTCTCTAATGCCCTTTTATTGTTCCAGGATCAAATTTTTCATCAATTGGTCTAGAACAATCAGACCTTCCTTGTTTTTTATAACTTTTACAGTTTTGAGGTGGTTGAATATTTTGTATATAAGATGTTATGGAAAAACCCGAATGAACTTTTTGGCCAACTAAATAGAATGGTCAATTTGAATGTGTATGCTGTTTCTCTCATAGTTAGAAAGAGATTATGGATTTGAGGAAGAATACCATAGAGGTGAAGTGCTGCCCTCATCACACCAGACTGGGGTCCATGCTATCAACATGACTTATCACTGATGATATAAACCTTGATAACCTGGCCAAGGTAGTGTTTTCCAAGTTTAGCAAAACTGTAAAGTTACTCCTTCCATTCCTTTTTTCCATAATGTGATTGTTGGAAACAAGTCACTGTACAGTTCACACTCAACGGGAGATACTTAACAATTTTTGATTTAACTTGAAATTATAACGTAGGCAGAGCAGAGAGTTGATATTTATCAGACCCCATGCAACCTCAACATTAGTAAATATTCACCTGCAGGGTTAGTCATGAGAACAGATCCCCTAGGTGGATAGAAAGGGCATCATGGTGAGATGAAAAGGAGTGGGTTTCATGGCCAGGGACTCCTCTCAGGTGGGCAACCAGCCAGAGACTGGCAATTGGTGCAAAACAGGGTCTGAAGGCTAGAATTAAGGGGAGAGACAATATGTTCCCACAGGAGGATTTTTAGTACTTTGAGCATCAGCTAAGTAATACAGCATTTGACCAAACCCACACCAGGTAATCAGTTCCTCAGTGAGTTCCACAATTGAAAAATAAACCAATTTTCCTGTTTTGATTTGTATGAAAACTCAACGTTCTTTTGCTTCTTTTACCACATGTGTGTGTGACTAATTGATGGTAAGGAAAAACCAAATTAACTTTTAAGGGCAACCTCAGCCCCTGGGTCATCTTTGCTAAGGAAAGACAAATGGTAGGTGAAAAGACAAAATAAAGCCTTCCTCTGTAAACAAAGTTTTCTCACTTTAAATCAAATACCAAGGAAACTAATTTAATTTTGTGCTGTTTTCATCCTAAACCTCTTACACTCAGTAGGTTATTACTACTATAAAACTGACATTATTAACAGCTTCTTTAATCCATAAAAAAAAAAGGTGGGTCACTGGCTTGTTTGTTAGTTGTAGAATTTTTATCTTATCAACTTATTCTTTTCCAACTAAAATGACCTTAATTTTTATACTTTTACTTTAAATATCAGATAAACTTTTAAAATTTACATTTGTCAAAAAGTGTGTCTGAAAAGGACAGCTTCATAGACAACAGTTGAAAAATCACTCATATTTCAAGATAACAAGTGAATAGTTGGGGGATAAACCTTGATACAGTAAATTCTCTGGACCTGCTAATATTTTCTTAGATTTTTTTTCTATTTTATTCTTAATGTTTTGATAATTATATACCCATATATGACTTTCTTTATGCTTTGTTTAACTTTTTTTATTATATAAGTAATTCATGTCCATTGTGCAAAGTTGAAAAACAGAATATTAAAATGGAGACTATCCTGAAGCTATTTATTTTCAACAAATATTTGTGAAGCATCTATTATTGGCACTCTAAGTGCTAGAGTTGTGAAGCATCTATTATTGGCACTCCTCTAAGTGCTAGAGTTGTAAAACAGAAAAATCCATGCCCTCATGGAGCTTTCATTCTACTGGAAAAAGACAGACAAAAAAAGTAAAATATGTGTTTTAAAGGATGTAATATGTGCTATGGAAAAAAAAAAAAAACCAGGAAGGAAGAATGGGAGTGCGTGGGGAAAGATTACATATTAAAATAGAGCTTTGAGGGAAACCTTACTTAAAAACTGATATTTGAACAAAGAATTGAAGGAGTTGAGGGAGAGAGCCAAGTGTAAGCCTGGAGCAAGAGCTTTCTAGGGAGAGCAAACAGTAAGTACAAAGGCCCTATAGCAAGGCTTTTACTGGGGTGAGGTAGTTGACAAGCGTTTGAGGGGTTTAACAGAGGAGAGATTTAATGAGTTAGCTTTTTAAAGGATCACCTTGGTTGCTCTGTGAGAACAGACACAAGGTAAGGATGAAGGCAGAGAAACCAAGTTTATAGCTCTTGACTGGGATTGTAGCTTGGGGGTGGTGAGAAGTGCTTGGATATTAGCTGTATGCTGATGATGGAACCAACAAGGTATCCAGAGGATTAAGAGAAGTCAATTAGTATGCCTAAAGGTTTGGTCTGAACAACCAGAAAAGTGAAATTGCAATTTACCAAGATGAGAAAGATTGCAAGGGAAGTGGATTTAGAGCAAAGATCAAGAGTTTGATTTATCAACATATGTTCTTATTTCCTTCAGGTTCTCTTTCTTTACATTTTTAATTTTTATGAGTAATATCCTTTTCACCAGTAAAATAATGTTATTTCAAATACAATTATTTTTTTAGCTGTAGCATGGGGAGAAATTCAATATGATTATAGTTAATCAACACAAAACAGTATTTATTCTGCTGGAAATTTGTGAGCTCATAAGTGAGGGACAAAAACTCATTTCATTTTAAATAATACTTTATAAAGTCTCAACATGCATTCTATTATTTTATGTCTAACATTTCAGTAAAATTAAAGAAACTAAAGATCACAGGAAAATCTGCCTGTGGATATTGGTGGAGATGAGGTTCAGTGCCAGCTCTCATGACTTCTACATTTTTTGCTTTTACAATAAATCATACTCTTCTTCCAACAGTATCCTTTTTGGTCTATAATAATGCTCAGACAATTATTTCTAGTTTATTTTTAGGTGATGATTTCTTTTTGTAAAATTATTGTTTATTTATTTATTTTTATTGGAATATAATTGCTTTACAATATTGTGTTAGTTTCTGATGTACAATGAAGTGAATCAACTATATGTATACATATATCTCCTCCCTTTTGGACCCCCTTCCCTGCCCCCCATTCCACCCATCTAGGTCATCACAGATTACTGAGCTGAGCTCCCTGTGCTATACAGCAGGTTCCCACTAGCTACCTGTTTTACACATGGTAGTGTATTTATGTCAAACCTAATCTCCCAATTCATCCCACCCTCCCCTTCCCCCCCATTCACACGTCCATTCTTTATGTCTGCCTTTCTATTCCTGCCCTGCAGACAGGTTCATCTATACCATTTTTCTAGATTCCACATATATGTATTAATATATGATATTTGTTTTTCTTTTTCTGACTTACTTCACTCTGTATGACAGATTCTAGGTCCATCTTCATCTCTACAAATGACTCAATTTCATTTCTTTTAATAGCTAACTAATATTCCATTATATATATGTACCACATCTTCTTTACCCATTCAACCGTCAATGGACATTTAGGTTGTTTCCATGTCCTGGCTATTGTAAATAGTGCTGAAATGAACATTGGTGTACATATGTCCTTTTAAATTATGGTTTCCTCGGGGCATATGCCCAGTAGTAGGATTGCTGGGTCATATGGTAGTTCTATTTTTAGTTTTTTTAAATTTTTTTTTTATTGGGGTATAGTTTTACAATGTTGTGTTAGTTTCTACTGTACAGTGAGGTGAAGTAGATTTCCCTGTGCTATACAGCAGGTTCTCATTAGTTATCTATTTTATACATATTAGTGTATATATGTCAATCTCAATCTCCCCATTCATCTTACCTCCCTCTCCCTGCTTCCCCCCTTGGTGTCCATACATTTGTTCTCTACATCTATGTCTCTATTTCTGCCTTGCAAACCAGTTCATCTGTATCATTTTTCTAGATTCCATATATATGTGTTAGCCTATGGTATTTGTTTCTCTCTTTCTGACTTATTTCACTCTGCATGACAGTTTCTAGGTCCATCCACTTCACTACAAATAACTCAGTTTCATTTCTTTTTATGGCTGAGTGAGTAATATTCCATTTTATATATGTACCATATCTTCTTTATCCATTTTTCTGTTGATGGACATTTAGGTTGCTTTCATGACCTGGCTATTGTAAATAGTGCTGCAATGAACATTGGGGAGCATGTGTCTTTTTTGAATTGTGGTTTTCTCTGGGTATATGCCCAGGAGTGGGATTGCGGGGTCATATGGTAGTTCTATTTTTAATTTTTGAAGGAACCTCCATGCTCTTCTCCACAGTGGTTATATCAATTTACATTCCCACAGACAATGCAAGAGGGTTCCCTTTATTCTGCATCCTCTCCAGCATTTATTGTTTGTAGATTTTTTTTTTTTTTTTTTTTTGCGGTACGTGGGCCTCTCACTGTTGTGACTTCTCCCGTTGCGGAGCACAGGCTCCGGACGTTCAGGCTCAGCGGCCATGGCTCACGGGCCCAGCCGCTCTGCGGCATGTGGGATCTTCCCGGACCGGGGCACGAACCCATGTCCCCTGCATCAGCAGGCGGACTCCCAACCACTGCGCCACCAGGGAAGCCCTGTTTGTAGATTTTTTTAATGATGGCCATTCTGACCTGTGTGAGGTGATACTTCACTGTAGTTTTGATTTGCATTTCTCTAATAATTAGTGATGTTCATCATCTTTTCATGTACCTCTAGGCCATCTGTAGGTGATGACCTTTAGTTCTACAGCATTTATGCTTGGTTCATTTTTTGGTCAACTAAAATAAATTTTTTGTAATGGTCATATGGTATATTTTCTGAGTTCTTGTATTATTGAGAATTTTTTTAAGTATGAAAATACAAGATTTTACATTCACCTTTCCCCATGCTCCTGCCACCTCCACCCATCCTGCTCCTTATCCCATAAATAATCTGAGCTCTGTGCCTTGGGATAGGACTATTTGATATTTGTTCTCCTCTCTTCTCGTTTGGTTGCCTCGTGAATAAACATTTTCTCTGCTGCAGACCTTTGCATCTCAGCATTCTGCTTGCTGTGCGTCAGTCACTTGATCTTACAAAGCCCCAATTTCATGAGAGAAGTCAGTGTCAGAGCACTCAGACTACCTGCATGAACACAGAGAAACAAACATCAAAAATCTGGCCGTGACATGGAGAAAAGAAAGGAGAGTGGGAAAAGAATCCAGATAAAATCCAGCATGAAGGATGCTTCTACACCATGATCACCATCCACAATCACTTATTCATAGATTGACCAGAAAATTTGTTGTCAAAACTGGGATACATCTGAAAGTGAAAGGGGAGGCTGTTAATGGTTATGGTAAGGACAAATACCCTATTGGTGGAGCATTCCTTGCATGCAGGGATTGTGTTACATGTTGGGATTTACAAAGAGGACACAGTGTATTCTCTTCCATACAAGGCTAAAATTTACTTAGGGAGAGAAGATATTTACAAAAAATAAACACACCATGAATCAGCTAAATCAGGCCATGCTGTGCGGCATACAGGATCTTAGTTCCCCACATCTGACCGGGGATCGAACCCATGTCCTCTGCATTGGGAGTGCAGTGTCTTGACCACTGGACCACCAGGGAAGTCCCTAGTGCCTAGATAAATCTCGACTGAATTGGGGAAGGCACTGAAGAGCACTGAAAGCTGGTACTTGAGTGGTCTGAAATTCAGGAGACCCTTGCCATCCCTTTCTGTATCACCAATTTCTTTATGTGGTTGGACAGCAGAGTACACATACAGGTGAGAAGAAGCAAGAGTGAAAGTTGAATGGATTAGCCAACTGAATGAAAGGAGGTGAAAGCCCCTGGTGAGGGGCAAGGGGACCAGCTCTCTTCCCTCAGAGGCCTCACTGGAGTTGTTCAGGTCTCATTGGTGAGAACTCAGACATATGGCCATGCTGGCTGCAAGCAGATATAAAAACTGAGAAATTCTGTGGTATGTACTTACACTGGAATATTATTCAGCCTTAAAAAGGAATGAAATTCTGATACAACACAGATGAATCTTGAAAACATTAAGTGATGGAAGCCAGACACTAAAGGACAAATACTGTATGATTCCACTTACATGATAAGACAGCTGGATTCTCCTATCAGCTCCTGCAATCTGTTTCATTATCACATGTCATATAAGGTCGAGAAAACATGACTGTACACTCGTGAAAGGATGGGAGTGGCAAAGGCATCTCTGTAAGAAGGAAGCTTCCCTCCCAAGCTCGTGGCACGAGAGAAGGATATGAGGCAGGAAGATGTGTCTGAGATGGGACAGTAGAAGGATGCATCTGCCTCCACTGTCAGTCCTTTGCTCCAGGCTGTGCAGCCTTCCCTGTTCTGCAGAGATTATGGAAGCTGTGATTGTTGACATCCACATTTACATTTGAAATCTTTGGCAGCTCCAAGGAACAAACCTAAGACATTCAGTCAACTGTTGTCAATATTTAATTATACCCACCTCATTCTCTGTATGCTATTCAGCCTCCTTAGCTACGCTCTCCTAAGTGTGAGAAAGTTCACAGGGCAGCATTGGGGAGGCAGGCTTATGTCATCTTCCCTAAGTGCTTCAGAGGTTAACTCTGAAATGTCAGGAGCATTGTGGGCAAATTGCAGAAAAAGCTAGAGAGGCCCTCCACCAGCATCCAAGATCTGTGCCAGTGGTTTTCTGAAGAGGTGTTGGGGTTTGCAGGTGGGATACAAAGTCACCTGGGGAGCTTTCTCAAAGTACATGTGCTGGTTCCTTCCCCCAACCCCCTGGAGATGGATTTTGTCTCACCACGAGCTCGGTTGAAAATCACTGATCTGGGTTGTTAGGAAAGAGCTTCATTAAATTTAGCATGTGAGGCTGTGGATAACCCCATCTCTGTTTCTGAGAAACAACTGTTTACTATTCTAGCACTCTGGAAACCTGGCAACCAGATAAGGGAGGCTGGCAACCCTGAGCTCCTGAAGCTTCTGTGCAGCTGCCCTGTAAGGGACCCCTGTCCCGAGGGCTCCCACCTGCCCAGCTTGGTGTTCAAGTTAGGAGAGGTACAAGACCGAGAACTTTGCAGGACCCAAAAGAGCGGCTGGGCAACCTATTTTTGATGAGCCTGAGGACTATTAAGAAAGGAAATTCCACAAAGTCCATGTAACTTTCAGAAAATATTTTGTTCCATTTCTTGCTTTCTTCGTCCCGCCAATTATACTTCTGGATTTCCCTCTTTACATTTCTGTGTCTGGAACTGAATAGCAATGAAATGAACGTGATTGTCCTAAAGAGATATTCCTGGATGGAAAAATGGATTACTAAATGGGTTATTAAAAATCCCTGCTGCCACCCATGGGATGATAATCTTGATGGAATCGCAGGAGGATTTGAAGGACAGTTGGAGCCCTGGATACTCAGGGGGGGACTTTTTATCCTACTGTCTCTTATTCTAGGGAAAATGTGATGTGGCTTGCAGCTACCTACGTATTTGGACTGAATTTGTTGCTGAATACTGAAAAGTTGCCTTGCTCACACTTTCTTTTTGTATTTATTTATTTTTATTGAAGAATAGTTGATTTACAATGTTGTGTTAGTTTCAGGTGTACAGCACAGTGATATATATATATCTTATAACTATATACTTCCATTATAGTTTATTACAAGATATTGAATATAGTTCCCTGTGCTATAGAGTAGAACCTTGCTGTTTATCTATTTTATATTTAGTAGCATGTATCTGCTAATCCCACTCTCCTAATTTATCTCTCCCCCTCTTCCCCTTTGGTAACCATAAGTTTGTTCTCTATGTCTCACACTTTCTTTTTGAAACATTTGCTGCAGGCAAAGCCTTCTGCTTAGATGCCCTTCTTCTAAATCACACACATGCTAAAATGGGACTCCAGGCACCGGAAGGAATGGAAAGTCATGACGCGGGACACCTGTTCACAGCCAGTGCTATACAAGCTGAATGGACTGGAGCTAAATGAGTATGATGCCATCGTGGACATAGAATGTAATGATGTCGCCAGTTATTCCCTGCTTCAAGTGTCCTGTCTAAGGAACCTACTCATTAAGGAGAAAATAAAATAAAGCTTTAGTTCATCACCATTTGGTTTTGGAAATGCACTCTGGAAGAGGATAGCATTTACTCACTTAAAGGGGGAGCCATTCTTTCCACTGAAGGCCAATACCAGTCCTGTGAGAGTCCATCAAGAAGTTCTTAGCACAACCCCAAAAGCTACCATGGGAGAACCACAGAGCCAGGCCATGTGCCTTCCCATCTGCTACGAGGCTCCTGTCCTGGGCTGCCAGTCCCTGACTGCATGACATTAATCTACGCTGCCCCTTGTACCTGCCCTTTTCCCTCCCACCCGTCCCCCTCCAACTGGGTGACTCCAGAGATTCCCTCTGCCTCACTTCAGAACACTGGATGTGCACGTGCATGCACGTGCACACGCACACACACTTTGCCTCTCTTTGCCCAGTTGCTTTGCCATTGCAGAATCATCACTGCATCACACCATGTCTGAGTTTAGCCCTGTGTCCCACATGACAACCCCGCCCCCAACTCCTCTCCTGGTTCTACTTTCCTGGTATTGATTGTGGAAAGGAAAGACTCTCATCTTAGCACCCACGTCCTGCCAATGCTCCTCCCTCTCCTCCCCACCACCTCGTGCCTTCCACTTGTCCATGACACCCTATGCAACCAGGGGGAATGTTTGGAAGGTCAAGGAACATATCTGATCCATCTTTAACTCCCAACAAACTAGTGTGTGATAAACTAATGTGTGTTTGATGAACAGAGTCAAATATATGATACACTTATTAATAGTTCAACAGGGACTTCCCTGGTGGTCCAGTGGTGAAGAATCCACCTTACAATGCGGGTGATGTGGGTTCGATCCCTGGTCAGGGAACTAGGATACCACCTGCCATGGGGCAACTAAGCCAATGCACCACACCTACTGAGCCCACGTGACTCAACTAGAAAGCCTGTGTGCTGCAAACGATAGAGCCCACACACCCTGGAGCCTGTGTGCCACAACTAGAGAGAGAAAACCTGCACGCCACAACTAGAGAGAAGCCTGCATGCTGCAACGAAAGATCCCGCATGCCTCAACAAAGATACTATGTGCTGCAACTAAGACCCGATGCAGCCAAAAATAAATTAAATAAATAAATAAACAAATAACAGATCTTAAAAAAAAAGTTCGACAAAGAAAATACAAGGCCAATTTGGTTGGATATTAAATTTTTAATCACAATCTTATCATTTAAAAATCCTACAGATGTTATATTGACTTCTTTGCAAAGGATAAATTGGATTAAAGTTTGACTCTTTTGTTTGTATGTGTGTGTGGTATTTTTTTGGCTTGAATAAACATAGAATTTTCTTTATTTAGAGATATAAAATTGCCAGTATACTTTGAAATTTGGTCTTTTTTTTTTTTTTTTTTTTTTTTTTTTTTTGCTGTACGCGGGCCTCTAACTGTTGTGGCCTCTCCCGTTGCGGAGCATCAGGCTCCGGACGCGCAGGCTCAGCGGCCATGGCTCACGGGCCCAGCCGCTCCGCGGCATGTGGGATCCTCCCAGACCGGGGCACGAACCCGCGTCCCCTAGCATCGGCAGGCGGACTCCCAACCACTGCGCCACCAGGGAAGCCCTGAAATTTGGTCTTTTAAAATTAAATTTGACTGGAATTCAGTGATTTCTCTCATTCTGCACTTAATATAGAAATTTCATCACAGGAATTTTTCTTCTGTTCAGTTTTTTATTGTTACCTTTTTTTCTTCAATAATCTGATGTATTATTTAGACCCATGTTCTGGGATTATCACAGTTAAGCCTCATTGTGTTTTCTTTCTGTTAGTTTTACTATTTATGGGAGAACTCACAAAATTTGCCCTCTGTGGAACAATTAAATTTTTTTTGCAGTATTAATTTTATTCTTTGTTCACTCTTTTGAAGTTTTTAATTTCATTACTGCATTTATAATTTCTTTGCAGTAGGTTTTTGGGGAAAACTTTAATAAACTCATGAATTATTACTTTGGACCTAGAAGATATGAGACAAAGAATCTAGTACCACTGCTTAAACTGCTAAATATTTAGCCTCCTTCACACTATCCACTCCCACATACAAAACTTGCAAGTCCCTAAGGCAAAAAAAAATTGATAAAAAAGCCCAAACAGTTATATGATCAGTAGTAGAAAAGGCCCATATCTACTAACAAGATCCATTAATCTTGCTAAGATTTATACCTTCCACAGACAGTAGTTGAAGAACAAGTGCAGACCTGCATGGAGGAGCATATGGTGAGCCTTTCCAAGCCCTGCTGACCACCTTATCTCTAAGAGCTGCAGAGTGATTTTATACTGCTTTACAAAACTGGCAGAATGAGGACCTGGGAAAAGGTCTTATTCTCTCTTGTTTTTCTCTGCCGACAGTCTTTTATTAAAGAGAAATCTGTAACAGACTTTTCCATGAAACACTTGAAAATCAAAAATTGAAAGTTTGCACAGAAAATTTGAGAAAAATCTTAGAGCTGACTCAACTATTTGATTAGCTGACTTCAGAAATAATATTTTATTTATATTTTAAAAACAGATTTCACACATATTAGAAAGAGGTGACTAGCCATACAGTTCAGTCAAAGAAAGTGTTTCTACCATGTTATAACCCTGCTTCTCATCCATCTCCTATTTATCTAATGCTGCATGATTTTCATTTTCTTTCCTTAGGGGCTTCTGTTCCTGTTTCAAGGAGGCTGTATATTTGCTGATTCAATTGAGAATGCCAAAAACTTTTCTAAAATCTTCTATACATTTTCTTTTTTGGTTCTCTTTTCCCTGTCTGTATCATTTGGTATGTTTTTGTTTTACTTATCCTCAATAACAAATCTATTGAGCATGAGAATTTGACAATGCAGTGTTTTTGCAGTGTTCCAATGAATTGCCTTGGGTGCCCTTCTGTCTACTTGGCTGAATCAATTCCCTACTCATTCTACAGCTGGAAGGCAGATAATTGGTCTACCTCCTGGTTCAGTATCCAACAGTCTTTCATTTGTTTTACCTTTTCTGGCCTAAAATAAGATGATCTACCTTCACTATCTGAACAGATGAGGTGAACAAAATGCCATAATTTCCAGTATTCACTGCTACCAAATGGCTTCCAAATTTGCCCTCATGTACCACTCTTTATTTATGGGGACTGCACATTCCAAGCTGTAATGTTCCACTACATGCCTCATACATAATCTTACATACTGCCATTTTTCCAATTGTCACCATCACTGAGGGCCTGGGGAAAAAGAAGCCCAGGACCTTGACTGTCTCAAAATCAACCTCCGTGAACTAAAGGAACAATTGCCTTTTGCTAAACATTTTGGTGCCTTCCAAAGCCGTGTGACCCTCTCTTGTTGTTGCTGCCACTGTCACTACCACACACTTGGGCACCTATTTTTGCACACAATTTTGACATGACACTTGTAAAATGTGTCAAAATAGTCTTCTAAGTGTGGGTAAATTTGATGATTGCTTCAATAAACTGTAGCAGAAGCCAAGTTGCTGAGAATCCCATGGGGGGCCCTTTGGCTCTTTTGTTTTTGACACCACACCTCTCCAAATCAGAGGACCATGTAGCATACAATCCTTAGAACTAACATCTATATGTGTAATTCCCCAATCTATCTTTCCAACTGGAGACATTTTGGGCAGGGGGTGAGTCAGGGCTTCAGATGTTTTTAATCCTTCATTGTTCTCCCTAAAATTTACCAGTAAAAGAATGCTGAAATTCGGGGAGCAAAGACTCATGGTCTTTAGATTCATACTTTAAATGGTAGTGAGAGCCAGACATTCTACTTTGCTTACTCTAGCCCCTGTTCATCAACAATTTCACATTAGCTTCCTTCTGTCTAGTACTTTCCTCCCTCCCTCCTTCCCTCCATTCTTTCCTCCCTTCCATTTCTTTCATTGTAGTAGGATCTTTGTTTTCTTTCCAGTTTATATAATATTTTCAACCAATAAACATGGTGCTCTTATACAAGTTTATAATAACATTAGCAACTCAAGTTTGCAAAGAGTTGCCAAAATGTTTGCTTATTTGTTTTTAATTAGATCCTCAGGTTTTGCAGATAAGCCAACAAAGGCTCAGAATAAAATATTTGAATAGACTTCACATGGCTAGGAATTTTCAAAGTTAAAATTAAACCCAGAATGTATCATTTTTAAATTATTTTTTTCTAGTTTTAGTGAGATATAATTGACATAATATTGCATAAGTTTAAGGTGTATGTCCAACCCAATGATTTGATAAATATATATATATTGCAAAATGATTACCACAACAAGTTTAGTTAACATCCATCACCTCATATAGCCACAAATGTTTTTCTTGTGATGAGAACTTTTAAGATTTACTCTTTTAGCAACTTTCAAATATACAATACAGTATGACCATAGTTATCATGTTGTACATTACATGCCCCAAAATTATTTTTCTTATAACTGGAAGTATATAACTTTTGACTACATTCACAATTTCTTCTGCCCACCCCCCATCCCCCACCTCTGGTAACCACAAATTTAACCTCTGTTTCTGTGAGTTTGATTATTTTAGATTCCTCATACAAGTGAGATAAAGCAATATTTGTCTTTCTCTGTCTGACATTTTAATTAACATAGGGCCCTCAATGTTCATCCATGTTGTCACAAATGGCAGGATTTCCTTCTTTTTGATGGTTTCATAGTATTATATAAATTTTTCTTTTAACCATTTTCACTACCCATTCATTTGTCAGTAGATATTTATGTTGTTTCCATGTCTTGGCTATTGTAAATAATGCTACAATAAACATGGAAGTGAACATGTCATATCTCTTTGACAAAGTGATTTCACAGAATTGGAATTGCTGGATCATATGGTAGTTCTATATTTCATTTTTTGAAGACCCTCCATACTGTTTTCCATAATGGCTGCACCAATTCTTGTCCATCTTTAAATTTTCTATGTATGGTATCAAGTCAACTGCAAAACATAACAGTTTTACTTCTTCCTTTCCAAATTGGATGTCTTTTATTTCTTTTTATTGTCTGCTTCCTCTACCTATTTTTAAATTGTATTCTTTGTCCCTCTGTCTCTCTTTCTTTCCTGTTAACTTTGCAATGACTGAATTCTGATCAATTACCTGGTTTTGGGTGGTGTTATGAGGTTTCATCTTCTGGTGTCTTCCTAGTTATCTGAAACAAAAGTCACCTCAGTGGTGACTTCCAATGTTCCACAAGGTAGTAAGTGTACACAATGGTCAGGTTTTTACTGTACCCTTTCATGTTCATTCTCAGGTATGTTGGCTAACTTCAACTATTTCCCAAGGGAATATTAATTATTTATTACTAGGTATCTTCTAGTGAGAACTCTTTTGCCTAAAGACAGCTGAGTCCCAGATCTTATGATTTCATTTGCCTCTGGCAGAAATTATGTAGCTTTTTACTAAGTTTTCTTTCCAGAAACACTTCCATTTTGTGTGGGAATATTCCCCACAGTGACTATTTTTTGGTCCAAGATTTTTCTACTGGGTTTATCTCACATCAGGTAGTTTCCTCTTTTCTGACATATGTTGAGACCCTAACTTGGATGAAATCACTACACTTTTACATTCCTACTTTCTTGGACCAGTAGAATCAATACCACCTTTGAATCTGTATAACATGCAAATTCTTAGACTCCACCTCAAACCTGTTGAATAAGAAACTCTTGGGTGGTGTCAGGTAATCTGCATTTTAACAAGTCCTTCAGGTGATTCTGAAGTGTGCTAAAGTTTGTAAATGCTCACTCTCCCAGGGCATTTCAACTTTGTTGGAGGTAAAAAAAAGAAGAAAGCTGGCTGGAAGGATAAACATTTAAAAAAAATGGTCTCAGGGTTTTTGATATGCTAGTCTTATTTAATAATCATGACTCAAAACTGCTTCCCTTTTTTCAGCTTTAGGACTCTCCCATATTACCAGCTGGCCTTGTTCTTAGTAGCTGTCTGTCAATTTGTTGTGTCATTAGCATTTCCAGAGTTATTTTACATTGGATAGGTTTTAATCTACTAGGGAAATAGAGATTATGATAGACCATCATGATGAAATTTGGTGAGACGTAGTATTTTTTCACATAGTTTTCTCTCCTCTGTAAAATATGGGGACATATTCCATCAGAGACATCACAAACCAAGTTATATCTGGTTGACATCTGTTTTTTATCACTACATAATCTAATGATACAGAATTAGTGGGAAATATCTTTACCTGCTTGTTAGCCATTCTTTTATTCTTGCAGTATTTATGTTTGCTTTTGCAATGAAGAAGAGTTAAATTGTCTTAAATCTCTTAATCTTCATATGGACCTTTAATGACAAAGGTAAATTTTTCAAATAAGAAGTCTAATAAGCATATTTAATTAGAAATTTTAATTCTAATGGCATGAACCTCTTTTTAGACTGGTGGAGAACAACTTGTTCAGCCAGTTGGTTTCGTGTTGAATACACAAAATTATTAAAAAACGATTATAACCAAGCAACACACACACAAAACCAGAAAAATTGGATTAATAGATCAAAAAACACAGTCATCAACCCAAGCTGAGCGCTCTGCATGGACGCATCTTATATCTTTTACACCTTCCTTGTTTCTTTTTCTTACTGGTTTTATACCACTTGCAACATAATGTCTTGGAACAAGAAAATAAAAACAGTTGCTCCCAAATATACTGCTTTTTATGTATCAGAAAAACAATGTGCGAAAAAAAATTAATTGTTAGTGCTTAAACACAGTGTTCTGCAAATTGAAAGAAATGCCTATAGGAACTTTCTGTTAAGTCATCTCTATCTGGAAATACCACAGTAATTGTTGGGTAACCTAGGGTCTGTCTCATACAAAAGGTTTATTCTATGAAGGTTATGTTTTAGCTTTTAAATCATTTGGGACTGAAAAAAATTACATCTGCTAAAGGATGTCCTTTATGTTAAAGGGAAATGATAACAGTCCAAAATTCAGATCTAAATGAAGGAATAAAGAGAACCAAAAATGGTAAATATGTGGATAAATATAAAAAAAAAGTGTTCTTTATTCTTATAATTTACTTGAAAGTAACTGTCTGTTTAAAGCAAAAATAATAACGCTGTAAAAATAATGTTTCTAACAATATAGAGGTAAAGGTGATGACAGCAGTTACACAAAAATTGAGTAGGTGAATAAATGGAAATATGCCATTAATATGTGTACTTATCAAATTTGTGAAGTGAGGGATGTAAATTATGTGGTAAGCTGAATAATGGTCTCCCAATCATATCCACATCATAATCCACAGAACCTGTGAATATGTAACCTTATATGATAAAAGAGACTTTGCAAATGTGATTTAGTTAAGGATCTAGAGATAGGGAGATTATTTTGGATTATGGAGGTGGGCCCGATGTCCTTATCAGAGGGAGACAGGAGGATCAGAAAGCAGAGAGAAAGGTATAAGGATGGAAGCAGAAATTAGAGAAGGCAGAAGATTGTTGACTCTCAAGATCTAGGAAGGGACCACAAACTGCAGAACCAGTTGGTCTGTAGAAGCTGGAAAAGGCAAGGAAATAGATTCTTCTCTAGAACCACCAAAAGGAATGCAGGCCTGACAACACTTTGATTTTAGAACAGTAAAACGAAGCTCACACTTTTTTTAAAAATTGAAATATAGTTCATTTAAAATATTATATTAGTTTGACATGTACAGAATAGTGATTCACTGTTTTTAAAGATTATACTCCATGAAAGTTATTACAAGATAATGGCTATAATTCCCTGTGCTATATGATATATATATACCCCTGTTGCTTATCTATTTTATATATAGTAGTTTGTATCTCTTCATCTCCTACCCCAGATTTGCCCTTCTCCTCTTCCCTCTTTCCATGGATAATCACTAGTTTGTTTTCTATACCTGTGAGTCTGTTTCTGTCTTGCTATATACTTTCATTTGTATTAGTTTTTAGATTACACACATGTGATTTCATACAGTATTTGTCTTTCTCTGTCTGACTTATTTTACTAAGCATAATATTCTCAAGGTCCGTCTACATTGCTGAAAATGACAATATTTCATTCTTTTTATGGCTGAATAATATTCCATTGTGTATATATATATTTATATACACATATATATATATACATATACATACATATATATACACATATATATACATATATGAGACATCTTATAAATCCAGTCATCTGTTGATGGACAACTAGGTTGCTTCCATGTCTTTGTTATTGTAAGTGTTGTAAGGAACATTGGGGTGCATGTATCTTTGTGAATTAGTGTTTTTGCTTTTTTCTGGGTATATACCCAGCAGTGGAATTGCTGAATCATATGGTACTTCTATTTTTAGTTTTTTGAGGAAATTCCATACATTTTTCCATAGTGGCTGCACCAATTTACATTCCCACCAGCAGTGTAGGTGTATTCCCTTTTCCCTACATCCTCTCCAACATTTGCTATTTGTAGACTTTTTGATGATAGCCATTCTGACAGGTTTGAGGTGATATCTCACTGTTTCCATTTATATTTCCCTAATAATTAGTGATATTGAGCATCTTTTCATGTATGTGGTAGCCATCTGCATGTATTGTTTGGAAAAAATGTCTATTTAAGTCTTCTGCTCATTTTTTGATTGGGTTTTTTTTGATATTGAATAGTATAAGCTTTTTATATATTTTGGGTATTAACCCCTTATCAGTGATATCATTTGCAAATATTTTCTCCAATTCCACAGGTTGACTCTTCCTTTTGTCAATTGTTTCTTTTGCTATGCAAAGGCTTTGAAGTTTAATTAGGTTCAATTTGTTTACTTTTGCTTTTATTTCTTTTGCTTTGGAGACAGATCCAAAAAAATATTGTTGCATATTTTGTCAGAGTGTAAAGCCTATGTTCTCTTCTAGAAATTTTATAGTCAGGTCTTACATTTATATAGTTTAGTTTTGTATATTATATGAAGGAATGTTCTAATCTCATGTTTTACATGTCACTGTCTGGTTTTCCCAGCACAATTTATTGAAGAGACTGTCTTTTTTCCATTGTATATTCTTGCTTTTTTTGTCATAGATTAATTGACCATAGGTGTGTGGGTTTATTTCTGGGCTCTCTGTTCCATTTATCTATGTGTCTGGTTTTGTTCTAGTACCCTGCTGCTCTGATTAGTGTAGCTTTGTAGAATAGTCTGAAGTCTGGGAGAGTGATACCTCCAGCTTTGTTCTTTTCTCAAGATTGAGTTGACTATTTGGGTTCTTTTGTGGTTCCATATAATTGTAGGATTATTTATTCTAGTTCTGTGAAAAATGTCATGGGTGTTTTGATAGGGTTTACAGTAAATCTATAGATTGCTTTGTGTAATACAGCCATTTTAACAACATTAATTTTTCCAATCCAAGAACATAGGCTATCTTTCCATTTATTTGTATCTTCTTCAGTTTCTTTCATCAGTGTTTTGTAGTTTTCAGAGTATAGGAATTTCACCTCCTTGGTTAAGTTCGTTTCTAGGAATTTTATTCTTTTTGATGTGATTTTAAATGGGATTGTTTTCTGGCTTTCTCTTTCTGATAGTTCATAATTAGTGTATAGAAAAACAACAGATTTCTGTATATTAATCTTGTATGCTACAACTTTGCTGAATTCATTTATTAGTTCTAGTAGTTTTTGGGTGGAGACTTTAGGGTTTTCTATATAAAGTATCATGTTATCTGCAAACAGTTGCAGTTTTACTTTTTGTCTTACAACTTGGATACCATTTTTCTTTTTCTTGTCTGATTGCTGTGTCTAGGACTCCTAGTACTATGTTAACTGGAAGTGGTGTGAGTGGGAATCCTTGTCTTGTTCCTGATTGTATAGGAAAGGCTTTCACCTTTTCATTGTTGAGTATGATGTTAGCTGTGGATTTGTCATCCATGGCCTTTATTATGTTGAATATTGTGTCATTTAAGACCATTGTTGCCTTGTTGATTTTTTTTGTCTGGATGATCTGTCTACTGATGTAAGTGGGGTGTTAAAATTTCCTACTCTTATTGTTTTATTGTCAAGGTCTCTTTTTGTGTCTTTTAGTATTTGCTTTATACATTTAGGTGCTCCTGTATTGGGTGCATATATGTTAACAAGTGTAATATCTTCTCTCATATTGATCCTTTTATTATTATATAATGCCCTTCTTTTTTTGTTATAAACTTTGTTTTAAAGTATAGTTTAAAGTCTGGTATGTATCTTGCTACCCCCATGTTCTTGTCATTTCCATTTGTATGCAATAATTTTTTCCATCCCCTCACTTTCAGTTGTGTGTTTCTCTAACTCCGAAATGAGTTTCCTGTTGGCAATGTGTAGAAGGGTCATGATTTTTAATCCAATCAGCCAACCTATGTCTTTTGATTGGGACATTTAGTCCACTGACATTAATTATTGATAGGTATATACTTATTGCCACTTTATTAGTTGTTTTCCAGTTCTCATAGTGCTTCTCTGTTCATTTCTTCTTTTGTTTCTTCTCTTGTGGTTTGATACTTTTTTTTTTTTGTAGTATGTGTGTTCTTTCTTTTTATTTTTTGTGTATATTGCAAATTTTTGATTTGTGGTTACCATGGGATTCATAAATGTTGACCTATAAGTATAATTACTTGTCTTACACTGGCAGTCATTTATGTTCAAATATCTTCTTAAAAACCTACATTTTTATAGCTCTCTCCTATATTTCATGTTTTTGTTGTTATATTTTGCATTTTCATGTTTATCCCTTAACTGTTTATTGTATTTATAGTTGTTTTTACAACTTTTGTTTTTTTAATCTTCACACTGGCTTATTTAAGTTTTTGATTCTCAGTCCTTGCTATATATTTGTCTTTCCTAGTGGATTTTTCCCTTTCCTATAGACTCTTACTTCTTCTCCACTTAGACAAGACCCTTCAACATTTCTTTTAGGGTAGGTTTAATATTGATGAAACTTTTTAGTTTTTGCTTGTCTGAGAAGTTCTTTATCTCTCCTTCTATTTTAAATGATAATTTTGCTGGGTAGAGTATCTTAGGTTTCAGGTTTCCCCCTTTCCTCACTTTGAATATATTGTGCCACTCCTTTCTGGCCTGCAAAGTTTCTGCAGATAAATAAGCTGATAGACTTATGGGGATTCCTTAGTATATGATTCTTTCTTTTTGACTTGCTATGTTTAGAATTCTCTCTTTATGTTTAACTTTTGCCATTCTAATTATGATATTTCATGTTGTGGGTCTATTTAGATTCATCTTGTTTGGTACTCTCTGTGCTTCCTGTACCTGAATTTCTGTTTCCTTCTTTAGGTTTGGGAAGTTTTCAGCTATAATTTCCTCAAATACATTTTCAGCCCCCTTCTCTCTCTTTTCTCCTGGGAATCCTATAATATGAATGTTTGTATGCTTAATATTATCCCAGAGAGCTCTTAAATTGCTTTCAATTGTTAAAATTTGTTTTTCTTTTTGCTATTCTGGTTGGGTGATTTACATCTTTCTATCTTCCAGGTTACCTTTGTGTTCTTCTGTATCACCTAGTTTGGTATTCATTCTTTATAGTGTGTGTTTTATTTTATTTTTTCTGCTATTGAATTATTAATTTCTGATTGGGTCTTTTTTATATTTTCTAGTCTTGTTAAAGTATTCCCTGCTTACATCAATTTTTTTTCCCAATTCAGTTAACATTTTTATTACCAATGTTTTGAATTCTTTATCTGGTAAATTGTTTATTTCTGTTTCATTATTTACATTTTTTAAGGGTTCTCTTTTGCTCTTTCAATTGAGAGTTCTTCCTCTGCCTTCTCATTTTGCTTAACTTTCTCTGCCTTTATGAATTTAGGTGAAACAGTTACCTATTGTGCTCCTGAATGGGTGTTATTTTTTTAAATTAATTAATTAATTTTAACATCTTTATTGGCATATAATTGCCTTACAATGTTGTGTTAGTTTCTGCTGTAAAACATAGTGAATCAGTTATATGTATACATATAACCCCATATCCCATCCCTCTTGTGCCTCCCTCCCACCCTCCCTATCCCACCCCTCTAGGTAGTCACAAAGCACTGAACTGATCTCCCTGTCTGTGCTATGCAGCTGCTTCCCACTAGCTATCTATTTTACATTTGGTAGTGCATATATGTCAATGCTACTCTTTCATTTCATCCCAGCTTACTGTTCCCCCTCCCCATGTCCTCAAGTCCATTCTTTACCTTTGTGTCTTTATTCCTGTCCTGCACCTAAGTTCACCAGAACCTTTTTTATTTTTTTCTTTAGATTCCTGAATGGGTGTTCTTATGTGAGACCATCCCTAGAAAGACTTTTATTGTCTTTATTCCTGTCCTGCACCTAGGTTCATCAAAACCCTTTTTTTTTTCTTTAGATTCCTCAATGGGTGTTCTTATGTGGGAGCATCCCTAGAAAGAGTGTGTGTACTCAATGCCTTTGGTGGAAGATCTGGATTTGATGCTGATGTCATTCATGTCTTTCCTCAGGTTGTGCTGGTAGCTATCACCTTGGTAGGACATGGTGCTGGAGATAGTGGGGCTACAGCTGGTGCCATGGGTGAGGCAGGACTTCCCGTTTGCTCAGTGGCCATCACCACCCTATCAGGAACAGGGTCTGATCACAAGTTGCTGGAACAGAAGCTCTGAGGTTGGTTCTGAACTGGCTCTGTTCCCTTTAAGAGTGTCTTTTCTCCTCTCCCTCTACTGGACTCTTGCCCAAGAGGTGGGGGGAGTGTTGAAGCAAATGGGGCTCATGTATAGATAGAGCTTTTTTTTTTTTTTTTTCGCAGTATGCAGGCCTCTCACTGTTGTGACCTCTCCCGCTATGGAGCACAGGCTCCGGATGTGCAGGCTCAGCGGCCATGGGCCACGGGCCCAGCCGCTCTGCGGCATGTGGGATCCTCCCAGACCGGGGCACGAACCCGTGTCCCCTGCATCGGCAGGTGGACCCCAACCACTGCGCCACCAGGGAAGCCCTAGCTAGAGCTTTTATGAGCTGCTGTGCAGACTTCCGCAGCACCTCAGGTGCAAATGCCCTTTGTCCCTCACAGCTGACTTCTGCCCCCAGTCTCCGCCTCTTTGGCCCTGTTTGGAAACTGCTCCACAGGGAAAGCAGGGCCCATGTGGACTCTCATCATGTATTGGGGTGTGAACTATGGTGGAGCAGCAACCATCAGAGGTCTGGGCTATTTCTGAGGATGTGCTTGAATAAATGCCAGCAATGACTGCTGCTGCCCCAGCAGGTTGTGCCTCAGGACCAGGTTGCCTCTGCATCCCACAATCAAGTCTTTTTCCCTGTGTTGGCTGCCCTAGATTCAGTGCCACACTATGATATGGAGCAAGCAGGACTGGAATGTTCACTCAGCTCAAGCTGGTGTGTATGGCGAGGTGGTCATGGGAAACCTGGCAGCCACTAGAACAGACCTCTCTCTCTGCCCTGCCTCAGGGGCAAGCCAGTATGCATGAACTCCTCATCTGGAAAGTCCAGGATTCCCACAGCCCTTCTGTCTCTCCCAGCCAACCTCGAACCAGTTAAAAAGGCTTGTCTTCCTTGAATAAGACCACAGGACTTAGGCATCTAGTCTGTGGTTCAAGCTGCCTACTCCCCAAGGCAGGTTTCCACCCATGTAACCTCCCTTTTCCTCTGAGTCCCCACCCAGGGGCACAGGTCCCGACTCAATTGCTTTTTTTCCCCTTCCTACCTGATTACATGTGTATCTTTATTACAGCCTTGGTTGTACAGAAGTCCTCCTGCCAGTTTCCAGTTAGTTTTTCAGTGAGAATTTTTCATATATAGATGTATTTTTGATGTGTTCATGGAGGGATGTCAGCTCCATGTCCTCTTACACTTCCATCTTGCTCCCTCCTCCCAACTTCACACTTTAGACTTCCAAAAGTATAAGATATTAAGTTTGTGCTGCTTAAGCCTTGAAGTTTGTGGTAATTCGCTCTAGCAGCAATCAGAAACACAAGTTTGAAGTGGAAAGAATCAAAATTCTCAAGGCTCTCTAACTTTGTGATACTCAACCAATAATCTTTATTTCTTGGACAGATATGATGAGGGAAGGGGAAATGTGAATTAGGAACTGTGCAGTATCAGATGTTAAGTGTGATGTGTGAAGAGGGAAAGTATTGATTCTAGCCCCTGACAAAATAAGAATGTTAGTCCTAGAGTAAACACTAAGATAATAATAAAATGAGATAGAGGTTAAGAATCCAATATAAAAAATAAAATGAATAAGAAATAAAGTGGGACACTAAAATACATTTGATTAATCAAAAATAATGTGAGGACTTCCCTGGTGGCACAGTGGTTGAGAATCTGCCTGCTAATGCAGGGGACACAGTTTCGAGCCCTGGTCTGGGAAGATCCCACATGCCGCGGACCAACTAGGCCTGTGAGCCACAACTACTGAGCCTGAGCGTCTGGAGCCTGTGCTCCACAACAAGAAAAGCTGCGATAGTGAGAGGCCCGCACGCTGTGATGAAGAGTGGCCCTCGCTTGCCACAACTAGAGAAAGCCCGCACACAGAAACAAAGACCCAACACAGCCACAAATAAATAAAATAAAAATAAATAAATAAGAAGACCTTAAGATTATAATTTTAAAAAAATGTGAGAAAGGTGAAAAGGAAGAAAAATAACAAAAAAGGAAGAATCAAAAGGAAGTAGTAAGATGATAGGCTTAAACCTAACAATATCAATAATTTCACTAAATGTAAATAGGAGAAAAAACAGCATCAAAATTCATGAAACAATGAATTTTGAATTGATGAATTCAAAATAAATGAATTAACTAAACAAATTTACCATCACAATAGGATATTTTAACAATCCTCTCACAGTAATTGATAGACCATGTAGACAGAAATTTAGTAACTATATAGAAGATTTGGAAAACACTATAACCACTGAATCTAATTGATGTCTAGAGAGAATTACATACAGCAACTTCAAATTACATATTCTTTTAAAGTACAAATGGAACATATAGTCTAAATGATTGTACATAAAATTATCAGTAAATAACAAACTATTGAAATTAAACAAAGCATAGATTAGAAAAGAATTAAATTAGAAATTAATAACAATAGGATATCTGGATAATTCCATAACCTATAGAATTCAAGAATTATACTTCTAAACAGCCTGCAGGGTGAAGAAAATATCATGAGGAAAATTAGGAAATATTTCAAACTGAATGATAATTAAAAGAGCATATTAAAATTTGTGGAATGCAGCTATAGCAATACTTAAAGAGAAATGTACAGCTCAAAAATGCTTATACTGGAAAAAAAACTGATTGGAAGTAAATGATCCATATTTCTACTTTAAGAACCTAGAATAAGATGAGCAAATTAAATCCAAAATAAATAAGGGGAAATAACTAGTATGATAAGAGTAGAAAACAATGAAATAGAAAAATGACAAATAAATATATATGTATGTATCTATATATATTTAAATAAACAAAATTGCTAAGCCACTAGTTAGACTAATCAAAAAAAAAAATAGGGAGAGAAAATAGATTGCAACATCAGGAATGAAAGAGAATTTATTACCTCAGATCCTACAGGTAGTAAAAAAGTACAACAAGAGCACATTGTAACAGCTTTATGCTAATAAATTTGACATATCTGATAAAATGGAGAAGTTCTTTGAAATATATGCATTACCAGAACTGACACATAAAGAAACAAAAAAAAATCTCAATATCTTTAAATGTTAAAGAAATTGAATTTGTAATTACAACATTTTCACAAAGGAAACTCCAGATTCAAATAATTTCACTAATGAATTCTCCCAATCATTTAAGAAGAAAAAAATCAGTCAAACACAAACTCTTTTCAGAAATAGAAGAGGAAAGAACATATTCCCACTCATTTTTTACAAGGCCAGCATATCCCTGCTATTAAAGTTTTACAAAGAATTTATAAGAAAACAAAACTACAGACTAATATCCATTATCAATATACATATAAAAATCCCTGCCAAAATATTTGCATATTAAATGCGGAAATATATGAATAGTATAATTTATTAGGGTCAAGTAGTTTGATTCTAAGAATACAAAGTTAGGTTTAAAAATTAATCAATGTAATTTACTACATTAAGAGAATAAAGGAGAAACATCATATGCTTATATGAATAGATGTAGAAAATGCATCTGACAAAATTCAGCATTTTCTGGTGATGAAAATTCCCCAAAATGTAGGAGTTGAAGAAAACTTCCTAAACTCAATACAGGCAATGGCAAATAGCCTTCTCTTAAACTATATTTAGTGATGAAATATTGAACACTTTCCCTTTAAGATGTGGAAGAGGACAAGGGTTTCTTCTCACCACCTCTACCTATTGTTCTGGAGGTCTGATCAGTTTAATGAGGCATTGGAATTTGACAAAAAAAGGAAGTAGGACTGTCTTACTTTATGGATGACATGGTTTGTGTTTATAGAAAAATCCTAGAGAAAACACAAAAAAATACTAAAACTTTAAATAAGTGAATTTAGTAAGTTTGCAAAACTCCAAGTTCACTATACAAAAAATCAACTGTATTACTGTATACAAAGAAAAAACTATTGGAAAATATAATTAAATACCATGATCTTTGAAAATTCTTAGAGATAAATTTAATAAAACATGTACAATACCTCTATAGTGAAGAATGCAAAAATATTCCTGAGAGAAACTAAACAAAACTTAAATAAATGGAGAGATATACCATGCTTATGGATTAAATACACAGTAATATTAAGATGTCTGTTTTCCAATTTATATAGATTCATCCAATATTAGTCCAAATATCTGCAGGTATTTTTTGTAGAAATTGACAACCTGGTTCTGCAATTTATATGGAAATGCAAAGGACCCCAAATGACCAAACCTAAGGATTTGAAATCTCTGATATCAAGACAGTATAAAGGAACAATTATCAATACAGTGTATTATTAGCATAAGAATAGACTTATATAAATGGAATAAAATGAAGAGTCCAAAATTAGAGTCACATTTATAAGGTCAATTGACTTTAGAAAAAAGATGCAGAAGCAATTTAATGGAGAAACAATAGTCTTTTCAATAAATAGTGTTAAAACAACTGGACATCTGTGGAGTAAAAACATTAATATTGACCTCTACCTCACACCATACAAACCTTTAAGTTGAAATGATATTAAATATAAATATACAAAATTATAAAGTTCTGAAAAGAAAATAAAGTAGAATATTTTCATGATCTTGGAGTAGGAAAAGATTTCTTAGGTTATAAGAAGCATAAGATAAGAAACTAAAATTTTAAGTTAGGCTTTATCAAATTAAAAACTGCTTCTTACCATTACAAAATAAATAGGCAAGCTGTGTACTTGGATATTTTGGAGAAAATATTTACAATATGTATATTTAACATAAGATTTTACCCATAATATATAAAGAATTTTACAAATCATTAATAGATAATCCAATAAAAAATCAAAAAGTTTTCACAGACACTTCAAAAAAAGATACATGAATGGCCACTTAACACACAAGAAGTAGCTCAACATAGTTATTTAGAATAAAAATTCAGATGGAAATTATAATGAGGTATCACTACAAACCCCTTGGAAAGGCTAAAATTAGAAATACCAAAAATACTAACTGTTGTTTAGAATGTAGAGCAACTGAAACTCTCAGGTATTGCTGGTCAGAGTGTAAAATGATACAACTACTTTCAAAAATAGTTTGGAAGTTTTATCAGGTTAAATATATTCTTACCCTAGGACCCAGCAATTTGACTCCTAGGTATTTATCCAAGAGAAATAAAAAAATATGTTTATAAGAAGACTGGTCAAGAATGTTCATAGCAGCTTAATTCATAATAGACAAAAACTAGATTTAATTCACATGTCCATCAACAGGAGAATGGATAAATAATTTGTGGTATGTTCTCATAAAGAACTACTGCGTAGAGAAAAAAATGATCTGCTGATATATTCAACGATGTGGATGAATTTTAGACACATTGAGTGAAAAAAGTCAGACAAAAAGAATATCTACCGATGATTCCTTATGTATGAGGTTCTGGAATAGGCAAAATTAATCTATGCTGAAAGAAATCAGAAATATGGTTGCCTATCAAGGTGTGCAGAGCTGGGATGGAGCCAGAAGGAGCATTAAGTAAATTTCTGGGATTTTGAAAATAATCTGTGTTTTGATAGGCATATGAATTATATGAATGTATATATTTTTTATGTTTGCTAGACATCAAAAGATTCATGCTGGAACAACCTGATGGATGTAGGGATTATGTGTAGAACTTTCTTTGCTATGAAGCTCTTAGTAAACATTAGAGAATTCTACAGGAAACAAGCATATGAATAAATATGCATTTCTTATGGCAGTAGCTTACAATATTGTTATATTAGTATACCTCAATTAAAATAAACAGCCCTAGCTAGTCTACAAATTTCATGCCATGTTTCACATATTTACATGGGGCACACCTCATAGAATTATCACAATTTTAATGTTTTTTCTTATTTCATATATTAGTTTTCCATAACTCTTACCCTACGCACACAATTTACATGTCACCAAACCAACAAGAGTGAATAAACATAGCTCAAGATGTGCTCAGATTTAACGTTATTAAACAATGACACTTAATTTTTCTTTTACTTTTATTTCTTTGGATGTGTTTTAAAATTCTGTTTCCCAAACTATGGAAATGAGTGTCAACTGCAGATCTGATTCAAATGCATATACCACATTCTAACCCAGATCTACCAAATAAGAATCTATGGGTGTTTTTCCAAATAATTACATTAAAAACAAACAAACAAACAACAACAAAAAAAGCTCTTTTGGTGATTCTAATTTACAATAAAGTATAAAAGCCTCTTTTATAGATTAGAATTTCTCCATCTTTATTGCACATTAGAATTAATGAAATAAAATTTATGTTTTATGGCAAGACAAGAAAAATTTAAATGTAAATATTTTCTCTGTCCATTTGGGTCTCTTCCCTCCCTTTTAGTGTGTATTGTGCATCTGCATTAACTGGAAGGCGATAACATTCCTTCTTAATCTTGAAAGATCTTGAAAGATCAGGATGACCCACCACTCACTTTATACATGCAGATCTGGATTGTTGATATGTCATTTGATGTATAGACTTTTGTTTGAAAAATTTACATAACTCTGCTTTGACCTCTAATGGGTGGAACAGTCTTCACAGCTTTCTAAAAGACTGTCTCCCAGGTTATAATCCTCAGGTTGGCTCAAATAAAGTTTTCTATTTCTTTCTTAGATTGATTCTTGTTTACTTTTTTCATCAACAAAATCATTCGGGGAACTTTAAAATATGTACTGGCTTTTGTCAATACCATTTATCCACCATCCTGCATTGAATCTGGGCTGGCTTATCATGTAGGTGACCATACATTTGGTATAATTTCTTCGGCACAAAGAATTTTATTTCCATCCAAAATATTCCACATTTTTTTCTAGTAATGCTTGAACTCACCCTGTTCCCCAGTCCCCCAAAACAACATTCACACTCTTCTATTAAAGATAAAGCTTAAAATGCAAATACTCCCATGAAAAGAAAAGTATTGTTTCCCAAGAGTGGCACTGTTTGAGCACTTAAAGGAAAAAGGGTAGAATCACCAAAGTGGACTAGGCTATGGTGGGGGATGGACATTTGCAAGGTCATTGGGCTACTCAACACAGAATTTGCCCTTCATGGTTTTGCCATAAACTAGTCTGTTCTACAAAGCAGAAAATGTTACTGGACATAGACTGTCATTACAGATAAGCGAAAATAAGCAATGTCTGCCTTCCATGAATTTATGATCCTGTAGACATGAAGGGGTTCTAAGAGTGATGGAATTTACAGAGAGAATGTGATTGGCCATTGGTTTGTTCTTGATAATCTACAAAATCTATCTCTATAATCCATGAAGATTTGTCTAGAAAAATTGACTCTGCCTTCTTGAACTTGTATGTCAAGAGTCACCCAATTCTAAGAAAATAAAAGATAATTAAAAGACAACAAAATTCTCTGTATAATATGTAATTAACTGGAGAATTGAGGAAGGCTTGCTCTGCTTTTAGTGGCTGATTAAGTGCAAATATTTTCATCCTACTGTTAGGGAACCATTGACTGAAATCACCTGCTTTGGCCAGTTGCATTAATAACCACTTGCATGAGTTGTCTCACAGCAGGGGGTCCCAATAAGGAACATGGTGCTGCCGCTGAAAACTAACTGGGAGAATTCAGGAGGGGTCAAAAGGAAGGAGGAGAAGTCGGCACATAATATGTCCTGCCAACCTCCCAGAAACCCTCACACTGGAATCCATCCTGGCTGAGAGATGTGTGTGCCACCAGGAAGGACCCTGAGTCAGAACAAATATGGGCACAAGCAAGATGATTGGCCGGAGACAACTGGAAAACTAACCCATTACCATAAAACCTGAGACTGCAATCCACGTGGCAAAGCAGTTCTCCTGAGTTCCCTTACCCTACTACTCTCTGCTAAAGAACAGTTTTCTGATAAAGTCTTTTACTTTGTTAATATGTGTGTCTCCTTGGACAATTCATTTCCGAGTGTTAGACAAGAGCCTACTCTCAGGCCCTGGAAGGGCCCCCCTCCTAGAAACACAACCAATCAAAGTGAATTTTTCTATGCTTCTAATCTGAGCAAGGCTCAAAACCACATAGGAGATGAAATAGTGCCTTAGTCTGATCATTAAAAATTGAATTATGGACCAGTCTGAGACCTACTGATGAAAAACTAAGGCAAATCATTACTGTTGTTTTAGACAGTGGTCTTCAAAGTGAGAGATGTGATAAAAGTGTTACAACATTTATTTATATTTATGCATGTCTTGGAAAGGATGTTTTAGTAAAATCAAATTGATAGTAGTGAATGTATGATATGAATAATGTATAAATAAATACTTATACACTGGAGGTACAGGTTTAAAAAGTTGTTACTAATGAGGTGCATGATTAAAAAAATTTAGTGATTTAAATTATTTTGAAAAATAGTAAGTTTTACTTTGGGAGGTCTACTTTATATACTGCTTCCTTTCACTGATGACGATTATCACTTAGAGTGAATGGCAGCAGTAAAAATGTCATCTGTAATGTACTCTCTTTTTTGACCTGGAGCATAAATGAATTTTTTTTCCCATGATTTTCAGCTATAGACATGTAGGGTGGCCTTTGTGTCTCATCTGTGGTCTGAAGCTTCTGTTTATAGACAATCTCCACTCATTAGGAAGCATCTCAGAAAGTCACAGTTGAAAGGCACCTCAGATATTTGTTCTGCCTCCTTATTTTAAAGATGAAGAAACTGGGATCAAAGGGAGAGGCGGTGAAAAGATGTAATTAAAGTTACTCAGTTAAGTCAAGAGTGCTCCTTGATACTACAAACAGTGCTGTTTCTATTTTTCTAGAAACATGCCCAATGTGTTTACCAGGAGATAGTAACTATTAGCACTAAAGGGGCATCCACTTTCCATATTTCATAACAAAATGACATTGAGTATAATCACTGCTTAGTATTTCTGACAATGGCAATTGCTATCTGGCTGGTAGGACTGGAAGGAATCTATAAATCTTTAGCTATTTATTAAGAGGAAAGTAAGTTTGTTTTTTGTTTCTCATGGAAAATAGGAACATATTTACATAGAGATTTTTAAAATTAACTCAAAGTTTTCTGTATTATATTTGTTTATGGATATAGTGAGAGCTGTATCTGTAGGTTGCTTCTTCAATAAGATGCATTTTGTTATTATTCCAGTATTTTTCTATCATTTATGTTGACATGCAAAGAAATATAAGATATCCTTGGGAAATCAAGACTAATACATGTTAAATATTGAGAACATACCCAATTACATTCTAATTTAGAAGGTATAGGTGTTAGAAATTAATTTGCCTTTCAAATTAATGCTTTCTCAAAGAAAATTAGAGAAAATATTTTAGTATTTCATCTCCCTAGCCTCTGACTCCTGTAGGTATTCATCCAGACTTTCTGACAGGAAGCATTTAAGCAGCTTTAGTTGCTCCTTTGATTCCGGTTCAGTATTAGTCTCCCCCAGGAAGCCTTTGTCTAATGTCATTCTCTAATCATTCTTTCTTTATAATCAGGCTTTGACTCTGTAACTCTTGTGAGTTATGCTTGGCTCCTGTATTTCCCAAAGCTACACTTCTTCCAGTCTTCCTGTGTGCTATGTTCTCAAACTAAAATTTTGATTAGTTTTCTGTGTCTTGTTTGGTTAGCTGCTTTTCCAAGAGCTGCAGTTTGATCTTGGAAACTTAGAAATGGATGGTATCTTCTACTGCATGCTCATAAGGTTATGGTCTGCCTGTTGATCATTAGAGGCTCTTATTTATCACAAAAGCTTCATGCAACCTCACCCATATTAAGATACACTTACTAAATACCCACAGTGTTCTCCACTCCATGAGAGAGTCTTTAACGCTCCTTCCAGACAGGAGGATGGAAGCTTGTCTCTTCTTGTCATAAAACCATGGGGTTTGGCTCTTGCATGCAGGGTTACTTTAAGGGAAAGATAATTAATACTGGATAAATGAACATTAGGCTTGGACATATTCTATTGTTGACACCAAGTCTAAGTTCAGAAACCTAAAGCAGATGTAAAAGTTTTAGTATAAAACACAAAACACAACACAATTCACCCTCCCAGTACTGATGCAATGGTTTGAGAAGAATGCCTCTGGTTGTCTTGGCATGCTGACTGCTGGGTCTTGTGTTTTGTAGCCTGGAAGAAGATGGGGCAATGCATTTTTCATCAACAAACCACTGAGCAAATGCAAGCCTCTTGTCAAAACAACAGTACTATTTTTGAATTTTTTTTCTTTTTAAATAATGTCAACTTTTCAGGACAGTTGAAAGAGTCAGAGAGAAAACTTCCATGTACTGTTTACTCATTTTCCACATTTCTTTATAAGACCCTTTAACACTTGAGTGTATATTTCCTATGAACAAAGATATTCACTCTCATAACCATAGCACAACTGTCAAATTCAGGAAATTTAATGCTGATGAAATAATTTTTGTGAATATTTCATGCACATAAAGAAGCATATTGCAGCTTTAATGTATATCCATAAGGTCAACCTTATTGTTTCTTCATTTTAGCCCTTCTATATATTTATATTAATTTACTTATCTTCTGGTCCATTTAATCTGTCCTATACTGAGTGTATGTTAAAGTCTTTTATTATTAACATGATATTATATTTTCTTATATTCCCTGTATTTTTGTCTTTATATAGGTGATTGCTGGTTTTTGTGTATCTTCATTGTAAACTGTACCATTAGCCATTATAAGATAATCTTAGTTTCAATTAATGATTTTTGGCCCAAGTTCTATGTTGTCTAATATGGAGATAACAAGCACTTTATTACTGTTACAGTAAATCTTTCCTATTCTTTTATATTTTGTCTTTTTGAATCTTTCTGTTTTAGGTGTGTCTTTATTGGTAGAATAGAGTTGGATTTCATTCTTTGAGTTAAAAATCTTTGAATAGTTAAGGTAAGCCCATTAACATTTTCTAATGTGACTGACAGATTTGGTATCAACTCATCAAAATGTTATCATTTTATCTGTGTTACTTTATATTTCATTTACCATGTATATTATGTTGTATATACAATTTTTCTTTTCTAAGTGGAATCTTTTTTCTTTAAAAAAATTTCTTTTGTTGTTTAAGAAGGATTGAATTAAAATCTTCTATAGTAGTTGTTTTAATCCTACTTTTTAAACTTCATCTTTTACTCTCTGGTTTGTCAGTTTTAAATGGTAAGTTGACTCCAATTTATTACCCATATAATAATCATAAATCTTATTTACTTTGCCTTTCTTTCTTTCTTCTTTTTCCATTTTTTAAAAGTTGCATTCTTTCTGCTCTTACCATACATAATATTTATATACTTTTCTTCCACTATATCTCCATTCTTGCTTTAGTCTTAGTCTACAATTAAATGTATCAAATATATCAAATGTGCATCATTAGTCCTTTAGCGCACATTTCCCCAAACAAATAAAAGCTGAGCGAGTTCATCACCACTAGACCTGCCTTACAAAAATGCTGAAGGGAGTTCTTCTAGCTGAAATGAAAGGACTTTAATTAAAAACATAAGATCATGTGAATGTGTAAAACTCACTGGCAAAGGTAAATATCTAGTTAAATATATATTTATACATTAAATAGTCAGATTTTCTAATATTATAATGGTGGTGTGTAAACCACTTTCAATTCCAATTTAAAACTTAAAACAAATAAATGAATTAAAAATAATTATATCTACAATAATTTTTTATTGGATACACAATATAAAAAAGATACAAACCATAACATTAATAACCTAAAATGTGAGGGGAGGGAGAAGTGTAGAGTTTCTGTATGCTACTGAAGTTAAGTTGTTATCAGTTTAAAATAGGATGTTATAAAACATTTTATGTATGCCTCATGGTTACCACAAAGGAAAAATCTATAGTAGATACACAAAAGATTAAGATAAAGGAATTAAAACACACCACCACAAAAAGTCATCAAACCACAAAGGAAGATACAAAAGAGAAAGAAAAGAACAAAAAACCACACAACAGGCAGAAAACAATCAATAATGGGCAGAGAGAAAGTGTTTGAAATGTTAGGTAGACAAAAGAGATCCAACTATATGTGCTTTAATTCCTTCTGAGAAGAAAAAATCAATAGTAGAGAACTAATATTTGTGAGCTGTGCCCCCTTCTCTGTCTCTAGCTGATCCCTGGTGGTTAGTCCTGTTGATCCCCCAGTTATCCCCATGAGAAGAGAAGGATTTGGCAGTTAGCACATGAGAGATTAAAAATTTAAAAAATTAAAGAGAAAATTAAAGAGAACTCTAAAAAATTAAAAAAATTAAAGAGAACTCTAAAATTTTAAGCATAGCTGACTAAAAAATAACAATACTAATAATTTTAAAGAAAAATAAATTCCTGAGTGCAGCGATTTAACCCATCTGATTTCTAAAATCAACGCATGACAAAAATATGGGATTACAAATTTTCATGATATGCCTGTAATTGAATTTGTTTTATAGTTTTTTTATATGCACCTCAATTTACTATTATCATGCTTTATTTCCTGCTTCTTTAGCCTTTAAAATGTCACAGCTGTGCTCATTTACCCATCCTATATAGGCCTATATCTTTGTCCTAAATTCTGGAACTGATCTGTATGTTATGCAGGAAATTACTTGATCCTGAGGCTAACAACTCAGAGATCTTGTTTTGCTCATTGTATTTTAGTGCCAAAGTTCCTGATTTATTCCTTCTGTTCTTGAAAACTCCTTTACCTTGGATTGTGGTTCTGCTTTGACCTTAGTCTTTTTTGGTAATTGAAGTTCTGTTCCTGGAGTTCAGATTCCAACATGAGACCCAAAGCTACTGATTCCTACTCATCTTTTCCTTAATGATTCAGAAATGTCAATGAATAAACACTGCTTTTGTTAAGTATAGCAAACTGAGGCTGTAATCAATACAATGATGAGATTTTGTAGTTTTTTTTTCCTGGTTTTACCCAATCCAACTAAATGCTTGATTTATAACCTTTCAGAAATGAAAAAAATGTTTATGATAATATGAATATATATGTGATCATGAACATATATCAATATATATGAATGTGAATTTATATTTAATGTATAGAAGATTATACTATAATCACCCACTGTAATTTATGTATTTATTTAATTTATTGTGAACAAATGTATCTGGGGTATCTTGCTTGACAATATAATAGGAGAAAAAAATTTAACTGAACGTTAAATTGAAAGAATAAAATCATTCTCTTCAATATTTCTTTCTAAGTGCTGATGGAGTAGTTTCAAACTTTCAGTCCCTTCATTGGATAAGGGAGTTATTAATAGAGCATGACTCAGCACCTGGACCATTTATTATTCCTGGCAGATCTGAAAGGGCAAAGTTTGAAAGCGGGAGGCGATCTAGGACTGCTCTGAAAAATAATGTGAATATTATGATTTTATTTATCTTCCTTTTTTTGGGAAATATAATTAAGGGTAAAAATTTCCCCCAACACAGAAAACCTCTCCACAAAGGTAGTAGGGAAAGAAAGTCATTTTATTACTGAATAAAACATTAACCCAGAATGTGATGTAAATCACAAGCAATGTGATAAGAGATTACAAAGACATTAAGAAATCTCATCCTTTTATATAGCCAAGTAGATACAACCCATCACATGCATGTTCTCAAGATGAACAATAGCTAGTCCTCAAATAGGAGGACTTGACAGCACAATTTGTCATGCATAGTTCATCTTGATTTACCTGGTAATTGGGGTGGCCATCTCTGTTAGCTGATTGGCTTTATTCAAAGGAAAAACAAACCTCATATCTTTATGACAGGATATAGTTCTGAAACTTGGAGCAAAGATGCCCACTGAGGTTAGGCTCCTGCCATCCCATAAAAATTGGGGGCAGTTTCCCCCTGGGGTGCTATTTCCCTTTATGTTTACATTTCAAAAAGATGGTTGCCAAGTCTTTGAAAAAGGCATTCCTGGGTCATAAAGCTGACAAAAGTCCTGTCTAGTCTTCAAAAGAATTGACATATATTTCAAAGAGAGGAGGAAGTACTAACATTATAAGTTTTCTAAAGCAAAGGCTCTAAGGAAAGGGAAGAAATCTCTTCCCTTAGTTTTAAAAGTCAGAATTAAGCCTCTTAATTTTAATTGTTATTTGTCTTTATATATGAAATAGGTACCTTAAAATTATGAATCTAGTTAAAAAACTTTCTATACTTTAAGACTTTAGACTGTTCATGAAAATTAATATTTGTCTTGAGTAGGGGAGTGTGTGTGTGTGTGTGTGTGTGTGTGTGTGTGCAATAATCAACTTTCATTTCTTTAATACACAGGGGAATCATTAATTGTGCCTGAAACTTATACTGATAGATCTCCAAGGAGAGTGTTTGGGAGGCCACTTGTTGCCTGACTTGGAGAACCTCAACTGCTCCACCTCACCAGACTTCTGTAGGTGGTTACTGACTGCCCTACTCAGATCCTTAGAACATTACTCTTTGCTGCATGACTCATGCTTGGGAAAAGGCATTGTTGGGAAGAAGGTGTGGAACCTGGAAGGAGATTCTTTCTGTGGGTGAAGGATGGACTTCTCTCCCAAACAGTGAGAGAGCTAAAAGAACTAGGTTTTTATTTTGCATATTTTGTATGCATGGTATGTGTGGTATATATGTATGTGTGTACATATATACCAGGTATATATATCTAGGCATATATATATACCAGGTATATACCAGGTATATATATCTAAGGATAGGTATCTAGGTATACCTAGATACCTAGATACCTATATCTAGGTATCTATATACCAGATATATATATCTAGGTATACATATATCTAGGTATGATATATGCACGTATGTATGCATTCCTAGAGAGCCAGGTAAGACATGGCAGTGACCATGAGAGAATCTCCTATGAAAGTTTGACTTCAGGTCAAACTTAGCTTTCCCCCAGGGCTAAGAGAAATGTTATACTATACAGAGTTCTAAATTTCTTTCTCTGGTGTGGTTTACTTTATATCACCCTGTCAGGTAGTATATGTAATGTGATTGTACTTCAAAGAATAAAAGACATAAGTAGTAAAGGGAAACATGGCCTGTCCTCAACATCCTTTCTCCTATGACCTGAGGTGAGAGCAGTTTGCTATTGAAGGGCTGGGAGTACAAGTTCCAGGCAATGGACCTATATATGTGTATATGTATATATATACACACACACACATTTTAATGGATCCTTATGTTCTTTCTCAATGAAAAATTAACCAGTAGATCCAAGAAAGAAATGGAAAACTTTATTCAAACCAACTTTGAATATTATGACCCAGGAATAGCATCTCAGAAATCTCTGAGAATTGTTCTGCCTGTTAGAAGTCAAAACACAGTTATATAAGTTTTTTTTGAGACGCAGGGCTATACATTAAATTACCTATTATTGACAGTTTACACAATCCAGATATAAGTGCCATCCTGGCCCCTTACAAGATTAAGAAGGAATGTTATAAGAAGTTGTCTTGCTGGTGCTAGGAGAATGTTGCTCTTATGGTTGAGCAGGTATTTCAGCTGATAGGGGAGGTTTAATGCAGATACACAATGCACAGTAAAGGGGAGAAAGGAGGTCAAAGAGCAGAGAAAGTTTTTTATGTTTAAATTTTCCTTGTCTTGCAATAAAATGTGAAGTTTATTTTGCATTTAGGAAAATTTTCTGGAAACAAAACAATCGGATCAGAGAATATATACACTTCATATTTATACCTATTCCAAATTGTCTCCAAGAAAGGAAATATCAACTTACATTCTCACCAAAAGTGTATAAGTATATCCAATTTAATTTAATTTTTTTTTTTTTTTTTTTTTTTTTTTTTTTTTTTTGCGGCACGCGGGCCTCTCACCGTTGTGGCCTCTCCCCTTGCAGAGCACAGGCTCCGGACGCGCAGGCCCAGCAGCCACGGCTCACGGGCCCAGCAGCTCCGCGGCACGTGGGATCCTCCCGGACCGGGGCACGAACCTGCGTCCCCTGCATCTGCAGGCGGACTCCCAACCACTGCTCCACCAGGCAAGCCCCCAACTTACTTTTATTTCACCCTCATCAGCCCTTGGCATCATCATTCTTTTAGGCTTTTTATTTCTTTAGGAAAAATACTGCGTTTTAAAAAAAATATTTAATCAAGTATAGTTGATATATAGTTGTGTTAATTTCTGCTGTACAGCAAAGTTATTCAGTTATACATATATATGTGTGTGTGTGTGTGTGTGTGTGTGTGTGTATATATATATATATATATATATATATATATATATATATATATATATACACACACATATTCTTTTCCATTATGGTTTATCACCAGGTACTGAATATAGTTTCCTGTGCTATATATAATAATTTGCATCTGCTAATTCCAAACTCCCAATACGTCACTTGCCCACCCCTCCTCCACAGTCTGTTCTCTATGTCTGTGAGTCTGTTTTGTAGATAAGTTCATTTGTGTCATATTTTAAATTCCACATATTAGTGATATCATGTATCTGTCTTTCTCTTTCTGACTTACTTCACTTAGTATGATAATCTCTAGGTCTATCCATGTTGCCACATACTATACTGTTTTAAATATGCATTTAAAATTATTTGTGATGTTGTTTGTATATTCATGTTTTTTGCCATTTGTATTTGGAAAGTCAAAATGGAGTCGGTATTGCTGAGAGCTCTCTAAAATGGAACTGGGAGGCCACTGAGGAAATGTGACATACACATCTCAGCTCAGATAGAATCTGACTTTTTGACTTGTGTTACTGTCTTAACACAAGCATCCAGAACATCTTCCCAATGTTCCAGAAACTAAATACTTATCAGACCCTTACCCTAAAATAACTCATGATAGTCTATTTATTGAGGAAGAAGAAAATTCCTCTACACTTTTAGGTTATTCTGGCTGGCCTAAGAATTAAACTGACATAAAACAGATTAACAGGAGAAAATCAAACAAATATTTAGTTTTATATATATATATATGAAAGACTCAGAAAAAATGAGTAACTCACCAAAATGACCAAAATCCTCATCTTAAATACCATCCTCAGCTAAAGGCAAAAGAATTTGGGGAGACTCAGTTATAGGAGGTGACCAGGAAAAGCACAGTAAATAAGGGTAAGCTTGTTATGCAGATTTAAGTCAGTGCCTTCTCCATTGATAAGAGTTTCTAGAGATTTAGTCTTCCTCCTCTTCCCGGTACAGTGAGGGAGACACCCTTACAAATGGAGATTTCCCTTACAAATGCACATGTTTCTTATAAAAGGGTAACTCCTACTTGGCTTTCAGAGTTTCTCCCATGTCTGCTGTTTCTTAGAAATTAACCAGTTTAAAATAATTAATATGCCAAAAGACACATTTTGGGGTGGCAGATTCTGCTCCCCAGAGGACACATCCTAAGTAATTTGGGACAGCCTATCCCTTAAGGACAAATATTTCCTCTCTTGTATCGGAGTACAGCCTCGTGACTTTTGCCTTTATAAGCCCTTGACTCTTTCTCTTTCCTAGAGCACTCTTGGTTTTACCCAAAACTGTGTTTCCTGAATTGCAATTCAATCAACAATACCTATTGTTTCGCTTTTGTATTAAGACAATTTTCTTTAAATTATGTAAAGATTTACAAGAATTTTTTAAAATGTTAAGGATCTTGTTATCAGATCTGTAATTTATGATACATTTTTCCAGTTTTTAAAAAATATTTTAACTTCATTTATGGTATAGAGGTTTCAAATTTTATGTAGTCAAGTCTTTCTTTATGCTCCCTGTGTTTGTATCATACTTAGGTTTCCTTCACTTAAATATTATAATAACGATATTATAAAGCATGCTATGTTTTCATCCAGGATTTATTTTATCCTTATGTTGCAGGAAGGCGGACCCTTTCCAGGGCCTGAGAGTGGGCTCCTGTCTAACACTCAGAAATGAATTATCTGAGGAGACACATGTGCTGACAAAGCAAGAGACTTTATTGGGAAGGGGCGCCTGGGCAGAGAGCAGCAGGGGAAGGGAACCCAGAAGAACCACTCTGCCATGTGGCTCGCAGTCTTGGGTTTATGGTAATGGGGTTAGTTTCTGGGTTGTTTCTGGTTAATCATTCTGACTCAGGGTCCTTCCTGGTGTTGTGCACATCACTCAGCCAAGATGATTTCCAGTGAGAAGGATTCTGGGAGGTTGGTAGGCCATATGGATTGGCGTCTCCCCTCTACTTTTGACTTTTCCTTAATTCTTCCAGTTGGTGGTAGCTTGTTAGTTCCGCATTCCTTACCAGGACCTCCTGTTGTAAGATAACTCATGCAAGCGGTTACTATTATGCCTGGCCAGGGTAGGCAGTTTTGGTCAGTGGTTCCCCTAACACTTACATTATTCAAATTTTAACCTACATATAAAAGACTATATAATGGGTGTTGATGCCTAGGTTTATTTTACAAAAATATAATAATGGATTTTGAAATAGTTTTTTTCTTCATTACATAATTTACCATAAGTTTGTAAAACAAAGAATGTTGCCCACCATCCCGTTCTACAAGAATCAAGTCCTTAGTCACTGCAGTCTCTGACCTACAATATACCCTGAAAGGATTTCAGGGCAAAGATCAGGATGAGGCACTCTGTGCTCTGAGAAAACATGCAAAACAGGCCTTTGTATAATTAGAAATATTTCAGGAGAAATTTTTTATGAATCTGGATCCTTGTATCTTCCCATACTTAGAAAAGCACAAAATCATTACCTGAGATATCTGTTCCTCTTGACTAGTAGTAGATATCAGTTCCTCCTGACCTTCTACTGAGATGTATTCTTGATTGCACATACATATTGGCCTCACCCCCTAACTCTTTGGAGTATTTCCTCAGAGCTATCTGAGAGGCTGTCTCTGGGTTACAGTCCTCAGAAAGTCCTCAAATAAAACTGATACTCACAGCCCTCATGTGAGAATGAGATATAATTATATTAGAATTTTGACATTTATTCTAGCACCTCATAAATATTTAAAACAAACCAGAAGTTATAAACTACACAGTAAACATAAACAATATTTAAATATGTGTCAAAATTGTGAACAAGTTCTGCTTGGGTTTTCAAAGAAAAATCAGTCTTGCTTCTTTAAAACTATCTACTGCTAATGAAATTTGATTTCCTGGGAGAAAATATCTTAAACTAAATGAACTCTCTTAGGAAAAAACAGGTTAGTTCTTATATTTTTTACATTACCACTTAAAGCAGTTATAATACATTTTAAGAGACATTGAACAGTTATGTCTATTTCCACACTTCAAGGTAAGAATATATAAAATAAGGGATTACCACTTATGTGCAGATATATTTCTCCCCTTGATTAAGAATTTCTGTAATATCAGTACAAGTTCATTCAAACTACTTCTAAAGGCTTTTTCTCAGAGACCAATATATAACATTGTGGTTTCTTTAGAGTTTTAATACAAGTAGGCATGTGTTTTCACAATGCAGTTATACATGTGACAGCCATTTAATTGGAAGATCATTTTTTTTTTTATTTATTTATTTTTTTTAGATAAATAGCTTTTATTGTTCTAAAGTTGCTTCTTTGAGTTTCTGTTTCTTTTTTGGAGTATAATTGCTTTACAATGGTATGTTAGTTTCAGCTTCACAACAAAATGAATCAGTTATATATATACATATATTCCCATATCTCTTCCCGCTTGCGTCTCCCTCCCTCCCACCCTCCCTATCCCACCCCTCCAGGCAGTCACAAAGCAACGAGCTGATCTCCCTGTGCTATGCGGCTGCTTCCCCCTAGCTATCTACCTTACGTTTCGTAGTGTATATATGTCCATGCCTCTTTATCGCTTTGTCACCGTTTACCCTTCCCTCTCCCCATAGTCTCAAGTCCATTCTCTAGTAAGTCTGTGTCTTTATTCCTGTTTCACCCCTAGGTTTTTCATGACTTTTTTTTTTTTTTAAATTCCATATATATGTGTTAGCATACGGTATTTGTCTCTCTCTTTCTGACTTACTTCACTCTGTATGACAGACTCTAGGTCTATCCACCTCATTACAAATAGCTCAATTTCGTCTCTTTTTATGGCTGAGTAATATTCCATTGTATATATGTGCCACATCTTCTTTATCCATTCATCCGATGATGGACACTTAGGTTGTTTCCATCTCTGGGCTATTGTAAATAGAGCTGCAATGAACATTTTGGTACATGATTCTTTTTGAATTATGGTTTTCTCAGGGTATATGCCCAGTAGTGGGATTGCTGGGTCATATGGTAGTTCTATTTGTAGCTTTTTAAGGAACCTCCATACTGTTCTCCACAGTGGCTGTATCAATTTACATTCCCACCAACAGTGTAAGAGGGTTCCCTTTTCTCCACACCCTCTCCAGCATTTATTGTTTCTAGATTTTTTGATGATGGCCATTCTGACTGGTGTGAGATGATATCTCATTGTAGTTTTGATTTGCATTTCTCTAATGATTAGTGATGTTGAGCATTCTTTCATGTGTTTGTTGGCACTTTGTATATCTTCTTTGGAGAAATGTCTATTTAGGTCTTCTGCCCATTTTTGGATTGGGTTGTTTGTTTTTCTGTTATTAAGCTGCATGAGCTGCTTATAAATTTTGGAGATTAATCCTTTGTCAGTTGCTTCATTTGCAAATATTTTCTCCCATTCTGAGGGTTGTCTTTTGGTCTTCTTTATGGTTTCCTTTGCTGCGCAAAAGCTTTTAAGTTTCATTAGGTCCCATTTGTTTACTTTTGTTTTTATTTCCATTTCTCTAGGAGGTGGGTCAAAAAGGACCTTGCTGTGATTTATGTCATAGAGTGTTCTGCCTATGTTTTCCTCTAAGAGTTTGATAGTTTCTGGCCTTACATTTAGGTCTTTAATCCATTTTGAGCTTATTTTTGTGTATGGTGTTAGGGAGTGATCTAATCTCATACTTTTACATGTAGCTGTCCAGTTTTCCCAGCACCACTTACTGAAGAGGCTGTCCTTTCTCCACTGTACATTTCTGCCTCCTTTATCAAAGATAAGGTGACCATATGTGCGTGGGTTTATCTCTGGGCTTTCTATCCTGTTCCATTGATCTATCTTTCTGTTTTTGTGCCAGTACCATACCGTCTTGATAACTGTAGCTTTGTAGTATAGTCTGAAGCCAGGGAGCCTGATTCCTCCAGTTCCTTCTTTCGTTCTCAAGATTGCTGTGGCTATTCGGGGTCTTTTGTGTTTCCATACAAATTGCAAAAGTTTTTGTTCTAGTTCTGTGAAAAATGCCAGTGGTAGTTTGATAGGGATTGCATTGAATCTATAGATTGCTTTGGGTAGTAGAGTCATTTTCACAATGTTGATTCTTCCAATCCAAGAACATGGTATATCTCTCCATATATTTGTATCATCTTTAATTTCTTTCATCAGTGTCTTATAATTTTCTGCATACAGATCTTTTGTCTCCTTAGGTAGGTTTATTCCTAGATATTTTATTCTTTTTGTTGCAATGGTAAATGGGAGTGTTTTCTTGATTTCACTTTCAGATTTTTCATCATTAGTATATAGGAATGCCAGAGATTTCTGTGCATTAATTTTGTATCCTGCCACTTTACCAAATTCATTGATTAGCTCTAGTAGTTTTCTGGTAGCATCTTTAGGGTTCTCTATGTTTAGGATCATATCATCTGCAAACAGTGACAGCTTTACTTCTTCTTTTCCGATTTGGATTCCTTTTATTTCCTTTTCTTCTCTGATTGCTGTGGCTAAAACTTCCAAAACTATGTTGACTAAGAGTGGTGAGAGTGGGCAACCTTGTCTTGTTCCTGATCTTAGTGGAAATGCTTTCAGTTTTTCACCATTGAGGATGATGTTTGCTGTGGGCTTGTCATATATGGCCTTTATTATGTTGAGGAAAGTTCCCTCTATGCGTACTTTCTGCAGGGTTTTTATCATAAATGGGTGTTGAATTTTGTCAAAAGCTTTCTCTGCATCTATTGAGATGATCATATGGTTTATCACATTGATAGATTTGCGTATATTGAAGAATCCTTGCATTCCTGGAATAAACCCCACTTGATCATGGTGTATGATCCTTTTAATGTGCTGTTGGATTCTGTTTGCTAGTATTTTGTTGAGGATTTTTGCATCTATGTTCATCAGTGATATTGGCCTGTAGTTTTCTTTCTTTGTGACATCCTTGTCTGGTTTTGGTATCAAGGTGATGGTGGCCTCGTAGAAGGAATTTGGGAGTGTTCCTCCCTCTGCTATATTTTGGAAGAGTTTGAGAAGGATAGGTGTTAGCTCTTCTCTAAATGTTTGATAGAATTCGCCTGTGAAGCCATCTGGTCCTGGGCTTTTCTTTCTTGGAAGATTTTTAATCACAGTTTCAATTTCAGTGCTTGTGATTGGTCTGTTCATATTTTCTATTTCTTCCTGATTCAGCGTTGGCAGGTTGTGCATTTCTAAGAATTTGTCCATTTCTTCCAGATTGTCCATTTTATTGGCATAGAGTTGCTTGTAGTAATCTCTCATGATCTCTTTTATTTCTGCAGTGTCAGTTGTTACCTCTCCTTTTTCATTTCTAATTCTATTGATTTGAGTCTTCTCCCTTTTTTTCTTGATCAGTCTGGCTAGTGGTTTATCTATTTTGTTTATCTTCTCAAAGAACCAGCTTTTAGTTTTATTGATCTTTGCTATTGTTTCCTTCATTTCTTTTTCATTTATTTCTGATCTGATTTTTATGATTTCTTTCCTTCTGCTAGCTTTGGGGTTTTTTTGTTCTTCTTTCTCTAATTGCTTTAGGTGCAAGGTTAGGTTGTTTATTCGAGATGTTTCCTGCTTCTTAAGGTGGGCTTGTATTGCTATAAACTTCCCCCTTAGAACTGCTTTTGCTGCATCCCACAGGTTTTGGGTCGTTGTGTCTCCATTGTCATTTGTTTCTAGGTATTTTTTGATTTCCTCTTTGATTTCTTCAGTGATCTCTTCATTATTAAGTAGTGTATTGTTTAGCCTCCATGTGTTTGTATTTTTTACAGATCTTTTCCTGTAATTGATATCTAGTCTCATGGCGTTGTGGTCAGAAAAGATACTTGATACAATTTCAATTTTCTTAAATTTACCAAGGCTTGATTTGTGACCCAAGATATGATCTATCCTGGAGAATGTTCCATGAGCACTTGAGAAAAATGTGTATTCTGTTGTTTTTGGATGGAGTGTCCTATAAATATCAATTAACTCCATCTCGTTTAATGTATCATTTAAAGCTTGTGTTTCCCTATTTATTTTCATTTTGGATGATCTGTCCATTGGTGAAAGTGGGGTGTTAAAGTTCCCTACTATGAATGTGTTACTGTCGATTTCCCCTTTTATGGTTGTCAGTATTTGCCTTATGTATTGAGGTGCACCTATGTTGGGTGCATAAATATTTACAATTGTTATATCTTCCTCTTGTATCGATCCCTTGATCATTATGTAGTGTCCTTCTTTGTCTCTTCTAATAGTCTTTGTTTTAAAGTCTATTTTGTCTGATATGAGAATTGCTACTCCAGCTTTCTTTTGGTTTCCATTTGCATGAAATACCTTTTTCCATCCCCTTACTTTCAGTCTGTATGTGTCTCTAGGTCTGAAGTGGGTCTCTTGTAGACAGCAAATATATGGGTCTTGTTTTTGTATCCATTCAGCCAATCTGTGTCTTTTGGTGGGAGCATTTAGTCCATTTACATTTAAGGTAATTATCGATATGTGTGTTCCTATTCCCATTTTCTTAATTGTTTTGGGTTCGTTATTGTAGGTCCTTTCCTTCTTTTGTGTTTCTTGCCTAGAGAAGTTCCTTTAGCAGTTGTTGTAGAGCTGGTTTGGTGGTGCTGAAGTCTCTCAGCTTTTGCTTGTCTGTAAAGGTTTTAATTTCTCCATCAAATCTGAATGAGATCCTTGCTGGGTAGAATAATCTTGGTTGCAGGTTTTTCTCCTTCAACACTTTCAATATGTCCTGGCACTCCCTTCTGGCTTGCAGAGTTTCTGCTGAAAGATCAGCTGTTAACCTTATGGGGATTCCCTTGTGTGTTATTTGTTGTTTTTCCCTTGCTGCTTTTAATATGCTTTCTTTGTATTTAATTTTTGACAGTTTGATTAATATGTGTCTTGGCGTATTTCTCCTTGGATTTATCCTGTATGGGACTCTCTGTGCTTCCTGGACTTGATTAACTATTTCCTTTCCCATATTAGGGAAGTTTTCAACTATAATCTCTTCAAATATTTTCTCAGTCCCTTTCTTTTTCTCTTCTTCTTCTGGAACCCCTATAATTCGAATGTTGGTGCGTTTAATGTTGTCCCAGAGGTCTCTGAGACTGTCCTCAGTTCTTTTCATTCTTTTTTCTTTATTCTGCTCTGCAGTAGTTATTTCCACTATTTTATCTTCCAGGTCACTTATCCGTTCTTCTGCCTCAGTTATTCTGCTATTGATCCCATCTAGAGTACTTTTAATTTCATTTATTGTGTTGTTCATCGTTGCTTGTTTCATCTTTAGTTCTTCTAGGTCCTTGTTAACTGATTCTTGCAATTTGTCCATTCTATTGTCCATTCTATCTCCAAGATTTTGGATTAACCTTACTATCATTATTCTGAATTCTTTTTCAGGTAGACTGCCTATTTCCTCTTCATTTGTTAGGTCTGGTGGGTTTTTATCTTGCTCCTTCATCTGCTGTGTGTTTTTCTGTCTTTTCATTTTGCTTTCTTACTGTGTTTGGGGTCTCCTTTTTTGCAGGCTGAAGGTTCGTAGTTCCTGTTGTTTTTTGTGTCTGTCCCCAGTGGCTAAGGTTGGTTCAGTGGGTTGTGTAGGCTTCCTGGTGGAGGGTACTAGTGCCTGTGTTCTGGTGGATGAGGCTGGATCTTGTCTTTCTGGTGGGCAGGTCCACGTCTGGTGGTGTGTTTTGGGGTGTCTGTAGACTTATTATGATTTTGGGCAGCCTCTCTGCTAATGGGTGGGGTTGTGTTCCTGTCCTGCTAGTTGTTTGGCATAGGATGTCCAGCACTGTAGCTTGCTGGTCGTTGAGTGAAGCTGGGTGCTGGCGTTGAGATGGAGATCTCTCGGAGATTTTTGCTGTTTGATATTATGTGCAGCTGGGAGGCCTCTTGTGGACCAGTGTCCTGAAGTTGGCTCTCCCACCTCAGAGGCACAGCACTGACTCCTGGCTGCAGCACCAAGAGCCTTTCATCCACAGGGCTCCTTAATTTGGGATGATTCGTTGTCTATTCAGGTATTCCACAGATGCAGGGTATATCAAGTTGATTGTGGAGCTTTAATCCGCTGCTTCTGAGGCTTCTGGGAGAGATTTCCCTTTCTCTTCTTTGTTCTCACAGTTCCCAGGGGCTCAGCTTTGGATTTGGCCCCGCCTGTGCGTGTAGGTCGCCGGAGGGCGTCTGTTCTTTGCTCTGACAGGACGGGGTTAAAGGAGCCGCTGATTCGGAGGCTCTGGCTCACCCAGGCCGGGGGGTAGGGAGGGTCACGGAGTGCGGGGCGGGCCTGCAGCGGCAGAGGCCGGCGTGACGCTGCAGCCTGAGGCGCGCCGTGCGCTCTCCCGGGGGAGCCGTCCCTGGATCCCGGGACCCTGGCAGTGGCAGGCTGCACAGGCTCCCCGGAAGGGCGTGTGGCTAGTGACCTGCGTTCGCACACAGGCCTCCTGGCGGCGGCAGCAGCGGCCCTAGCGTCCCATGTCCGTCTCTGGGCTCCGCACTCTTAGCCGCGGCTCGCGCCCGTCCCTGGAGCTCTCTCAAGCAGCGTTCTTAATCCCCTCTCCTCGTGCACCAGGAAACAAAGAGGGACGTAAAAGTCTCTTGCCTCTTCGGCAGGTCCAGACCCCTCCCCGGACTCTCTCCCGGCCAGCCGCGGCGCACCAACGCCCCGCAGGCTGTGTTTACGCCGCCAACCTCAGTCCTCTCCCGGCGCTCCGACAAAAGCCGGAGCCTCAGCTCCCAGTCCCGCCCGCCCCAGCGGGCGAGCAGACAAGCCTCTCGGCTGGTGAGTGCCGGTCGGCCCGATCCTCTGCGCTGGAATCTGTCCGCTTTGCCCTCCGCACCCCTGTTGCTGTGCTCTCCTCCGCGGCCCCCAAGCTCCCCCACTCCGCCTCCCGAAGTCTCCACCCGCGAAGGGGCTTCCTAGTGTGTGGACACTTTTCCTCCTTCACAGCTCTCTCCCGCTGGTGCAGGACCCGTCCCTATCCTTTTGTCTCTGTTTAGTTTTTTCTTTTGCCCTAACCAGGTACGTGGGGGGTTCCTTGCCTTTTGGGAGGTCTGAGGTCTTCTGCCAGCGTTCAGTAGGTGCTCCGTAGGAGTTGTTCCACGCGTAGATGTATTTTTGGTGTATCTGTGGAGAGGAAGGTGATCTCCGCGTCTTACTCTTCCGCCATCTTCCCGGAAGTCTGGAAGATCATTTTTTAAGATTTCTTTTGTGGAAATATAAATGTGAAACAAAGGCCCTTAATACTAACCAACTTCAGCTCTTCCTCCATATTTCTATTATTAACTTCATTAGGTAGTCTTTATGGTAGTCATTGAGGTAGTCAGATATCCCTTTAAGAGAGAAACTGCTGCTGGGAGTTACTTAGCTGACAGTATCCAGCTGTGAGTTCTTTCAGGATCTGTCTCAACTTTAGATTTAAGGCCATGTTCTTCCTGGTAACCCCCAGGTGATGACTGAGCACAGTGGTATTACAAGGCTCACAACACCTGCCCAATGTCTTCTAGCAAAAGTCTCTGTGCTAAGCCCTGCCCTGGTCTGGCTGAGAATTCTCGGAGCTGAGGCTTTTCCTGCCAGTCTTCCTTCATTTCTCATCTCCTTTCACAAGTGTCAGAACTGTTTTGCCATCCGGAGGTTTTACCTGCCAACTACTGCTCTCTTAATCTTGTACCTTTCTCAGCCGTTTCTTCTGATATATTTATATACATACATACATACATATATATATATATATATATATATATATATATATCAGAGTACATATGTATAACTATATACAATATATAACAATATATAAAATATGTATATGTGCAATTCTAACTCTGCCTTGCTGTCTGCTTCCCAAATGATCCTACTGACACATTCATTAAACAGGAAGCTGTGCTAGGTATAAATAATATAATGCAAAATGATATATTAATATATAACAGGTAATAGGATTTAAATTTTGATATTTTGATTATCATGGATTTTCAAGGTAAATATTATTTTTCTTGATTACTGAGTTTTTTGACATCCCCTTATGTTCTGTACCCAAGACAGGGGGGCTAGAGGTTGAATTGATTGCCAATGGCCAAATGATTCAATTAATCATGCCTATGTAATGAAGCCTCCATAAAAACTCAGAAGGACAGGGTTTGGAAAGCTTCCACATTGGTGAACACGTGGAAGTGCTGGGATAGTTGTACTCCACAAGAGGGCATGGAAGCTTCATGCCCCTTCCTAGGTACCTCGCCCTATGCATCTCTTCTGTCTGGATGTTCGTATTATGTGTTCGTAAGTAAACGGCTTTCCTGTGTTCTGTGAGCTGTTCTAGCAAATTAATCCAACCTGAGGTGGAGGTCATGGGAACCTCCAATTTATGCTCTGGATTTGTGATAGGCATGTGAAGTTGAGGGCATGGTAGTCTTGTAGGACTGACCCATTAACCTGTGGGATCTGATGCTATCTCCTGATAGTGTTAGAAAAGGGTTGAATTGTAGGATATCCCAGCTGATGTCAGAGAGTTGCTTTGTGATGTGGGAAGAACACACATCATGCTTCCTTAAAGGCCTCCATTGTTACTGCGTTGTGCTCAGTACAAAATAGAACTCAACAAATATTAAATTTTTAAAAATATCCAGCTAGATAACTCAACATGCTTTTTCTCTGTATTATGAGTTTTATTTTTAGACTTTGATGAGAAAGTTAAACTATGCCTCAGATATTCATTTATTCTCCTTTTATGAACTCTAAATAAATGCATCATGGGTGGATACATTGCTATTCAAAAGTCTGAATTCTACAGAAGCCACATCTCCCAATGTAATGCTTCTATATGTTTGCCCCAGCAATTTTATCAATAAATTTGTCCAAAAAACCTAATAATATGAAGGCATACAACTCTAAAACCTGTCACACATCACAATTTCAAAGTAACTCTTCTAGAGAAATGGAAGAAATACTCAACAGCAAAATTTCAGAGTGGGAGGCAAGTTAATATAATTACATGCCGTGAAACATAATGTTATTAAGCATCAGATGGTTTTACTAGCTGACATTTAACAACTTTAAAAAATTGAATTAACTCAATTCTAGTAGAGTATGGACAAGGTTTATGGAAAAGTTGAATCAAGAACAGACAAGCAAGCTTGACTGTGAATATTTCTATATTCAAATATTCCATGCAAATTGTCAGGTAAAATTGGTAACAGACTGAATAAAGAATGAACTTAGAATCATAGAATTTTTCTTAGTGAAGCAGGCAAAACATTAAAAAAACCCCGACTTTTCTGTGAAGATGTGATTCTGCCCCACCCTCACTCCATTCCATCATCACCACAATCTGCACTAAGGGAAAAAAATAATTCTTGCTAAATAATTTACATGTCAAAAATAACAAAGATAATTATAGTTAAATAAAAAACAGAAAGTAAAAAATTTAGTTGCTACTCTCTGTTATATTTTGCACAGTCTTTATTAGAAAAAGATATGAAATGTTTGAATGTGCAGGCAGAAAGAAAAAACATGTTTCTGTGTTCAGAGAAAGACTTGCAAATAATGTTTTCTGCTCACAAAAATCCATGTTCATTAAATAATACTTGGCAAAAAAAAGAAATAGTACTCTGAGAGGTGATCAATTTTTAACATTTATTATATATCCTTTCATTGTTTGTTTTCTACACGTCTATTTTACATAGTTGAACTCATACTGTTTCAATTAGTACTAAGTTGCGATAGTGCAGGGTTTATGGCATGTGTAGTGTGACAGTTTATGAGAATGGACGGTATGCCACATAGCATGTCTAAGAGGACAGATGATTTAGTCTGAGGTCAGACCATGGAGTGCTTTGAACATCACACTGTTGGCATAAATGGTATGAGATAGCCCTTAAATAGAGGAAACTTTAGCCTCTACTCTGCTCTGCCTCTGCTCTCTTCATGATGGCTTGGAGGGCCATCTCCCTGAGCCACCTATGCAACGCTTGTTTATGAAGCCATCAAAAGAGCTTGTGATATTTCTTGACTGCAGAACCTATTGTGCAGTAGCTCATTACCTTAGGCTGGCACGGAGTCCCCGTACACGGGACCGAAGATAATTAAAATGACGTTCCAGCGCAGAATCACGTTTCCTTACTCACCTTCCAAACTATGTCAGCTTTGTACTTCCTTCCTCGGATAAACACAGTGTGGGAAGGCATGATGGGGCTGTCGTTTTTTTATTGCAGACAAACTCAACAACCCCCAAATTTTCAGCTAATGTTGATGCCCTAGCAAACTCCTTACAAATGTGTCATTTTAAGGCCCTGCCCGCATAATCTAGCTACCTAGTGAATAATCTAGTTCCCTAATAAATCTGTGTAAAGCAGAGAGAATAAACCATTGAAGAAATTACAACTTGACAAGGCCATTGCCATAGTTCTGTTTTGGTTTTGCAAGACTCAAATAGAAAATTCCAACTGCTCACAATTACAAAGCAATAAAATATGGACCAGGTCCTTAGCAATTTTCACTTCTGATCTTAAAGTTGTATGTAAAAGATGCACTTTTATTTATTTTTATTTATTTATTTATTTATTTTGCGGTACGCGGGCCTCTCACTGTTGTCCGGACGCGCAGGTTCAACGGCCATGGCTCACACGCCCAACCGCTCCGCGGCATGTGGGATCTTCCCAGACTGGGGCATGAACCCGTGTCCCTGCATCGGCAGGGGGACTCTCAATCACTGCACCACAGGGAAGCCCAAGATGCACCTTTAAAACAGATCTATAGTTTTATTTGAGGTGTGTTATGGCAAAAGCATTTCTTATGCTTCTCAATATATTCAACAGGCAAACAAAGCTAATTTTGCTTTCTATTATATTTGTATCATTATTTTTTTTCAGGAAAAATCTCCAAGTTTTGTCCTAGCAAGCTTCATCAATCTGCAGGAAAAACTGATTGTGTCCAAACAAGCACTTAAGTGAGCAGTAGGAAGAAGCTATGCACTGAAGTGGGTTGGACAGAACACATTTAATTCACCCACAACAGCCAATGCTACTTAATGAATGATATTTTTCCATGATCTGAGGATACCCGGTATGTAATTATTACTGATATTTTAAGAACTTGAGACTTTAAACATCCACCCACTTTTGTTCATATTGAAGTCTCAGTTTCATTCTTAAGCTGCATCCTAGTATATTGAATATAATATGTACGTGCAGCATAGTGGCTCTTAATTAGATTTTCTCTGATACAGATATGTTCCTTCAGTTTTTGTTTTGATATGGTCAAATTGGCAACTAACAAATCAATGTAAGAAATTCATTATTTGCACTGTGTTCACTTTAGGGGGTTTGAATTGCTCTAAAACTTCTCTTTTGCATTTCTTTGGAGTCATTTTGCTATAAAATAACTTCGGTTTGATTCAAGGAATGATTTTAGTGCCAGGAAGTATTAATTGCAGACAGGCTGCCTGTGAGAGCTGTAGGACTTTCACAGGTGTTGAAACCACAGGATAAGAACAAGGCTGACATTTAATAGTAATTTTCATTAATATTAATTTCATTCAGCAGTCCTTTGGGGGAGACATTTATCATTACATTTTTTAATCTTGGCAAATGGAAGCAAGTTGTGCTCAAGAGACAGATAAAAACATCAGGAAGCCTAGATCTAATTGAGAAATTACTTTCAAACCCATATTTTATGTTAAACTTTGTTGCCAACCCTTATCAATGGAAGAATTATATTGCAAAGTTAGTTTTAATCATTACAGGTTGAATGTATAAGACCTGAGAAATTATCCTTTTTTTGCTCTCAATTGATGCATCACATGGTTTAGGTTTAATTAAAAGAATGGATTATCTTTTTTTTAGGCACTTAAAATGGTGACATTTCCAGAAATATTTTATTCTATTTAAGAGGGGGCACCAACCTGTTAAATGGCCACAAGTTGGAGTCTCCAGAATTATCAGTGGTTTGAAGGGCAGCCTGTGGCAAAGCAGGAGAAGAGAGAAGGATCTGTGAGTGCTGAGAGGATGCCAAAGACTCAACGGGTCAAAACTTTTATCCCATGGAAGAAAATGTTGCCTGCAGCAGGGGAAGTGGCAACAATGTCTTTTGATTCCAGACTGCACACAATTTATTGATCGTTTCATGATGTTTTCACATTTTCCATTAATTTTTAAATCATTTATAGAATATTTATAAAATAGTTGAAAGGCATGGAAAAAATAATGAATCAAACACCATTATATGTTATCGTATCCTCTATCTAACTTAAAAAAGAGAAAATTGCTCTTACCTTTGAGGCAGTGAAACTTCTGAGACTAAAGTGATAGAAATCAATTAGATTCTGTGGGTAGGCTTGGTAGGTTGTTGAGTGGGAGAAAATATAATTTAGAGAGTTTTTGGTTATGTGCAGAGGAAATCACTTGTGAATTTTATGCTTATCATTCTTACTTTATAGTTTTGTCATTTATGTTTGTATCCTTAAACAATAGGTTGTTTAATTCACATAGTTTAGAGTCATATAAATGCAATCACACTGTGTTGATCTTCTGCCACTTATTTTTCTCTTAGTATTATATTCCTTAGGCTTATTCATGTTGTTATATGTAGCCATAATTTATTCAATTAATTGCAGTACTGTTCCACTGGGTGAATATACCACACCTTGCAATTATGGGTCTGCATTTTTCTTCATTATTTGATGGAGAGCTTTTTAAGGGTGGAAAAAAATCTTGTTTATCAATGTAAAATTGGCATAGGCTTGGCCACAATGGTTGGCATGAAGAGAGTATTAAGTAAATGCTTGTTTAATGGTAACTTTTTAATAAGACTGTAGAAAATGTAAAAAAAAAAAGTTTTCTGAGACCTTAAAAATGTAATCTAGACATTCATTGTACCTCTAGTCCAATTACAGGGCAATTTTCAAAGCAAAAGATTCTGGAGACATGTCTTCTCAATATAAAATGTGTTTGTGTTTTCTGGGCTTAATATCTTTAGCAACAGTCTCTAATAGGAATGGCAGAATAAGATGTTTTGTTTTTTCATTTGAATGGACATGTTCTTACTAGTGATCTTTATATTATGAGTTTGAAAAGAAAAAGATGAATATTAGTCTTAAAACTGTTTGTACTGTTTTCCCAAGGGGATTAGCTAACATTATGTTGCATAATCTAAGCAAATAGTTGCCTTAGCAACACGACAGATAATTAGCTACTTTACAGAGCAGGTAATTTTTCAGGTTTGTTCTTTGCATAAAGGAAAAAAAATATACACCTGGTGTGCTTTTTCTTTGTTTATTTCTGAGCTACTCTCCTTTATTCTTGGAAATGGGATGGAAAAAGATTGGGTTGATTTTAGGGCTTTATGTTTATCATTCAAACACTCTGAAAATCATCACCTTCTTTACTCTAGATTTCGTTATATTACCTTCACCCCAGGAAGTACTATTTTTACAATATATTTCTTTAATCACAAAAAATAAGAAATTGTGTGTTTCATAACCTTCTTTCCTGTCAGCAATCACTGTGGCTTCTTTTCAGTTAGACCCCACTGTGTTACAATTTAAGATTTAAAATAATGCTTCCAAGCTTGTGAGCTGTGGATTCCTGGGAAATGCCAGAGTTGTGGAAATCCATTATGTACATAAATCATTTTTCTGTAGACTGAAGACAATTTATATACATATATATATATATATATATTCAAATGTAGGTAGATGCAATCATATTTAATAAAATAAAATTTCAAGTTCTACTAAATAATAAAGACTTTCCTCATTTTTTCTTTTTATTTAACTTTTTTCGGTTAAATATTTGTGTGCACATAGTTTTGAAAAAATCAATGGGCTTTTACTGGAAACAAAAGGACCTCTATTTCAGCCTTGTCTGCCCCTGGTTCTGCCTCTTCATAGGAAATTACCTCATAGTTTTTAGTTATTTCCTTAGTTCTTTTAGTTTCTAAATAATATGCACATGCTACTATTTTTTTTCCAGTTCTAAAGATTATTTATTGATTTCTAAGTAAGGAAGATAAGGATTTAGCCCTCTTCCCCTCTGATCACTTGCACAATTAATAAAGGTAATTAGATTTTATATTATAAGTGAAACTGTGTAACTCAGATTGGGACTTGAACCCAGCCAAAACCCAGACTGGGACATGAACCCATGAGCCAGGACTCAAGCCCAGCCAAAACCCAGATTGGGACTCAAACCCAAAGTCTTTTGACTGAGATCACACACCTGGTCTCAGGACTTAATGAAGCTCATGTTCTTGATGTCTCATCACAGAAAGAATTCAGTGAGAGACGAAGTGATAGGTAAGAAGTGGATTTATTTAGAGAGAAATGCACTCCACAGACAGATTATGGGTCATCTCAGACAGTAAAAGCAGCCCCAGGGTATGGGGTTGTCAATTTTTATAGGGGTGGGTAATTTCATAGCCTAATGAGTAGGAGGAATACTCCAGCTATTTTGGGGAAGAGGTGGGGGTTTCCAGAAATTAGGCCACAGCCTACTTTTGAACCTTTATGGTCAGTCTTGGAAGTGTCATGGTGTCTGTGGTTGTGTCATTTAACTTGCTGATGTATTACAATGAGGGTATCCTGAGGCTTAAGGTCTAGTGGAAGTTGACTCATCCCACCATCTTGGACCTATTTTGTTCTAATCAGTTTATGTCGTGTCCTTGGGCTATGTCATTTTTTAAAATATTGTGCCCTGCCCCCTTCCCTCCTTTCATAAGGACTAAATGAATGTCAATTTCACCTGAGCCATATAAGATGTATGTATGATATGTATTACATTTCCATCTTTGAACAATGTTTTACCTTTTTTTTAAGGAATTAATAATTATTGTTTTTGGCATTTACTTAACTGTACTTACCACTCATAGTACATCCCTAATTTCTCCACCAGAAGTGTGTCCTTAATATTCAAAACATCAAACGATCTTTAGTTTCAAATATCCATCATCTATTAATCTGTTATCAGTTCTCATTTGGACTAGTTGTTCTTGAAAACTGCTATCCTACTGAAAACGTAATGCCTGTCTCTGCTATCATCCTAGAAACCTTGTATATTAGATTCTCTGCTTCCTGGTGCCAGGAGGTAAAATTTTTGAGATTTTGCACGTCTGAAGATGTCTCCATTCTGTGCTCAGACATGATTGATTGTTGGGTTAGGTACAGAAGTCTAGTTTGGATATCATTTCACTAAGAATTTTAAAGTCATTTTTACATTTTCTTCAATTTCTATTTTCATCTTGCCTGACACTGTTCTGATTTCCATTCTATTGTATGTAGTCTGTTTTTGTTTTTCCCTCTCTAGAAGGTTTAGGATCCTATATTTGTTCCCAGTGTTTTAAAATTTCACATTGAAATGTCTTTTACATTCATTGTTTAGGGTACTTTGTAGGTCTTTTCAATACATGACTTGAGCAATTTTCTTTAATTAATTATTTTAAAAATTCATCTTCTTTATTTTACCTAGTTTGTTTTTCTGGACGTCTTATTATGGGATGTTGGACCTCATTGATTTATTCTCTAACTTTTCTATTTTCCAAAATTTTGTTTTTGTTTTATTTCCTGGAAGATTTTTTTCAATGTTATCTTTTAATTCTTCTATGAAATTTTCAATTTAGCGATCATATTTTTAAATTTTGAGAATTCTGAGATTTTTGTTTTGTTTTCCATTTTTATTTCATGGATGCAATACCATTGCTCATATCTCAGAAGATATTAATTAGATTTTTTTCAAAGTTTTTCTGTTCTCTGCATTGTTTCTGTTCCTCTCTTATTCCTTTTTTCTCTAAAAATAAGAGATTTGTTTAATCTGTCTTTCATATAAGAGACTTCCCTTGAATTTCTAGTTACCTTATAGTCAGTCATCTTAGACTTTCTTTTATATTTAAAAGAAACTTCAAAAAGATGAATGGAAGCTCTATGTGTGTGGAGGACATTTGTCTATGGCAACCTTCATTGCAGGGTGGACAATTTTTGAGTCCCTCCAAAGTCAGTCCTTCTAGATCTTCATCTGGGGCAGGTCACTCTCCAGAGGATTCCTTCAATCTCTTGCCTGCAGAATATATTTCTAGTTGGCATACCAAGTTTCTAGTAAGTGTGGGTCTTATCAGTTGTTAGGTAGACTTACACTTATACCCCATTTTTTGCTTCTCATTAATCTGTGACTGGTATCTCTGACTCCATAGCTTTTTCCATTTAACTTCTCCAGAGTGTAAATATCTTATTTTCTGTTGGTGTGGGAAAAATTAGTCATCTGGTTGCTTAAATCTGGAGAAGGGTATATGGGTCTAAATGCCCCTTACATAGTCCTTTGATCCTTATGTAGTTCTTTCTTTTGTCATTCCCACCTTAACTTTGACTTTCTGAGATGTGGGTGTCAACAATTTCTTGTTTTTTAATGAACTCATTATTTATCTCTATGATTCACTATCCATACCTGCCCACTGGCAATTAGTTTTCAGATTTCTCCATTGCATTAGTTTTCATGCCTCTGTCCATTCCTCTGGTATTTTATTGACATCTTTTGTCATTTCTCATACACTCCTATTTTCTGTGAAAAGAACACACACTTATCAATAATAGCATTATAGGACTAAGTATCAGTTTTCAAAACTTCTAAACAAAAAGTCTTTTCTGAAATTTGTGCAGTTCCTTTGTATACTTACTGAGGCTATTGATTACTTCTTATGTTTCCTTTTCTCCACAGTTCCCAGAAAACTTGATTAAAAGGCACAAATAGCTCTTCATTGCTAAATATTAAAATTTCCATAAACATAAACAAAAGGAGGAAAAATTGAAATTACATATTTTTAGGTCATTGTATAATTTTCTCAAAGAAAGAGACTCTTTTGTCCACCCCATTGTCCCTCTCTTCTCTTAGCCAGGTCTCACTTTAGGCATTTAATTTAAGAGACCTTAATGATAATCTTATTCAAACTCATTTTTAAAATGAGAAAATTGATACATGTAAATTGAGATTTCATAGCTTGCCTAAGTGATAACTGAGTAGTAGAATTCAAATTTAATTATGTATATTTAGTTTAATGTTAATATAGATTAGACTGTCTTTTATAGTTAAACATTCAAAGACCTCAAATGAACATAGTTGTACTTATATCTTCTGTTGATAGAGTAAATGCACATAGATGAGAAGACATCTTTCAATGACTAGCTAAACAGCATCCCGATAACAACCACTGCCCTCACATAGTTCAGTTCCATTAGTTGGTCCAACTTACTCCAATAGGGAAGACCAGAGAGGTTCAAAATCAGAACACTTTAATTGTAAGTTAAATTCTTAGGCTCAGGCTTACTTTATTGTACCATAGCCACATCAAAATGCTACATTCTGAAAATTTTACTGAAAAAGAAATAAAGTTAGAATGTCCATCATCAAAAAATCTACAGACAAAAAGTGTTGGAGAGAGTGTGGAGAAAAGGGAATCCTCTTACACTGTTGGTGGGAATGTAGATTGATACAGCCACTATGGAGTACAGTATGAAGGTTCCTTAAAAACTAAAAATATAAAAAAAAAAAAAAAAAAAAAAAAAACTAAAAATAGAGCTACCATGTGATCCAGTAATCCCACTCCTGGGCATGTATCAGGGGAGAAAACCATACTTTGAAAAGACACATGCATCCCAGTGTTCATTGCAGCACTATTTACAGTAGCCAAGCAACAGAGGAATGGATGAAGAAGTTGTGGTACATATAAACAATGGAATATTACTCTGCCATAAAAAGAAATGAAATTGAATTCTTTGTACTGAGGTGGATGGACCTAGAGTCTGTCATGCAGAGTGAAGTAAGTCAGAAAAAGAAAAACAAATACCATATGCTAACACATATATATGGAATCTAAAAAAAAAAAAATGGTTCTGATGAATCTAGGAGCAGGACAGGAATAAAGATGCAGATGTAGAGAATGGACTTGTGGACACGGGGAGTGGGGAAGGGTAAGCTGGGATGAAGTGAGAGAGTGGCATTGACATATATACACTACCAAATGTAAAATAGCTAGCTAGGGGGAAGCAGCTGTATCACACATGGAGATCAGCTTGGTGCTTTGTGACCACCTAGAGACATGGGATAGAGAGGGTGGCAGAGAGGTGTAAGAGTGAGGGGATATGGGGATATATGTATACATATAGCTGATTCACTTTGTTATACAGCAGAAACTAACACAACATTGTAAAGCAATTATGCTCCAATAAATGTTTAAAAAAGAAAATGTTTAAAAAAATATTTAATTAGAAAAAAAATCATCCAGTTACTGAAAAATTGCAAGAATAACAACAGTACAAAGAACACTCATATACCATTTACCCAGCTTCACCCATTATTAACATTTTAGCCCGTTTACTTTATCATTTACTTTCTCCACCAATCTATATAACATTTTTGAACAATTTAATATTAACATATAGTGGCCCTTTATTCTTAAATTCTTCAGTGACTACTTGCTAAGAGTAAGGCCTTTTATATCTCCAGTATAATTATCACAGTTATCAGTAGGACAGACTCTTACATAGCCCCAGTGCAGTTGTCAAATGTACAGCATATTTATCACCTTCAGCAAGTTAAACATTGATAATATTACTTTTACGGAATTTACCACATATATTCCAATTTGACATTTGGTTCAATAATGACCTGTATAAAACTTTCTATCCCTTCTAATCTATGATCTAGTATGGGAACAGGAATCATATTTGGTTATATCTCTTTATTTTCCTTTAATGTGTAATGTCTTCAGTTTCCTCTATTTTTCATGACATTGGCATTAAAAAATGCAGTCCTGGGCTTCCCTGGTGGCGCAGTGGTTGAGAGTCCACCTGCCGGTGCAGGGGACACAGGTTCGTGCCCCGGTCTGGGAAGATCCCACACGCCGCGGAGCGGCTAGGCCCGTGAGCCATGGCCGCTGAGCCTGCGTGCCCGGAGCCTGTGCTCCGCAACGGGAGAGGCCACAACAGTGAGAGGCCCGCGTACTGCAAAAAAAAAAAAAAAAAAAAAAAAAAAATACAGTCCTTTTAAAAATTAATAGAATGTTTCTCAATTGGGGTTTGTTTGATGTTTCTTCTCAAGTATATTTAAATATACATTCTAAACCTAAATATTACATAAATAATTTTGTGTACTTCTCAGAGTATCCCATCTGAGGTGTACATTGTCCTTACTGGTAATGTCTATTTTGATCACAAGTCAGGTTGTTGTTCAGTTTCTCTTTTGTAGAGTTGCTATTTTTTCTCCAGTAATTTATAAGCCATCTGTGGGATACACTTAAGACCATAAATATATCTTGTTTTTCATCAAAATTTTCCCTTATATTTATTATGTACGTATTTACATATGTACCCATGACACTTAAGACTGAGGGTATTCAGTGAAATACTGCATTCATAAATTACTTGGATTAGTTCCTTCTTTCTTTCCCCCTTCAATGTGGTTACAGTATTCATGTGAAACACAATAGGTATAGAAAGTTTGATAGTTACTTTAAGTTGCAAACACAGTCTTAAGTCACTAATTGTAATACTTTAGGCTTCCAACATTATTCAATGGTAGAACTCTTTATTCTTTCCGATCTGGATCTCTTATAGGTTGGTATCCTTTTGCAAGAGAAGAAGGTACAGAAATCTCCTTTACTTTTCAGTTAGCACCATTCCTGTTTACTAGCTGCTATTGTGGACTCTTCAGGAGGTGGAGAGGGGGTTAAAGAAATAGCAAGAGGAGAAAGAAAAATCTCAGCTGACCAGTACTGTTGTAAGATGGCTTTGCCTTCCTTGGGCCTGGTGTGCTTAAAACTGATTGATTATCTTTTAGGTCATTTACATGCATATATTACAGAGTCCTTCCACTAATGGCTGGTGGTCTTTTATATGCAGTTAATTTTATGTGAGCAAACATGGTCTTTTAAGCAGTAATTTTCTCAGCCTTCAGAGGACTTTTCCAATGGTGAGGATAGATTTTACCTCTATGCTCCTGATTGTGCCTTTTGGAGAGTGCAGTAGGATTCTTTTTTCCTCCTTTCCTTCCTCCCTTCCTCCTTTATCTATCTATCATCTATCTATCTATCTATCTATCTATCTATCTATCTATCATCTATCTATTCATCTGTCATCTATCTATCTATCCATCATCTACGGGAAGAAATTGGCTTACAGTATTGTGCCAATGGCTAGGCAAGTTTGAAACCCATAGGGCAAGCTATTAGGAAGGGCAGGCTAGAAAATCTAGGAGCTGATGCTGTGGTCCACATAAGTAGATATCATATGATATTTGTCTTTATCTGACAGACTTCACTTAGTATGATAATATTAAGGTCCATCCATGTTGCTGCAAATGGCTTTATGTCACTTTTTTATGGCTGAGTAATATTCCATTGTTTATATGTACCACAATTTCTTTATCCATCCCTCTGTTGATGGACATTTAGGTTGCCTCCATGACTTGGTTACTGTAAATAGCGCTGCAATGAACACTGGGATGCATGTGTCTTTTCAAAGTATGGTTTTCTCCCCTGATACATGGCCAGCAGTGGGATTACTGGATCACATGGTAGCTCTGTTTTTAGTTTTTAAGGAACCTCCATACTGTTTTCCATAATAGCTGTACCAATTTACATTACCACCAACAATGTAGAAGGGTTCCCTTTTCTCCACACCCTCACCAGCATTTACTGTTTGTAGACGTTTTGGTGATGGACATTCTGACCAGTATGAGGTGATGACTCATGGTAGTTTTGATTTGCATTTATCTAATAATTAGTGATGTTGAACATCTTTTCATGTGTGTGTTGGCCATCTATATGTCTTCTTTGGAGAAATGTGTATTTAGATCTCTTGCCCATTTTTTGATTGGGTTTGTTTTTTTTTGTTGATACTGAGCTGCATGAGCTCTTTTTATATTTTGGAGATTAATCCCTGTTTGTTACTTTGTTTGCAAATATTTTCTCCCATTCTGTGGGTTGTCTTTTCATTTGGTTTGTGGTTTCCTTTGCTGTGCAAAAGCTTTTAAGTTTAATTAGGTCTCACTTGTTTATTTTTGTTTTTATTTTCATCCAAAAAGATATTGCTGTAATTTATGTCAAAGAGTGTTCTGCCTGTTTTCCCTCTAAGAATTTTGTAGTGTCCAGTCTAACATTTAGGTCTTTAATCCATTTTGCATTTATTTTTGTGTATGGTGCTAAAAAATGTTCTAATTTCATTTTTTTACCTGTAGCTGTTCAAGTTTCCCAGTACCACTTATTGAAGAGATTGTCTTTTCTCCATTGTATATTCTTGCCTACTTTGTCACAGATTAATTGACCATAGATGTGTGGTTTTATTTATGGGTTTTCTATCCTGCTCCATTGATCAATATTTCTGTTTTTGTGCCAGCACCATAGTGTTTTGATTACTGTAGCTTTGTAATGTAGTCTGAAGTCAGAGTGCCTGATTGCTCCCACTTCATTTTTTTCCTCAGGATTGCTTTCCTATTTGGGTCTTTCGCATTTCCATACAAATTGAAATTTTTTTTGTTCTAGGTTTCTGAAAAATGCCATTGGTATTTTAATAGGGATTGCAACTGAATCTAGATTGCCTTGAGCAACATAGTCATTTGACAATATTGATTCTTTCAGTACAAGAGCACTGTATATCTTTCCAACTCTTTGTGTCATCTTTGATTTCTTTAATCAGCATCTTGTAGTTTTCAGAGTACAGGTCTTTTGCCTCCTTAGATAGGTTTATTCCTAGGTATTTATTTTTTTTGATCTGATGGTAAATGGTATTGTTTCCTTAATTTCTCTTTCTGATCTTTTGTTGTTAGCATATAGAAATGCAAGAGATTTCTGTGAATTTGTTTTGTATCCTGCAACTTCACCAAACTCATTGAGCAGCTCTAGTAATTTTCTGGTAGTATCTTTAGGATTCTCTATGTATAATATCATGTCATCCACAAACAGTGATAGTTTTACATTTTCTCTTCCAATTTGGATTCTTTTTATCTCTTTTTCTTCACTGATTGCCATGGCTAGAACTTCCAAACTATGTTGAATAAAAGTAGTGAGAGTGCACATCCTGGCCTTGTTCCTGATCTTAGAGCAAATGCTTTTAACTTTTCACCATTTAGTATGATGTTATCTGTGGGTTTCTTATATATGGCCTTTATTATGTTGAAGTATATTCCCTCTATGCACACTTTCTGGAGAGTTTTTATCATAAATTGGTGTTGAATTTTGTCAAAAGCTTTTTCTGCATCTATTGAGATGATCATATGACTTTTATTCTTCAATACTTTTAATGTGATGTATCACACTGATTGATTTGCAGATATTGAAAGAATATTTGCATCCCTGGGATAAATCCCATTTGATCATAGTGTATGATCCTTTTAATGTATTTTTGGATTTGGTTTGCTAGTATTTTGTTGAGGATTGTTGTGTCTACGTTCATCAGGGATATTTGCCTATAATTTTCTTTTATTGTGGTATCTTTGTCTGGTTTTGGTATCAGGGTGATTCTGGCCACATAGAATGAGTTTGGGAGTGCTCCTCTGCAATTTTTGGAATAGTTTGAGAGGGATAGGTGTTAACTCTTCTTTAAATGTTTGATAGAATTTGCCTGTGAAGCCATCTGGTCCTGGACCTTCATTTTTTTTAATAAATAAATTTATTTATTGATTTAATTTGGGCTGTGATTTGTTTTTGTTGCTGTGTGCAGGCTTTCTATAGTTGTGGTGAGTGGAGGCTACACTTTGTTGTGGTGCACGGGCTTCTCATTGTGGTGGCTTCTCTTTGCTGTGGAGCGTTGGCTTTAGGTGCACGGGCTTCAGTAGTTGTGGCACGCAGGCTCAGTAGTTGTGGTGCACAGGTTTAGTTGCTCCATGACATGTGGGTCTTCCTGGACCAGGGCTTGAACCCATGTTCCCTGCATTGGCAGGCAGATTCTTAACCACTGTGCCACCAGGGAAGTGTTATTATTTTTTAATAACAGTTTCAATTTCAGTACTTGTGACCAGTCTGTTCATATTTTCTATTTCTTCTTGGTTCAGTCTTGGGAGACTGTAACTTTCTAAGAATTTGTCCATTTCTTCTAGGTTGTCCATTTTATTGGCATATAGTGCTTGTAGTAGTCTCTTATGATTCTCTGGTGTCCGTTGTAACTTTTCCTTTTTCAGTTCTAATTTTATTGAATTGAGCCTTCTCCTCCCCACCCCCCTTTTTCTTTGATGAGTCTGGTTAAGGATTATCAATTTTGTTTATCTTCTCAAGGAACTAGCTTTTAGTTTCCTTGATCTTTTCTAATGTTTTCTTCTTTTCTATTTCATTTATTTCTGCTCTGATCTTTATGATTTCTTTCCTTCTACTAACTTTGTGTTTTGCCTGTTCTTCTTTCTCTAATTGCTTTAGGTGCAAGGTTGGGTCGTTTATTTGAGGTTTTTCTTGTTTCCTGAGGTAAGCTTGTATTGCTATAAACTTCCTTCTTAGAACTGCTTTTGCTGCATCCATAGGTTTTGTATCATCATGTTTTCATTGTCACTTGTCTCTAGGAATTTTCTGAGTTTCTTTTTGATTTCTTCAGTGATCCATGGTTGTTTAGTGGCATATTGTTTAGTCTTCATGTGTTTGTATGTTTTACAATTTTTTCTTATAGTTGTTTTCTAATCTCATGGTGCCACGGTCAGAGAAGATGCTTGGTATGATTTCAATTTTCTTAAATTTACCAAAGCTTGCTTTCTGGCCCAGCATGTGATCTGTCCCAGAGAATGGTCCAGATGCACTTGTGAAGAATATATGTTCTGCTGCTTTTGGATAGAATGTTCCATAAATATCAATGAAGTTCATAAGATCCAGTGTGTCACTTAAGTCCTGTGTTTCCTTATTGATAATCCATCTGGATGATCTGTCCATTAATGTAAGTGGGGTGCTAAATTCCCCCACTATTGTGTTACTGTTGATGTCTCCTTTTATAGCTGATAGCATTTGCCTTATATGTTGGGGTGCTCCTATGTTGGGTGCATATATATTTACAATTCTTATATCTTCTTCTTGGATTGATCCCTTGATCAATATGTAGCATCCTTGTTTGTCTCTTATAACAGTCTTCATTTTAAAGTCCATTTTGTCTGATGTATTGCCACTCCAGCTTTCTTTAGATTTTCATTTTCATGGAAAACTTTATTTCATCACTTCACTTTCAGTCTGTATATATCCCTAGATCTGAAGTGGGTCTCTTGTAGACAGCATATCTACTGGTCTTGTTTTTGTATCCATTCAGCCAGTCTATGTCTTTTGGTTGGGGCATTTAATCCATTTACATTTAGGTAATTAACAATATGTATGTTCTTATTGCCATTTTGTTAATTGTTTGGGGTTTGTTTTTGTAGGTTTTTTCTTCCCTTCCTGTATTGTTCTCTTCTCTTGTGATTTGATGCTTATCTTTAATGTTGCATTTGGATTGCTTTTTCTTTTTTGTGTGTGTATCTATTGCAGATTTTTGTTTTGCAGTTACCATGAGGTTTTGATATAGCAGTCTAAATATATACAAAATTGTTTTAAATTGCTAGTTGCTTAATTTCAAATGCATTTCCTATATCCTGTATTTGTCCTCTCCTCTTCTCATGATTGCTGGTTTCAATATCATATTTGTGTGTGGGTGATTTTCTACCTTTACTGTATGTTTGCCTTTACCAATGAGGTTTCCCAGTCATAATTTTCTTGTTTCTACTTGTGGACTTTACTCTTCTGCCTATGGAAGTTGCTTTAGCTTTTGTTGTAAAGCTGGTTTGGTGGTGCTGAATTCTCTTAGCTTTTGCTTGTCTGTAAAGCTTTTGTTTTCTCCATAAAATCTGAATGAGAGCCTTGCTGGGTAGAGTTTTTTTGGTTGTAGTTTTTCCCTTTCATCAGTTTAAATAAATCATGACACTCCCTTCTGGCCTGCAGAGCTTCTGCTGAAGAATCAGGTGATAATGTTATGGGGATTCCCTTGTATGTTATTTGTTGCTTTTCCCTTGTTACTTTTAATATTTTCTATTTGTCTTTAATTTTTGCCAATTTGATTAATATGCATCTCAGTGTGTTCTTCCTTGGGTTTATCCTGTATGGGACTCTCTGCGTTTTCTGGACTTGAGTGTGTGTTTCCTTTCCCATGTTAGGGAAGTTTTTGGCTGTTTTCTCTTTACATATTTTCTCAGGCCCTTTCTCTTTCTCTTCTCCTTCCGGAGCCTCTATAATGTGAATGTTGGTGCATTTACTGTTGACCCAGGTGTCTCTTAGACTGCCTTCATTTCTTTTCATCTTTTTTATTCTATTCCTTAGCAGTGATTTCCACCAAACTGTCTTCCAGCTCACTTATTCTTTTTTCTGCTTCATTTATCCTGCCACTGATTCCTTCTTGTATATTTTTCATTTCAGTTAATGTATTGTTCATCTCTGTTTGTCCTTTAAATATTCTAGCTCTTTTTAAAACATTTCTTGTATCCTCTTGGTCTTTGCCTCCATTCTTTTTCCTATATCTTGGATCATCCTTACTATCATTACTCTGAATTTTTTTAGTAGATTGCCTATCTCCACTTTACTTGGTTGTTCTTCTGGGGTTTTATTTTGGTCCTTCATCTGGAACATATTTCTCTGCCATCTCATTTTGTCTAACTTTTTGTGTTTGTGGTCTTCATTTCTCAGGTTGCAGAATTGTAGTTCTTTCTCCTTTTGTCTGCCCTCTGGTGAGTGAGGTTGTTCCACGGGCTTGTGCAGGATTCCTGGTGGGCGGGACTGGTGCCTGCCCACTAGTGGGTGGAGATGGGTCTTGTGTGTCTGTTGGGCAGGGCCATGTCAAGGGGTGTGTTTGTAGGTGGTTGTGGTGACACCACAGAATGAGTTTAGGCAGCCATTTGCTGATGCATGGGGCTGTGTTCCCACCCTGTTTGTTGTTTGGCTGGAGACATTCCAGCACTGGAGCCTGCAGGCTGTTTGGTGGAGCCACATCTTGGTGCCAATATGGTGACCTCAGAGCTCACACCAATGGATATTTCCTGGGGTCTTCACCACCAGTGTCCTTGCCCCCACAGTCAGCCACAGCTGACTCCTGCTTCCCACGGAGAACCTCCAAGACCCACAGATAGGTCTGGCACAGTCTCCTATGGAGTCACTGCTTTGCTCTGGGTCCCAGTGCATGTGAAACCTTGTATGTGCCCTCCAAGAGTGGAGTCTCTGTTTCCCCCAGTCTTGTGGATCTCCTGCACTCAAGCATTGCTGGCCTTCAAAGCCAAATGCTCTGGGGTCTCCTCCTCCTGACACTAGATCCACAGTCTCAGGAGTCTTACCTGAGGCTCAGAACTTTCATTCTTGTGGGAGAACCTCTGTGATATAATTATTTTCTAGTTTGTGGGTCACCCACTTGGCAGGCATAGGATTCAATAGTATCATGAAAGGGTCCCCCTTCCCATTTCATCATGACTTCTCTTTGTCTTTGGGTGTAGAATATCTTTTTTGCTAGGCTTGAGCTTTTTTTATTGATGGTTTTTCAGCCGTTAGTTGTGATTTTGGTGTTTTTGTGAGAGCGGGTGAGCTCAAATCATCCTCTGCCACCTTGTTTCTGGGAAAATTCTGTTATTATCATGTACAAAAGCAATAAAGGTGATTAACAAAAGGCAATTATTACAAAGGGAATAACCTTACAGAAAGACTCTTTTCCCTATCTACCATGCCTCTCCCAAAAGAAAGATAGTAGAATGAATTAGTTATGACAGAGAAATAAGGCATGAATGTAGGTGTTTACTCAACATACTGAACACTAAGCTAGATACTACAGATATAAAGAGGAATGTGATCCAGTCCTGGACATGGAACAATGTGAGTATAACCTAATGATTATAAACAAATCAATCATTTCAGTACAATGTAATAATGCTATGATAGGGATGTGTAGCACTGAGGAGTGGCATCTGAGTCAGGTCAGGGGTTCAGAGAAGACTTCCTGGAAGACATACATTCGGAACTGAAATTGAAGGTTGGGATTTATATAGACCAAGAAGGTGGCCACGGTGATGGGTATCTGCTGGGAAGTGGCAGTGAGGGGGACAATGAAACCTCTGCCACATGTTGGTAAGGCAGACAGAAAAAATTGTCATAAAATTTGGTGGGCTATTTAATTTCTTGAAAAGTGCTATAAGTTTGCAGGGAAAGGAGTTAATGTATTTGGGGGTAGTGAGGGAAGTCTTGTGTCTTGATCAAAGCCTTGAGACAGAAGCGATTTCTAGATGCATGATGGGGAGAAGGGTCATTGGGACAAGCACAACTGAAGGAGGCATTTCAGGAAGAAGGTGGACCACAGCAGGTTTGGGGGGTGAGGAAGAGTTTGAATGTTTAGTTTAGTTTGGGGTATATTGTGTCTGTTGCATCTCTCTAAACATTCATGTAGTAGAGAGAAATAGCCTGATTAGATATACACTGGGTGAAAATCCATAGCTCAAGTATTGCATTGACTCTCCATTTAAGATAATCACATTATACAGAAAATTTCTAAAGAGATAAATGATTTTACTCTAGAGTTATTCCTTTGGTCTCAAAATTTCATTAAAAACCTTTTGTCAAAATTTACAAAATTCCCCTCCCCACCATTGTTTTGTTTCCTTCATCTTTCAAAGTTTTCTGGTGGTATGAATGTTCTCTTTGACAACAACAATGTCCGATTTCTTCTGCATACATAATGTTAACTTTCCAAATTGTTAGTTGACCCTAATAGTCCCAATAATTCTCATTTACTCTTGCCATTTTAAATACTGATTTGAAGCAGATTTTTACATGCTGATACACCTACACCTTGTGAAAGCTGTGTTTGAGAATGTCACTTGTTTATTTGTATGAAACTTAAGTTGTCCAAGGGCTTTTGGATAAGAAGAATATATCTATTCAGGACATATTACCATGTTGTTTTCATTTGCAGAGCTGTGAACCATCATTGACTAGCATAAGCTCAAAACATTATGATGAAGTAGGTAGGAGATTTCTGGGGTTGGAGAGCTAGATCGTGCTTGTGATTCTTTGAGCATCTCTGTGTGTGTGTGTATGTGTGTGTGTGTGTGTGTGTGTGTGTATGTGTGTGTATTTTCAGTGTACTTTCCCAGTGAAGTAGTGAAGAGTCCCAGAGAAATGCCAGTACATTGCTCTCTCCTTAGTTTGTACTTAAGCACTTTCTGTCCTACATATGAAATAATGTATGTGAATGTCCTTAGTGTAAGTAATGCATTATACCAAGGTAAAATACTGCTTCTTTTCATTATATTAAAAAAAATACTCCAGGCATTGGGCACAATGAATCTGGACTGGCTGGAATCCTCTTTTTGCAATAGAAATGTATCTGTCCAAATTTAGCATTAACAAAACTTTGAACATACTTCTGTTTTCTTCATGTTAATCTTTTTTCCTTCCTTCCTTCCTTCCTTCCTTCCTTCCTTCATTCCTTCCTTCCTTCCTTCATTCTTTCCTTCCTTCCTGTTTTATTAGTTTAATGACGCCATCTCTCCCATTCCTCCTACAATGTCTATTTAACATCTATTGCATACAAGGCTACAATCTTCATGTTGTGAGAGTTATAAAGATAAAAAATACTGAAAATAATTAGGGACTTTTGAGTTCTTATTATGTACCAGGCACTCTTCCATGTATTTCACATGTATTAATTTATTTAATCTTTGCAGTAATTGTATGAGGCAAACACTGTTATCACCTCCATTTTACAGATAGGAGAACTAAGTCTTAAAGAAGCCCAATAATTGCCTTAGGTCACATATGGATTAAGAAGCAGAAGATTTAAACCCACATTCCTAATCATATCCTCACTGTTTCATCTAATAAAACCCTGTAGGAAAAGTGACAGACACAAAAATAAATTAAAAATAAGATAGAATGGGATAAATGTCATGAGAGATGTTAGTACAAAGTGCTACCACTGCTCAGAGGAGGGAAAAAGCTGCAGGGATGTCAGACTTCATGGACCTTGACTCAGGGGAAGATTTTGAGAGAGAAGAGCAGAAGGAACATTTTAGCAAGAGGGAATGGTTTGAGTTATTTCATTTGGATGAGCCAATGAGTACATAAAAGAATAAAGCCTAGAAGAGTTAGTCTGAGCCATGTTGTGGAAGGCTTTACATACAAGCAGAGAAGTTGGCATTTAGCAAGTTAATAAAGAGGAGAACAGCTAAAGGTTTTGAACAGGAGAGTGACATGATAGATGTAGCGATTTGTGAAAAATATTATGTTAAAAATCTGTAGAATGGATTAGCATGAGAAAGTTCAGAATCTGACAGATTGGTTAAAAGTTTGGTAAGAGAGACTAAAGGCTTGAATTCAAGTACTGGTTTTGGGAATAGAATGGGGAGTAATATAGGACAGAAAAAGAGGCCCTATTACCAAGCATACTAAGGCTTGGTAATCTCTTGAAGGAATTGTTAGTGAGGTCTCCATAGTTTCTAAGCAGGCAGTGTAGCTCTGAGGGAAGGGTGAATCCATTCCCTTGACTAGGAAGGCAGTCGAGGGAGCAGGTTTTCGGGGAGCAGAATGGACATGGATTCATGTTTCCACCTAGAAGTATCAATGGAGATTTTCCATTATTAATCAGAAATAAAGGTGTAAGGTCGAAGGCAAGGACTTCTAAGAAGCCCTCAGTGCTCAGCCCAGATTATTTTACATTTCTTCTTTTGTTACTGAACTCAAGTTCGGCTGCTCGCCACTTGAAAATCAATATCAGAGAGGCAGTTGTTGTAGAAAGGAAAGTTGCTTTTAGTCAGAATGCCGGCAATCTCGGGAGATGGTGGACTCACTGTCCCCAAAATACCAACTCCCAAGCGTCTGCCTGGCCATGAAATTTATTAAGGGAAAAGGGAAGTAATCTCAGTCAAACACTGAGACGGACGATCATTGTCACCATCCCCTGCTGTGTGCAGGCTTGTTGACTTCCTGTGATCTTTCTTTAAATACTATTTTGTTCACACAGTTTATTTGGGAGATTACTGAAGGGAAAGCTAGGGAAGAAGTCTGGTCATCTATTAATTACTTATTCTTCATTTCTACTTCTTTGATCTACGGAAAGAACGAACAGGTTAGGCAAAGTATTGTGTGATCAAAAGATTTGAAAGGTGTGATTGGGCCACAGTTGAGCAGGGCATGGGAGTGTCCAGTTTAATGTTAGTTACAATATAGCTTTGCTAAAGTGACAAGGCAAAGAAGTTTCCTGCTGATGGCAGTTTCCCACAAAGAGTTGCTTATAAATCTCCCCCTGTCAGATTTCATTCCATTTCTATGTGATTAGGGATGAAGGTCTGTCTTCTGCAACTGCTTCATGCTGAGAAAGGGTATCAAAGTCTTAGAGTGTAAGATATCAACATGGGTTTGAAGTATCTCTTTGCTGACAGTTTTAGTTGCCTGTTGATATATACAATCAGAATAAACTACAATTATTTTGATGCCTACAAAGATATAGATAATTATGAGCAATAGTGTTAATCCCATTCTCTTAAGGCCAGTTATTGGAAGTGTGCTAGCCATAGATTCAGTACTGCTCAAGATCAAACAGCTATGTCATGGCTACAGTCTGGTCATCATGCAGTAAACTTTTTCCCTCTGGTGGCACTTATTGTATTTGTAAAACAGCTCAGGAATGTGCATCAGACACTGAGTCTGTGACTCTATTGTCTTAATCATTAACTGCTTGTGCCTGCCCTTTTGTGACTCAGGGAGGCATGTGAGACTTCAGCTTTTCTACAAGCAGGGGACATGGAGGGGCCTTTGTACTTGGTGGTGTGGGTACCCAGGGTTTGCTGGGTTACACTCTTTCTTGTAACTCTGTTCTTTCACATTTAGCTTCCCTGTCATTGGAAAGTTTCCCAATGCCTGAACTGACTGCTCACCATTGATCCCCTTCTTCCAATTTCTTTCTATTGTCATAATCAAATTCATGAAATTATACATCTTCGTTGTTTATGCCACATGGTGCTGAACACTTGCTAATAAAAATATCCATTTCTGCTGACCTTTAGCAAAAAACCAAAGCCAAAACAATACAAAACAAACATACAGCCTTTACGTGAGCTAAACAGGGAAACCATGCAGAAATAAACTTTATAGTAAGTAAGCAGAAACTGCCACAGGAACAATGCTGCCTACATTTGTCTCTCTGGATTTTTTCTCAGTTTCTGTCAATGAATACCCAACAAAAGGCCTTTTACAATTAATTACAGGGTTTGTAGTCAACAGATTAGATTGAGTAACATAAATCTTTTGCGCAAGGAAGAGCAGAAAAGTTTGGTTTTCTGGACTAGACAAATATAAATTCATTAACTGTGTGAAGGGAATTGGTCAAAATCAAAACATTAAATCAACATTTTGAGAATTATGTTGCAGAATGCAAGTTCAGAATGGTTAAGAATATCTTTATTATATAATATTCCTCTAATTTCATTAGTTGTGACCTAAGAGCATTAATAGAAGGAAGCAAGTGTTTTTTTTTAATTCTCTCAGTCAATCTTTAGTTAGTTCTATAAGATTTTTAGTAAAATTACTTCCTGACAAGTATTTTGTTGAAAATCATAATTAGCAAGCAGATTTGAGATTATTTTTTCAACTAATGGGATTCATCCTGATATCAGTTTTGAGATGTCACCAGTCAAGCATTTTGTCTTCTTTGTCCCCCAGATGTGCTGTAGCTCAGAACTAAGTCTGTGCTCTCCACATTTCTCTTTGTTGCTTTGACAAAGGCCTGTTTACCATTTGCTTCCATCTCTGCAATCATCTCAATCCATCACTCATCTGCTCATATTCGTGTACCTTTGATAGCAAGTGTACCTACCTATTATATTACCAATGCATCCAAACTTCTGATTTCACTCCTGGCACCCTCTTTAGGCTATGAACTTCTCAGGGATGAGGATTATGTCTTTAATTTTATCTCCTTCCCACTGCCCCAATAATTTTTCTGCTTTCCAAACTCAGGGCAGGCCTCCCTGATCCCTTTCTCCTTTGGTTGGGTTGGGCATGAGCTCTCCTAGCCTCTTGCTTATGAATCTTAGCACTTATTGTAATCCTTTCTCTCCTTGAGGTCAGAGGCTGTCATTTATTTTTTATCATTAGGGCTTTGCACTGTTTTCAGCACACAGTAGTTCCTTGGTAAAGATCTGTGGAATAGAAAAAAACAAAGGAACAGCAAGGAACCATTTATTTGTATCTGTTAAAAAAAGTTATGCTTTAGAAAATGAACTGAGAAATTGCTATTGATATAGTTACAAATTAAGTTCTTTTACAGCCTTTTCTCCAGTTCCCTTTCTGAGGCTTCTTCCTGGACACCAGTCCACTCCTTGGGCACCCAGTGCCTTCATGTCACCAACAAGCATTTCTTTAGGCTCAAAATTGTCCATTTCTTCCCATCAGCATTTATATTTTTTCATTCCTGTGATGATAGCTAGTTGTCAACAAAAGTAAACAATGTCAAAAAAAAAAAAAAGAACACAATGTCTTTTAATTCACCAAAAATAATGAAGAACTAACAACTTAGTGATTTAACATTTTCAAATCTATTTGAATTGTTCAATGGGTATAAACTTATAGTCATACAAAATGAATAAGTTCTAGAGATCTGCTGTACAACATAGTGCCAACAGTTAACAACCTGGTGCTCTTAAAAACTTGTTAGGAGGATAAATCTTATGCTAAATATTCTTACCCCCACCTTCCCCCAAAACACACCCACATTGACAACAAAGAGACACAAATCTTTTGGAAGTGATGGACATGTTTATTATCTTGTGGTGATGGCATCACAGATGTATGCATATGTCCAAACTCATCAAAATGTATACATTAAATGTGTGCAATTTTTTGTATATTAAGTTTACCTCAATAACATTGAGAAAAAGTGATAGTGTTAATACTGAGGAATCAATCTCTAATGGTAAGATATGGAGTATCACCTGAAAAATGTTTAGTAACCTACTAGTCTGTATGCAACCTGGTCTGCATACTGCTGAAGCTTACATTGGAGCAGTAGTAGTTGTTTGGGGATAGTGTGTGTCAGAATATTCACCTTTTAACTGCAGTCTCTAGCTCCTCAGACGCTCTTGAGTTAGAGTTAGGCATATGTTAAGTGCCTAAAGTAATGCCTGGCTTGTGAAAGCGAGCCCAGGTTCCTTTCTAGGCTCATTTTTTGCCACTTCCGTCTGCACTCTCTTCACTCCTGCCACACTGGTTTTTGCTTAATTTTGTATGTACAGACAGGCCTTCTATGGCCTCAGAAGATACTATCTCTTCCAGGACATGCCTCTCCCTTTGCTTTACCTAGCTAACTTCAAGGTCTCTGCTAGAATATCACTTTCTCCTGAAGGCCTCCCCTGAAGCTCTTTAGGTTAGATTAGTGCCCCTCCCCCCCATCTGCTGCCATCACATCTTACTCCTCCTGTCCTTGTACTGGGTAGTAGAGGCAACATAGCATGTTAAGGACATGGACTTGAGCTAAGCTACGTGGGTCCAAATCCCAGTTCTGCTAATTACTAACCATATGAACTTGGGCAATTTTTTCCCAGTTTTATTGAGATATAATTGAAACATGGGGCAAATTCTATTTAATCTCTTTATGCTTCATTTTCTTCATCTGTAAATGATAATAATTACAGTGCTTATCACATACGGATTTGTGAGGATTAAATTAAAATATTTAAAGGATTTAGAAAAGTGCTTGACATAATATGCAATATATATTAATATACTATATATCATTTTTAATATATAGATATGAAATATTATAAAGTATGTGTGCATATATATGTACAAGTTAAAGTTTTTGTAATGATCTCTTTTTCCAATAGGGAATGAGTTTTTTATGATAACAGTTTTAGGACTCTATTTTCCTCCCTTATTACATACTTAAAAACTTGTGCTGTTCAGATAGGTAAATAACCTATACAGTTGCTAGAATAAAAATTCCATTGCTAGCAGGGCTCAGATTTAGGTTCTGCCAATGGAGCATCCTGTCTGAGACTGGAAGGTGAAAAGGAGCTAAAACATTTTTTGGGTTTCCATAGCTGTGGAGGTGTTGACCAGGGTAGGCTCCTTTGGAGTGGAACCCTGCAGCAGAAGATAAAAACTGGCTCCTGTTTTGTTCACCTGGCTGCAAGTCAACAGTGGTCATATAAATGCAGTTTTCGGCAGTGGTGGTAGTAGCTTCCTACAAATCCTGATTTGATTTCCTAGCTAAACCCTGACTAATATAATATTACCGGGACTCACATAGAGGTTACTTAGAATTTTAAAAATGAGCTGAATGTGGTATGTTCATTCTTAATGGAGGAACTACATGTTCTTTTCCTATAAATTCTTGATTGGGTAAGAACTTTTTTTCAATAATATTTATTAAAAAGGCACCATATAAGACACTATTGTAGGCCATGACATGATCATATGTGTGGGTTTTTTTTGGTGTTTATGTGCTTGATTTCTGGGTGTTCTAGATTACATCATAAACATAACACCCAACGTAGCTTTCTCCATTATCCCATACAATTGTAAGATCAGTGTGAGCTTCACTTATGTGGAGGCATTCTGTTTTTCTACATAATAGGAGATATTTTCTCTCTTTTTCTGAGTCCAACCACACTGTTATACCTGGTTTGTGTTCTTATTCTCTCTGATGGGCTATAAGACACTAATGTAATTTCACATTCAATGTCAAAACCTGGTATATTAGAAATTTTTTTCAGGGAAAATTATCAACATTTTTCATATGATTAAAATTGCAATATTTTATGGTGGAAATCTACCAGCACTATTACATCATTGGAATGGTGTTATGTGCTTAGAAACTGGTATTTTGTATTAGGAACAGTTCATTTTCAGTCTATAAATATATTAGAGAATTTTAAAACCAATACAACCACGTAAATATTGCTTACTCCCTTTCTTCCAAAGAAAAATTTCCATTAAATCAGACCTGAATATCTTCTATTGATTTCTGGGGGAAAAAAAGTCTGCCTCTTCTTAAGACACCATAATTTTTACTTTTGTCTCCACTTCTTTTCATCTTATTAAGTCGGCCTCTCCCTCTATGTCTTGGTCCCTTTACTGACAAGATGGTTCCCTTCTATATGTCATCTTTCTGGAAAATGTTATGCAGAAATTTCAATACTTCTACTTGAGAAAAAACAACAGCAACAACCATAGACTGTAAGAGAAGTTATAACCAAACACTGGCCTGAAAGTGAGGAAGCTGAGTTATAATCCTACATCTACTCTTTACTACCAATAAGATGTTCAGTAAGTAATCTCTCTGCACCTTTTTACTCATTTATAAAAGGCAGGTATGACTGGATTCTAATGTTCCCTTGGGCTCTATAGTTCAAAACTGTGTGACTTTACCTTAGTTCACTCAGGATGTTTGGAAGGCATGGTAGCTCAACAATAACATCAAGGACTCAGGCTCCTTTTGTTCTATCTACCAACATCCTTAAGTGCAATATCCTAGGCAAGATGAAGGGGAAAAAGAAAAGGAAAAGGCTAAAACAGGGAAATTGTATTGATGCCTCCAGTACAATTAGAATTCTATTTGTAAGGTAAAGTACAGAATGGATATTGGATAGGCCTTCCACATGGGACTAAAAATAGTACCATCTCATTGTTCAGATATTTATTCATTTAGCTATTCAATCTTTATTGAGAGCCTTCTTTGTGCCAGACATCTCTTTAGGTACTGGGCATTTGGTGGTAAACATCACAGGCATTGCACTTTCCTTAATAGAACTTGTAGAAGTTACTAGAGTTAGTAGGAGTGCATAAAAAACAAACACAAAAGAGGCAAAAAATACAGCTCTGGTTTTGTAATATCTTGAGTGTCTCTAAGGCAAATGAGGATAAAATTATCTACCTGGGAGTTAAAAAAAGGTCCAAAGAAAAAATAAGCAAGAATGAAACTGTGTTCACACTGAATTTGGGGTCAAACTATTTCACCCACCATATCTTCTTCCCAATTCTTCAGGAATCCTCCCTTAGTTTATTAATTTTATACAGAAGAAATTGCCTTATAAACAAAGGCCTCTATAGTATGCGTGTTTATCCTCCTTTAACATGTCTGGAAACCAAAGTCAAATTTCTGTCTGGCTTTTTGTCTCATCCCTCTTGGCAAAAGAACTTTTTGATATTATAGACAATGTTGAGTAATGAGAGTATTAATGTGCTTGATACCCATGACTGAAATGCCACAGTCATGTTTGTCAACAAAAACCAGCTGTCTGAACCAAGCAAAAAAATGTGGGGGGGAGCTTAAGATATATAATCTGATAGAAAAAAAAAAAAAGGTTATTACAAGAAGGCAACAGACCTTCCAAATTTAAAATAGTAGGTCAGATGACTTTGAAAAAGTGAGATTAATATAAAAGTTGGATCCTCAGAATAAAAGATGGGGTAGGTGAGAAAAGTCTTAGAACAGAGATAGTAGTGTGGCTAAATGTTCTGTGGCCTAGAGATTCCACAAAAATCACTGTGGCAGAAACGTGTTGATGGAGGGTAAAGAGGAGTATGAGATGAGGCTGGCTAGGCAGATGAGGGCCAGAGTACACAGGGAGAGAAAGAAGGGAACTGAGTGTATGAGCCAATGTATGGAGACGTCACCTTTCATAGGAAGTGGAGTATTAGTGATTCATAATGTTTAGGACAAGGAAACCCAGAGTTGTGACTGTACTGGAAGGCATGATCAGGTTAGAGATCATTTTTTGGTCATGCTAAGAAAATTGGATTTATCCAGGCTTGTGGTGAGCCATTGAAGGGTTGTAATGGAAATGGTGGATGGTGGTAGTGGTTATATGAGTCACAGGGAGCTCAAACAAGTTGTTGTGTGGAGGATGGATTTAAAGGAAGCAATATGAGAGACAGGGAGACATAGAAGAAACTATTGAAAAAGTGTAGGTCGGTGATAATAAAGGCAGAAACTTAATATGTGTGTGTGTGTGTATGTGTGTATGTATATATATATATATATATATATATATATATATATACACACACACACACACGTATATATAATAGTAAATGGTGACATTCTGGAAAATCTATTGAGTCAGTAAAAGGAAAAGGGAAAGGGGTAGGGAAAGTTGTGGAGCACAATATAAATGACATTTTGTGAAGTAGAGAGGAGTCAGATGATATGGGCCTGATAGGACAAGATAAACTATTTAAGTTAAATTTTAAGAGCCATAGGAAATCATTGAAATGTTTTAAGCTGGAGATGTCATTGTCAACCATGAAGGGCCTAAGACTATTCTATTTGGTAACAGCCTACAGTTTCAAGGCTGCAGGCAGAAGATGTGAGACTCATGGGTCAGAAATAAATGACTTTGTTACTTATGGAAGAGCAATTAGCATTAGCATCAGCAAATCTGTGTGAATTCTACTTGCCCCTAAGACTCATAATTTGAATAAACCTAGATGGATGCCTGCATACATGGTTGCATTATAGGAGAGTTTAGGAAACTCAAACTGTTTATCATGTGTAGCTGGCCTATCTGACTTTTGCTTCTGAAAGGGACTTTATTTGTACTGTACTGGACAGTAAATATGCTTGTGCTTTGCTCTGGAAGGAGACATTGTGTCCATCTTCCAAGGTTGTTAGGAACCTGCACTTTGTTCTGCATGGCAATGTTATCTTTATCTTCCAAGGCTGTGAAAAGGTAGCGTAGAAAAAATGACAGTCTCTCTTGCAAAGTGTACACTGATGTGGAAGATCCATGGAGAATATTTCCTTAAAACATCTACTCCTCTTTTTTATATCATTTTGACTTGTGAAGAATTTTCCTATGAATATGCCACTATGTTGGCTTCTTTGATTAATTTGACCAAATACATTCAATATTCCTCATAAGACATTTAATTATTGTTACTATCAACAGCTCTGCAGTCAGTTAGATCAGGCAGACCCTGAAGCTTGCCATACTTACCTCATCTATATTTTCAGTGTTCTAGACATAATCTACTGAACAAATTGCATAAACCAGAGAGCTGACCTTAGAAAATCATGTGGCTTTTACTTGAAGTTTATGTATTAACTTTTCCTACTGGTACGAGGTATTAATCCAAGTGCAGTAGGACATGTTTGTAATTATACAGACTCTACTTTGACCTGCAACGAAGAAGTCTAGGGCAATTATATCATCCATAACAATATGGACCAATGAGACTGACCTGAATGTCTTACCTAAAGTGATTACTTCAGGTAAAGTCAAGGATAAATTTCATATATGGACAATTAATTCACAAGAAAGGAACCAAGAGCAATCAAAGGAGAAAAAAATAGTCTCTTCAATAAATGGTGCTGGGAAAATTGGATATTCACAAGTAAAAGAATAAAACTAGACCCCTTTATTACATTATTCACAAAAATTAACTTGAAATGGATTAAAGACTTAAATGTAAGACTAGATATCATAAAACTCTTAGAAGAAAATAGGACAACAGCTCCCTGACATGGGTCTTGGCAATGATTTTTTTGGATATGACACCTAAAGCACAAGCAACAAAATAAAAAATGAACAAATGGGACTGCATCAAACTAAAAATCTTCTGCACCATGAATGAAATGATCAACAAAATAAAAGGACTACCTACAGAATGGGGAAAATATTTACAAACCATATATCTGATAAGGAGTTAGTAACCAAAATTTATAAAGAACTCATACAACTCAATGAAAGAACTTAAACAATCCAATTAAAAGATGGGCAGAAAATCTTAATAGACTTTTTTTCTAAAGAAGGCATACAGATGGTCAATAGGTACATGAAAAGGTGTTATTCATCACTAATCATCAGGGAAATGCAAATCAAAACCACAATGAGATGTCATCACACATTTGTTAGAATGGCTATCATCAAAAAGACAAGAACTAACGAATGTTGGCGAGGATGTGGTGAAAAGGGAACCCTTGAGCACTGTTGGTGGGGTTGTAAACTGGTATAGTTACTATGGAAAATAGTATTGAGGTTCCTCAAAAAATGGAAAATAGAGGTACCATATCATCCAGCAGTTCCACTTCTGGGAAATAGCCAAAGAAAATGAAAACACTATGTCAAAGAGACGTCTGTACACCCATGTTTATAGAAGCATATTTACAAGAGTCTCTATTGTTTTTAGAATAAGATTTTCTTTCCTTTGTTCTTAGACTAATAAATGAGAGAACCAAAGACCATATAGATGAGATGAAAAATTAGTTTATCAATCTCTCATTATAAATAAAACTTATAAGTTCTCTAACTTTAAATTTTCACATTACATAGAGAACTAGTTCATTTTAAATTACAAGAAGATTTGACCTTAAGGAATCTGAAGCTAAAATATAAGATATAAAATATCCATCTATTTTTAACCCACAACCATTAAACTTTATGAATAACTAGAAAAATTATTTCCAGGAATCTTGTGAGTTTTCAGTTAATTAAAATGCGTATTAAAAGATAAAACAATTTCCAAAATCACACATGAAATAAATGACAGAATGGGGATTCAGATCCAGTCCATTTTATTCCAGAACCAAGATCTTAACCACTATGCTTTATAGAAAGCCTGTGATTTGAGTCCTAAACCACTCCAGGGAAGATTTTCCCATAGGCCCATTTTCATTTGGGGTTAGGAAGGCAGACCTTGTCATCCTTGATTATTTTCTAGCACAGAGTTTTTTAAATGTCTATTTTATTCATGAGTTCCCTCCATAATACCCTGTCCTCTAAATAGTTGTTCTAACTCTATTTTATCAAAAGTAACACAATGTTACATGATAAAATGCAAATTTTCCTGCTGTCTCGGAGATTATTTATAAACCTCCAAAGCCAAAGAGACATAACTATAAGTGATGAAGGGAAGAAAGAATCTAGATCACATATACAATACTTTCTGAGTGAACGTGACACCAAACTTCATCCATCAGCCACATATACGTTACTTAAGAGAGGCTGAAGAGGTTATTGTCTTCTCCTAGTGAAGCACAAAGAGAGTGTGATGTGGAATACAGGCTTTTGCCAGGAGATATCCATAGAAATGTTCACAGGTTGGCAGAGAAAAAGGGCTGCATTGGATATGAGCTGAAATTCATGGTGAGGGAAAGAGATCTATCTCCTGGGTATGAAATGTGGACCCAGCAGAAGTGTGGGATCCTATTTAAACGGGCTTCATGTAAGAGAGCCATCTAGATAGTGAAATGACTCCAGCAGGGAAAGAAGTCATTGAAAGAGAGGAAGCAAAGAGAGTCTTAAGTGAATAATGGAAGAAACTACTAATATTTTGGGAACTTAATGGGTCTGAGGAAACCTCAAGAGCAGGGTTCCTTACTTCAGGCTTCTGAGACTGAAGTAGGCTGGAGCAGGTGATTGAGTTTGGAGTAATATAGTAATTGGCAAGAACTGTATTACTTATTATGTGAGTGAAGCAGGAGAAAGATGGGCTCCAGGCCGGACATTTACAACTAGCCTCCTATTTACATTTCCTGAGGTAGGAGTCAAGTGAACTCCAGGTTAGATATTTATGACCAGCCTCCTGTTTGCACTTTGAAATAGAAACAAACAAGAAGAGGGTAAATAGCTGGACTTTGGGCATTTTAAGATAACAGTTATGGCAGGAACACAGACGAGCTAAACCCTGTTTAAAAGATCAAGAAGTCACATATTTCCCATCCTTGGGGCAAGGGAGACACTACACATGTGCAGAAAGGCTCCTTGGGGGTCAAAAATGAGGGGGTGCCAGATCATAATTGGTGATGTCAAGCCCCCGCCCTGCCCCAGGCATCTGGGCTGGAATCCATCTTGGAAAAAGTTGTGCACACATGTTGCAGAGGGTCCTATGGCAGGTCAGGTGTGGAAAGAGAAACAAGATAATTGGTCAAAGGTAAAAAAGACCTGGAAGAACTGTCCTATATAAATGATTTAACCACCTCTTTACTGGGCTCCTCCTCATTAGGGAGGATGCCCACATACTTTCTCTCTGCTGTGTGTATCTCTGCCTTGCTTCTGTCTTAAATAAACAAACTGTTTCTCTGTGTGCTCTCCCATTTGTTGTGCTGTGTCTCTAATAATAAATTTTGCACCTGTTTTTACAGTTTATGTCTCCTTGAAACATTCTTGCTTTCAAACAGAGGCAAGAGCCAGGGAAAAATTTGATTCTAGCCTCTAGCCTTTTCTGGTCTAGTTGCTAGGATTCCTGGTTTTCATCCAGGCTACCCAGGTTCAATTCCTGGGCAGAGAACTAAGATCTCGATTCAAGCCACTGCTCACTGTTGTCTCTCCAAGATCAAGAGTGACAGAAAAAGCTAGGAGATTTACTGCAATTTCATTCAGAGGAATGGAAAGGATTCTTTAATGGAATGAGTTTAATAGAGAATGAGAGAAAATTAAGTTGCTCTCTGTATGCTTCCTAACAAACCCATTTGTGAAGGGGAAACAATGGAGACTGGGACTATGGAATGATTAGGACTGCCTGCACATTAATCGTAAATAATGACCCCTCTAGTTACCAATTACAAGACTATTAGAGATCAGTGTTCCAACACTATATATGGAGTTAAATGAGATGGTAAACATGTGATGAAGAACTCCCTATTGCAATGGGAGTGTGATGGGATCATGGAGCAACCTATGTCAGAATGACTCTCTCTCTCTCTCTCTCTCTCTCTCTCTCTCTCTATATATATATATATATATATGATAATTATAAAAATAGGTAACTTATGTGGAATTTAGACTCTGGATAGAAATTAAGAACCATGTGTCTAAGCAAAGGCACAGAGATAATGGTGCAAATTAGTTGGTACAGGGATTCTTTCGGGAATTTTGGGAGCAGTGGAACAGTATATGTCTCTGGAGAACATATAACCTCATTTCAAATGAAAAAGATCACTTTTCATTGGCCAAAGAAAGTTGAGGTTTCAGTTTGAACCAGATATATATGTAGGTTTGAATACAGAAGAAAATGCCAAATTCTAACTTAGAAAGAGAATGAATGAACACATCTGTTAACAAGGTGGCCCTGAGTGGGCTGACAGAATTATCATAGACAGATACATAACTGCTGTTGGCACATGGATGGCAGGTTCAACCACCCTCACTCCTCACACACACACCCAAAGGTGGTTCAGACATTGTGATTGATGATGTAATACATGCATCATGAATATTAAAAGATTTATTATTTGCACATGAGGCTTTCAGGGGAGAGCAGAGCAGACACCCAACTTGGTCCCAAATAGCTTAAGTGAAGAACAAACTGAAGTCTTTGGTTGGGATTTTATTGTGGTCTGCGGGGGACTGGAAGGGGAGCAAGTTTGCATGGTTTGAACTTCCCCATCTGTGCCCAACCAAGGACCTCCAGGTTTTTTTTCTTTTTTTAATCAGCATGACCAAATGTGTCACAAAAGGGGAGTAGAGAAGAGTGAGGCTTGAAAACTATAAGCAATCAAACATCAAATATAATAGAATCAGGCTCTTTAACACAGTAAAAAAAAATCTGTCCTAAATTTTATACACTAAATGTTTACAAAAATTGCATTCAAGATAATATATCTGAGAGCTCACTATGAAGAAAAGAAAGGTCATAATGTGAAATTGTAGTCTTTAGAAAGAACTTGGAGCTCTTGGATGGTAGTAATTATGGCAGAGGGCTTGGTGTTTCAGACTGAGGAAACAAAATTTGAATATTGAAGTCTTTTCTTACATTAAAAAAATTATTATACACTTATCTCAATTTTGTTACTTCACTATTAAAAAGGTCCTGTTATTTAGATTAAGGTATTTTCTATATATTATAAATTTCCTATGACTTAGGGCCAGAGCACTTACTAATTACTTCTGCAAGTTTTCTAATAGAGTGTTTAGTACCCACATTGTCAGAACGCTTACAAAAAGTGCTTTTTGTTAAAGGTATATCAGAGAAAAGAAGCTGGAACTTAAAACTGAAAGGTCTCATTTGTAATTTAAATCTGCGACTAAATTAATGTAGAAGAAATAATGTGATTAGAATAGATGATGAGAAACTGGAAAAACAAATGATAACCAGAAACATTTTAAAGAAATAATTAATATACTCTCTAATTGGGTTTAAAAATGTATGCTAATAGAATTTTAGATAATGAGGATGGTGTGTTTTAGGGTGGGCAACAGAAAATTATATCTTGCAACCCAAACCCAATATACTGCCTGTTTGTGTACAGCTTATCAGCTAAGAATGGCTTTTACATTTTAAAATGATTATATTTTGGGGACTTCCCTGGTGGTGCAGTGGTTAAGAATCCACCTGCCAGTGCAGGGGACACGGGTTTGAGCCCCAGTCCAGGAAGATCCCGCATGCCGCAGAGCAACTGGGCCCATGCACCATAACTACTGAGCATGTGTGCCACAACTACTGAAGCCCGCATGCCTAGAGCCCATGCTCCACAAGAAGACAAGCCACTGCAATGAGAACCCTGCGCACTGCAGCAAAGAGTAGCCTCTGCTTGTTGCAACTAGGGAAAGCCTGAGTGCAGCAACGAAGACCCAGAGCAGCCATAAATAAATAAATAAAATGATTATGTTTTAAATGTTATATACGTATCTATACAATATCCTTGATCTTGCTACTTCTCTAAAATATTTACTATCTGGCCCTTTACACAAATAAGTGTGCTGACCTCAGTTTAGGGAATAGATACAAGGGCTAGAATTTTGAGAAATAAGCAGAACAGTTAGCATTGGGGGAATGAAATGATGAGGGGAAAATTTGTTCAGGGGAGTACGTTTAGAACCTTGCCTTATAGTATATGGAATGTTATAGTCTTTTTATTATCTGTTAGAGGTTTATAGTGAGCCATGCAGAGAGCTTACATTTGACTTTCAACTGTTGTGGCCAGGGCAAAAACTGGTGCTGGGGGCTTCCCTTGTAGCGCAGTGGTTGAGAATCTGCCTGCTAATTCAGGGGACACGGGTTCGAGCCTTGGTCTGGGAAGATCCCACATGCCGCGGAGCAACTGGGCCCATGAGCCACAACTACTGAGCCTGCGCGTCTGGAGCCTGTGCTCCGCAACAAGAGAGGCCACGACAGTGAGAAGCCTGCACACCATGATGAAGAGTGACCTCCGCTTGCCACAACTAGAGAAAGCCCTTGCACAGAAACGAAGACCCAACACAGCCAAAAATAAAAAAAAATAAAAATAAATAAATAAAAAGAAGGCTCAACGTTTAAAAAAAAAAACTGGTGCTGGGAAAACTAGAGAAACACATACAGAACAATGAATTTGGACCCCTATCTCACATCTCTCACAAAAATTAACTTGAAATGGATCAAAGACTTAAGCATAAAACCTGATACCATAAAACTCCTAGAAGAAAACATAGGGGATAGCTCATTAATATTGGTCTTGGCAATGATATTTTTTGACATGACGCCAAAAGCACAAACAACAAAGGCAAAAATCAACAAATGGGACTACATCAAACTAGAAAGCTTCTACATAGCAAAAGAAGCAACTAACAAAATGAAAAAACAGCCATTCACCGAATGGGAGAAAAATTTTGTAAACCATATATTGGATAAGAGGTTAATATCTGAAACATATAAAGGACTCAGTTAACTTAACAACAAGAAACCAAACAAATCCAATTAAAAATGTAAGCAGTTCTTCAGCAGGATATAACTCTTTAACAATGCAGAAATAGTCAATATGACACTGGCTGAAACTTCTTTCTCACATGCTTCACTTAATTCAGTACTGGGGTGTCAAAAGGAATGAAAATTAAGAATTTTGGAAAATTAAGAATTTTGGATGAGAAACCCTTTGAGAAGGGTATCTCAAATAAAAACTAGTTACCACAGCTGCTACCATTACAAATTGCTAAACTTTGTAAGAAGGAAGAAATTTCTCCAATGCCATTCTCTGAAAAAGCAAAAGAACTGCTAGTTTTTCTCCAGATATGATAAATTTATCTGTGAAACATAACCACTTTCTGAAATATTTTTCCAAAATCACTTTAGGTTTGTGGGTCATGGGTATCGACAACTGGCCTAGACTGTTTTCCCTGACTTCCTGAGGTTGAAACCACTGAATTTCTGCCTCAGGCTATGGTTACTTCAGGTGTTAGGTTTGGGGAGAATGATCTAGTCTGAGATAATGGTTTAAGGTTCTGAAGGATGTTTTGTTTCCTAAATTTCATGCACATGGGTCACTGTTGTGGTAATCTCTTTTTCCCTATTAACCTCTCTCTGTAAAAGGGAATTTCATGAGAGACATGACATTGAATTGATACAACTTCAGAGGTTTATTGCAGCCAAAGATGGTCTAGGGTGCAGGTCCTCAAAAGAGCTCCAATTCAACTCCTCTAAGACACTGAAAACATCTGGGTGAGACTGATCAGAATTAAAATCTGAAAAGGGAGAAATCTGTGTATAATTCATTTGAACTTTATCTCACATCCTAAGACTTTAATTTCTTTGGATTTTACTACCTGTGGACTTTAACTTGCAAATGGACTTCACTTTTGAACTTTCAATTCTTCCTGAGAATTTCATAGTAGGAGTAGTTTGCAAATTTGAGGCAACTCTGTAATATTGGAATTCATTTTTAGAGTGATTTAATGATGTCATTTGATTTCATTGCAGAATCTTGAATAGATTCTATTGGATAATGTGGCTATGCATAACTTAAGGTGAGATGGGGACTAGACTACAGAGTAAGCTTTTGGCCTTGTGCACAGAGTGACTTAAAAGTTAATTAAATTATTTTTCTGTTCATACCCATTTCAGAGGCTTCTGAGAAACACACTCATGGCCCTAGGAAAGTATCCAAATGTTGGTTGATATTATGTACAGCAGGCCTGTTTCATTGCTGATCTCATTCCTAAGGGGAAAGTCATAAGTTTTGTACACTTCATTGGGTTGAACCCAATGAAGAAAGAGAATAAAGACCTGAGATATGAGTGGGGGAAATGCTTATTTCCAACTCCCTTCCAAGGAAGGTCAACCCTGTTAGCTTATGGACTCTGTTCATCTCCTTACACATTTCATTTAGAAGCTTGACATAACAAATGTGACTGATGGATTTGAGGAGGCAAGTAGGGCATGTGTACCCCACACTCCTCCTCGTCCCTTCTTGGTGAGTGAGGTTGCCTTCTGACTTCACATGTTAGCCTTTATGCCTTCATGCCCAAAGTTTTCCATGTTCCTCAGTGGAGAGGCTGTTCCTATGCTTGTGAAATAAAGTCCATCTAATTTGGAAATTCAGTATTAGTGAGGCCATTTGTCACATTCTCCAACATCAGCTTTATTAATAATAAAGGTGATTGTTGGGCTCTGTAACTGATAATTCTTTTACTTATGTCTTCATTCATTTAGCACTTGGGTGGAAAAGGAAGTATCATTCACTGTATTCTCTCAAAGATCCCAAAACTCCCTTTGAGAAAGTTGTCTCTACATTTTCTTGTTCTAGTTTGTACACTTAAATGGGGTTGCATCACAGCATAAATGTCTGATCAATACATAATATTGGACACTCTGTACATGGACAAATTTACCCTATATTTGACTGTCTATTCTTTCTCAAAATCAAAGGAGAGTAGAGCTCCAAGTTCTAGTTTTCTTTTATCCATTACTGGGAAATATATGTTTTTATTCTTACTATATATTAAAATTTCAATGATTATTTTTTCATTTTAACAGCCTCATAAGACAAACAGTAACAAAATTATCTTGCTAGATTCTTAAACACTACATGAACATTATCATATGGACTGGGCAGGTTAGTTTTATGTGAATCTGTAGGCTGGTATTTTCACCATATCTCACAAGCAACCCTCTGACTTTTGGTGGTCACAGAAAATGTAAGTTTCTCAAATGCTCTCCTATGTTCTGTGCTTCTTGTTTCTAAGCCTACTCCCAGTTCTGCCTTCACACCTGAAACTTTTTACTCAACTCTTTGGAATGTTTAATGCAAATAAATTCCCTAAACACTCTCAGTTATGAAACAGTTCCTTTTCTTTTGGAATCCTGCTGGATGCTGCTTCCTTGTAGCTCTGGGGCTAAGGCTGCACATTCTCCAAATTCCCTTTGCTTTAGGGTTGAAAGCAGGGCCAGAATTCCCCTAGTTTCCCAATTCCAATCCTGAATCATGGCTTCTCTACATGATGTAAAACTTCCTTCTGGTGTGGGGGTTTAGGTTATCTGCCTCCACCCCCTATCTCTGCCATAACTGCTATGAGTAACTTTTTACTGACCTCCTGGATATCTGGGCATTCCTTACATTCTTTCCACATGACTTATAGTTTTCCTTTTCTTATTGCATATTTTATCAACTCCTAGACAATTTCAGTGTCATATGCATAAACTATCCAACACACTAATGCCAAATTTATTTGGCCTGCTGAAATTAGCAGCCTTATTTTCCATAGTCACTCCCAGGATCTGTCAGACCCACCATCTCCCCAACAGACAGGCCTGCATCTACTATATCAACTTAAATAACATTAATCCCCATCTGTGATCACTGCTTGCTATCATTTTAGCTCCTGACTTCCTAATCTTCACAACGCTACCTCTTCACGATCTGGCACATTTATATTTTAATTCCTCACAATTTTCAGATATTTCCCTTATTTTATTACTTAAACTTTTAATTTGCATATAATTGTAGATTCATGTACTTTCATAAAATGTAATACAAAGAGAGCCCGTGTATCCTTTACCCACTTTCTTCCAGTGGTAACATTTGCAAAATTATAGTACAATATCAAAATCTGGACATAAACATTGATACAGTCAAGACACAGAAGAGTTTCATTATTTAATTACTAACATCCTTCCATGTCCCTTCCCTCAACCCTGGCCCTTGGCAATCACTAATTTGTTTTGATTTATATAATTTTTTCATTTCAAGAATATTATATAAGTGGAATCATATAGTATGTGATTTTTTTTGGATTTTTTTTCATTCATCATAATTCTGTGGAGATTCATCCAAGTTGTTGCATGTATTAAAATTTCTTCCTTTCTATTGCTGAATAGTAGTCTATGTTATGAATGTACCACAATTTATTTACCCATTCATCTGTTGAAGGACATCTAGTTTGTTTCCAGTTTTTGGCTATTACAATTAAAGCTGTTATGAACATTCATATACAGGTTTTTGTGTGAACGTGAGTTTTCGTTTCTCTAGAATAAATGACCAAGAATGTGACTGCTGAGTTTTATGATAGGTATGTTGACTTTTATAAGAAACCGCCAAAGTTTTTTCAGAGTGGCTGTACCATTTCACATTCTCACTAGGAATGTATATATATATATATGATCCAGTTTCTCTTCATCCTTGCCAGCATGTGGTGTTGTTACTATTTTATATTTTATCTATCTATTGGGATCTCTCACTTTGAGTTTAATTTGTATTTCCTCAATGGGTAGTGAAGCTAAACATCTTTTCATGTGCTTATTTCTTATCTATATATCCTCTTCAGTGAAATATATTTTCATGTTTTTGGCCTAATTTCTAATTGGATTGATTTTTTTTACTGCTGAGTTTTGAGTGTTCTTTATATATTCTGGACTAGTCCTTTGTTGGATATGTGGTTTGCAAATATAAGAAAACTGGAAGGCTATGGGCATATTAAAGATGCTCAAAATCATTACTAATCAATTAAATGAAACCTAAAGAATTATCACTGTATAACTATTAAACATTCAAAGTTTTAAAACCTGGTTAGTATCAAACATTGATGGGGATAAACAGACATAGGAACTTTTATGCACTGTATGAGATAGTGTAGGGGTCCATTCCAGAGAGTTATCTGGTAATATGTAATCAAAGTAAACACAGTATAGACATACCTTTTAAGTTAATAATACTGTTTTGGCATATAAACTCAAGAAAATTCTTACACAGTTCAATAAGGAGACAGGTACAAAAATTGCTTTTGGTGAGTTGGAGGGTACCTGATTATCTATAGAATCAAGAAGTAAGTAGGTTTCTAGCTGCAATAAACAGCTTAGGGGACTAATTTATTTCCATCAAAAGAATGGGATAAGCACAGATTAGCTTCCTTCCCCATAGAAAATCCTGAAAGTTGTGGGAAAAACATAAGAAGGCAGATCAATACAGGGTCCCACTAAAAACAGGCACAAAACTGTAGCGATCCCAAGGGGTGACATTTAATAAACCCTAGAAAATAAAAATGAGCTCACAGTAAAAATCATGAAATTCCTAGAAGTACTGTTAGAAAAACACAACAAAGAAATAACATGCCAAAGGAAGCACTCCTAATGGAATATACACAATGAATGAGACTAAAACAATAATACGTCATCTGAGAAATAAGGGCAGCTATAACAAATAAAGAATAAGAATAGGTAGTTATGAAGAAGAATCAACTGGAAATACTAGGTATGAAAAATATACTTGTCAAAGTAAATCTGATTTGGGGGGGAGGTAATATTTAAATAATGCTAATGCATTTTTCAGAACTAAAGAAAAACATAAGAAATCAGAGTGTTAAACAAAATAAATAAGAAAAACTTCACAACTGGGCACACTAAACATGACAAGCAAATCTTAAAATTTTCCATAGGGAAAAAATTTGATCATTTTCACAAAAATGAAAATTAAGCATTTATTCAGCAAAGATTTATGAAGTGTTTATTATGGGCTAGGAATTTTCTAAGTTCTTTGGACCACTAAGATCCCTGCCCCTGTAAGAACTTACAGTGAGGTAAGTGGGATGATACCATAAAAAATAAACATAATAACAGAGGTAACTAAAACAGAGTAAGGGGATTAGAAGTGCCATGGAGAGTGGGATGGGAGAATGAGAAGACTGCAATTTTTAAATATGCTCATCAAAAGTGCTCTTTTGCTTTAGTTGTTATCCTCTCAAGGATAACCATTATCTTGACTTATAACAACATAAATACATCTTTCTAGTTTGTGTAATTTATTTGTAATTAGTGACTACATGCATATTTCACTTGTCACTTTGGCATAGTGGATAATTTTAAGTTTAGTAACAGACAACTCTAATTACAAGTGCTGTTCCAGATGTGGTCTCTTTACTGGAGCAAATAAACATAGACTCCGGTACCTGATATGCAGCACTGAAATATGTTATATTTCTCTTTATCAACAAACTCAGAATTCCAGAACAGCATGCTTTCATCAGGCAGATATGGCAATATACCTTTGCTATCTTGGTTCAGGTCTCTGGCTTTATGCCATAGTTTAGTCATGAGGGAACGCAATCATCTCACCATTCAACAAGGCATCACTGTGGATAACTACATTGATAGAATCATGCTTACAGGACTTAACTAATAGAAAGTATCAAGTAACTAGATGCTCATTAAGATACATACATGACAGAAGTTTGGTAATCCACCCCATAAAAATTCATCTCAGTTTTATGGCTCTGAGGAGCCAGCACATCTAGTGGTGTTCAGAGTGTCTTTGGCTAATTGGGATGCTGTGTGGAGCTTCTTACAAAGTTCTATGGGAAGCTTCCTCACTGGACAGTCTTTTAAGGTTCTGAAGCAAAGCCATGACCTCTTTGGCAAATAACTATTTTGCTTTTGTGAATTTGATTTGGCTTGCTTTGGATACCTGGTAGAGAATACCAAATGACCATCAGATATGAGTTTTCTGAAATGAACTGAATTTTATAGGGTTATTTGGCTACAGAATGGGAGATATCCAACAAATATCCAACATCAAGTTGTAGCAGTACAAATGAGATTGAGATCAAGATCAAGGTGGTCCTGGAAATACAAATAAGTTGCATGATAAATTTGTTCACATTTTTGACATTCATTTCTCTTGCACTGTCCCTTCTTCTCAATAGGCATCTGAGATTCCAAGGAAAATTCCCTATGAACATGTGATGGAAGAAGATAGTTTATAATATGGATTTGCTTTCCCTGCCTGCCATGTTCCTCTCTGCAACATCTTAATGAATCTCTAAGTGCAGCATCTCTGCTGAACTTAATGAATGCTTTATTTGCCATTATGATGTCCCATACAATCTTACTTCTGTTTTAAAGAAATCATTGTACAGGGAAAAAAATAAGAGAGATAATGGGCTGATTTTCATAATATTAATTTATCTTAGTGTAGCCTTTTGGAAACATTAAGGTCTATTGAAGAAATGCTTTGCAAAAGCTAAAACTTATTCTCCAAAAGTATGATATATTCTCTGAACTATGACAAAATATATAGTACTTATTCTTCTAAAACCATAATAGATAGATCTGGGAATCAAGGGGTAGAAGTGAAACTGGCATCTTTCATTATTACACTGAATAAGTCACTTGAAAAATATGTGCTTTCCATTTTTTTGTGTGTTGAGGGGGGGCTTAGTTCTTAAAGGAAGAATACTTCCATCAAAGGAAACACAGAGATTATCCACTGAGCTGGGAAGTTGAGATTGCCACTTCTTTGTTAGATATATCGTATTGATGGAAGTGATAAGTCCTGATTATCAAGGGGATATAAGGTGTCTAGAACATAAAGAGTATAGAAGTGCATGTTTAAAATCCAGGGGATCCTCTAGGTACCTACAAGCTATAGTGGCAAAATTTAATGAGAGGTACAGCAACCACGTGGGAGCAGGACCCTTAAGATTCAAACACTCCAGGAATGAAGAGTAGGATTATATATCAAGTAACGAAACTTGTTCCACCAAAGTGCCTAGTAAGGTCAAAGGGAATATTGAATAAGTTGCAGAATAATGAAGTTATAAATACTAATTATAATCTGTGTTCAGTTGTAAAAATACCTTATAAGGTATCTACATTAGTTCTTGATTTATTATATATTTATTAGTATTAATCAGTTTCTCTTTTTTACCTTTTCCCATATTTTATATAAGATATGTTGATGGTAGTTAAGTTTATTATTTAGTTAATTGCTCAAAATATCTCAAGATAGATAAAATTGTGACTGAAATAGAGGAGGAAAGAACAGCTCTTAGAGAAGTATGGTGACTCACAAGATACTACATTTCCCCAAAGGGGAGGAGAATAATTTTATTTTATTGGTACAAGGGATAGTGGGAACAGGTTATTATTTATTCCCTTATTCACTAATTTGTTAATTTTTTATATTGATCACTTACTATATGCCAGATACAGTCCTAGGCACTGTAATATCATATTTAACAAAATATAATTTTTGTTCTACTTTTTAGTAGAGAGAGAAGACAATAAATATCATAAACAAGAAGGATGTATAATGTGCTAGAATAATGCTGAGTGCTATCTAGAGTAGAAAAGAAGAATTAGGAATTATAGAGGAAGAGAGATTGAGGAGGATGCAATGTAAGTAAGCTGTTCAGGAAAGATCTCACTGACTAACTGACATTTGAAGTCCAGTATGCTGAAGAATATGAGAGAAAAAGCCATGCAAATATCAGGAGAAGACATTCCAGGCAGAGTGAGCAGCAAAGTCCTGAGATGGGAGTGTGCCTGGCATATTAGAGGAACTGCTAGGAGGCTAGCTTGGCCAGATTGTCACTTGTTAGCCGCTCTGATGACTTTGGATTTAAGTTGGAAGGAGGGTAACAGGGAGTTCTAAGCAGAGAATTTTTTGCTATAGTCAAGAATAATACATATTGATGTTGCCAGGAAGATAGACCATGGTGGATTCCATAGAGTGATTCACTTATCTTTCTTATCACTTTCTATTGTACTTTTTGTATTATATTAAAAGGCTGAAATCTGTACTTTCTCACTAAGGTTTTCTTATAGCTCTCTTTTTGGATGTGGTTTAATTGGTGCAAATCAAATACATTTGTGCCAGGATTAATTTTGGAACTGTATTCTGTATAATGAGGGAGGCTGTGTCACTGTGGATGCCCATTACAGATTTGAGCAGTTGCTGCACTGCTCTGGAGAGATGTCTCCAGACATTGCTATGGCAATTACTTCATTCTAGTTAAGGTCATATCTTCTATCAGAAAACAGTCCTGGCAGTGGCTTCCTGCTCTCCAGGTAAGACAGTGTGATTGTGAAGGCAACTGTTGGAAGTCACTGTTTCCCATATCCCTAGGTTCCTGCTCTTCTTGAGAGCAGATCCTTGGACAGACCTGGACAGACATTTGTGATGTGGTTCTAGTAGTTATTCCTAGAAACCCATCCTAGAATCTGCCCCTCCACCTCTAAAATGATTTGGAATCATTTAATTCCTTTTGGCTTTTATAGAAAGGAGCTCTTTATTGTTTGAAATGTAACTCTGGATGATACAGGGAAGTTGAGGTGCGGATCTCTGCACTTCGAAGCCAATCCGAAGACCTTAAAGGAAAAGGAAAACAGAAACTTTCAAAGAGATGGACTATTGTAATTTGAATACATGGTATAGCATGACAATATATAGCATCAAAGCTAGTGTAAAGAGAAAAAATATTGAATTAATAAGCTCTGATTTCAGAGCAAGGTAAAAAGAAATTTTACAAGCATAAATTCATGAGCTCAAGGGAAAAAAGTGAAAAAATTTTCCTATGCTACGTCTTGCCCACTTTGGTGTCTAGATTTTGGTCTTCAAAACTCTTCAATAGAATCAGAGCTTTTAGACAATAGATGATTCTATCTTTAGGATAGGAATATTCAACATAAGTCTACAACATCTTATCATTGTCAAAAACAAGGATGCTTTCATAATTGCTTTTGGGTGGTACATGAAGGGATAAAAATGCAAGTCGGAGGAGAAACTGCTAGAAGTAGTGACAAATCAGACATCTAAAAGAAAACAATGATTAAAGTAGAACTTGTTTTATCTGTAAGATGTTCATGATGATACTAGAAGACAAATATTAATTGTATTAAAGAAAACGCCTGTCAAGAACTGTGAAGGCTCTGAGACATCCCTTTTACAAGCTAACACAGTTTCACAGATGCTGGCAGAAGACAGATTCCTGGGTCCAAGACAAAGGACTTTGTTACTCATGGCAGGCAGCATGATTTTCATGTTTGCATTGGTTGTCCTTGCCCTCCACCCCAAGTCCCGTGGTGACAACTCAGAGGCAGGCCCAGATGGATGCTGCACACAGTGTGATTGTGCCACAGCTGAGGAAACCCAAGATTAGGAAGCCCTAATCCTTTGAAGGAGGGGTGGGGGGGATAGCAAACCTGCCCAACTCACCCCACACCCCCACACAGAAAAATTATCTTAATTACCTTGGTCAGGAATCCAATATGTCCTCTGCCCCAAAGGCAGACACTATTTCTATCTTTCAAGTCTGTTTACAATACAGTCATCATTACAGGATTACTTCTGAAAAAAACTCATATGAGACATGTAAAAATGTCATGGAAAATTGCCTCTCAACAAAGTCAGACCTGCAAATGTGAGTATACTGATTGGTGAGTGATTTCCTACAAGGTTGAAAAAGCCAGATTATTCAATTGTTAAAGGAAGGTGATATGCTTTGCTTTATTTGTCTAATACAATCCCCTCTACTCTTTGGGTAGTTCAGTATTTGTTCCAGTATACTTGATATGTAAGTTGAATTGTTGCTGAGTTGTTACTGTGAGAATATGGAATTTCAGTTTAAGGAAGGATTAGGAATTGACTTCAGTAAAGTCTGAATTCTGAACTGCTGAAGGATATTATGCCTGGAAACTGGCCTTGACTTCACTCAGTCCAACAGTAAAAATTCAGGAAAGTTGTGGGCTTATCTCCCACCAGAAAACTACTTGGTAGAAGGGAGATATGATTTTGGAGTCTAGGGTAAGGTAGTGGAGATGTATGAAACATTTGGCAAGAGACTAGGTTGGAGAGTATGAAGCACCCACGAGAATGGCACAGTGAGTTTTGCCCTTGATGGAAACATTGCTCTGTCACTCTACACAGTTGTTAGTATTTAAATCTCTACTGCCCTATGAGTACCTGAGGCCTGGGAAGGCTGCATTTCCTTCTGAGAGTTCCTTCTTTTGTTTTCTATTTTATTTATTCATTACTCTAATTTCTATATTCTTTGCTATGATTTTTACATCTTTATTAGAGTATAATGGCTTTACAATGGTGTGTTAGTTTCTGCTTTATAACAAAGTGAATCAGTTACACATATACATATGTTCCCATATCTCTTCTCTCTTGCCTCTCCCTCCCTCCCACCCTCCCTATCCCACCCCTCCAGGTGGTCACAAAGCACCAAGCTGATCTCCCTGTGCTATGTGGCTGCTTCCCACTAGCTATCTACCTTACATTTGGTAGTGTATATATGTCCATGCCTCTCTCTCGCTTTGTCAAGGCTTACCCTTTCCCCTCCCCATATCCTCAAGTCCCTTCTCTAGTAGGTCTGTGTCTTTATTCCTGTCTTACCCCTAGGTTCTTCATGACATTTTTTTTCCCTTAAATTCCACATATATGTGTTAGCATACGGTATTTGTCTTTCTCTTTCTAACTTACTTCACTCGGTATGACAGACTCTAGGTCTATCCACCTCATTACAAACAGCTCAATTTCGTTTCTTTTTATGGCTGAGTATTATTCCATTGTATATATGTGCCACATCTTCTTTATCCATTCGTCCAATGATGGGCACTTAGGTTGTTTCCATCTCTGGGCTATTGTAAATAAAGGTGCAATGAACATTTTGGTACAGGAATCTTTTTGAATTATGGTTTTCTTAGGGTATATGCCCAGTAGTGGGATTCCTGCGTCATATGGTAGTTCTATTTGTAGTTTTTTAAGGAACCTCCATACTGTTCTGCATAGTGGCTGTACCAATTCACATTCCCACCAGCAGTGCAAGAGTGTTCCTTTTCTCCAAACCATCTGCAGCATTTATTGTTTCTAGATTTTTTGGATGATGGCCATTCTGACTGGTGTGAGATGATATCTCATTGTAGTTTTGATTTGCATTTATCTAATGATTAATGATGTTGAGCATTCTTTCATGTGTTTGTTGGCAGTCTGTATATCTTCTTTGGAGAAATGTCTATTTAGGTCTTCTGCCCATTTTTGGATTGGGTTGTTTGTTTTTTTGTTATTGAGCTGCATGCACTGCTTGTAAATTTTGGAGATTAATTCTTTGTCAGTTGCTTCATTTGCAAATATTTTCTCCCATTCTGAGGGTTGTCTTTTGGTCTTGTTTATGGTTTCCTTTGCTGTGTGAAAGCTTTGAAGTTTCATTAGATCCCATTTGTTTATTTTTGTTTTTATTTCCATTTCTCTAGGAGGTGGGTCAAAAAGAATCTTGCTGTGATTTAAGTCATAGAGTGTTCTGCCTAGGTTTTCCTCTCAGAGTTTGATAGCCTCTGGCCTTATATTTAGGTCTTTAATCCATTTTGAGCTTATTTTTGTGTATGGTGTTAGGGAGTGATCTAATCTCATACTTTTACATGGACCTGACCACTTTTTCCAGCACCAATTATTGAAGAGGCTGTCCTTTCTCCACTGTACATTCCTGCCTCCTTTATCAAAGATAAGGTAACCATATATCTGTGGGTTTATCTCCGAGCTTTCTATCCTGTTCCGTTTATATATCTTTCTGTTTTTGTGCCAGTACCATACTGTCTTGATTACTGTAGCTTTGTAGTATAGTCTGAAGTCAGGGAGCCTGGTTCCTCCAGCTCCGTTTTTCATTCTCAAGATTGCTTTTGCTCTTCGGGGTCTTTTGTGTTTCCATACAAATTGTGAAATTTTTTGTTTTAGTTCTGTGAAAAATATCAGTGGTAGTTTGATAGGGATTGCATTGAATCTGTAGATTGCTTTGGGTAGTAGAGTCATTTACACAATTTTGATTCTTCCAATGCAAGAACATGGTATATCTCTCCATCTATTTGTATCATCTTTAATTTCTTTCATCAGTGTCTTATAATTTTCTGCATACAGGTCTTTTGTCTCCTTAGGTAGGTTTATTCCTAGATATTTTATTCTTTTTGTTGCAATGGTAAATGGGAGTGTTTTCTTGATTTCATTTTCAGATTTTTCATCATTAGTGTACAGGAATGCAAGAGATTTCTGTGCATTAATTTTGTATCCTGCTACTTTACCAAATTTACTGATTAGTTATAGTATTTTTCTGCTACCATCTTTAGGATTCTCTATGTATAGTATCATGTCATCTGCAAACAGTGACAGCTTTACCTCTTCTTTTCTGATTTGGATTCATTTTATTTCCTTTTCTTCTCTGATTGCTGTGGCTAAAACTTCCAAAACTATGTTGAATAAGAGTGGTGATAGTGGGCAACCTTGTCTTTTTCCTGATCTTAGTGGAAATTCTTTCAGTTTTTCACGATTGAGGATCATGTTGGCTGTGGGTTTTTCATATATGGCCTTTATTATGTTGAGGAAAGATCCCTCTATGCCTACTTTCTGCAGGGTTTTTATCATAAATGGGTGTTGAATTTTGTCAAAAGCTTTCTCTCCATCTATTGAGATGATCATGTGGTTTTTCTCCTTCAATTTTTTAATATGGTGTATCACGTTGATTGATTTGTGCATATTGAAGAATCCTTGCATTCCTGGAATAAGCCCCAGTTGATTATGGTGTATGATCCTTTTAAGGTGCTGTTGGATTCTGATTGCTAGTATATGTTGAGGATTTTTGCATTTATGTTCATCAGGGATATTGGACTGTAGTTTTCTTTCTTTGTGACATCCTTGTCTGGTTTTGGTATCAAGGTGATGGTGGCCTTGTAGAAAGAGTTTGGGAGTGGTCCTCCCTCTGCTATATTTTGCAAGAGTTTGAGAAGGATAGGTGTTAGCTCTTCTCTAAATATTTGACAGAATTCGCCTGTGAAGCCATGTGGTCCTGGGCTGTGGTTTGCTGGAAGATATTTAATCACAGTTTCAATTTTAGTGCTTGTGATTGGTCTGTTCATATTTTCTATTTCTTTCTGATTCAGTCTTGGCAGGTTGTGCATTTTTAAGAATTTGTCCATTTCTTTCAGGTTGTCCATTTTATTGGCATAGAGTTGCTTGCAGTAATCTCTCATGATCTATTGTATTTCTGCAGTGTCAGTTGTTACTTCTCCTTCTTCATTTCTATTTCTATTGATTTGAGTCTTCTCCCTTTTTTTCTTGATGAGCCTGGCTAACGGTTTATCAATTTTGTTTATCTTCTCAAAGAACCAGCTTTTAGTTTTATTTATCTTTGGTATCATTTCCTTCATTTCTTTTTCATTAAATTCTGATCTGATTTTTATATTTTCTTTCCTTCTGCTAACTTTGGGGTTTTTTTGTTCTTCTTTCTCTAATTGCTTTAGGTGCAAGGTTAGGTTGTTTATTCAAGATGTTTCCTGTTTCTTAAGGTAGGATTATATTGATAGAAACTTCCCTCTTAGAACTGCTTTTGCTGCAACCCATAGGTTGTGGGTCATCGTGTCTCCATTTTCATTTGTTTCTCGGTAGTTTTTTATTTCCTCTTTGATTTCTTCAGTGATCACTTCATTATTAAGTAGTGTATTGTTTAGCCTTCATGTGTTTGTATTTTTTACAGACCTTTTCCTGTAATTGATATATAGTCTCATAGCGTTGTGGTCGGAAAAGATACTTGATGCAATTTCATTTTTCTTAAATTTACCAAGGCTTGATTTGTAACCCAAGATATGATCTATCCTGGAGAATGTTCAATGAGCACTAGAGAAAAACGTGTATTCTGTTCTTTTTGGATGGAATGTCATATAAATATCCATTAAGTCCATCTTGTTTAATGTATCATTTAAAGCTTGTGTTTATTTATTTTCATTTTGGATGATCTGTCCATTGGCGAAAGTGGTGTGTTAATGTCCCCTACTATGAATGTTACTGTTGATTTCCCCTTTTTTGTCTATTAGTATTTGCCTTATGTATTGAGGTGTTCCTATGTAAGGTGCATAAATATTAACAATTGTTATATCTTCTTCTTGGATCAATCCCTTGATTATTATGTAGTGTCCTTCTTTGTCTCTTCTAATAGTCATTATTTTAAAGTCTATTTTGTCTGATATGAGAATTGTTACTCCAGCTTTCTTTTGGTTCCATTTGCATGGAATATCATTTTCCATTCCCTTACTTTCAGTCTGTATGTGTCTCTCGGTCTGAAGTGGGTCTCCTGTAGACAGCATATATATGAGTCTTGTATTTGTATCCATTCAGCCAATCTGTGTCTTTTGGTGGGAGCATTTAGTCCATTTACATTTATGGTAATTACCGATATGTATGTTCCTATTCCCATTTTCTTAATTGTTTTGGGTTCCTTATCGTAGGTCTTTTCCTTCTCTTGTATTTCTTGCCTAGAGAAGTTCCTTTAGCATTTGTTGTAAAGCTGGTTTGGTGGTGCTGAACTCTCTCAGCTTTTGCTTGTTTGTAAAGATTTTAATTTCTCCATCAAATCTGAATGAGATCCTTGCTGGGTAGAGTAATCTTGGTTGCAGGTTTTTCTCCTTCATCACTTTAAATATGTCCTGCCAGTCCCTTCTGGCTTGCAGAGTTTCTGCTGAAATGTCAGCTCTTAACCTGGTGGGGATTCCCTTGTGTGTTATTTGTTGTTTTTCATTTGCTGCTTTTAATATGCTTTCTTTGTATTTAATTTTTGATGGTTTGATTAATATGTGTCTTGGCGTATTTCTCCTCGGATTTATCCTGTATGGGACTCTCTGTGCTTCCTGGCCTTGATTAACTATTTCCTTTCCCATATTAGGGAAGTTTTCAACTATAATCTCTTCAAATATTTTCTCAGTCCCTTTCTTTTTCTCTTCTTCTTCTGGAACCCCTATAATTCGAATGTTGGTGCGTTAAATGTTGTCCCAGAGGTCTCTGAGACTGTCCTCAGTTCTTTTCATTCTTTTTTCGTTATTCTGCTCTGCAGCAGTTATTTCCACTATTTTATCTTCCAGATCACTTATCTGTTCTTCTGCCTCAGTTATTCTGCTATTGATCCCATCTAGAGTGTTTTTAATTTCATTTATTGTATTGTTCATCATTGCTTGTTTCATCTTTACTTCTTCTAGGTCCTTGTTAAATGTTTCTTGCATTTTGTCTATTCTATTTCCAAGATTTTGGATCATCTTTACTATCATTATTCTGAATTCTTTTTCAGGTGGACTGCCTATTTCCTCTTCATTTTTTAGGTCTGGTGGGTTTTTATCTTGCTCCTTCTTCTGTGGTGTGTTTTTTTTGTCTTCTCATTTTGCTTATCTTACTGTGTTTGGGGTCTCCTTTTTGCAGGCTGCAGGTTCATAGCTCCCGTTGTTTTTGGTGTCTCTCCCCAGGGGCTAAGGTTGGTTCAGTGGGTTTTGTAGGCTTCCTGGTGGAGGGGACTAGTGCCTGTGTTCTTTTGGATGAGGCTAGATCTTGTCTCTCTGGTGGGCAGGTCCATGTCTGGTGGTGTGTTTTGGGGTGTCTGTGGACTTATTATGATTTTAGGCAGCCTCTCTGCTAATGGGTGGGGTTGTGTTCCTGTTTTGCTAGTTGTTTGGCATAGGGTGTCCAGCTCTGTAGCTTGCTGGTCGTTGAGTCAAGCTGGGTGCTGGCATTGAGATTGATATCTCTGGGAGACTTTTGCCATTTGATATTATGTGGAGCGGGGAGGTGTCTTGTTTACCAATGTCCTGAAGTTGGCTCTCCCACCTCAGAGCGACAGCACTGACTCCTGGCTACAGCACCAAGAGCCTTTCACCCACATGGCTCAGAATAAAAGGGAGAAAAAGTAGAGAGAAAGAATTAGTAGAAGTAAGAAGGAAGAAAGAAAGAAAGGAAGGAAATAAGTAAGGAAGGAAGGAAGGAAGAAAAAGAAAAGAAGGAAAGAAAGAAAGGAGGGAGGGAGGGAGGAAGGGAGGGAAGGAGGGAGGGAGGGAAGGAGAGAGGGACAGTGGGAGGAAGGAAGGAAGGAAGGAGGGAAGGAAGGAAAATGGAAGAAAGAAAGAAGATAAAGTAAAATTAAATAAAGTAAAATATAATAAAGTTATTAAATTAAAAAATAATTATTAAGAAAACAAATTTAAAAAAGAAAAAAACGGATGGATAGAACCTTAGGACAAATGGTGGAAGCAAAGCTATAAAGACAAAATCTCATACAGAAGCATAGACACTTACAAAAAGAGGAAAAGGGGAAAAATCAGAAATCTTGCTCTCAAAGTCCATCTCCTCAATTTGGGATGATTCGTTGTCTAAAGGAGGGAAGGAAGGAAAGAAAGAAAATAAAGTAAAATAAAATAAAATAAAATAATTAAAATAAAGAATCATTACTAAGAAATAAAAAATTAAAAAAATAAACGAATGGATAGAACCCTAGGAAAAATGGTGGAAGCAAAGCTATACAGAGAAAAATCTCACACAGAAACATACACACTCACAAAAAGAGGAAAAATGGAAAAAATCATAAACCTTGCTCTCAAAGTCCACCTCCTCAATTTGGGATGATTCATTGTCTATTCATGTATTCCACAGATACAGGGTACATCAAGTTGATTGTGGAGCTTTAATCCGCTGCTCCTGAGGCTACTGGGAGAGATTTCCCTTTCTCTTCTTTGTTCTCACAGCTCCCAGTGGCTCAGCTTTGGATTTGGCCCCGCCTCTGCCTGTAGGTTGCTGGAGGCCGTCAGTTTTTCGCTCAGACAGGACCGGGTAAAGGAGCCGCTGATTCAGGGGCTCTGGCTCACTCAGGCTGGGGGGAGGGAGAGGCACGGAGTGCAGGACGAGCCTGTGGCGGCAGAGGCAGGTGTGACGTTGCACCAGCCTGAGGCTTGCTGTGCGTTCTCCCGGGCAAGTTGTCCCTGGATCCCGGGAACTTGGCAGTGGCGGGCTGCACAGGCTCCCAGGAAGGGAGGTGTGGATAGTGACCTGTGCTCAGACACAGGCTTCTTGGTGTCAGCAGCAGCAAGCCTCTCCTGCCTGTCTCTGGGGTCCACGCTTTTAACCACGGCTCATGCCCATCTCTGGAGCTCCTTTAAGCAGCACTCTTAATCCCCTCTCCTCGTGCACCAGGAAACATAGAGGGAAGAAAAAGTCTCTTGCCTCTTCGGCAGCTCCAGACCTTTTCCCGGCCTCCCTTCCAGCTATCCGTGGTGCACTAACCCCTTCAGGCTGTGTTCACGCCCCCAACCCCAGTCCTCTCCCAGTGATCCGACCAAAGCCTAAGCCTCAGCTCACAGCCCCGCCCACCCCGGCGGGTGAGCAGACAAGCCTCTCAGGCTGGTGAGTGCCGGTCGTCTCCAATCCTCTGTGAGGGAATCTCCCCGCTTTGCCCTCTGCACCCGTGTTGCTGTGCTCTCCTGCACGGCTCTGAAGCTCCCCCCTTCCGCCACCTGCAGTCTCTGCCCGTGAAGGGGCTTCCTAGTGTGTGGAAACCTTTCCTTCTTCACAGTTCCTTCCCACTGGTGCATGTCCCGTCCCTATTCTTTTGTCTCTGTTTTTTCTTTTGCCCTACCCAGGTACGTGTGGAGTTTCTTGCCTTTTGGAGGTCTGACGTCTTCTGCCAGCATTCAGTAGGTGTCCTGTAGCAGTTGTTCCATGTGTAGATGTATTTCTGGTGTATCTGTGGGGAGGAAGGTGATCTCCGCGTCTTACTCTTCCCCCATCTTTCCCTCGTCCCCAACATGCAGATTCTTAATGACTGCACAACCATGGAAGTCCCCCTAGCCCAATTTAGAATTACAACCCACCATTCCTAGCACCAGTGATTCCTCCTAATCTGTTCTTTTCATTTAATACCATTATCAGATTCTACCTTACATATTTTATCTATTGATTATGTACAGTTTATTGTCTGACTCTCTGATTAGAATTTAATTACTCTAAGATCTTGTTTATGTTTGTATTTTTGATCACTGATGAATTTTAAGTCTGCAGAAGAATGGCTGATATAGAATAACTGCTCAAGCAGATTCAATCTCCAAAATCAACTTGTACCATGCATTTGTGGAATACCTGAAGAGACAACGAATCATTCCAAATTGAGGAGGTGGACTTTGGGAACAATGATATATATATATATTTTTTTTTTCCCTTTTTCTCTTTTTGTGACTGTGTATGTGTATACTTCTGTGTGTGATTTTGTCTGTAGTCTGTATAGCTTTGCTTTTACCAATTGTTCTAGGGTTCTGTCTGTCCTTTTTTCTTTTTTTGCCTTAAAAACTTTTTTTTCTTAATAATTATTTTTTTAATTTAATTTAATTTTCTTTTCTTCTTTCTTTCTCTCTTTCTTTGTTTTTGTCTTTCTTTCTTTCTTTTTCTTCTCCCTTTTATTCTGAGCTGCATGGATGACAGGCTCTTGGCACTCCAGTCAGGATTCAGGGCTATGCTGCTGAAGTGGGAGAGCCAAGTTCAGGATACTGGTCCACAAGAGACCTCCCTATTCCACGTAATGTCAAACGGTGAAAATCTCGAGAGATTTCCATCTCAACGCCATGACCCAGGTCCACTCAACGACCAGTAGGATACACTGCTGGACACCCTATGCCAAACAAGTTGCAAGACAGGAACACAACCTCATCCATTAACACAGTGCTGCCTAAAATCATATGAAGGCCACAGACACCCCAAAACATACCACCAGACATGGACCTGCCCACCAGAAAGACAAGATCCAGCCTCATGCACCAGAACACAGGCACTCCACCAGGAAGCCTACACAACCCACTGAACCAACGTTAGCCACTTGGGACAGACACCAAAAACAACGGGAACTATGAACCTGCAGCCTGTGATAAAGAGACCCCAAACACAGTAAGTTAAACAAAATGAGAAGACAGAGAAACACACAGCAGATGAAGGAGCAAGGCAAAAACCCAACACACCTAACAAATGAAGAGGAAATAGGCAGTCTACCTGAAAAAGAATTCAGAATAGTGATAGTAAAGATGACCCAAAATCTTGGAACTAGAATGGAGAAAATACAAGAAACGTTTAACAAGGACCTAAAAGAACTAAAGAGAAAACAAACAGTGATGAAAAACACAATAAATGATATTAAAAATTCTCTAGAACACATCAATGGAAGAAAAACTGAGGCAGAAGAAAGGATAAGTGACCTGGAATATAAAATAGTGGAAATAACTACCACAGAGCAGAATAAAGAAAAAAGAATGAAAAGAATTGAGGATAGTCTCAGAGACTTCTGGGACAACATTAAACACACCAACATTCAAATTATAGGGATCCCAGAAGAAGAGGAGAAAAAGATATGGACTGAGAAAGTATTTGAAGAGATTATAGATGAAAAATTCCACAATATGGGAAAGGAAATAGCTAATCAAGTCCAGGAAGCAGAGAGAGTCCCATACAAGATAAATCCAAGAAGAAACATGCCAAGAAACATATTAATCAAACTATCAAAAATTAAAAACAAAGAAAAAATATTAAGAGTAGCAAGGGAAAAACAACAAATAACACACAAGGGAATCCCTATAAGGTTAACAGCTGATCTATCAGCAGGAACTCTGCAAGCCAGAAGGGGGTGGCAGGACATATTTAAAGTGGTGAAGGAAAAAAATCTACAGCCAAGATTACTCTACCCAGCTAGTGTTTCATTCAGGTTTGATGGAGAAATTAAAACCTTTAGAGACAAGCAAAACCTAAGAGAATTCAGCACCACCAAACCAGCTTTACAACAACTGCTAAAGGAACTTCTCTAGGCAGGAAACACAAGAGAAAGAAAAGGCCTACATAACAAACCCCAAAGAATAGAGAAAATGGTAATAGAAACATACATATCGATAATTACCTTAAACATAAATGGATTAAATGCTCCAACCAAAAGACATAGATTGGCTGAATGGATACAAAAACAAAACCCATATATATGCTGTCTACAATAGACCCACTTCAGACCTAGAGACACATGCAGACTGAAAGTGAGGAGATGGAAAAAGATACTCCATGCAAATGGAAATCAGAAGTAAACTAGAGTAGCAATTCTAATATTAGGCAAAATAGACTTTAAAATAAAGGCTATTACAAGAGACAAAGAAAGACATTACATAAAGATCAAGGGATCAAAGCAAGAAGAAGATATAACAATTGTAAATATTTATGCACCCAGCATAGGAGCACCTCAATACATAAGGCAAATAATAACAGCCATAAAAGGGGAAATCGACAATAACACAATCATAGTAGGGGAGTGTAACAAACCACTTTCACTAATAGAAAGATCATCCAAAATGAAAATAAATAAGGAAACACAAGCTTTAAATGATACATTAAAAAAGATGGACTTAACTGATATTTATAGGACATTCCATCCAAAACAACAGAATACACATTCTTCTCTAGTGCTCATGTAGTGTTCTCCAGGATAGATCATATCTTGGGTCACAAATCAAGCCTTGGTAAATTTAAGAAAATTGAAATCATATCAAGTATCTTTTCTGATCACAATGCTATGAGACTAGATATCAATTACAGGAAAAAATCTGTAAAAAATACAAACACATGGAGGCTAAACAACACATTGCTTAATAACCAAGAGATCACGGAAGAAATAAAAAAATACCTAGAAACAATTGACAATGAAAACACGATGACACAAAACCAATGAGATGCAGCAAAAGCAGTACTAAGATGGAAGTTTATAGCAATACAGTCCTACTTAAGAAACAGGAAACATCTCAAATGAACAACCTAACCTTACACCCAAATCAATTAGAGAAGGAAGAACAAAAAAAAAACCCAAAGGTAGCAGAAGGAAAGAAATCATAAAGATCTGATCAGAAATAAATGAAAAAGAAATGAAGGGAATGATAGCAAAGATCAGTAAAACTAAAAGCTGGTTCTTTGAGAAGATAAACAAAATTGATAAACCATTAGCCAGACTCACAAAAAAAAAAAAAAAAGGGATAAGAGTCAAATCAATAGAATTAGAAATGAAAAAGGGGAAGTAACAACTGACAGTGCAGAAATACAAAAGATCATGAGAGATTACTACAAGCAACTCTATGCCAATAAAATGGACAACCTGGGAGAAATGGACAAAGTCTTAGAAATGCACAACCTTCCGAGACTGAACCAGAAAGAAACAGAAAATATGAACAGACCAATCACAAGCACTGAAATTGAAACTGTGATTAAAAATCTTCCAGCAAACAAAAGCCCAGGACCAGATGGCTTCACAGGCGAATTCTGTCAAATATTTAGAGAAGAGCTAACATCTATCCTTCTCAGACTCTTCCAAAATATAGCAAAGGAAGGAACAATCCCAAACTCATTCTATGAAGTCACCATCACCTGATACCAAAACTGCACAAAGATGTCACAAAGAAAGAAAACTACAGGCCAATATCACTGATGAACACAAATGCAAAAATCCTCAAGAAAATAGTAACAAAAAGAATCCAACAGCACATTAAAAGGATAATACACCATGATCAAGTGCGGTTTATCCTAGGAATGTAAGGATTCTTCAATATACGCAAATCAATCAATGGGATATACCATATTAACAACTTGAAGGAGAAAAACCATATGATCATCTCAATAGGTGCAGAGAAAGCTTTCGACAACAATCAACACCAATTTGGGATAAAAACCCTCCAGAAAGTAGGCACAGAGGGACTTTTCTTCAATATAATAAAGGCCATATATGACAAACCCATAGCCAATATTGTCCTCAATGGTGACAAACTAAAACCATTTCCACTAACATTAGGAGCAAGACAAGGTTGCCCACTCTTACCACTATTACTCAACATAGTTTTGGAAGTTTTAGCCATAGAAATCAGAGAAGAAAAATAAATAAAAGGAATCCAAATTGGAAAAGAAGAAGTAAAGCTGTCACTGTTTGCAGATGACATAATACTATAAATGGAGAATCCTAAAGATGCTACCAGAAAGCTAGTAGTGGTAATCAATGAATTTGGTAAAGTAGCAGGAAACAAAATTAATGCACAGAAATCTCTTGCATTCCCATACACTATTGCTGAAAAATCTGAAAGTGAAATTAAGAAAACACTTCCATTTACCATTGCAACAAAAAGAATAAGATATCTAGGAATAAACCTACCTAAGGAGACCAAAGACCTATACACAGAAAATTATAAGACACTGATGAAAGAAATTAAAGGTGATACAAATAGATGGAGAGATATACCATGTTGTTTGATTGGAAGAATCAACATTGGGAAAATGACTCTAATATCCAAAGCAATCTACAGATTCAATGCAATCCCTATCAAACTACCACCAGCATTTTTCACAGAACTAGAACAAAAATTTTCACTATTTGTATGGAAACACAAAAGACCCGTAATAGCAAAAGCAATCTTGAGAAAGAAAAACGGAGCTGGAGGAACCAGGCTCCCTGACTTCAGACTATACTACAAAGCTACAGTAATCAAGACAATATGGTACTGGCACAAAAACAGAAATATAGATCAATGGAACAGGATAGGAATCCCAGAGATAAACCCACACACATATGTTCACCTTATCTTTGGTAAAGGAGGCAAGAATATACAGTGGAGAAAAAACAGCCTCTTCAATAAGTGGTTCTGGGAAAACTGGACAGCTACATGTAAAATTATGAGATTAGATCACTCCCTAACACCATACACAAAAATAAGCTCAAAATGGATTAAAGAACTAAATGTAAGGCCAGAGGCTATCAAACTCTGAGAGGAAAACATAGGCAGAACACTCTATGACATAAGTCATAGCAAGATCATTTTTGACCCATCTCTTAAGAAATGGAAATAAAATCAAAAATAAACAAATGGGACCTAATGAAACTTCAAAGATTTTGCACAACAAAGGAAACCATAAACAAGACCAAAAGACAACACTCAGAATGGGAGAAAATATTTGCAAATGAAGCAACTGACAAAGGATTCATCTCCAAAGTTTACAAGCAGCTCATGCAGCTCAATAACAAAAAAACAAACAACCCAATCCAAAAATGGGCAGAAGACCTAAATAGACATTTCTCCAAAGAAGATAGACAGACTGCCAACAAACACATGAAAGACTGCTCAACATCATTAATCATTAGAGAAATGCAAATCAAAACTACAATGAGGTATCACCTCACACCAGTCAGAATGGCCATCATCAAAAAATCTAGAAACAATAAATGCTGGAGAGGGTGTGGAGAAAAGGGAACCCTCTTGCACTGTTGGTGGGAATGTAAATTGATACAGCCACTATGGAGAACAGTATGAAGGTTCCTTAAGAAACTAAAAATAGAATTACAATACCACCCAGCCACCCCACTACTGGGCATATATCCTGAGAAAACCATAATTCAAATAGAGTCATGTACCAAAATCTTCATTGTAGCTCTATTTACAATAGCCAGGACATGGAAGCATCCTAAGTGTCCATCAACAGATCAACGGATATAGAAGATGTGGCATATATATACAATGGAATATTACTCAGCCATAAAAAGAAATGAAATTGAGTTATTTTTAGTGAGGGGATGGACTTAGAATCTCATACAGAGTGAAGTAAGTCAGAAAGAGAAAAACAAATACCGTATGCTAACGCATATATGTGGAATCTAAAAAAAAAGAAAAAAAAGAAAAACCTAAGGGCAAGATGGGATTAAAGACACAGCTCTACTAGAGAGTGGACTTGAGGATATGGGGAGAGGGAATGGTAAGCTGGTACAAAGTGAGAGGTTGGCATGGACATATATACACTACCAAACGTAAAATAGATAGCTAGTGGGAAGCAGCCACATAGCATAGGGAGGTCAGCTCGGTGCTTTGTCACCACCTAGCGGGATGGGATAGGGTAGATGGAAGGGAGGGAGATGCAAGAGGGAAGAAATATGGGGACATATGTATAATTGATATATGTATATGTATATCTGATTCACTTTGTTATAAAACAGAAAATAACACACCACATATTAGAGTATAAAGCAATTATACTCTAATAAAGATGTTTAAAGAAATTAAAATTTAAAAAGAAGAATAGCTGCTCAGTAGATATTTATTGAATAAACTAATGACTAGAGAATTTTCTCCTTTTTCGAAAATCCCTGGCATTTATAGTAAAAAATATATATAAAGCAAAAAAACAATCACGCCAAAATGCATTCTCCTGAAACAGTCACAACTTTATCTTCTTTTAAACTTCTTTCTATGTATCAAAATGTAACGAGCTGGCAGTTGAGACCACTCTACCTGCACTGCTGTGTGCTTATTCTCTTCAGAAGGCAGCTAATATTATAAACCAAATCTTTTGTTTACAATTTCTCTTTAAAATTTATAAAAATAATTTTCTGTTATCATTAAGTATTCTTCTGAAATGTGATTTTTTAGTGCACTATGTGACATAACTTATTTTGCCAAAGTCTTAATTGTCAGACATTCATGCTATTTACTTAATTCAACACTGTTTGATATAAAAATTTGAGGTTTCTAACTTGCTTTGATTAGCTTAACTGATATTTGACCTTATGTTGTCTTGTTTATAATTTATTGTTCTTTAAATCTTTTCTTATTGTTTTCCTTTTTAATGGTCTTTTGCTATATTGACTACTTTGTTTTTTCTCTCTGGTAATTTAGAAAGAGTATTCTTTGTTTTTATTATAGTAATATCTGTTTTTAGGTAACTATAACCAATTATTTTCCATTAATATTTGCATCTAAGCATTTATAACAACCTCCATGCATTATAGCACATTAAACTTGCCTTTCTTCTGCCAACCCTTCCCCATTTCATTTCCAGATTTTGTTAGTGAAATATGAAATTTGTCTTTCTTATAATTTAATATTTTATATCCTATATTCTTTTTCAAGATATTTTTATATTATATTAAATTTTATAATAATTTCATATTTATTAAGTTTTTAAAATAGTTTTTTTTCTTAGAGATAATTCCTTTATACTGTGACTTCTGTATTCTTAAGATCTTTGCTTTTTTCTTCTTTTCTCATTTTGTTAAATTACTTCTTCAAATATTTTGTATTAAGTGTATATATATACTATAGTTCCTGTATACTTGTACATCTAAAAATATCTTTTTCTTGTACTTATAGTTGAATGCAAATTCAGCCTTGTGTAGAATTATTATCTCAATATTTTTCTCTGCAAAACTCAGAGAATATTGTTCTACTTTCTGATCTTAAGAATGAGGTCAATGAACTTTGGGGATACATATATCCTGTACCATACCCAAAATGTGAAGGGTGAGAATGTGCAACTGTTAAAATGTAATTTTTTTAAAGTATAGCTAATCTGTAATGTAACAGATAAATCATGTTTCCATCTGTTTTGTGACAAGGTGAACACTTGAATATTTTCAGCCAGAAAGCCAATGAAAATGACACAACTGATGTTCTTACTGCCTTCTTACTATCTCTGTCCTGCTTATGTCTTGCATACAGCCTGTTCAAGCATGCTTGCTTGTTTATGGCGACATTGTACAATATTATCATGTGAATACACAAAGTCTCCTAAATTTCAGCTGTGGTTGGATATAATTTATTTCTTGATACCTGTGATGACTTTTAAACTGTGCAATATTTAAACCGTACATAACATTTTCACAACAATTTCTACTCATTCAATTACTAAGTCAAGAATGTAAAACAAACAAATATTTTATTATTATCAAGAAGTTTCCATCTGGTGCAGTATAAGGAGAATACCTTGAGGTTCTAATATGAGGTTATAATTATCTGCTTGTTTTGAAAGTCACAAAAAGAAGAGAAAAATAGTATCTACAAAAGTTTACCTTTAAAACAAGGAAACTTTAAAATAAAACTTGAAATTTTAAAACATCTTGGTTCAGATATTTCTCATCATTTTATATGTAAGAGGTAGAAATCCCTTGTTTGTGTCATTTGTTCTAATAATAAAAATTTACCCACGAAAAATAACTATGATATAAAATATTCTAACAACGTTGGAAATTTTCAGAAAATATAAAGGACATTAAATAATTTTTAAAATCAATACAATTGAGGACTGAATGCCAATTTCATGGTAAAACTATTGCTGATAATTAGAATTATATATTTACAATTATAATTATATTATCTAATCACAACAGGTTAAAATACTAGAATGCACTTGAAATTAATAGTTACTATATTTACTTAGACAACCAAGTCTATATTTAAGAAAGATAATCTACTTCAGAACTATCCCAATGTTTTAGCTTATAAGACAGTATTCCAATAGAATTGTGCAAATTTAAAATAGAATCATAAGGACTAGAATGCTGCATGGCATTGGTAAGTAGATCCTTTTGGATTTATTTAGTAGTTTCTGGTGGAAATATTGGTGTACAAATAAATGACAGATGTCAGTTCATGTAAGACAGCTGAATTAAATATCAAAATTGAAGGAGAGATTCTTAAATTTTATTGTTGTTGAAGGGACAGCTGTAAACAACTTAAGAGTTTATTATAATGAGTCAAAGAAATCAAAGTTAATTTAAATAATATCTGTGCTCATAGGTGTGGCATCTATATAAATTTGAATTTTAGTGATGATGTGGAAAATTCATTGTTTAGATTGAACAATGGTGAGGCATTGTAAGGAATTCCAAAATACTCTGCACTTTAAAATATTTTTATGACATTATGCATCTGAGACATGATAGGCATTTTGTTTCCCAAAATATTTGCGAAGAAGGCAAAGGTGTACCATGTAGAAAATAATACTGTTTGTTGGAAACACATTGAATTGTATAACATCATGGGTTATATGAAACAATGTTTCAAAAATGAAACTTGGCTAATAATTGAAGTGATTTGCTGAAATTGGCTTCCAGATTCAGATTTTATCTTTACCTTAAAACTTCCACATCACATTTATTAAGGAGTGGGGATATTGCCTTAAAGCCAATAAATATTTACCTTAAAGTAAATATATAGCCAATCCTCACTTTTCAAAAGGCGAAGCATTGAAGAGAAACATAACCATCGAGGAGAGTAAAGAGGAATTTATGCAAAAAACAAAAAACCCCAACCAACCAAATAAAGAACCAAAAAAACCCACTAAAACTGATATAGATATAAATCTATAAACAAAATAAAAAACTTTTAGACTAAAAATTTTGTGAGACTATTTATAAACTATGTTTTATAATGTAAGAACACTCTCCTCAATCTCTATTCCATCGCTACTTTTGTATGTCAGTTCTTTGGCCAGCAATGCTACTATTTCATTTCCCCATATGATGACTGAGACTGTAGTATAAATAAAATGAAACAGATTTATTCAAAAGGGAATATAGGCATGGGGGACATGGGGACGGTGGGAGAATGAACACAGACATAATTCTTGATCTTGATAGAAGAGAGATTTAAAGAGAACAATGCCTATTAATTTTGCATTTACCATTTTAGGTTATAAAATGAAATTTTTATCTCTGTTTAACAGATTCGATTAACCACATTTGATCCACTGATCCAGTTTTGTGAACTGGGAATGTGATATACAACATATAGCAGAATAACTGCTAATTAATGAATTTTTAAATGAATCTCAGTTGCACAGAATTGTTTTAATCATAATGTTTGGCTTGTAGACAAATTGTCTTCATTGGTCCATGCAAGGCCCTCTTTTATGCTTGTTGGTATGGTGAATATACATATTTAGTAGTATAAAGAGCAACTGTGAACTCAAATCTTAAGAACTAGACCATTTCTAGTTATTTATACCTGTACATTTATTCATCCTTATTCTACTCCTCTAGTTCCCACTTCCAAATAAACACTATCCTAAATTTTTTGTTTGGCATTCTCTTTTCTTGGTAACAGTTTTATTGGGATATAATTCATATACAAATCAATTCATCCACTTAAAGTATATAATTAAATGGTTTTTAGTATATTCCCATACTTGTAAAACCAATCAAAATTAATTTTATTTTTTTTAAACATCTTAGAGTATAATTGCTTTACAATGGTGTGTCAGTTTCAGCTTTATAACAAAGTAACTCAGTTATACATATACATATGTCCCTATATCTCTTCCCTCTTGCATCTCCCTCCTCCCACCCTCCCTATCCCACACCTCTAGGTGGTGACAAAACACCGAGCTGATCTCCCTGTGCTATGCGGCTGCCTCCCACTAGCCATCTATCTTATGTTTCATAGTGTATATATATCCAAACCACTCTCTCAGTTTGTCCCAGCTTACTCTTCCCCCTCCCCGTATCCTGAAGTCCATTCTCTAGTAGGTCTGCATCTTTATTCCCATCTTGGCCCTAGGTTCTTCTGACTATTTTCTTTTTTTTTTTAGATTCCATATGTATGTGTTAGTGTATGGTACTTGTTTTTCATGTGTTTGTTGGCAATCTGTATATCTTCTTTGGAGACATGTCTATTTAGGTCCTCTGCCCATTTTTGGATTGGGTGTTTTGTTTTTATGATATTGAGCTGCATGAGTTGCTTGTATGTTTTGGAGATTAATCCTTTGTCAGTTGCTTCATTGGCAAATATTTTCTGCCATTCTGAAGTTTATCTTTTCGTCTTGTTTATGGTTTCCTTTGCTGTGGGGATATTGCCTTAAAGCCAATAAATAGTTACCTTAAAGTGAATATATAGCCAATCCTATTTAAGTTTCATTAGGTCCCATTTGTTTACTTTTGTTTTTATTTCTATTTCTCAAGGAGGAGGGTCAAAAAGGATCTTGCTGTGATTTATGTCATATAGTGTTCTCCCTATGTTTCCCTCCAAGACTTTCCTCCAAGACACCTTTTAAGGTGTCTGACCTTACATTTAGGTCTTCAATCCATTTGAGTTTATTTTTGTGTATGGTGTTAGGGAGTGTTCTAATTTCATTCCTCTACATGTAGCTGTCCAGTTTTCCCAGCACCACTTACTGAAGAGGCTGTCTTTTCTCCCCTCTATATTCTTGCCTCCTTTGCAAAAGATAAGGTGACCATATGTGTGTGGGTTTATCTCTGGGCTTTCTATCCTGTTCCACTGATCAATATTTCTGTTTTTGTGCCAGTACCATACTGTCTTTTATTTATTTATTATTATTTTTAACATCTTTATTGGAGTATAATTGCTTTACAATGATGTGTTAGTTTCTGCTTTACAACAAAATGAATCAGTTATATATATACATATGTTCCCATATCGCTTCCCTCTTACATCTCCCTCCCTCCCACCCTCCCTATCCCACCCCTCCAGGCGGTCACAAAGCACCGAGCTGATCTCCCTGTGCTATGCAGCTCCTTCCCACTAGCTATCTACCTTACATTTGGTAGTGTATATATGTCCATGCCTCTCTCTCGCTTTGTCACAGCTTACACTTCCCCCTCCCCATATCCTCAAGTCCCTTCTCTAGTAGGTCTGTGTCTTTATTCCTGCCTTACTCCTAGGTTCTTCATGACATTTTTTTCCCTTAAATTCCATATATATGTGTTAGCATACGATATTTGTCTCTCTCTTTCTGACTTACTTCACTCTGTATGACAGACTCTAGGTCTATCCACCTCATTACAAATAGCTCAATTTTGTTTCTTTTTATGGCTGAGTAATATTCCATTGTATATATGTGCCATATCTTCTTTATCCATTCATCCAATGATGGACACTTAGGTTGTTTCCATCTCCAGGCTATTGTAAAGAGAGCTGCAATGAACATTTTGGTACATGACTCTTTTTGAATTATGGTTTTCTCAGGGTATATGCCCAGTAGTGGGATTGCTGGGTCATATGGTCGTTCTATTTGTAGTTTTATAAGGAACCTCCATACTGTTCTCCACAGTGGCTGTATCAATCTACATTCCCACCAACAGTACAAGAGGGTTCCCTTTTCTCCACACACTCTCCAGCATTTATTGTTTCTAGATATTTTGATGATGGCCATTCTGACTGGTGTGAGATGATATCTCATTGTAATTTTGATTTGCATTTCTCTAATGATTAGTGAGGTTGAGCATTCTTTCATGTGTTTGTTGGCAGTCTGTATATCTTCTTTGGAGAAATGTCTATTTAGGTCTTCTGCCAATTTTTGGATTGGGTTGCTTGATTTTTTGTTATTGAGTTGCATGAGCTGTGTAAAAATTCTGGAGATTAATCTTTTGTCAGTTGCTTTATTTGCAAATATTTTCTCCCATTCTGAGGGTTGTCTTTTGGTCTTGTTTATGGTTTCCTTTGTTGTGCAAAAGCTTTGAAGTTTCATTAGGTCCCATTTGTTTATTTTTGTTTTTATTTCCATTTCTCTAGGAGGTGGGTCAAAAAGAATCTTGCTGTGATTTAAGACATAGAGTGTCCTACCTATGTTTTCCTCTAAGAGTTTGATAGTTTCTGGCCTTACATTTAGGTCTTTAACCCATTTTGAGCTTATTTTTGTGTATGGTGTTAGGGAGTGATCTAATCTCATACTTTTACATGTACCTGTCCAGTTTTCACAGCACCACTTATTGAAGAGGCTGTCCTTTCTCCACTGTACATTCCTGCCTCCTTTATCAAAGATAAGGTGACCATATGTGCATGAGTTTATCTCTGAGCTTTCTATCCTGTTCCCTTGATCAATCTTTCCATTTTTGTGTCAGTACCATACTGTCTTCATTACTGTAGCTTTGTAGTATAGTCAGAAGTCAGGGAGCCTGATTCCTCCAGCTCCGTTTTTCTTTCTCAAGATTGCTTAGGCTCTTCGGGGTCTTTTGGTTTCCATACAAATTGAGAAATTTTTTGTTCTAGTCCTGTGAAAAATGCCGGTGGTAGTTTGATAGGGATTGCATTGAGTCGGTAGATTGCTTTGGGTAGAGGAGACATTTTTCCAATATTGATTCTTCCAATCCAAGAACATGGTATATCTCTCCATCTATTTGTATCATCTTTAATTTCTTTCATCACTATCATAATTTTCTGCATACAGGTCTCTTGACTCCATAGGTAGGTTTAGTCCTAGATATTTTATTCTTTTTGTTGCAATGGTAAATGGGATTGTTTTCTTAATTTCACTTTCAGATTTTTCATCATTAGTGTATAGAAATGCAAGGGATTTTGTGCATTAATTTTGTTTCCTGCTACTTTACCAAATTCATTGATTACCTCTGCTAGTTTTCTGGTAGCATCTTTAGGATTCTCCATTTATAGTATCATGTCATCTGCAAACAGTGACAGCTTTACTTCTTCTTTTCCAATTTGGATTCCTTTTATTTCTTTTTCTTCTCTGATTGTTGTGGCTAAAACTACCAAAACTATATTGAATAACAGTGGTGAGAGTGGGCAACCTTGGTTTTTTCCTGATGTTAGTGGAAATGGTTTCAATTTTTCACCATTGAGGATGATGTTGGCTGTGGGTTTGTCATATATGACCTTTATTATTGAAGAAAGTTCCCTCTATGCCTACTTTCTGGAGGTTTTTTATCCCAAATTGGTGTTGATTGTTGTCGAAAGCTTTCTCTGCATCTATTGAGATGACCATATGGTTTTTCTCCTTCAATTTGTTAATATGGTGTATCACATTGATTGATTTGCTTATATTGAAGAATCCTTGCATTCCTGGGATAAACCCCACTTCATCATAATGTATGATCCTTTAAATGTGCTGTTGGATTCTGTTTGCTGATATTTTGTTGAGGATTTTTGCATTTGTGTTCATCAGTGATATTGGCCTGTAGTTTTCTTTCTTTGTGACATCTTTGTCTGGTTTTGGTATCAGAGTGATGGTGGCCTTATAGAATGAGTTTAGGAGTGTTCTCCCTTCTGCTATATTTTGGAAGAGTTTGAGAAGGATAGGTGTTAGCTCTTCTCTAAATGTTTGATAGAATTCGCCTGTGAAGCCATCTGGTCCTGGGGTTTTGTTAGAAAATTTTTAATCACAGTTTCAATTTCATTGCTTGTGACTGGTCTGTGCATATTTTCTATTTCTTCCTGATTCAGTCTCGGAAGGTTGTGCATTTCTAAGACTTTGTCCATTTCTTCCAGGTTGTCCATTTATTGGCATAGTGTTTCTTGCAGTAGTCTCTCATGATCCTTTGTATTTCTGCAGTGTCAGTTGTTACTTCTTTTTCATTTCTAATTCTATTGATTTGACTCTTATCCCTTTTCATTTTTGATGAATCTGGCTAATGTTTTAACAATTTTGTTTATCTGCTTAAAGAATCAGCTGTTAATTTTATTTATCTTTGGTATCGTTCCCTTCATTTCTTTTCCTTTATTTCTGATCTGGTCTTTATGATTTCTTTCCTTCTGCTAACTTTGGGGTTTTTTTGTTCTTCTTTCACTAAGTGCTTTAGATGTGCGTTTTGGTTGTTTATTTGAGATGTTTCTTGTTTCTTAAGGTAGACTTGTATAACTATAACTTCTCTCTTTGAACTGCTTTTGCTGCATCCGTTAGGTTTTGGGTCATTGTGTTTTCATTGTCATTTGTTTCTAGGTAGTTTTTGATTTCCTCTTTGAGTTTTTCAGTGATCTATTGGTTATTAAGCAATGTGTTGTTTAGCCTCCATGTGTTTGTATTTCTTACAGATTTTTTCCTGTAATTGGTATCTAATCTCATAACATTGTGTTCGGAAAAGATACTTGATATGATTTCAATTTTCTTAAATTCACCGAGGCTTGATTTGTGACCCAAGATATGATCTATCCTGGAGAATGTTCCATGAGCACTTCAGAAGAAAGTGTATTCTGGTTTGTTTGGATGAAATGTCCTATAAATATCAATGAAGTCCATCTTGTTTAATGTATCATTTAAAGCTTGTGTTTCCTTATTTATTTTCATTTTGGATGATCTGTCCATTGGTGAAAGTGGGGTATTAAAGTCCCCTACTATGATTGTGTCACTGTTGATTTACCCTTTTATGGCTGTTAGCATTTGCCTTATGTATGGGGTGCTCCTATGTTGGGTGCATAAATATTTACAATTGTTATATCTTCTTCATGGATTGATCCCTTGATCATTATGTAGTGTCCTTCTTTGTCTCTTGTAATAATCTCTGTTTTAAAGTCTATTTTGTCTGTTATGGAAATTGCTACTCCAGTTTCCTTTTGATTTCCATTCGCATGGAATACCTTTTTCCATCCCCTCACTTTCAGTCTGTATGTGTCCCTAGGTCTGAAGTGGGTCTCTTGTAGACAGCATATATATGGGTTTTGTTTTAGTATCCATTCAGCCAATCTATGTCTTTTGGTTGGAGCATTTAATCCATTTATGTTTAAGGTAATTATCGATATGTATGTTCCTATTACCATTTTCTTAATTGTTTTGGGTTTATTATGGTAGGTCTTTTCCTTCTCTTGTGTTTCCTGCCTAGAGAAGTTCATTTAGCAGTTGTTGTAAAGCTGGTTTTGTGGTGCTGAATTCTCTTAGCTTTTGCTTCTCTGTAAAGTTTTTAATTTGTCTGTCAAATCTGAATGAGTTCCTTGCTGGTTTGCATAATCTTGGTTGTAGGTTTTTCTCCTTCATCACTTTAAATATGTCCCACCACTCCCTTCTGGCTTGCAGAGTTTCTGCTCAAAGATCATCTGTTAACATTATGGGGATTCCTTTTTGTGTTGTTTGTTGTTTTTCCCTTGCTGCTTTTAATATTTGTTCTTTGTATTTAATTTTTGATTGTTTGATTAATATTTCTTGATGTATTTCTTCTTGGATTTATCATGTATGGTAGTCTCTACACTTCCTACACTTGATTGACTAATTCCTTTCCCATATTAGGGAAGTTTTCAACTATAATCTCTTCAAATATTTTCTCTGTTCCTCTCTTTTTCTCTTCTTCTTCTGGGATCCCTATAATTCAAAAGTTGCTGTGTTTAATGTTGTCCCAGAGGTCTCTGAGACTGTCCTCTCTTCTTTAAATTCTTTTTTCTTTATTCTGCTCTGCAGTAGTTATTTCCACTATTTCATATTGCAGGTCACTTATCCATTCTTCTGCCTCAGTTATTCTGTCATTGATCCCTTCTAGAGAATTTTTAATTTCATTTATTGTGTTGTTCAACTCTGTTTGTTTGCTCTTTAGTTCTTCTAGGTCCTTGTTAAACGTTTCTTCTATTTTCTGCATTCTATTTCCAACATTTTGGATCACCTTTACTATCATTATTCTGAATTCTTTTTCAGGTAGACTGCCTATTTCCTCTTCATTTGTTAGGTATGATGGGTTTTTGCCTTGCTCCTTCATCTGCTGTGTGTTTCTCTGTGTTCTCCTTTTGCTTAACTTACTCTGTTTGGGGTCTCCTTTTCACATGCTACAGGTTTGTAGATTCCGTTGCTTTTGGTGTCTGTCCCCAGTTGCTAAGGTTGGTTCAGTGGGTTGTGTAGGCTTCCTGGTGGAGTGGACTAGTGCCTGTGTTCTGGTGTATGAGGCTGGATCTTGTCTTTCTGGTGGGCAGGTCCATGTCTGGTGGTATGTTTTGGGGTGTCTGTGACCATATTATGATTTTAGGTAGCCTCTTTGCTAATGGATGGGGTTGTGTTCCTGTCTTGCTATTTGTTTGACATAGGGTGTCCAGAAGTGTAGCTTGCTGGTTGTTGAGTGGAGCTGGGTCTTGGCCTTGAGATGGGAGATCTCTGGGAGATTTTCACCGTGTGATATTTTGTGGAGCTGGGAAGTCTCTTGTGGACCAGTGTCCTGAACTTGGCTCTCCCACCTCAGAGACACAGCCCTGACACCTGGCTGGAGCACCAAGAGCCTGTCCTCCACATAGCCCAGAATAAAAGTGAGAAAAAAAGGAAGGAAAGAAGAAGAGAAAATAAATAAAGTAAATTAAAATAAAGTTATTAAAATAAAAAATAAAGTATTATTAAGAAAAAAAAATTTTAGTAATAAATAAAACAAAACCCAAACCAAAACAAACAAACAAAAAAAACTGGACAGAGAGAACCCTAGGACAAATGGTAAAAGCAAAGCTATACAGACAAAATCACACAGAAACATAAAGATACACACTCACAAAAAGAGAAAAAGGGGAAAAAAAATATATCGTTGCTCCCAAAGTTCACCTCCTCAATTTGGGATGATTCATTGTCTATTCAGGTATTCCACAGATGCAGGGTACCTCAAGTTGATTGTGGAGATTTAATCCACTGCTCCTGAGGCTGCTGGGAGAGATTTCCTTTTCTCTTCTTTATTCGTACAGCTCCTGGGGTTCAGCTTTGGATTTGGACCCCCCTCTGCATATAGGTCGCCTGAGGGCATCTGTTCTTCGCTTAGACAGGACGGGGTTAAAGGGGTCGCTGATTTGGGGGCTCTGGATCACTCAGCACGTGGGCAGGGAGGGGTACGGTTGTAGGGTGAGCTTGCAGTGGCAGAGGCCAGCATGACGTTGTACCAGCCTGAGGTGTGCCGTGTGTTCTTCCGGGGAATTTGTCCCTGGATCACGGAACCCTGGCAGTGGTGGGCTGCACGGGCTCCCGGGAGAGGTGGTGTGGATAGTGACCTGTGCTTTCACACAGGCTTCTTGGTGGCTTCAGCAGTTACCTTAGGGTCCCATACTTGTCTCTGGGGTCTGTGCTGATAGCCGTGGCTTGCGCCCGTCTCTGGAGCTCCTTTAAGTGGCACTCTTAATCCCCTCTCCTCACGCACCAGGAAACAAAGAAGCAAGAAAAAGTCTCTTGTCTCTTCGCAGCTCCAGAGTTTATCCCGGACTCCCTCCTAGCTAGCTGTGAGGCACTAGCCCCTGCAGGCTGTGTTCACACAGCCAACCCCAGCCGACCGAAGCCCGAGCCTCAGCCCCCATCCCCCACCCATCCCGGTGGATGAGCAGACAAGTCTCTCAGGTTGATGAGTGCCGGTCGGCACTGATCCTCTGTGCAGGAATCTCTCCGCTTTGCCCTCCACACCCCTGTTGCTGCATTCTCCTCTGTGGCTCCGAAGCTCCCTGCCTCCGCCACCCACAGTCTCTGCCTGCTAAGGGGCTTCCTAGTGTGTGGAAACCTTTCCTCCTTTACAGCTCCCTCCCACTGGTGCAGGTACCGTCCCTATTCTTTTGTCTCTGTTTATTCTTTTTTCTTTTGCCCTACCCAGGTATGTGGGGAGTTTCTTGCCTTTTGGGAGGTCTGAGGTCTTCTGCCAGTGTTCAGTAGGTGTTCTGTAGGAATTTTTCCACATGTAGATGTATTTCTGATGTATTTGTGGGGAGGAAGGTGATGTCCACGTCTTACTCTTCCACCAACTTGAAGCTCCTCCTCCCACAATTAATTTTAGAACATTTTCATGTGCTCCAAAATTAATCCTGTTCCCTTTGTAGTCACTCCCAGTCTCCTCATCCAAGGCAGCCCCAGTCAACCACTAAACTGCTTTCTGTCTCTATAGGTTTGCCTGTTGTGTACCTTTCATATAAATGGAATCATTACATTTTCTTTTGTGATTGGCTTTTTTCAATTAGCATAACGTTTCCAAGGTTCACCATGTTGTAGTATGCACCAGTACTGTATTTTTATTTATTGCCAAATAAAATTCCATATGTGGATATACCACATTTTACCTTTATATTCGTCAGTTGACAGGCATTTGGATCGTTTCCTCTTTTTTGCTTATTATGAATAATGCTGCTATGAACATTAATGTACAAGTTTTTTTGTGGACATATGTTTTTATTTCTCTTGTGTATATATTTAGGTGTGGAGTTGCTGGGTAATGTGGAACTTTATGTATAACATTTTGAGGAACTGCCAGAAATTTTCCAAAGTGTCTGGCCCATTTTACATTCCTACCAACTGCCAATGAGGATTCCAATTTTTCTACATTTTTGTCAACACTTGTTATTATCTGTCTTTTAAATTATAGACATTTTAGTGGGTGTGAAGTGGTATCTCGTGGTTTTGATTTCTATTTCCCTGATGACTGATGATGCTAAACATCTTTTCCAGTGCTTATTGGCCATTTGTACATCATCTGGAAGAAATGTCTTTTCATATTTTTTGCCTGTTTAAAAAAATGGGTTTGTAGTTTTTATTATTGAGTTATAAGAGTTCTTTATATATTTATTAATAAGATCCTTATAAGATATATAACTGGCTTATAGTTTCTCACATTAAGTAAGTTGTGCTTTTAGGCTCTTGATGGTATCCTTTGAAGCATAAAAAGTTTTAATTTTGGTGAAGTTCAGTTTATTATTTCCTTGATTGTCAATGCTTTTGGTTTCATATCTCAGAAACCATTGCTAAATCCAAGGTCAAGAAGATTTACCCCTATGTTTTCTCCTAAGAATTTTATCATTTTAGCTCTTACATTTATGTGTCTGATCCACTTTGAGTTATTTTTTTGTATACTGTGTGAGCTGGGGCTCCAGCTTCATTTATTTGGATGTGGACATCCATTTGTCCCAACACTATTTGTTGCAAAGACTACTGTTTCCTCATTGAATTTTTCTGGCACCCTTGTCAGAAATCAGTTGATCATAAGTGTGAATGTTTATTTCTGGACTCTAATTTCTGTTCCATTGACTTATATGTATATACTTAGTCAGTTATCACAGTTTTAATTTTATTGCTTTCTTAAATTAGTTTGTATGTAGTTTTTGTTTGCAATGATACAACATCCTTTCAAGATTAAAAATTATACAAAAGTGTACACAGAAATTCTTCAGTTTTAAGGTGTCCAGTCAACATTTTGTTATTAAGATTTATCCATGTCATTTGTAACAATAATTCAGTTATTCCATGGTTATGTAACATTTTTTCTTGAATATGCCATACTTTTAAAATCCACCACTTTTCTATAGGTGTGCAGGTCATTTCCTATTTTTATCCCCCCCTATTTTGTACAGTGTTTCAATGTCAATTCTTGATCCTATCAACTAATACACATGGATGAAGTAGTTTCCTCTGGGTATATACTCAGTTGTGGAATTGCTCCAACCTGGATATGTCAGTGTTTAATAGATACTTCCAAATTGTTGGGTTTTTTTTAATTACTCTCCAATCAGAAATGTATTGGAAATTCTATTGGTCTATTGGTCTTCAGAGTTGGGATTGTGAGACTTTGTGAGTTTGTCAATTAATGCCATATGATATATTATCTTATTACAAGCTTGATTTGCATTTCTTTGATTAATGAGGTGGAGAATATCCATAAGTTTATTGCCATACATATTTCCTCCTCCATAAAATACCTCTCATGATTTTCATGTTTTTGCCCATTTTAAATTGGGTTATTTAAGCCCTTATGATTGATTTGTAGGATTTATTTATACAATTTGCAGCTCTTTCTTAATCATATGTGTTGTAAATATCTTATCCTTAATTTTTAGCTTGAGTTTTCACTTTTTAAAGGTAATTTTTTAAAGGTAATTTTTAAAGGTTATTTAAGTTTTTTTTTTAAATTGAGGTGTAATGGACATATATTAGTTTCAGAGGTACAACATAATGACTTGATATTTGTAATGTATTACAAATTCTTCACCACAATAAGTCTAGTTAACATCTGTCACCACACATAGTTATATAGGTTTTCTTGTGATTAGAACCTTTAACATCTCAGCAACTTTCAAATATACAGTATAGTATTAACTATAGTCACCATGCTGTACATTGCATACCCATGACATTGATTTTATAACTGGAAGTTTAATATCTTTTGATTCCCTTCATTAGTTTGACACCCCTTTACCACCACCCCACACCTTCCCCACCTCTGGCAACCACCAATCCCTTCTCTGAGCTTGGTTGTGGTTGTGTGGTTCTTTTTTGTTTGTTTTGGTTTGGTTTGGCTTTAAGATTCCACACATAAGTGAAATCATATAGTATCATTTAGCATAATATCCATGAAGTCCAGCCATGTTGTCACAAATTGCAAGATTTCCTTCATTTTTTATGGCTGAATTATATCCATCTATCTGTTGATGAACACTTAGGTTGTTTCCATATCTTGGCTATTGTAAATAATGCTGCAAAACATGGGGGTGCATGAACTTTTCGAATTACTGTTTTTTCTTTGGATAAAAACACAGAAGTGGAATTGTTGGATCATATGGTAATTCCATTTTTAAGTTTTTGAGGAACCTCCATACTTGTCTCCATACATGTCTTCTATCGTGGCTGCACCAATTTATATTCCCGCCAACAGTGTATGAGTGTTCCCTTTTCTCCACATTCTGGCCAACACTAGCTATTTGTTGTCTTTTTGATGATAACCATTCTAACAGGTGTGAAGTGATACATCATTGCAGATTTGACTTGCATCGCTCTGATGATTAGTGATGTGTGTGTCTTTTCATGTCCTCTTTGGAAAATTGTCTGTTCAGGCCCTCTGCCAATTTTTAGGTTGGATTGTTTGTTTTTGCTATTGAGTTATATGATTTTTCTCTATATTTTGTATATTAACCCTTTAGATATATGATTTGCAAATATTTTCTCCCATTTAGTAGGTTTCCTTGTCATTTTGTTGTTAATTTCCTTTTCTGTGCAGAAGGTTTTCCTTAATGTAGTCATACTTGTTTATCTTTGCTTTGGTTGCCATTGCTTTTGGTGTCAAATTACTTAATGTAATACAATGGGTCTTTTGTTTTAATTTGAACATATTTTGTGTCTTAAAAAAACATTCCCTCCCTCTAAATCATTTATATTTTATAATAGAATTTTGAAAGTTTTTGTTTGATATTTAATGCCATTTGAAGTTGAATTTAGTATGTGAACTGAAAAGGGGATTGGTATTTATGTTTTTCTCTAAAAATAATCATTCTTACAGCTGCCAATTATTAAATAAATAATTCCATTTGTTTTCCCACAATCTAGTATGCCCCTTCTGTCACATATCTAATTTCCATATGTATTTGACATATTTTTACTCTATTTATTTTGCCAATTTGTCTATCCTCACACAAGTGTCACACTTTTTAAATTACTATAAGTTCAGAATAAACCATATTTTTAGAGTAAGTCTCAACTCTTCCTCTTCCTCTTTCTTTTTCAGCAGGATAGCTGTTCATAGACCTTTACTTTTCCATACACTTTAAAGAATCAGCTTGTCAACTTTCATAGAAAATTTTAAAAACTCATTGGGGGGACTTCCCTGGTGGTCCAGTAGGTAAGACTCTGCACTCCCAAGGCAGGGGGCTTGGGTTTGATCCCTGGTCGGGGAACTAGATCCCACATGCATGCCACAACTAAGAGTTCACATTGCTGCAACTATGAGCCTGCATGCCATAACTAAAGATCCTGCATATTGCAACTAAGACCCAGCACAGCCAAAATAAATAATTTAAAAAATAAATATTAAAAAAAAACCTCATTGGGATTTTAATTGGAGTTGTTTTGAAAAGTTGAGTTGATTTAGATCAATTTGGAGGAATTTTAAATCTTTACATTTTTAAGACTTTCTATATTTTTCCTTGGCTACTTTTAAGAAACAACATCTCAGCCAGGTGTGCCTATACCAAGATCATGAAGATATACTTGGTCTTTCAGAAGTTCTATAGGTTTAACATTTATATTGAGGCCTGATGTATCTGAATTTAACTTTTATGTATGATATGAGGCAGGAGTCAATTATTTTTTCCTTATGGATTTGCAATTGATCCAGTACAATACTTTTCTCCTTTAAGATTCATTTAGGGATTTGTGTAAGGACATGGGATGTACAGAGTTGCATTTCTAGTGGTGGATCTAACAACACTGGATAGTAAAGAGTGACAACTGTGAGAATCTGGAGGTTTCTAAACCAATTATCAAGATTTAAAAAATGTAGATAACAGGGTTCATGGCCTGAACCAGAATAGTGCCAATGGAAAAATAATTTTTATTTATCTATTTAAAAAATTTTTTAAACATCTTTATTGGAGTATAATTGCTTTACAATGGTGTCTTAGTTTCTGCTTTCTAACAAAGTGAATCGGCTATACATATATCCCCATATTTCCCCCCTCTTGCGTCTCCCGCCCATCCTCCCTATCCCACCCCTCTAGGTGGTCACAAAGCACCAAGCTGATCTCCCTGTACTATGCGGCTGCTTCCCACTAGCTATCTATTTTACATTTGGTAATGTTTATATGTCCACACCACTCTCTCACTTCATCCCAGCTTACCATGTCCTCAAGTATATTCTCTAGGTGTACGTCTTTATTTCTGTCCTGCCCCTAGGTTCCACATGACCATTTTTTTTCTTAAGATTCCATATATATGTGTTAGCATATGGTATTTGTTTTTCTCCTTCTAACGTACTTCACTCTGTATGACAGACTCTAGGTCCATCCACCTCACTACAAATAACTCACTCTCGTTTCTTTTAATGGCTGAGTAATATTCCATTGTATATATGTGCTACATCTTCTTTATCCATCCATCTGTTGATGGACACTTAGGTTGCTTCTACGTCCTGGCTATTGTAAATAGAACTGCAATGAACATTGTGGTACATGTGTCCTTTTGAATTATGGTTTTCTCAGGGTATATGCCCAGTAGTGATTGCTGGGTTGTATGGTAGTTCTATTTGTAGTTTTTTAAGGAACCTCCATACTGTTCTCCATAGTGGCTGTATCAATTTACTTTCCCACCAACAGTGCAAGAGGGTTCCCTTTTCTCCACACCCTCTCCAGAGTTTATTGTTTGTATATTTTCTGAGGATGCCATTCTGACTTGTGTGAGGTGATACCTCATTGCAGTTATGATTTGCATTTCTCTAGTGATTAATGATGCTGAGCATTCTTTCATGTGTTTGTTGGAAATCTGTATATCTTCTTTGGAGAAATGTCTGTTTAGGGCTTCTGCACATTTTTGGATTGGGTTGTTTGTTTTTTTGATATTGAGCTGCATGTGCTGCTTGTATATTTTGGAGATTAATCCTTTGTCAGTTGCTTCATTTGCAAATATTTTCTCCCATTCTGAGGTGTGTCTTTTTGTCCTCTTTATGTTTTCCTTTTCTGTGCAAAAGCTTTTAAGTTTCATTAGACCCCATTTGTTTACTTTTGTTTTTATTTCCATTTCTCTAGGAGGTGGGTCAAAAAAGATCTTGCTGTGACTTATGTCATAAAGTGTTCTGCCTATGTTTTCCTCTAAGAGTTTTATAGTGTCTGGTGTTACATGTAGGTCTTTAATTCATTTTCAGTTTATTTTTGTGTATGGTGTTAGGGAGTGTTCTAATTTCATTCTTTTACATGTAGCTGTCCAGTTTTCCCAGCACCACCTATTGAAGAGGGTGTCTTTTCTCCATTGTATATTCTTGCATCCTTTATCAAAAATAAGGTGACCATATGTGCATGGGTTTATCTCTGGGCTTTCTATCCTGTTCCATTGATCTATATTTCTGTTTTTGTGCCAGTACCATACTGTCTTGATTACTGTAGATTGCTTTGGCTATTCGGGGTCTTTTGTGTTTTCACACAAATTGTGAAATTTTTTGTTCTAGTTCTGTGAAAAATGCCAGTGGTAGTCTGATAGGGATTGCACTTAATATGTAGATTGCTTGGTGTAGTATAGTCATTTTCACAATGTTGATTCTTCCAATCCAGGAACATGGCATATCTCTCCATCTGTTTATATCATCTTTAATTTCTTTCATCAGTGTCTTATAGTTTTCTGCATACAGGTCTTTTGTCTCCTTAGGAAGGTTTATTCCTAGTTATTTTGTTCTTTATGTTGCAGTGATAAATGGGATTGTTTCCTTAATTTCTGCTTCAGATTTTTCATCAGTAGTGTATAGGAAAGCAAGGGATTTCTGTGCATTAATTTTGTATCCTACTACTTCACCAAATTCATTGATTAGCTCTCACAGTTTTCTGGGAGCATATTTAGGATTCTCTATGTGTAATACCCTGTCGTCTGCAAATAGTGACAGCTTTACTTCTTCTTTTCCATTTCGGATTTCTTTTATTTCTTTTTTTCTCTGATTGCTGTGGCTAAGACTTCCAAAACTATGCTGTATAAGAGTGGTGAGGGTGGACAACCTTGTCTGTTCCTGTTCTTAGTGGAAATGATTTGTTTTTCACCATTGAGAATGCTGTTGGCTGTGGGTTTGTCATACATGGCCTTTATTATGTTGAAGTAAGTTCTCTCTATGCCTACTTTCTGGAGAATTTTTATCATAAATCGGTGTTGAATTTGTCAAAAGCTTTTTCATCTTTTGAGATGATCATATGGTTTTTGTCCTTCAGTTTCTTAATATGGTTTATCACATTGATTGATTTGTGTACATTGAAGAGTCCTTGCATCTCTGGTATAAACCCCACTTGATCATAGTGTATGATCCTTTTAATGTGCTGTTGGATTCTGTTTGCTAGTGTTTTGTTGAGAATTTTTCCATCTATGTTCATCAGTGATATTGGCCTGTAGTTTTCTTTTTTGTGACATCTTTGTCTGGTTTGGGTATCAGGGTGATGGTAGCCTCATATGATGAGTTTGGGGGTGTTCCTCCCTCTGCTATATTTTGGAAGAGTTTGAGAAGGATAGGTGTTAGCTCTCATCTTAATGTTTGATAGAATTCACCTGTTACGCCATCTGGTCCTGAGCTCTTGCTTGTTGGATGAATTTTAATCACAGTCTCAATTTCAGTGCTTGTGATTAGTCTGTTTATATTTTCTATTTCTTCCTGGTTCAGTCTTGGAACATTTGCTTTTCTAAGAATTTTTCCATTTTATTGGAATATAGTTACTTTAGTAATCTCTCATGATCATTTGTATTTCTGCAGTGTCAGTTGTTACGTCTCCTTTTTCATTTATAATTTTATTCCTTTGAGTCTTCTCTGTTTTTTTTCTTGATAAGTCTGGCTAATGGTTTGTCAGTTTTGTTTATCTTGTCACAGAACCAGGTTTTAGTTTTATTGATCTTTGGTATTGTTTCCTTCATTTCTTTTTCATTTATTTCTGATCTGATCTTTATGATTTCTTTCCTTCTGCTAACTTTGGGTTTTTTTGTTCTCCTTTGTCTATTTGCTTTAGGTGTAAGGTGTTTACTTGAGATGTTTTTTGTTTCTTGAGGTAGGATTGTATTGCTATTAACTCCCCTCTTAGAACTGCTTTTGCTGCAGCCCATAGGTTTTGGGTTGTTGTGTTTTCATTGTCTTTTGTTTCTAGGTATTTTTTGATTTTCTCTTTGATTTCGTCAGTGATCTCTGCATTATTTAGTAGTGTATTGTTTAGTCTCCATGTATTTGTAATTTTTACAGATGTTTTTGTGTTAATAATATCTAGTCTCATAGTGTTGTGGTCAGAAAAGATCCTTGATACGAATTCAATTTTCTTAAATCTACCAAGGGGTTAATTTTTGACCCAAGATATGATCTATCCTGGAGAATGTTCCATGAGCGCTTGAGAAGAAAGTGTATTGTGTTGCTTTCGAATGGAATGTCCTATAAATATCAACTAAATCAATCTTGTTTAATGTATCATTGAAAGGTTGTGTTTCCTTATTTATTTTCATTTGGATCATCTGTCCATTGGTGAAAGTGGGGTGTTAAATTCCCCTACTATGATTGCGTTACTCTCAATTTCTGCTTTTATGGCTGTTAGCATTTGCCTTATGTTTTGGGGTGCTCCTATGTTGGGTGCATAAATGTTTACCATTTTTATATCTTCTTCTTGTATCATTCCCTTGATCATTATGTAGTGTCCTTCTTTGGCTCCTTTCATAGTCTTTATTTTAAAGTCTATTTTGTCTGATATGACAAGCTGCTACTCCAGCTTTCTTTTGATTTCCATTTGCATGGAATATCTTTTTCCATCCCCTCATCTTCAGTCTGTTTGTGTCCCTAGGTCTGAAGTGGTCTCTTGTAGACAGCATATATACAGGTCTTGTTTTTGTATCCACTCAGGCAGTCTATATCTTTTGGTTGGAGCATTTAATCCATTTACATTTAAAGTAGTTATTGATATGTATGTTCCCATTACCATTTTCTTAATTGTTTTGGGTTTGTTAATGTAGGTCTTTTCCTCCTCTTGTGTTTCCTTCCTAGAAAATTTCCTTTAGCATTTTTTTAAAGCTGGTTTTGTGGTGCTGAATTTTCTTAGCTTTTGCTTCTCTGTAAAGATTTTAATTTCTCCATCAAATCTGAATGAGTTCCTGGGTAGAATAATCTTGGTTGTAGGTTTTTCCCTTTTATCACTTTAAATATTTCCTGCCACTCCCTTTTGGCTTGCAGGGTTTCTGCTGAAAGAGTATCTGTTAACCTTATGGGGATTCCTTGTATGTTATTTGTTGTATTCACCTTGCTACTTTTAATATTTGTTCTTTGTATTTAATTTTTAATAGTTTAATATGTGTCTTGGCATGTTTCTCCTTAGATTTACCCTGTGTGGGACTCTCTGCCCTTCCTGGACTTGATTGACTATTTCCTTTCACATATTAGAGAAGTTTTCAACTATAATCTCTTCAAATATTTTCTCAGTCCCTCTCTTTTTCTCTTCTTCTTCTGGGACCCCTATAATTCGAAAGCTGGGGCATTTAACATTGTCCAGGGGTCTCTGAGACTGTTCTCTATTCCTTTCATTCTTTATTCTGCTCTGCAGTAGTTATTTCCGCTATTTCATATTCCAGGTCACTTATCTGTTCTTCTGCCTCAGTTATTCTTCCATTGATCCCTTCTAGAGAATTTTTAATTTCATTTATTGTGTTGTTCAACTCTGTTTGTTTGCTCTTTAGTTCTTCTAGGTCCTTGTTAAACGTTTCTTCTATTTTCTGCATTCTATTTCCAACATTTTGGATCACCTTTACTATCATTATTCTGAATTCTTTTTCAGGTAGATTGCCTATTTCCTCTTCATTTGTTAGTTATGATGGGTTTTTGCCTTGCTCCTTCATCTGCTGTGTGTTTCTCTGTCTTCTCATTTTGCTGAACTTACTCTGTTTGGGGTCTCCTTTTCATAGGCTGCAGGTTCGTAGTTCCCGTTGGTTTTATCTCTGCTCCAGTGGCTAAGGTTGGTTTAGTGGGTTGTGTAGGCTTCCTGTTGGAGGGGGCTTGTGCCTGTGTTCTGGTGGATGAGGCTGCATCTTGCCTTTCTTGTGTGCAGAACTGCGTCCGGTGGTGTGTTTTAGTGTGTCTGTGACCTTATTATGATTTTAGGCAGTCTCTCTGCTAATGGTTGGCATTGTGTTCCTGTCTTGCTGTTTGGCATAGGGTGTCCAGCACTGTAGCTTGCTGGTCGTTGAGTGGAGCTGGGTCTTAGCGTTGAGATGGAGATCTCTGGGAGAGCTTTCCCTATTTGATATTACATGGAGCCGGGAGGTCTCTGTTGGACCAATGTCCTGAACTTGGCTGTCGCCCCTCAGAGGCACAGGCTTGACACCTGGCCAGAGCACCAAGACCCTGTCAGCCACATGGCCATGTATGTCGAGTGTTGCTTGCCTTTTGGGAAGTCTGAGGTCTTCTGTCAGTGTTCAGTAGGTGTTCTGTAGGAGTTGTTCCACATGTAGATGTATTTCTGTTGTATTTTGGGGGAGGATGGTGATCTTCACCTCTTACTCCTCTGCCATCTTGAAGGTCTCTCCCGAAAACTAATTTTTAAATGAGATATTATTAGCAGGATTCTATACTTCTTCTTTTCCCATCTTTGCTCTTTTTTCATCAGGTCAAGGTAAATTCAGTATCAGAAGACAGTTCCTTCTTCTTAGCAAATTGATCTGCAGATAATGCTATCTTATGGCACTTGAAAATATTTACCCCATTCATGGGTTTTAGGTATTAATGATGAGAATTATGTTGGTGATAAAACTAGTGCCTACTATTTGCATAGTGGTTTACATGTTATAAAAATGACATATACTTTAACTAATTGGTAGTTCAGGCAGATACAACTGATCTCAATTTAGGGAAGAGTAAAGGTAATAAAGTTTATACATCTTTCATCTTGGTGATTTATCTAAAGAGGCAAAAAATCCAATTAGCTGTCTTTTTTATTTTTAAAGTGTTATACTGAAAAGCATCAAGTTGCTTATGCTTGTAATTTGAGGCCCAAAGATCTAGATTTGAAGCCCAGTCTCACCATCTACTTTGTGACCTTGGGCTTTCACTTAATCTTTCTTAACCACAATCACCATCTCTGTAAAATTGGAGTGATACAACCCACATGACTTTGGTAAGAATTAAGAAACAGCAAATGTGAAAATATTTTAAAATTCTATAAATATAAGCTTTTACATTTCATGATATGTAGAGAATAAAATCCAGACTTACCATTTGATCAAAGCTGTGCTCTGCAGTTAAAAAAAAAAAATCTCCCCAATTCTTAACTCTAGCTTTTAATTACTGCTTCTGGTTAAGGTACCGCTATAGCTTTCAGTATGCTTTTTCCTTGTTATTCACTAATTTAAGGTGGTTAGATTCATGTGTTGTTGCAGGCACCATTTACATAGAGTAGTGTGATCAATGCCTCTAGGAGTTGTGCAGTTTGGTGGCCTGTTTGTATCTTGTGTTCTCAGTATAATTCTTCTCTATTAGTTCCTTTACATCCTGGTTTAAGTTCCTGTCACTGACTCAAGTCTACCTTCTCATTTAAGGTACAATTTTCAGTCATATATGTCCTGGAAATTATAAAAAGCAAACAAACACCACCTCCCCTCAAACCTTGCTCATGAAATGCATACAAGCTAAACAATTAGACTCGCTAAGTGCATTCACAGTTGGGGTTGATTCTGTCCACATAATTTATACTTGTATGTAGAATTTTGGATGATTTTATTTTTCATTTGAAGGAAAAATGAGGTTAAAAAAACATGAAAACTGTTTGGCAAGTGTCCTATTGTGGTTACAGTTCACATTTTTTGTTTTATTTTCTGTAGACATTAATGGATATATCTTCCCTTCATTCTGTATTATTTTATGAAAGTGGATAGATTTGAAACTGTTCAAATCTAACATAAAAATTAATTTAAAAAATAGCATAAATAATGGCTTATTCATGAACTGGATGTCCTCAAATTCTTTCAGATACACTGGTAGTGACAGCACAAAATGATCTAGTATACTGTCAAGATAATAACTCCTGCTTTTTAAGATAAAACACGGTAACTTTTGATTGTACTTTGTATCTCACATATATTTTTATTATATAGTTTTCATTTGTATAGATTGTATAAACTGCCTTTACAGATTATAACCTAATATTATATGCCTTCCGCTTTGCAGAATGGAAATCAGTTTGAGATGTGGTCTTATGAAGAATATCTTTGTGTTAAAAAAAAGGAATAAAAACCTCTAAAAAATGAATAAAGGGCTTCCCTGGTGGTGCAGTGGTTGAGAGTCCACCTGCCGATGCAGGGGACACAGGCTTGTGCCCCAGTCCGGGAAGATCCCACATGCTGCGGAGCAGCTGGGCCCGTGAGCCATGGCTGCTGAGCCTGCGCATCTGGAGCTTGTGCTCCGCAACGTGAGAGGCCACAACAGTGAGAGGCCTGCATACCACAAAAGAAAAAAAAAAAAGAATAAAGAAGACAATTCCAACAGAAGAATGAGAAAAGTCTTAAGCAATAAAATTCAAATTTCCAATCAAAATATATGAAAAATGTTTAATACCACTGGATAAAAAATAAATAAAATTAAAACACTGATGAAATATCATTTTTGTTGTGTTTAAATTGGCAAAGATTCAAATAATAATAGTGCCAAGTACTGACTAGGGTAACTGGAAACGCTCATATATTGTTAGTGCAAATATAAATATAAACACTTCCTGGGGAGACATTTAGAAATACTAACAAAAAGTCTTTAAGAGTTGCCATTTGACTAATATTTTTAAGAAGCAACTTAAAAAACTAATCTAAACAGCTTAGATTTCATGTTGGCTCCTCAAACATTTTGGATGTAGGAACTTAAGCAAGGCCAGACAAGTCAGATCATTGACTTCTCATTATCCTGCATTCTAAACAGAGGCATAGACTTATTTATTTGCTTCTTCTTAGGAGTTGTATTTTTTTTAAACAGTGACTCTAGGTACAGAGCATCTGTTTTATCAATGATTATGATTTCCTTTGATTCACTGCTGTGTTGATTGCTTAAAACTAGTTGCTGTATGTATAATCCTTATGAAAATATTTTTGAAAATCTGAGGTAAAACAGAACCAAACAAAATAACTGGTATTCCCAACTACTGATCACCTGCTAAGTTATTTATAGGGAGTTTTTGCAGATGAAAAAAATGTAGCTAAGATGTGTAAATGGCATTTACCTCTCTTAACACTTGACTAATGATTGTTTCATTATACCTTAATGGAAATAATCCAGGACCTTAAGTTTATAATTTTGTTAAAATAATGATATGTATTAAGTGAGGTTTTTAAAGTATATTCAGTTGCTCTAGTTACTGAATTATTGATAAATGAATTACTCTGCTCTCTAATGAGTGCCAAAAATAATGACTATTAAAGAAAGACTTAGCAACATAAATATCTCAAAATTAAATCTGAAAAAGATGTTTTCTTCAAAGGCAAGAAAAAATAATTTATAATCACTTTATTTTTCAAAATACATATGAAACAGTAAAATTATATTTCAAGTGCTTTCCCTTTTTCTTTTACAAAAGTAATCTCATAAACTGTACACTTCACAACAGCTTTGAGGTTTCATTGTTTCATAATTCATCTGAACCTAACAAATATGTTCACACATTTTAAAGAAGACGTTGTAAAAATACTGAAATGTGTAACATCTTTTAAAGGTGGTTGCAAAACATTTGTTCTAAGTAATACAATTATATGCTGTCAAATTTCACAAATGGCTGGTTACCGTGTACAAAAGCCAGAAACATGAACTTCAAAAGATTAAAAAAATTTTGTTCTATAATACAGAAGTCAAATATTTTGATTTGAACAAAGGCTACATATTATATCACAAACTTCAGTTAAAAAGCCACCTTATGAACAATGACTGAAGGATACAAAAAAACAAATATGCTGGATCCAAATTATTCAATGTCATGTATGAAATGAAGAATTTTCATGTATTCTGCCAGTTTAGAATAACTGGCAAATATTTTGGAATATTCATTAGTGGAATCACCATATTTACAGTGTGAGATATTTCTATTTGACTTCTTCATTCTTCATTCTTCAATGAGGATCTCACTTCATGTGTTCCATAATTTATCTATATTTTGCAGATGCACTCAATAATTTATCTCAATTGGAAGGGTCAATAAAAAGTTAATGACATAAACTTGAGTTGGACTTTTTGTTTATAAAAAAGTATAAATGCAAATATTTTGTATATATAATTGAAATCCACCATCCTGTACAGTAAATAGGGATCCTGTGCATAGCAGACACAAATCACAACAAAATTTCTGAAGAAAATGATCTATTTTTACCCTTTTATGACAAAATCAGGCATAGTTTGCTCTTTGGAGAGGGTATTCATGACCCAGTTGAGCTTCAAAGAAATCATCGTCAGTTTGAGATTAAAACATTTCCATATAAATACTATTTGCAGCTTTAGATCCATTAATGGCAAGTCATTTCCAGTGTTTCAGAAGAGATAAAAATAGGACTATTGTAATCAATTCTCCTTATAGAAGTGTATTTAAATCATTTCAAGCATGAAGAAACCTATCTTTTCTCATATATATCTTCTACTTATTTTTTCAATCACCATTTCTAATATCCAAAATGTTTGCATTCAATAATCTTTAAGTCCCACCTCAGTCCTTAATTTACTGCTTTCTTTTTAAGGTCTCTACAGCATGATATTATCATGCTATTAAGTCAAGCCCTGGTTACCGATCTTCATAATGAACAGGGTGGAAATAAAAACAATTTCTTGCTTTGATGAGAAAACCTTTGAACTGAATACTAATTAATTGCCACTGTTCAAATGCACATCCTTTTGGTTAACTGTAATTGCCAGATTACAGGTATTACCAATGCATCTTTAACTAAATTTCTGTTCACTTTAATATAAGATTGAACAAATACAGGAAGTCTTTTAATGAAATAGAAAATTCTTACCTTAAAGAGTATCACTGAATAACATATTGGAAACATTTAGTTTAATTAACTCTCTTTCCCATATAAAATAAAAACTCACTAGTTTCTTTTAAATAATGGGTCTTAGTAGGTTCAGATGAATCACATCCTGAGCCATATCATTGAGTAACTATTAAAATGCTATGTCATGGGTTTTTTGAACAGTGTTAGAGAATTTACTTTCTCCTAAAAGTTAAAATACAAAGCTGGTTTTTTATTTTGCATTCAATATCTTTATTTCCATATGCTTTAACATCTGCATTTAACTGCCATTTAGTTATATAGATTCTTAATTTAAATTATTTTACTTTCCATGCTTTTGTATCATTTCTTTTTGGCAGCCTACAAACTAGAAAAGTTTAAATCAATTAAAGTACATCAGAACAACCAGAGCTGCTTCAAGAACAGATTTAGTTGGAAGATGAATAATTTTCTTAAATCCTCATCACCTCTAGTTTTCTTTCTTTCATTTTTTAAAATTATCAGGTAATTAAATTACTTGGTCATAATTGCAACTAAAGTGGCAAAAAAATCATATGGAAATCCATTCCATGAAAATATATCTGAGACGATATCGAATATTGTTTTTAAAGAGGTAAAGAAATAACAATGTTTTCAATGTTAAGATTTTGTGTCCCTTTATTTGCAATAGTCTCTGGCTCTTCTGATAACTCATTCTGAAATGAGTTATATTTTGTTTCATGGATAGTAAAAGTTGAGAAAGAAGTGAAAGTTTGGATTTTTCATTTTTGAAGCAATTAATCATTAAATTAAAGCCTTAAGAGGCTGATAGTTTTTATTGCATTTGCAATTTTAAAATAACAGACATTACAGAAGAATAAAGACAGGTGTCAATTAAATATCACAACCAAGTAGGTTCAAATATATTTTGCTTTTATCTAATACCTGAGTCAGTAGCAATCAGTTGTGAGCTCCCTCCAGTAACTAGAACATGCAATCACTCCCAAAAACTGCATAAGAAAGTGGGTGCTTGGTTCTGTGTTCCCATCTCTTGTTCCCTGGCACTAGTCCTGATGATATTTTTTACTGAACTATGAATGTATTAACATCCTAAGTTTTATATGTAAAATAAAGTACTAGAAACAGAGTTGACCTGACAAAAAAATTAAAATTGTCCATAAAAGTATTAAGAAACCAGGGTAAAAAAAGCATCAGCTGTTCAGATTTTTGTGAGAAGATTATATACTCCACAAACATTAACATTTTTTCAGACTCAATTTCCTCATTCACCTGATTACTTAGTGAATCAGGTAAAATAAATAAAGAAACAAAACCAAAAAGAACATCAGTGTTGTTATGCTAATTAGTCAACACTTGTTCCTTTTTCTTAGATTTATGTTTGGCAAGTCCCTGAATAAGTCCCTGGAATTAGGTATTCATTATATACCTAAATTGTAACTTCATAATGTGTCAGTGCTGTCATTAAAATGTGGTGTTCCACACAAATTAGTGGAGGATATCTGTAACATCAAACCTTATTTTAAATACTGAAATGAAAAACATTCCATCTTCAACCACAGGTAGAAAGAGGATAAGTTATGTTTGTATGGATGCACGACTGTGCAGAGTGATGGTGTATTGTATTGAAAATGGTAGAATTACATTTTTATAATATGAACTACCATTTTAAATGATGCATGAAATCTGAGTTACTAATTTTCTCTCCTTAATCTCTCAAAGATTAACAAATGCTCAGTCATGGTGAGTTTATTCTAATCCCTAGGAAACATTAAAAAAAATTACCTTAAACATTTAATCTACAATAGCCATATTAACGTCTCCTTTTTGGCTGATTGTTTGCATTTTTCATCATAAACATTGACTTTATCTCCATAGGAGGCAAAGAAAAGCATGAATATAAAGCCCTTAAAATATATTTTCAGGTAAAAATAATTATTATACTAAGGAAATAGAGTTGCTAATTAATTGTAAGTTGCAGCAATACCTATAAACAATTGTCTCCAAATATGTTATTTCATTGAATCTTCCCATTTGACAATTTTATTTTCCAGTAAAACAAAGACTTACAAAATGGAAGTGTCATCCTCATTCTGTCTATAGCAAGTGGTTCTTTTAGGCTTGATAAGGTAACCAGGTATGTCCAACAGGTTTCTTTAGTTATTTTAAATTAGAAAATGTTAACCAGGAATACTTGTTTTCATTAAGATGGCACAAGCATTTTTGAAAAATTTTAGGGAACTGCGTTTGACTTTAAAATGTTAATGTGTAAAATAGTTACATCTTAATTAATAGTAATACCATCATATGAGAGATGCCAACATACAAAATTTCAAGATTTTTGAAACTTTGTATTTTTTAATATTTAAAAATAAAGGATTTTACTAAAATCAAAACTTTGTAATTACTGATAAAATTTTCTCATTCTGATGAATATGTTTTTATAGCCTACCTGCAGATTTTCTTGCTTTTTAGTTTTTTTTTGGGGGGTGGGGTTTAACCTTCTCTCTTGGGATAAGCTTGAAATATGCACTATCCATGGTACACATCTCAAAAGTAAGGTTGGGGGTCATTCAATATAGATATATTCCAATAGGGCCCAGAAACAAGACAATAAAAAGTTGACATGATTTAAAGGAAAGTTCTGTCATGTAAAAACATTTGCATAGTTTTTACGACTAGTGACCTGATCCTTGATCCTTATGAAGGCAAATGCCTTTCACAAAAGACTGTGGGTCTGGGCCTTAAGAATTATTTATTTATATTAAATGTTCAAGTTGTATTATTTATGGTATAGTTTTATAATTTGCTGAAAAATGTCATTTTTTTCTTTAAGAAAATACCCACTTCTAAAAATTACTTCTGTTTGAGTTTAAAAGTCCCCATTACTCTGTACAATCCAAACGACAATGAGCACAGACATTTATTGTACCTTTGGTGTCAGTATGCCTATCAGAAATACAGGATCTATGTGATAGCTTTATGTCACAAAATAAACATGTCACAGTACTTGAGAACCTTATGAAGACTCATGAGTTCTGATTCTATTCACTTAGGAATACTAATGCTACATTTGAGATTAAGAGTAATAGAATTTTTAAAATATGAGTTAAATAGTGCTACAGATATTTGAACTAATGTAACTTTAAGACAATAGAAAATAGTAGCCCAAATAGCTCAATCTCCATTTTCCAGCTACTAAATATTACTTCTTAGTTTATACTCAAAGAGGTTCTTCAAATTATAGTTTTGTTTCTCTATATATTAAAGAACAAGCTTGAAAGAAAAAGTTTTGAGTTTAGCAGAGCCAAACTTCACCAAGAAAAGATTTTGTTGAGAATGAAAGAATATATTATCAGATAAGTAATATTAATTTGATTATTCAAGGATTTAATGCTGTGAGTAAAGTTCAGAATTTCCCTTAAAGTGTATATAGAAACATGTGCACAGCTAGAAATGAACATAGTTTTAATAAAGTCAAAACCATACATATGTGACATGTGCTTCTTTATACAATAGCAGCATTAACTATTTAATTTTAGATAAGTATGGATTATTTTCAAAAAATTTATTCTTTGCTTATGCAAATAATTCACAACTCAGTGAAAACATTCTTTGTGCTAATTGGCATATGACACAAAGAATAAAAAGCCTTATGTAAGGACCATTTGTATTCAAGTAAAATACATCAAGATGTCCAAAGTTAATAAACAGACAAAAAAGGTAAATAAAAATTGCACATCATTTGTTCATTATCAGGATATATTTTAAATGAGATCAAATCTTCCACTTTTTTTTTTTGATCTGATGAGTACACGGTCCTGGGTCCTTATTATAATGGTCTTATTTTGAAAGCATTATGGTGTGGAAGGTGGTTTGGGAGATGGACAGGATCCTTGACTATCAAAACTGGTTGCCCGGCCAGGTAACTGAAAGATAATAATTTCATAATATATGATCTAGTGTAAAAAATAATAAAGTGGGTAATTGTTGTTACCTTTTAATAGTGAATATTCACCCCTGATATGCAAGCCTCTGAAGAGAAGACATACATAACTACCCATGCCTTTCAAAACTCACCTTCTCAGGTATCATGAGGGGACACAAACATCTAACAGAGATGTAGGTAGCGCATGGTACATAGATGGCATGCAGAGCAACTGCAGATTCATTTCACATTCTATCACAGGCTTTTAGTTCTTATTGTAAAATAACTAATGGTTTACTACAGTCGGGGGCAATTGCTGGGTAAGAACAAGAAGGTTCAAGACACAAGAGACTGCATTCCACTTGCTCTAAGGCAGGAGGTGATTTTTAATAGGAGCAATTAATGAGATGAGAGGGACTGGGAAAATGGGAGCCACGAGTGATAAAGAATAATTTCTCATGGTCTTTAAATATTATGTGTATTTTAAAAGTTTAATTACAATAGAATAAACTTTTGTATCTAGGTACAAGTAGCCAGATTTTCCAAGTGATGCTTTAGTCTCCTCTTACCAACTTACTCAGCTCTTGAATAATTGTTCCCTTCTCATTTTAATCCCTGCTGTGGCAACAAAACATAATTACACATGTACCACATGTACACTTTCCCACAATTCAAAATCCAGCCAGTTGTTAGGTCTCCAGTCCCTATGTTCTGTTTGATCAGTGAATGTAGGTACAGGAGTTGGAAAAAAAGAAGCTATTTGCTAGAGAAAGTATATTTACATAATCTTTTTGGCCCACTTGTCCTCTGATAGCCAGCTGCTAGAGAAATATATCTGGGATATTCTTCTGAGGCCCATATTGTAGCTTATTCTTCCTATATATTCTACGATGACTGAAAAATATTCACAAGTTCTCAGACACAAACACATGCCTATTTCATAGCTCCTCTTCATCATATAAATGTATAACTTCTTATTAAACAGTCATAAGTATAATATGCCTTGGGTCATACAACATCTGTCCTTTCATTAGTTAAAAGTTGTTGGCCACATTATCTCACTTCTCCCTACATCATTCCTATGAACTCTGTAGGGGTGGGCCTTTCTATTTTCATTAAATATGGGAGAATGTAGCTGCAGACAGAGTACGTGGTCTGCCTAGGATTAGACAGCCAGAGGAGCAAGGGTTAGAATCCATGTCTCCCTTCAGTGTGGTTCTCTGCCCAGAAAAATTTACTCTCATGTCTAGATTCTTAGATTTAATATTCACTTTTCAAACTTTACATGAAAACAAAGATGAGAATCAGGAAATGGATAGTAAAGCAGTAGACTATACTTTAGACAATACACATTGTTGGAATGAAACAACCTTCTCAGGACTCGTTGAGCTATTACTTAGGGGAAAGTGCTGTGTGAATGTGCATTTGCATGTCTGTCTGTCTTTTATGATTTACATTAAATGATGAAGTGAGGTAAAGATTTGGAACATTAATATAATAAAGCAGATATCTTATCTATGGTGACAGTTCACCTCTGTTGTCTGAGCATGTGCTGTTTATACAGTGTTCATCGAATTTTCCCTATAGAGTATTGAGTAACACAGCCAAGGTCACATTTTTGTGACTAAGCTGAGCTTAGAACCAGGGCTCACTGACATTTAATTACACTGCTCTGTCTCTCCTATTCAACCCTGTGCTTAGTGACAGAACAAGAAGCAGAATCTTATCCATGGGAGAGATGGCAATGTATCCTTCACTTACTATGTGGCTATCATAACTTTTTATTAAATTGCATGAATTCCACCCTCTACCATACAACCTTTTATCAACCTGCATTACCTCTCAGTTAATCAGGTCATATAAATGATTTATTTTGAGACTCTTCTCTATTTATTTATTTTGAGACTCTTCAAGAGACTCCCATAGTCTCTGACAACTGCCTTCATGGCTAAAAATCCTGATAGAAACTGGTATTGATACTTCTTCTGGTTAATATAACTATTAATATTAGTTATAATTAGAGCAAACACTGTGCCATACTCTGTACTAAGCACTTAACATTCAGCATTTTATTTAGTTTTACTCTATGAGTTTACTGCTATTACAGAGTGTAATATGTAGTCACACAGCAGAGCCAGGCTTTCAACTCAGACAAAAAATATTTTTAAAAATCTGTGAGCCCTTTTACTTCCTGACCAGAGTCAGTGGATGTATATCTGTCCCCTTACATAGATGAGCTGTATTAGGTGATAGTACCCCTATTTAGGGATTCTGGAGAAGTTTAGGTGAGGTAGCTGTTTTCACAAAAGAGAAGCAGGAAAATTCAGTTTCCAGTTAGTAATGAATTTACTTGATTGCTCCACCACTCACTGATATAAGTTTTCAGACAATGCAAAGAAAATAATAGGCTTGCAGTTTTTATGGGCCTACTGTAAAGGAATATCAAACTCAGAAAGTTTAGTGGTTTTTAAAAACCAACAAGGCACACAGAACTTTTCATACTGGATGATAGAGTCTGTGGGACAAAAGCAAGAACAATATCTATTTTAAAAAATAGGTGAATATATAAAACATTAGTGAAGTGTTAGCAGATAAATAATATTTAAGCAAGAGATAAAGAAGAGAGTAGATGTGAGAGAGTCCCAGAGCTTACCTCCAGCAAGGGGTGCCAATGTGTTATTGGTTTTCGGTGATAGGCCAGCATTTCATTCCAGTGGTCTCGCCCAAGACCCTCAGCGTCCAGTCCTGTTCTACATACTCCTATGACTTCATTGTGTCCTACCCTATGATTTGGAGAATATTTTGCTTTCATTCCAACATTAAAAGATAAGTTTCACACACCTTAAACCGAATTTTAAACTTGTGATTAAAAGAGTAGATTTTGTGGTAAGTTCTAGATAATTTTACATGTTAAACTACTTCAGATCAAATGAAAAGTCTTAAGTAGGCTAAAATTTACTAAACAGGATCAGCATTCAAAAATGAATCTGTAAAAGGATCACACACAAACCATTTTAGTGCTCTGTAAATTGAGAACATTTCACAATAATAAGAATAGTGTGAATGAGAAATGCCAGCTGGTCCTTACCTACATGATGAGTTTCTTTCTTGGTAGCAGACCCATTAACTTTAAGTGATGTAATTCTAATTGCCTTCTTTCCAAAAGGTTTAATGTTTTATAATGATGCCTACATTTCTTACCAAGAGCTCAATACCCACTTTCTTGTATAAATGACCATAATTAATTGATTCTAAATGATATGTCAGTGAACATTACTGCTTGTATTACAATTAAACAGGGCAGGGCTACATTTTGAACCATGGCATTTGACTTATTATTGCATAGTACCAGAGCATACTGAACAACATTCTTATTTTCTAGTCATACCTTGTTTTCATAGCAACAAATCAAAATAATAATGATATTAATATTTTTAAAGAGCTTGTTATGTGCCAGACACTGTTCTAAGTAATTTAAATGTACTGACTCACTTAATCCTCACACCATGACCATGAATATCATTATCATCATCTCATTTTATAGACAAAGAAATTAAACACCCAGAAGTTAAGGGACCTGCCTGCCTTTGTACACTTAGTAAGAGACAGAGGCAGGACTTGAATCAAGACAGTTGACTCAAGCATACATATGGTAAGCTGCTTTTCAAGAATGGAATGGAATTTAAAGGTATTTTCTTGAGGATTATTTTGACATACATCTATCTATAAGGAAAGTTTTGAGATGATTTTAGGACATTACATTACTTTCTTCCTGTCACTGATGTATTAATAGATATGTAGGCTTAGTATCTTTTCTTTTAATATGAAGTTTCCCAAAAAAGCATATTTTAGAAATAACTTTTAATCTTTCTATTTTATATATTGTCAGGGTCCATTTCCCTAAAATTATTTGGGTGACGAATCCTCAGTTGTATTTATCTGCAATCTATGCTGTGAGAAATCAATAGGAGTAATTTTTTGGTAAAGCAGAATAAGGGCTTCTGATGAAAACATTACAACATTTTTAAAGTTTGCCATTTTAACTAATTCAAGATTTCTCTCTCTCTCTCTCTTTAAATTGTGTCAACTTGTTTTATAAACTGTGATATAAACTAATTTCAAATAGATGGTATAAATCATTGTATTTTTCAGCGCTTCATTTTTCTAGCTCTCATCCAGAGGATACCATTTTTAATGTCTCTATGTTATAGGGTCTTGGTTACTGCCATTTGCATAATGATATAAAATAGACACTCTTTGAATATTTGTGTATGTGTACTCTGTCCCACTTGTGTTATCATTAGAACAAAATAAGACATTGCCTATGTGCTGATAATTTTGTAGGTTAAACATACAGGATTCCTTTCTGAAAGTCTTATAAATATAAAAAGCAAAACAATAAAAAGAAGTATATAGCAAGGATCAAATAAGACATATAAACCTTTAGTGGGACAAAAGTTCAGAGGGAGAAGAGATTGGTTAGCCAAGAGAGACACAGAAGTGGTGCCTTGAGCAGGGCTGTAAAGCATGGGTGACATGAGATACACAGGTATCTCGTGCAAACGAGATATCTCGCATACACGAGATACCTGTATCTGAAATGTTGATACAGGGCAACATTTCAGAAAAGGAAGGAGTGGGTGCTGCAGCAGGAAGAAGCTTCAGAGCTTCACTCGGAAGTTTGCCATTTATTTTGTGAAAGGAGAAGTAATCAAAGTGTGTGAACTGGAAGAACTATCCACAAAGCAATGATTTAAGACTGGTGTGAAAGCCTCAAGGCATAACGCTATGGACACTATTCACCTTCCACTGTTAATACTCACTGCTCACAGCTGCACATTACACTGATGTTTTACAAATGGAAAAGTGAATTTCTAAGAGATAACTTGCCCTTTCACAGTGCTAGTTAATGATAGAGCTCAGTATCATGATATTCATATTCCAGCCCAGCTGGGAAAGCAAAATACATTGATTGTAATTTATGTTGTTACTGTAAAAAGACTTCACAAAAGTGCTTCCTATAATGTACCCCATTCTTTCACCATCTGCAGGTATCCTGTCCTTCAACTTAAGAATGATGTCTTTTGGAAAAGATAAAGGATAAATAATAACATAGAATAAAATTAATTTTGAATGAATACTTTTTATCCATTCCAGTTTAAATTAAAACTCTTGTAGCAGTAAATAACCTGAAAAGCTGAATTTGGTCTGCATATGACTAAATGTAGCTGTTATTCAGTGAGTAGAGGGATGAACGTACCTGTCATAATCCATGACCGCAATGGAGAGGCTGACCTGGTCCACATTCTCCGGAGGGATATCAAAAATAATGGCCTCATTGTACACAGGGTTTAGAGTGTTTTTCTTTGTAGTCGTTTTCCTCTTTTTTAATCTTCGACCCTCACACATCAGAGACACTTTGACATAAGGATCTATCACGGGAAGGCAATTTTATTAAAATGAAAGTAATAGTACAAAGCATAAATAAAACTGTGGTTAATTGTTACTAAATAAGAAAAGTAGTATATTAAGCCCTTTAGTGTTACCGGTTTTAAATTCAAATGGCATAATTGGGGGTAATAGACTCTCTAGGACTTCTTACTGAATGGACTAGAAAAGAATTAACTTGATCACTGTGTTTAATACAACAGAGAAAACTCACTAGTTTATCAAGAGCCAGTCTAAACTATAATGTGTCTTTTAGTCACAGCTATTTGAGGACATGTTTTGTCCCAAGTGATTTCTAGGGAATGTAATCCTAACAAGTAAAAATAATTGTATTAAATGTAATTTCCTTCAAAATGATTTAGAATAAGAAGGCTAAAATTTATGAAAGAGCAACATTGTATCTAGATAAGTATATATAATCACAGTGAATTGAAATTAGCAAAAACTATGTGGGAATTGTCTTGAATTGTTGGAAAAAGTACTAATCTTAGTACCTTTTTAGTCATAGTGCTTGATAAAGAGTTTGGATTGAAGAAATGATCACTACAAATCATTTATTAAATGCTCAACAGTATACAATGAAAAGGTGATATTTGGTTTACAGATGTTCTCAGGGAAGTTTCCTCATATGAATTGTCTGTATAATGTCAACTGGAAAGATAAAATTTTAGTCAGGCTATATTTTTATGGGCCAAAGAGGTCAAATAATTGTTAACAAGTTCTGCCCTAGCTGACTGATCTCTACTTTCTTACCCCTGCCACCTTAAGTAGAAAAACTGTTACAGTATTATAGAAAATTATACAATATTTATCAAAAGTTTCTTTAAAAAGTCTTACTTTTTGTATCTTTTTATAAAAAGGAGGCATGGTTTTGGGAGAGGGTATTGGCATTGGGGTGAGTATGCTAGGTGGTCAAAACAATCAGTGTCTGCTCTACCTTCATTTTTTTTTCATTATAGTTACCCTCCAACTGTAGCACCACAACCATCTTTTCTCTCTTTCCATCAATGTAACAAAGTAACAAAACTTATTTCATTAGAATAAGCCAAAAACATGGCAACATTAATTTATTTGAGCAAATGAATGAAATGGTGATTTTTAGGCTCTAGAAAAATGTCTCTGTATATTTCATAAGCATTTATATCAAGGGGAAAAAACACATTTTATGGCTGGAAATAGGGTATATAGAGGAAAACAAGGTAAAAGGGAAATGTTCAATGGCTGTTTCCTATTTATTTATTTATTTTAACTTTTAATTTTATATTGGAGTACAGTTGATTAACAATGTTGTGTTAGTTTCAGGTGTACAGCAAAGTGATTCAGTTATACGTATACCTGTATCTACTCTTTTACAAATTCTTTTCCCATTTAGGTGTCCCATAATATTGAGCAGAGTTCTCTGTGCTATACAGTAGGTCCTTGTTGGTTATCCATTTTAAATATAGCAGTGTGTACATGTCAACCCCCAAATCCCTAACTATCTGTCCCCCCAACCCTTCCCCTCTGGTAACCATAAGTTCATTCTCTAAGTCTGTGAGTCTGTTTAAATAGAAATATAGATCAATGGAACAGGATAGAAAGCCCAGAAATAAACCCATGCACCTATGGTCAACTGATCTACGACAAAAGAGGCAAGACTATACAATGGAGGAAAGACAATATCTTCAATAAATGGTGCTGGGAAAATTGGATAGCTACATGTGAAAAATTGAAATTAGAACATTCTTTAGCACCGTACACAGAAATAAATTCAAAATCGATTAAAGACCTAAATGTGAGACTGGAAACTATAAAACTCTTAGAGGAAAACATAGGCTCTCTGACATATCACAGCAATATCATTTTTGATGCATCTCCCAGAGTAATGGAAATAAAAACAAAAATAAACAAATGGGACCTAATTAAATTCAAAAGATTTTGCATAACAAAGGAAATGATAAATAAAATGAAAATGAAAATACAACCCACAGAATGGGAGAAAATATATGCAAATGATGTGACCGACAAGGGATTAGTCTCCAAAATTTACAAATAGCTTGTGAAGCTTAATATCATCAAAACAAACTGCCTGATCAAAAAATGGGCAGAAGAGCTAAATAGACTTTTCTCCAAAGAAGACATACAGATGGACAAAAGGCACATGAAAAGATGTTCAACATCACTAATTATTAGAGAAATGCAAATCAAAACTACAATGAGATATCACCTCACACCAATCAGAATGGTTAACATCAAAAAGTCCACAAACAATAAATGCTGGAGAGGGTATGGAGAGAAGGGAACCTTCCTACACTGTTGGTGGGAATGTAAATTGGTACAGCCACTATGGAGAACAGTATGGAGGTTCCGTAAAAACTAAAAATAGAGCTATCACCTGATCCTCCAATCCCACTCCTGGGCATATATCCAAAGAAAAACATGGTCCAAAAGTATACATGCACCCCAGTGCTCATTACAGCACTATTTACAATAGCCAAGACATGGAAGCAACCTAAACGTCCATCGACAGAGGAATGGATAAAGAAGATGTAGTACATATATACAGTGGAATAATACTCAAAAAAAGAATGAAATAATGTCATTTGCATCAACATAGATTGACCTAGAGATTATCATACTAAGAAGTGAAGTAAATCAGACAGAGAAAGAGAAGTATCACATGATATCGCTTATACGTGGAATCTAAAAAAAATGATACAAATTAACTTATTTATAAAGCAGAAACAGACTCCTATTTACTTTTCAATGTTTTAATAATAGGAAATATGTTCTAAGGAAGAAGCTTATTTTTGTGATATAATTCTATGTATGAGCTTCCAGGCCTAGGCCTCTCATTAACAATGAGAACGAGTCCTAGTTTATTGTTTGCTACCCCCATCATGTCTCTGATGACATTTCTCTACTAGTGACAAGGACAATTTACTGGCTCCTTAGTTGATTCACAAGGCTGTTGTAGGAATTAATGAGGTGATGTTCTCAAAACATGCACTCCCCTGATGAGAAGCTTCATATAAATAAAAAGTAGTCTTGCACTTAATTACAACTTTGATGTTGTTTGCTTGTCTTGAAATTTGGTTCTCTTTTGATACATGGTAGAAAGAGTAAAATAAACAATAATTTGCAGTGTGCTGTTTAAGTTTGTCAGCATTTACTTACCTATGACCTTTTCACCAAAATGATTGTGGAATTTATTTGCTTTTTTTCTATCTTTATATTTCAACTATGCATTGCAAATTTTAAAAAATGAATAGGAAATTCATGACATAGTTCAAAAATGAGATAGAGGAAGATGTGCAGTGAGAAGTCTCCCTCCCATCTGTCCCCATACCTCTCCATCACTCAGTTTTTGTGTATCACTCAAGTATTTCTTTATGCAAATATTAGCAACATGATATATATTCTAAGATTCCTCATTCTTACATAGGAGGGAGCATGATATCCATATTTATGCTGTACCTCTTTTTTTTTTTTTTTTTTTTGTGGTACACGGGGCTTTCACTGTTGTGGCCTCTCCTGTTGCGGAGCACAGGCTCTGGACGCGCAGGCTCAGCGGTCATAGCTCACGGGCCCAGCCGCTCCGCGGCATGTGGGATCTTCCCGGACCGGGGCACGAACCCGTGTGCCCTGCATCGGCAGGCGGACTCTCAACCACTGCACCACCAGGGAAGCCCTCTTGTACCTCATTTTTTATTCACTTAGTATATCCTGGAGTTCTCTCTACATTAGAACTGAGAGTTTCCTCATACATTTTGTGATGCAAATTTAGTTTATTTCTTTGTTCTGAAGAACCAAAAAGTTATAGATTCTACTCCCCATGTCATCTTTTACTATATCTCCATTACTATTTCTTATTTGTTTAATTCAACAAATGCTACTGAACTCCCTACTCTGTCTTTATCATTTTTTCTTCCACAGAGCTGTGCCAGAGTTCACCTATTAACTTACAAATAACCCTTCAGAACTGTGGTGATCTAAATGAAGGGATTAAAGAGAATGATGTGATTTTACCTCTTTAACAAAGTTAGCACAAGAGAAATTTCTTCAAGAATATCTTTAAGAAATTTTAAGGAGTATTTATTTACTTTATTATTTCTTTCAGTCCCTGTTGTTGTCCAAATTTTTAGTTAGAAAGGTGGTAAGAGAGCAAATGCAAATGATGGTCTTGGAATGTTGTTATTTCTTTGCAGATCAGGTGAGGGAGATAAATTCAGTCTAAATATGTCTTCCTAGGACTCTTACTTGTAGAGTAACACAAGTTTAAATTGAATGGCTTAAAGTCCAAGGATATTCCTTTATAAGCAACTGACTAGTTGGAAGCAGGGAAGTGTATAGTAAATAATGCATGTTTGAGAAAGAACTAAATCAGTAGAGAAAGAAATAAAAATAAAAACCCAAGTTCAAAGTCTATCTATTTGATAATACTTTTTAAAAATTTCATAATGATAATGTAAACTAAAGAGGTGTTTGGAGCACTTTATTTGGTAATCTCTTTTTCTACTTTTATAGTGTCCCACAACAGACAAATGAACTCAGTAATTCAAGAGCCATATATAACTTTGTCTATGTGGAATATTTTATTTGGGAATGAACCCACTAGCCAATTGTGTGCATACCTGATGAGCCGGTGATATCCATAGCTTTCAGATTTCTGCACTTGATGACTGTCAATGTCATACGTCCAGCAGTTGGCAAATAACAAAGGGAAAACATGATTTCACCCAGGTCTATACTTTCCTAGAAAGGCAATTGGTAATGTTAGCAACTTCAAATACCAGATATTGAAAACAAAATATAATAGAGTGAAAAATCGCTTTAGTGGAATATTTGAATGCCATTTTAAATTGTTTTATTGAGGCTACAGATTGCATTGCAAAAAAAGCTGTAATAGACAGAGTAAGAAAAAAGAGTATATCCCAGTTGCTCATTTGATATATCCACTTGTATTTCTAACAGGAAACTCAAACTTAACACAGTCAAAATCAAACTGCTGATTCTATTCATTCCCAATCATCTTCTGAAACCAATTCCTCTGTCATCTTTCCAAAATCAGGAAATGATATCATAATTCACCCAAAGGCTGTAGGCAAAAACCTAGCAGTCACTTGCATTCTTCTTTTTCTCTCACCCTTAACACATTGAACGCATGTCTTGTCTACATTATCTACAAAACATATATGAAATTACTGACTTTCTTTTCAGCTCTATTACTATCATTGAAACCAATATCACTTCTTGCCAGGATTACTTCAGTAGTCTCTAAAACTGATCTCAAAAGCAAAGTGATCACTTATGAAATGCAAATCACATTATTTCACTTTCCTGCTTAAAACCATCTAAAGGCTCACAACTATATTGGAATAAAATTCAAATTCTTTACCTAGGCATATAAATGGGGTAATTATAAATCCTGGTAATATAAGAAATTCCAGATTTATACCTACTGCCCTGATATAATTATTAAGAATGTCTATTTCCATTATTAAATATGTGTTTGTTTAGATAATGCATTACAAAGTCATACATATAAGGAGGCCCCATGTGATCTGGACCCACCTATCACTCTATTAATCTCTTGTCTCTCCCTCAGCTCACTCTTATGCAGGCACAAGAGATTTTTTTCTGTTATTCAATCAAATGACATTTGTTCCTGCTTTTGACCTTTGCATTTTCTTTTTGTCTCTCATATCTTTACATGGCTGACTCCTCCTCACCATGTAGGACTCAGCTCAAACAGCATCTCTTCAGTGAGGCCTTCCCTCTTCCTATCCTATACCCACCTCATTCACATATCGTTCACATTTTTTTCATAGCACTTCTCATCAACAGAAATTACCTTTTACATTTATTTTTTGTTTCCCCAATTCCAATATATAAGGTCTAGGAGAGCACGGCTCTTATTTGTCTTATTTTCACATCTTAATGAAGGTACATAGCTGGCCTTCAGTGCAGTTTTTGAAGAAATGAAAAGATTATTAATTAATCTGGATAAAAGCTGACCTGCTTTGTTTCATTTGTAAAATAAAACTGTCCACAGTACCCAAGTATAGATAAATTTGCTGTGAGTGGCTGCATAGATGGTGGACAAATGAAAATGAGTGTGAACAATACACATTTAGGATGCTTCTCAAAGAGCTGTTTAAAGGAATTAAATCAAATTATTCCTGGTAAGAGCTGGAGGAACTGGGCTCTGGGACTTCAGACTATACTACAAAGCTACAGTAATCAAGACAGTATGGTACTAGCACAAAAACAGAAATATAGATCAATGAACAGCATTGAAAGCCCCAAGATGAACCCATGCACATATGGTCACCTTATTTTTGATAAAGGAGGCAAGAATATACAATGGAGAAAAGACAGCCTCATCAATAAGTGGTGCTGCGAAAACTGGACAGATACATGTAGAAGAATGAAATTAGAACACTCCCTAACACTATACACAAAAATAAACTCAAAATGGATTAAAGACCTAAATGTAAGGCCAGACACTATAAAACACTTAGAGGAAATCATAGGCAGAACACTCTATAACATAAATCACAGCAAGATCCTTTTTGAACCACCTCCTAGAGAAATGGAAATAAAAACAAAAATAAACAAATGGGACTTAATGAAACTTAAAAGCTTTTGCACAGCAAAGGAAAACATAAAGAAGATGAAAAGACAACCCTCAGAATGGGAGAAAATATTTGCAAATGAAGCAACTGACAAAGGATTAATCTCCCAAATATACAAGCAGCTCATGCAGCTCAATATCAAAAAAACAAGCAACCCAATCCAAAAATGGGCAGAAGACCTAAACAGACATTACTCCAAAGAAGATATACAGATTGCCAACAAACACATGAAAGGATGCTCAACATCACTAATCATTAGAGAAATGCATATCAAAACTACAATGAGTTATCACCTCACACCAGTCAGAATGGCCATTATCAAAAAATCTAGAAACAATAAATGCTGGAGAGGGTGTGGAGAAAAGCGTACCCTCTCGCACTGTTGGTGAGAATGTAAATTGATACAGCCACTATGGAGAACAGTATGGAGGTTCCTTAAAAAACTAAAAATAGAACTACCATACGACCCAGCAATCGCACTACTGGGCATATATCCTGAGAAAACCATAATTCAAAAGGACACATGTACCACAATGTTCATTGCAGCTCTATTTACAATAGCCACAACATGGAAGCAACCTAAGTGTCCATTGACAGATGAATGGATAAAGAAGATGTGGCACATATATACAATGGAATATTACTCAACCAAAAGAAGAAACAAAACTGAGTTATTTGTAGTGAGGTGGATGGACCTAAAGTCTGTCAAACAGAGTGAATAAGTCAGAAAGAAAAAAACAAATACCATATGCTAACACATATATATGGAATCTTAAAAAAAATGGTTCTGAAGAATCTAGGGGCAGGACAGGAATAAAGATGCAGACATAGAGAATGGACTTGAGGACACAGGAAGGGGGAAGGGTAAGCTGGAACGAAGTGAGAGAGTGGCATGGACATATATACACTACCAAATGTAAAATAGATAGCTAGTGGGAAGCAGCCACATAGCACAGGGAGATCAGCTCAGTGCTTTGTGACCACCTAGAGGGGTGGGATAGGGAGGGTGGGAGGGAGACACAAGAGGGAGGAGATATGGGGATATATGTATACATATAGCTGATTCACTTTGTTATACAGCAGAAACTAACACAACATTGTAAAGCAATTATACTCCAATAAAGATGTTAAAAAAATAAATAAATAAAATAAAGTGACATCCTTCAGATAAAAAAAATATATATATATTCCTGGTAAGACAAACTGTGGTAGATTTAATATGGGGGGAAATAAGTTTCTATGCATCCAGGTCCGTAAAACTGGTTTTTTAAAATTCTTCATGAAGAACTATTAACATTTATTGGACTTATCCTTACAGTTTAGCTTCTGATTTATGTAATTCCCATTTCTTTATTCATGGTCTAGAAGTAGTAGAGCTCAGCAATTAAGAGTATAAATTTTAGAGTCAGTTAAACTTGAGTTGATTCCTGTTTTCTGCTTCTTGGCTGTGAGATCCTAGGAAATTTAATTAAGCTTTGACTCTCTGAAACTTCATTTTCAGATTGAGGAAAATGCTGTCTCCACAGGGGTTTTCAATTGAGATAATGTAAATAAAGTCCAAGGCACATAGTATCTGGCATATGATAAGGCATGCTGTTTTGTTCATTGCTATCACATGGAGCAGGGCCTTACACATATCAGGTGCTCAGTAATACTGGACAAGTGAAAAACTAATAAAAAGCATTATTTTTTGAGAAAAAATAGTAAGAAAATAATTATTTTAAAACAAAAGTATATCCAAATGGGTCTCCTCTGGGCTGTTTGATTGCTGCAGATCCAAAATAGCGAGAAAGATCCAAAAGGAGAAGAGGCCTGAGAAAAAACAGGAAGAGTACAACCTCCTTCTAGTACTCATTCTTTTCATCACCAAGTAAATACTGAGTATTATTTGTTAAGTGCACTGGTAGGTGCTATAGATACCAAAATAGAAATGGCATGATTCTGCCCTTGAAGATCTCAGTTGAGGAGGAAGAGAGTAGGCTATAAAGAGCTAAAAAAAGAAGTCTGAATTTTAGTTTTATCTGATTCTTTATTTCTCTTTCTCTTTTTCCAAGTGTTTCTTTAGGCTCAGTCAATGGACTGAAGTTCTCTATCTGGTAGCCATCCTTCTTTCCCTTACTGGACATTTCACCTCCCTGGAACTATCAATCATACTTTGTTGAAAGCTGGTAAAATTTAAGGGATCCCTTTATAAATGTAGAACAAGATACCAGTCCCACCAAGAAACATGGTGGGGATGGTGATGGAGAAGCTAGGAAAGAAATAGGAGACATGATCTCAGAGATGAAATACTTAGAAGTCAATAGGAAATGAACTACATATAAGCAGAAAAAAGTACACAAACAGAGACATCTAAAAGGATTAGTAAATACAACATTTTCACATGTCTGACTGATATGGTTTTATTTTTACACATCACACCATCTGTAGAAGTAATTTTTCTGTTTCTTTAGATGTATCACATGTTTACTGGCTGGAACAAAGAAAGTTTGCTATCTTTAGTCTCATCTCTCAAAGATCCTTTCTATGAATTCAGTTGCCACATAATTTTGACTATTAATGAGTATTGGCAAATATAAAGAGGTTAAACTGGGGAGTGACCAAAGAACTAGCCTAAATAAATTGAAAGCAAAGAGCATGATTAAAGGACATCTCTGAGCAACTTCGTATGACAAGCTAGTTGGCTTTTTGTTACAGCAGTAGTAAGAAATCTACTTAAATATTTAAATTCCATACAGTCAGGAGTTTTAAGGAAACTAGAATGAACTGAGTAGGGAAAATTAATGTATAGTATGCATGCATAATAACTGCACAAAAATTTGAATCTTCATTAGAATAATTTTTTTTTTCCTTCAGGAAGTATGAATGTGAAAGAACTAAAACTGCCTACATATGGAAAAGGGTAAAATACTCTCTAGGATAAATACCAATATTCTTCAACTTTTTAAATCTGGAAGAAATATAAGAGATAACTATAAGAAATGAATTTAACGAAGGTAAATGGCTGTATGACCTTTAAAAAGGTCCTATCACAAAAGTAACATCAGAACTCCAGATTTTGGTGACAGTTTTCTGAGCTACAATGTGCACTGATTTCAGTACCCACCACTGAATCTGTCTGTGTGTTTATAGCTCACCTCCAAGGATGAGGTTGAGTTTTATTTGCCTCTGTCTGCCCCAGATCACTGAAGTTTATAAGGAAAGTCTTAGTTTGAACAATCTGAACCCTCTAATGCCCAGCAAAGAACCAGGAAATAAATTGAAAGTTCTCTGAACATACAGCATAAATATAACAAAGTTATGCAATAAAATTCTCTTATATAAGGAGACTACATCTTCTCTTATTCAACACCCATTTACTACTATTTTATACAAAATTCTAAGAAGAATGTTTACTTGGTATATCAGTCTATAGCAGTTCAAAACACACATGTGAAATGTAAAGATGGGGAAACTAACAGCACTAGGTCTAGCAAAGGCAGAGATAAATGATAGCTACAAAGACACAAAGCGTATAAAAAAGAAGCAAATACTGTATTCTAAAAAGGATAGCAATCTAGAATCATTTTGTATCAAGGGTAACTAACACTAATAACTCCTCAGTAACTTAAAAATGATATTTTATTACAGACTTGAAGAGTAATTGATGTTCAAAATGATGACTGAGTCATCAAGCTAGGGAAAATTATCCTATATGTTTTGTTTAAGAAGGTAGAGAAGTGTACACTATTTTTTAGAGTTATTTTTGTCCAAAACCCTTAAAATGTTTGAAGTGATAATTTTGGCTTAAAATGAGAAATGCTTTGAGTTTCTGAAAATTATTATATGGGTAATCTCATTTACTGTAATTCGATATAAAAATGAAATTCCCATATTAACTTTGAACAACTTTTGTGCCTTTGGGCAAATAATTATTTGAAAGCCTACTATAAAGTCTAGAATATCATGTTTCATAAAATTTCTTTCAAGTAGGATGACTTTTATTTCATTCTTATACACACCAATGTAATTGGTGAAACATTCACAGTGACAGTCTTCTGAATCCATACTTGGAAAAAGGGCTCATGAAAAAAAGCTAACACTGAGGTTAGGCCAGGCACTATATATTTGATTTCTTCAACCTGGTTCCACAGACATAGAGCTGGGGAGATAAAGATCATTTTCTGATGACTGGCTACAGTCAGCCTCACAAACATATTCACAGTTATAAAGTTTTTACACGTACTGTCTCTCCAAAATTAAAATGAAAATCATTGGAAAGATAAATTGATATGCAAATAGTTGCATTACATATCTTATTTCAGGACTAACTGAACAAATAGTGAGCTCAAGATATGGAGAGGAGGCAGTTTAAAGGCTCAAAAACTAGTTATTATAATAACCAAGGGAAGCACTCCTGGAGGGAAATAATCATTACATTGGGCTTTGAAGGATTAAAGAGATTGGATTTTACAGGGAAAAGAGGAATGAAGCTCTATGTGTGTACTATGATTAATACTCAGAAATAAGAATGGGCAATTTATGTTGAGAAATATGGATTTTGGTGACCTGTTGGGGGAGGTTTAAGGCTAGATGCAGTTGGCTTGGTGACTTCTCTGGGCAACAGGGATCCAAAGATTTTGGTAACATGAAAGACTGGGAGCTTGGCAGAATGGAAAGGGCATAGGTTCCTGAGTCAGAAAAGCCAGAGTTGAAATCCTATATCTTCCATGTACTACTTCCCAAGCACATGGCAAAAATACATGACCTCCTTTAACTTCAGTTTGATCACAAGTAAAATGGGGATAATAACATCTGCCTCGCAAGGTAGGTATCATGCATCTAAAGTGCCTGGCATGAACAGACACTCAAAAAAAATAATGATGCTAATGAAAAGGATAGTTTAAAAAATGTTTCTTTATTTTGAGTAGGCTAGATTAGGATGGAAAAAGACAGAAGAGAGGGACCATTGAAATAAACAGGCATAGGAAGGCGTTGGCTGAAGACAGGTTTGAATTCGGAGATATATTAGGAAGAATCACCAAGACTTATTAAAAAATCTTTAAATGAACAATTGGTTGCCATGGTGACAGCAGTCATCACATCCACCTAGCACCCTAAATGCAGCCTGCCTTCCTCACTTCCTTGTTGGTAAGAAAACAGATAGTTTTTCTCACATCGTTAAATGATACGTTATTGGCTAAAATGAGCTTCTTCATTAAGTTACTAAATTACTTCATGAAATGAAGCTACAGTGAAATGAAGACCCAAAGTGGGTTTTCTGAATTCAAACTACAGTAAAATACTTATTTCTCTCTGACCCACACCTCTCATCCACCTGAGAAAATCATGGAACTTAACCTCAATGAATCCATTTAACCCCATTTGGCCTCAGTTTCTTTGGTATAAAATGAGGGTTTTCAAAGAGATAAACTAGTTTATTTTCCAGCTCTAAAACTTTGTAGTCTTAAACACCAGTAAAATGAGGACTAAACAGTATACATAGCTCAGATATGTTCAGGAATGTATGGACAGGCCCTTTTAGTCTTTTTGTGCTACAGAGCTGGCAAAGCCTCGTTGGAAAGACCAGAAAGGATCAACTGGTGCTAATAACTTGATTTCAAGTTCAAGAATAAGTGGTCATAAAACATGGCTATCAATTAAATTTCCAGACAATGTGGCTTAGATGAGGAAGGATCCAATCCTTAAGGCAGAGAGCATAGGGTTGAATTTGTTGGAGATTCGTGAGAAAAGACCATACTGGACAATGAATGTGCAGTGTCATTTATATTGTCCCCTGGCTCTGCTAAAAATTTCAATCGGATTGTGTTTGACTCTCTGATACGTGTTGGGCACACAGGACCTACAATACAGTCCATATTCCTCAATATGACACATTTGGTCCCTAACAATTTTGTCCCTAAGTTTTTTCTACCTTCATTTTACAAATTTCTTGTTATACACAACAAACCCCCAAACTCTGCACTCCAGCTGTATCAAATATCTCGTCAATCTGTAAACATTCATTCATTTATTAGCATGCTTATGTTTATTGAGAACATCCAAAATGGCACACACTCTTCTAGCATTGAGGGAACACTGATGATCAAGACAAAATTTTCCTCCTCATAGGGCTTACATGGGATTTTAGACAAGTCACATAACCTCTCAGAACACCACACAATTAACTAGGGGACAAACTGGAATTTGTCTGCTTGATTTTGAAGTACATTTTTTAAAACCAGTGTTGTAAGCATTTTTAAGAGGGATTCTTAGGTTCTAATTATGAGAATAGAGATGAAAAATACTTCATTCTTCCCATGAGGATCTAGGAGGACTTCAGGGGTGGGTGACTTTTAATCTGAATCTTTAGGAATGACTAATGGTAAAGGGAATTAAAAATAGAGGGAGCAGCATATAAAGAAGCTGTGGGGTGAGGCTTTGAAGTATCTAAGCATGACCAGAAGGTAAACAGAGATCACTGGCTCAGGATCCCTTCTCAGGAATACTTACTCAGATCAACCCAGATTTTCTCTGCAGTCAGGATGAGATCCATTTTCATGGCTAATAATAATTACCTGGAGAGGTTGCATTTAGATTTAAAGGGGATAATAGACAAAGATAATGTATGCCACGGGTCCAGTTTGCAGACTGACACATAGTAGATGTTCAAAAAATACTATTTTTTCTTGTTTATAACAAACTTTCTAGGGTCAGTGACTGGTATAAGGTTGATGCTCAATAAACAAGCATATTGAATGAATAAATCATAAAAATATCAGGCCAGGTCATGACCTCAGGGACAGCAGGGACATCTACTGTTTGAAGAACTGAAGACTACTCAGTAATCAGAGATCAACTGAGCAAAGACACTGTCCATGAATGTTGAGGGCTTTGTGAGTGAAACCCCTAGAAGTGTGCAAGGGCATGTCCATATATGGCTCAAAACACTTTTGAGCCATTTAAAGGTACACTAAGGTTTGGGGGGCTGAAGTTACATGATACTTATCTACTAGTTTTATTGAACTTATTTCTTTGTAGATCCCTCTATGCTAGTGTGATCTGGTATTATGTTTGCTATAATTTTATAGTGCATTGGAATTTCAGAATTAAATGTATCCTAAGGTGGACAAATTGTTTCATTTCTTTGTACATCTGGCCATCTCTTCCACTCAGCCAGCACAAGCAGTCTAGTGACTATGGGAAGCAAACAAGAAGGAGGAAGAAGCTTTTTGAAAGAATAAAATTAGGGAATGTAATTAACATTATAATCCTTTTCCAGTTTCTAGCCCACTTCCCTCATTTTCCTCCAAAGAACCAAAATTTTCACACAGCACTTCCTCCCTGCCCTTTATCTTTCTCCCAGTGATGCTGATTAAACCAAATTTCATCATGTTCAATGAATGTGGGGAAGAAACAGCCAGAGGAGGGTCCTATCACAAAACCTAGTTACATTCCTGGATTTTTCCCATCATCTCCACTTAAAAATAGAGAAAATGCTCACCTGGTGTCCTTTAGCAGGACCTGCTAGTATTTCTGCAAGAAGGAAGGAATGACTTTGTATTAAGCATATAATATTAAGCACTGTGCTTGGCCATGGCACAAAGATAAGGTGAAACATTGCTGATGTCAGGGCAGGAATGGGCAGAGAGCGTGGCAGTGTTAGAGATGGGACCATTAGGAACCCTACTGAGCATTAAGTGCTTAATGGTCACAACCAAGAGCTATTATTGCCGGGGATGCTATTTAATAGTGCTATTGTTTCTTCTCAGTGGGAGAATTCTTTTCAGCCCTCAATCTAAGCAGGAAATAACTCTACCTGACACACTGGTTTAGCTCTTATCCTATCCAACACAGCCATAGACTTAGGTACCAGGAGTCATCAAGTGCTCAGGTTGAAGAGATAGAGCTGAGGCCTTAAAACAACCTTTCCTGGGTTTAACAAATCAATTCTCCTAACCACCTGCATAATAAGGACCCTGAAGCAAACAGGCGGTAGCCTAATATAGACACTGGGACAAGAAGAACTTGGGACACAATAAGAGGATACACATTTGATAAGAACTCCTCATTGTACTTGGTTAAGAGATATCATAAGTTTCTTGCTGAGAGGAACTGGAGACTTATTCTCAAACCTTAATCACCATTTATAGATGGGGCATAGAAACTTGTGTAGTAAACTGTGTACAGCAGTCCTTAGAGTGTTTGATGCTTTTAAATATCATTACAAAATTCCTAATTGAAGAAATTACTCTCAGTATTGCTCTATGTAGATACTTGAACTGGATGAATTTTAAAGAATAAGAAATTGGTTTACTTGGTTCCTCCCCTCCCCCACAAAGTCTATTCCCCACATAGTAGCCAGAGATCTTATTGATAATAAATGAAGCCATGGCTCACCTCTAATCAAAAGCCATCAATGGTCTCACATGTCACTCAGAATAAAACTCAAAGTTCTTTCCATGACTTGAAGTCTCTAGATGATCTGACCCTCATCTATCACTCTCATCAGAGAGGCCTTATCTGACCCTCCTATGAAGAGTAGCCGCATCTCACTGCCACTTCTTGTCTTTTACCCTGCCTCATGTTTCATATAGCACTTCCATTCATTGGACATATTAATATTTCTTTCATTATTACCTGTCTCCTTTTTCTACAAAGTAAGCCTTTTTAGATTGGGGACATTTTATGTCCTAAAACATCCAGAAAAGTGCTTGGTAAATAGGAGAACTAAATAGAAATTTGTTGAATTGATAGATTTAAGATCCTTGGTCTACAAATAGGCATAGCAGGTAACCAGCCTGTGTTACAAAAATGTTCTCTTAGTCATTATTTTTCACTGGATGGGCAATATATCATACTTGTTTCTCTATAAATAAATAGATTATAAATGAAAACATTTTCAGTATACTTGGTATGATAACAGCCCATTTGGACATAATTTTCTGCTTCTGGTTATCTAAGCTCTTCTCTAGACTGTTATTTCATAGGTGCCTACACTTGTAAAGGATCCCTTTACTTACCGTGGAGTTATGCATAGAATATATAAAAATTTAAAAGTACTCCAAAAACATAAATAAAATTGGTATTCAGTCAGTAAGATCCTTGGTTTAGTGAACTAATTAAATTTATAGAAAGACTTAATGCAGTGTATGCCATAGCACAGTCTTTTATAACTTGTCATGTTTTATTCAATTTAAGATTGAGGATAACAGTAAAGAATATCTCATTCATTTAAAAAATTGTGATGGTAATACATTTAAGAAAGTTAAATATTAAGGTAAGACATTTAAAACATGGAAGGAATTGGGATATTAGTAACCAAGTGGATAACAAATAGCTGTTTTCTTTGTTTGCAAGATTACAGAATGTTGGGGATAACTGAAAATTAGCAACTTTAAATTTTACAGGAACTGCATATTTATTATCTTATTTTATTTTCAAAATTATTCCTGTGGGGTTGATGTTATTATAAGCCTCTTTTTTTTGGTTGTGGAAACAAGTTCAGAAATGTTAAGCAATTTCCCCAAAGTGATATGACTTGATGGTAGCAAATCCAGGATTCTAAAGGGAACTCAAATCCATGATTCTAAAGGGCACTCACTTTGAGTTCCTGTGGTTTTCTGCTTTCCTCTGTGACTTTCCCAAATGGAAATACTGTTTCCCATTTTACTAGCCAGAAGAACAAACTCAAATTTGTTTTCATGGCTTTAGATTTCAAAGCTAGCGAATGAAGTACTATATTTCTTACAAAATTTTGTTAAAAATTAGAAAATCAGTTACCTGAATTTTAGTAAGCTATTTAATGCAGTCTCTCATAGAGGAAGAGGAGAATATTTTGAACATTCACATTTAAAAATCAACTGCTTATACTTTTCACTATGTAAGAGAATGTTAAAAATTGAACTAGTTAAATGCAAGAGAGAAAGGAACAGTTTTAACTCAACACTACCTGTAGAATTACACTAAATTCCTAAAACTTGCAACAGACTCACATATATTGCTAGAACATCACGGGGATAAAAAGCTTCTCTCTATGTCCTATAACCTCCAAGCATTACAATACAGAAAGACACAACTGATCCAATTAAATTATACTTCTATATGGATTTTTCACCAATTACATCTAAGAAGAAAATTAGCCTAGAAATTTCCTGAAATAACACTGATTCTGACTGCTGTTTTGAATAAGGCCAAGAGTCATTGCTTAGTTCTTCATGCATTTTTGATAAAAGTTGTTAATAAGATGGATCTGACAGGATTATAAATTTTAAAGGTTTTATACCTATATTTTGTCATAAATATCTTTTTAAAAATGTCTTCAATTTATGTATTTTGAAATTTTAATTTTGTAAACCAAAAGTGAACTTCCATGTTAAAAAAATTAATTCTTTTCATATCTTTTTAGCATGTTTCAAGCATGGTAAAAATCTAACATAGTTCAGGGCAAACTACACTGAACTAAGAGTTTAAATCTAGTTTTGAACCTTCTATTAATCAGTTGTGTGAATTTAAGTGATTTTATTATCACTGGACCTCCATTTGTTAACTATAAAATGAAAGGATCACTTGAACTCTCTACAAATTCTAAAATAATATGATAATAAGATCTAGACTTTCAAAATCCTACTCAGAACATACTCATGAACTTTTACATTAATATAAAAAGACTTCTGACTCATGCGGTTTAATATAAAAACACTTCTGACTCATGCGGTTTACTCTGCGGTTTACTCTGAGAACAAAATCTCGGATCATTATTTAACACATATTGATTTTACTTATATATAATTATTCCAACTTAGATATTTTATTATACAACCTAAAAGTAACAAAATTGGAGAAGTAAGGAATGCAGGAAGCACATATACTTATATGGAGAGAAAATAGTGTAATAGAAGAACAATGGACAAAAATTAAAATCTGCTTTTTAAAGTTACTATCATAATTAATGGTCACAAAGATCACCACTAACAAGGAAAGGTTAAATTATATTCAGTAGCTTCTACTTAAAAAATAGGGATGTGTAGAGCATTTTATGTGTTTCTAGGTTATATTTCTAAAGAAACTGGACTCACAAATATATGTTTTGAAACCTATAAAATTATCATAAATTGGGGCAGGTTTTAGACTATTCTAAATAAACGATTATTATTAACACTGAAATATTGATTTTTAAAAGGCAGAAATTCAGTTGCGATGAAATGTGAAATTCCAGTGTAAGGAAGCCCTTGGAAATTCTCTGTGTAAAAAAGATTAGAAAATGTTAGGGTGCCTGCCAGCACCGCCTTCCTCACAGTAGAATCAGATCCTAGGAATGGCCGCTGCTGGTGTCTATGTACCCAGGGTGAACTGCAGCAGTCGCTTTCTTCCCTAGGAGACTCTCCAAGGCCAGCAACCGTGTGGCTGACAGGATCTTTGTGCTCCAGCCTGGTGTCAGGCCTGAGCCTCTAAGGCGGGAGAGCTGAGTTCAGGACACTGGACCACTAGAGACTTCCCAGCCCCACATAATATCAACTGGCGAGAGCTCTCCCAGATATCTCTGTCTCAGCGCTAAGACCCAGCTCCACTCAATGGCCAGCAAGCTCCAGTGCTGGATGGCCCATGCCAAACAACTAGCAAGACAGGAACACAACCCCACCCTTTAGCAGAGAGCCTCCTTAAAATCATACTAAGTTCACAGACACCCCCAAATATACCACAAGATGCAGCCCTGCTCACCAGACAGACAAGATCCAGCCCCACCCACCAGAACACAGGCACCAGTAACCTCTACCAGGAGGCCGACAAAACCCACTGAACCAAAATCACCCACTAGGGGCAGACACCAAAAACAATGGGAACTACGAACCTGCAGCCTGTGAAAAGGGGACCACAAACACAGTAAGTTAAGCAAAATGAGAAGACAGAGAAACACACAGAACATGAAGGAGCAAGGTAAAAACCCACCAGACCAAACAATAGAAGAAATAGGCAGTCTACCTGAAAAAGAATTCAGAGTAATAATAGTAAAGTTGATCCAGAATCTTGGAAACAGAATGAAGAAAATAAAAGAAACATTTAACAAGGACCTAGAAGAACTAAAGAGCAAACAAATGATGATGAACCACACAATAAATGAAATTAAAAATTCTCTAGAAAGAATCCACAGCAAAATAACTGAGCAGAAGAATGGATAAGTGACCTGGAAGATAAAATAGTGGAAATAACTACTGCAGAGCACAATAAAGAAAAAAGAATGAAGAGAATTAAGGACAGTCTCAGAGACCTCTGGGACAACATTAAACACTCCAACATCAAATTATAGGGGCCCCAGAAGAAGAAGAGAAAAAAAAAGCATCTGAGAAAATATTTAAAGATATTATAGTTGAAAACTTCCCTAATATGGGAGAGGAAATAGACAATCAAGTCCAGGAAAAGCAGAGAGTCCTAAACAGGATAAATACAAGGAAAAACATGCCAAGACATATATTAATGAAAGTATCAAAACCTATAAACAAAGAAAAAATATTAAAACCAGCAAGGGAGAAGCAACAAATAACATACAAGGGAATCCCCCTGAGGTTAACAGCTGATCTTTCAGCAGAAATTTTGCAAGCCAGAAGGGAGTGGCAGGACATGTTTAAAGTGATGAAAGGGTAAAACCTACAACCAAGATTACTTTACAGAGCAAGTATCTCATTCAGATTTGATAGCGAAATTAAAATTTTACAGACAAGCAAAAGTTAAGAGAATTCAGCACCACCAAACGAGCTTTACAAAAAATGCTAAAGGAACTTCTCTAGGCAGGAAAAACAAGAGAAGGAAAAGACCTACAATAATAAACCCACAACAATTAAGAAAATGGTAATAGGAACATACATATTGATAACTACCTTAAATATAAATGGATTAAATGCTCCAACCAAAAGATATACACTGGCTGAGTGGATACAAAAACAAGACCTGTATATATATATATTGTCTACAAGGGACCCACTTCAGAGCTAGGGACACATACAGACTGAAAATGAGGGGATGGAAAAAGATATTCCATGCGAATGGAAATCAAAAGAAAGCTGGAGTAGCAATTCTCATATCGGACAAAATAGACTTTAAAATAAAGGCTATTACAAGAGAAAAAGGACACTACATAATGATCAAGAGATTGATCCAAGAAGAAGATATAACAATTGTAAATATTTATGCACCCAACGTAGGAGCACCTCATTTCATAAGGCAAATATGAACAGCCATAAAAGGGTAAATTGACAGTGACACAGTCATAGTAGGGGACTTTAACACCCCACTTTCACCAATGGACAGATCATCCAAAATGAAAATAAATAAGGAAACACAAGCTTTAAATGATACATTAAACAAGATGGACTTCATTGATATTTATAGGACATTCCCTCCAAAAACAGCAGATTACACTTTTTTTTCAAGTGCTCATGGAACACTCTCCAGGACAGACCATATCTTGGGTCACAAATCAAGCCTTGGTAAATTTAAGAAAATTGAAATCATATCAAATATCTTTTCCGACCACAACGCTATGAGACTAGATTTAAATTACAGGGAAAAAATCTGTTAAAAATACAAACACATAGAGGCTAAACAATACACTACTAAATAACCAAGAAATCACTGAAGAAATCAAAGAGGAAATCAAAAAATACCTAGAAACAAATGACAATGAAAACATGACAACCCAATACCTATGGGATGCAGCAAAAGCTGTTCTAAAAGGGAAGTTTATGGCAATACAATCCTACCTCAAGAAACAAGAAACATCTCAAATAAACAACCTAACCTTACACCTAAAGCAATTAAGGAAAGAACAAAAATAACCCCAAGTTAGCAGAAGGAAAGAAAACACAAATATCAGATCAGAAATAAATGAAAAAGAAATGAAGGGAATGATAACAAAGATCAATAAAACTAAAATCTGGTTCTTTGAGAAGATAAACAAAACTGATAAACCGTTAGCCACACTCATTAAGAAAAAAAGGGAGAAGACGCAAATCAATAAAATTAGAAATGAAAAAGAAGTAACAGCTGACACTACAGAAATGCAAAGGATCATGAGAGATTACTACAAGCAAACATATGCCAATAAAATGGACAACGTGGAAGAAATGGACAAATTCTTAGAAAAGCACAATCTTTCAAGACTGAACCAGGAATAAGTAGAAAATACAAACAGACCAAACCCAAGCACTGAAATTGAAACTGTGATGAAAATCGTCCAACAAACAAAAGCTGAGGGCCAGATGGCTTCACGGGTGAATTCTATCAAACATTTAGAGAACAGCAATGACCTATTCTTCTCAAATTCTTCCAAAATATAGCAGAGGGAGGAACACTCCCAAACTCATTCTATGACGCCACCATCAACCTGATGCCAAAACCAGACAAAGATGTCACACACACACACAAAACTATAGCCCAATATTACTCATGAACATAGATGCAAAAATCCTCAACAAAATACTAAGCAAACAGCATCCAACAGCACATTAACAGGATCATACACCATGATCAATTGTTTTTTTCCCCAGGAATGCAAGGATTCTTCAATATACGCAAATCACTCAATATGGTACACCATATTAACAAACTGAAGGATAGAAACCATATGATAATCTCAATAGATGCAGATAAAACTTTTGACAGAATTCAACACCCATTTATAATAAAATCCCTCCAGAAAGTAGGCATACAGGAAATTTACCTCAACATAATAAAGGCCATATATGACAAACCCACAGCCAACATCATTCTCAATGGTGAAAAATGGCAAACATTTCCTCTAAGATCAGAAACAAGAAAAAGATGCCCACTCTCACCCCTATTATTCAACGTAGTTTTGGAAGTTTTAGCCACAGCAATCAGAGAAGAAAAAGAAATAAAAGGAATGCAAATCGGAAAAGAAGTAAAGCTGTCACTGTTTGCAGATGACATGATACTATAAATGGAGAATCCTAAAGATGCTACCAGAAAACTACTAGAGCTAGTCGATGAGTTTGGTAAAAGAGCAGGATACAAAATTAATGCACAGAAATCTCTTGCATTCCTATACACTCATGATGAAAAATCTGAAAGAGAAATGAAGGAAACACTCCCATTTACCATTGCAACAAAAAGAATAAAATACCTAGGAAAAAACATACCTAAGGAGACAAAAGACCTGTATGCAGAAAACTATAAGACACTGATGAAAGAAATTAAAGATTATACAAACAGATGGAGAGATATACCATGTTCTTGGATTGGAAGAATCGATATTGTGAAAATGTCTATACTACTTAAAGCCAACTACAGATTCAGTGCAATCCATGTCAAACTACCAATGGCATTTTTCCCAGAACTAGAACAAAAAATTTTACAATTTGTATGGAAACACAAAAGACCCCAAATAGCCAAAGCAATCTTGAGAAAGAAGAATGGAGCTGGAGGAATCAGGCTCCCTGACTTCAGACTAACCTCTAAAGCTACAATAATCAAGACAGTATGGTACTAGCACAAAAACAGAAATATAGATCAATGAACAGAATAGAAAACCCAGAGATAAACCCATGCACATATGACCACTGTACCTTTGATAAAGGAGGCAAGAATATACAATAGAGAAAAGACACCCTCTTCAATAAGTGGTGCTGGGAAAACTGGAGAACTACATATAAAAGAATGAAATTAGAACACTCCCTAACACTATACACAAAAATAAACTCAAAATGGTTTCAAGACCTCAATGTAAGGCCAGACACTATCAAAATCTTAGAGGAAAACATAGGCAGAACACTCTATGACATAAATCACAGCAAGATCCTTTTTGAACCACCTCCTAGAGAAATGGAAATAAAAACAAAAATAAACAAATGGGACCTAATGAAACTTACAAGCTTTTGCACAGCAAAGGAAACCATAAATAAGACCAAAAGACAACCCTCAGAATGGGAGAAAATATTTGCAAATGAAGCAACTGACAAAGGATTAATCTCCAAAATATACAAGGAGCTCATGCAGCTCAATATCAAAAATACCAAGAACCCAATCCAAAAATGGGCAGAAGACCTAAATAGATATTTCTCCAAAGAAGATATACAGATTGCCAACACGGGAAAGGATACTCAACATCACTAATCATTAGAAATGCAAATCAAAACTGTAATGAGGTATCACCTCACACCCATCAGAATGGCCATCAACCAAAAATCTACAAACAATAAATGCTGGAGAGGGTGCGGAGAAAAGGGAACACTCTTGCTCTGTTGGTGGGAATGTAAATTGATACAGCCACTATGGAGGTTCTTTAAAAAACTAAATATAGAACTACCATGTGACCCAGCAATCCCACTACTGGGCATATACCCTGAGAAAACCATAATTCAAAAAGACACATGTACCACAATGTTCATTGCAGCTGTATTTACAATAACCAGGACATGGAAGCAACCTATGTGTCCATTGACAGATGCATGGAAAAAGAAGACGTGGCACATATATACAGTGGAATATTACTCATCCATAAGAAGAAACAAAACTGAGTTATTTGTAGTGAGGTGGATGGACCTAGAGTCTATCATACAGAGTGAAGTAAGTCAGAAAGAGGAAAACAAATACTGTAGTCTAACACATATATATGGAATCTAAAAAAAAAATAAAATGGTTCTGAAGAACCTAGGGGCAGGACAGGAATAAAGACCCAGACCTAGAGAATGGACTTGATGACATGGGGGTGGGGATGTGTAAGCTGGGATGATGTGAGAGAGAAGAACTCACATATATACACTACCAAATGTAAAATAGCTAGCTAGTGGGAAGCAGCTGCATTGCACGGGGAGATCAGCTTGATGCTTTGTGACCACCTAGAAAGGTGGCATAAGGAGGGTGGGAGAGAGACACAAGAGGGAGGGAATATGGGGATATATGTATACATATAGCTGATTCACTTTTTTATACAGCAGAAACTAATACAACAGTGTAAAGCAATTATACTCCAATAATGATGTTAAAAAAAACAAAAGATTAGAAAATTTCAACAATGTAATGGTTCTTTTTGTGGTTGAAGGCCTTGTCTTATTATCAAGAATTTAATGGACTAATTTAGCTTCCCTAAAGGTAATAAACACACGAAACATCTTAGACACATGGCATGGTCTAAGAACGTTACAGGAAATTAAACTGTTTGTAATCAGGAATCATTTCCTTTCTTTGTGGTATCATTCAAGGATACAAGAAGAAACAAACGACACACACAAATTAGAGTAATTCCAGAGGGCTTAATGATGGGCCCATCTACAGTGATGTGAGCAGGAAGTATGGAAATCACAAGAGATGGTGTGGTGCCCTGGTGCGGGTAAGAGTAGAGGTGGTAATGACCTCTATGTCTGAAAGGGCAAGGGGGTGGGGACATTTACCTGAATTCAGAAAGAAGTGGTAATAAGAATAGCCTAATTTGAGAGGAACGGTACCCTCAGATAAAGGACATAGCCATCCTGAGGCAATCTCTCAGAGAAAGATCTAAAGAGAATACATATCCAAATGTCATTCTCCTTCTGTCCTAACAGCTCTTGCCAGAACTCAGAGAGCAGAGTTTGCGGACAAATAGGCCAGCCACTTAAGGCACCGAACAGGGTGAAGAATATTGGAAAGGAACATACGGAAGATAACCAGTGTCATTAACTCTTGAGGTTTCATAAGATACACTTTATAAGTGCATGCAGAGGTTGGTGAGGGGAACAAGAGGAGGAGACATGCCCAGTGGGAAAGGAAGAGTCAAGTCAGGTGGGAGATGAGGGGCATGCTAGCTATCAGTGTGAGTATATATATCATAAAAGAAGAAATAGTATCTACTCACTGAATCAGAGCATACAGTAACTAAATAGATTTAAATTATCTCTCACACAAAACTTTCCAACCTAAATAGAAAAGCATACCACCTAAAACTATCTTCACTATTGTAATAGGACATAGCCATTTTTAGCACCAAGATCTTCTTTCCTGTTTAATATGTCAACTACAACAACCAAAACCATATTCCAGTGATATCATTCTGTTTATACTTCTTGGCTGCTAATGTATACTGAGCATTTGCAAACGTCTGGCTCTATGCTAGGCACCTATTTAGTCTATTCAACAAACTATGGTTCACCTTCTCATAATCCCCATTTTGCAGATAAGATAATTAAGACTTAGAGAGATCTAGTAACTTGCTCAAAGACATACAGATAAATGACACAGCAAGGATGCAAAGCCATGGTCAGTTTGTTCCAGAGTCCACAACAATGATTATATTAGCCTTTTATTAGCAGTTTAAGTATTACATTCCTATAATATTCATTACAGCATTCTGCTGCACAAAACAAAAATTCAAAGTTAATGCATATCTAAAAGTTAAATTTTGAATCATAATATTTGAGGTTGTTTAAAAAGCAAGATGATTTTTTTTTGCCTATATTCATAGCATCTACATAATTTCCAATTTAAGTTCCTACATTGTTCTAAATGTAAAGAGTGCAATTGCCATGTAGCTTGTCTACCATTCATGGGCCACTATCTCTCTCTGTCTTTCTCTGTCTCTGTCTCTGCCTGTAGTTAAGAGGAAGTGAAGTCTAGTCACTAAAGAACTTAGGCTTTGGTGATTTATTGAAAATAAAATATTTGTGAGACAAAGTCCCTTTTAACAGTCTGTTGTTAAAAGTTGAGTAGGGGCTTCCCTGGTGGTGCAGTGGTTGGGGGTCCACCTGCCGATGCAGGGGACAGGGGTTCGGGCCGCAGTCCGGGAAGATCCCGCATGCCGCAGAGTGGCTGGGCCTGTGAGCCATGGCCACTGAGCCTGCGGGTCTGGAGCCTGTGCTCTGCAATGGGAGAGGCCACAACAGTGAGAGGCCCGTGTACCGCAAAAAAAAAAAAAAAAAAAAAGTTGAGTAGGTGTTGGGGTGAAGGGCAAAATGGCAGGATAAGAAGACCCTAAGCTCACCTTCTCCCACAGACATACTGAATCTACACTTTACATATACAGTATTTCCTCCAGAAGACCTGAGGACTGATTGAACAGCTACTGCACATAGAAAGACCATATAGAAATGGGTAGGAAAGACAGAGACATGGTATCTATGGGAACGACACCCTCATTGCAGTAACCTGCAGTAGGGGGAGATATTGCTGAGGGGCCCAGGCACATACTCACCTGTTCTGGGATACCGTGAAAAAAATGGCAGTTTAAAGAGCATCTAAACTATATGAAAAGAAAATCCATTTACTAATCCTAGAGATTCTGCCAAATGAGCAGGGCACTACTGGCCCCTCTCTGGGGTCAGAGGTACCAGGGACTCACCATTGTTTGAGTCCCTCTGGGACTCCTCCCAGCCCATACCCACTCCAGCACCAGCCCCAGCCATCCTGCCAAGGTGACATCCAGTGTAGCACTCCCAAAGTACTGCCCTCCAGACTGACCCGAACCAGCTTCAGTGCCCCACCAAAGTGGCCTCAGGCACAGCACTACCCAGAAACCACACTTGGCCTGGACTGCTCCCACTCCAGCCAGCCTACCAAAGCCACTAGGCACAAGCAATATACACAGGAGATTCAGCCACACAGGCAACTCCATCAAGACTGTAGAGAATTAGCTGTTTTGCCTAATTCATAGAAACAAAAACTAAAGTCAAACAAAATGAGGAGACAGAAGAATATGTTCTAAACAAAAGAACAAAATAAAACCCCAGAGAAAACCCTGATGAAATGGGAACAAGTAATTTAACTGAAAGAGTTCATAGAAACAGTCACAAGAATGTCCACCCAACTCAGGAAAAGAATGGGAAAATTCAGTGAGAACTTCACAAAGACTTAGAAAATATAATAATGAATCAATCAGAAATGAAGAGTACAATAAATGAAATAAAAATACACTAGAGGAAATCAACAGCAGATTATATGACAAAGAAAAACAAGCAATATAAAAGATAGAATAGTAAAATCACCCAATAAAAACAGCAAATAGAAGAAAGGATTTTCTTTTTTAAATGAGGAGAGTTTAGGGGACCTTACCTCTAGGATAAAAATCAAGCATTATAACATTTACAGAGTTCCCAGAAAAAGGAGAGAAAGACAAAGAGACGGAAAATGTATTTGAAGAAATAATGGTTGAAAACTTCCCTAACCTGTGCACATCCAGGTGTAGGAAGCACTGACAGTCCCAAACAAGATGAACCTAAAGATATCCACACCAAGGCATATTATAATTAAAATGGAAAAAGTTAAAGATAAAGAGAGAATGATCAAGTTGGATTCATTCCAGGGATGCAAGGATGGTACAATACACACAAATTAATCAATGTGATACAACATATTAACAAAACAAAGGATAAAAATCATATGATCATCTCAATAGGTACTGAAAAACCATTTGATAAAATTCAAAATTAATTTATGATAAAAACTCTCATCAAAGTGGGCCTAGAAGGAGTATACCTCAACATACTAAAGGCCATATATGATAAACCCATAGCTAATATCATACTCAATGGTGAAAAGTTGAAAGCATTTGCTTTAAGATCAGGAATAAGACAAAGATGCCCATTCTTGCCACTTTTATGCAACATAGTACTGGAACTTCTAGCCACAATAATTAGTCAAGAAAAAGAAATAAAAGTCATCCAAATTGGAAAGGAAGAAGTAAAACTGTCACTGTTTTCAGATGATCTGACAGTATATATAATGTCAAAGACTCCACCAAAAAAGTAGTAGGACTAATAAAAGAATTCAGTAATGTTGAAGGATAAAAATCTAATATACAGGGGCTTCCCTGGTGGCACAGTGGTTGAGAGTCTGCCTGCCAATGCAGGGGACACGGGTTCGTGCCCCGGTCCGGGAAGATCCCACATGCCACGGAGCGGCTGGGCCCATGAGCCATGGCCACTGAGCCTGCACATCCGGAGCCTGTGCTCTGCAATGGGAGAGGCCACAAGAGTGAGAGACCCATGTACTGCAAAAAAAAACCCCTAATATACAGAAATCTGTTGCATTTTATACACTAATAACAAACTGTCAGAAAGAGAACTAAAGAAAAGCATCCTATTTAAAACTGCATCAAAAGGATAAAATATCTAGGAATAAATTTAACCAAGAAGGTGAAAGATCTTTACTCTGAAAACTCCAAGACTTTGAGGAAAGAAATTGAAGACAATACAAATAAATGGAAAAATATACTGTGTTTATGAATTGGATGAATCAATACAATTAAAATGTCCATACTACCCAAAGCAATCTACAGACTCAGTGCAATACCTATGAAAATACCAATGGCATTTTTTACAGAACTAGGACTAATAACACTAAAATTTTTATGGAACCACAGAAAACCTTGAATAGCCAAAGCAATTTTGGGAAAGAAGAACAAAGCTGGAGGTATCATGCTCCCTGACTTCAAACTATTCTGCAAAGCTACAGTAATCAAAACTGTATGGTGCTGGCACAAAAACAATCAATGGAACAGAATAGAGAGTTCAGAAATGAACTCACACTTAGCTAGGCAATTAATCTACATCAAAGGAGGCAAGAAAATGCAATGAGATAAAGCTTCTTCAATAAATGTTGTTGGAAACCTGGACAGCTACATTCAAAAGAATCAAATTGATTCTTTATATGGTGATCACACCATATAAAGAAATAAACTCCAAATGGATTAAAGACCTAAATGTAAGAAACAAAACCATACAATTCCTAGAAGAAAACAGGCAGTAACTTCTTTGATATTGGTTTAGCAATATTTTTTTGGATGTGTCTCCTCAGGCAAGGAAACCAAAAGCATAATTAAACCAATAGGACTAGATCAAACTAAAAAAGCTTTTGCACAGGGAAGGAAACTATCAACAAAACAAAAAGGCTGCCTACTGAGTGGGAGAAGATATCTGCAAATCATATATATGAAAAGGGGTTAATAGCCAAAATATACAAAGAACTCATACAACTCAACATTGAAAAAGCAAACAACGTGATTAAAAATTGGGAAGAGGACATGAATAGACATTTTTCAAACGAAAACATACTGATGGCCAATAAACACATGTAAAGGTGCTCAACATCACTAATCATTAGGGAAATGCAAGTCAAAAACCACAATGAGATACCACCTCACACCTGTCAGAATGGCAATTATCAAAAGACAAGAAAAAATTTTTGGTGAGGACATGGAGAAAAGAGAATACAATGCTGGTGGAAATTGTAACTTGGTGCAACCACTGTAGAAAACAGTGTGGAGGTTCCTTTAAAAAATGAAAAAATAGAACTACCATATGGGCCAGCAATTACACTACTGGGTATTATCTGAAGAAAACAAAAACACTCTTTTGAAAATATATATGCAACTCTATGTTCATTGCAGCATTATTTACAGTAGCCAAGATATGGAAGCCACCTGTTTTCATTGATAGATAAATGGATAAAGAAGATGTGGTATAGATGTATACAATGGAATACTACTCAGTCATTCATAGAAAAAGAATAAAATCTTGTCATTTGCAATAATATGGATAGAACTTGAGGGTATTATGCTAAGTGAAATAAACCAGAAAGAGAAAGACAAATACCATGTAATTTCACTCATATGTGGAATCTAAAAAACAAAACAAACACAACAAAACAGAAATATACTCACAGATACAAAGAACAAACTGGTGGTTGCTGGAAGGGAGGGACAAATAACCGCAAAATTTATATGGAACCACAAAAGACCCAGAATTGCCAAAGCAATGTTGAGGAAAAATAACAAAGCTGGAGGCATAACCCTTCCAGACTTCAGACAATACTACAAAGCTACAGTAATCAGAACAGCATGGTATTGGCACACAAAAAAGACAAAGGTCAATGGAACAGAATAGAGAGCCAGAAATAAACCCACATGCCTACAGTCAATCTTCAACAAAGGAGGCAAGAATATACAGTGGAGAAAAGACAGTCTCTTCAGCAAATGGTATTGGGAAAGCTGGACAACCCCACGTAAATCAGTGAAATTAGAACACTCCCCCACATCATACACAAAAATGAACTCAAAATGGCTCAAAGACTTAAATATAAGACATGACACCATAAAACTCCTAGAAAAGAACATAGGCAAAACATTCTCTGACATAAGTTGTAGCAATGTTTTCTTAGGTCAGTCTCCCAACGCAATAGAAATAAAAGCAAAAATAAACAAATGGGACCTAAGCAAACTTATAAGCTTTTGCACAGCAAAGGAAACTATAAACAAAATGAAAAGACAACCTACGTACTGGGAGAAAATATTTGCAAAGATGCAACTGACAAGGGTTTAATTTCCAAAATATACAAACAGCTCATACAACTCAAAAACAAAAACAAAAACCCACTCAAAAAATGGACAGGAGACCTAAATAGACATTTCTCCAAAGAAGATATGCAAAGAAGACAATAGGCATGTTCTCCACTATGGAGAACAGTATGGAGGTTCCTTAAAAAACTACAAATAGAACTACCATATGACCCAGCAATCCCACTACTGGACATATACCCTGAGAAAACCATAATTCAAAAAGAGTCATGTACCAAAGTGTTCACTGCAGCTCTATTTACAATAGCCCGGAGATGGAAACAACCTAAGTGTCCATCATTGGATGAATGATAAATAAGATGTGGCACATATATACAATGGAATATTACTCAGCCATAAAAAGAGATGAAATTGAGCTATTTGTAATGAGGTGGATAGACCTAGAGTCTGTCATACAGAGTGAAGTAAGTCAGAAGGAGAGAGACAAATACCGTATGCTAACACATATATATGGAATTTAAGAAAAAAAAATGTCATGAAGAACGTAGGGGTAAGACAGGAATAAAGACACAGACCTACTAGAGAATGGACTTGAGCATATGGGGAGGGGTAGGGTAAGCTGTGACAAAGAAAGAGAGAGGCATGGACATATATACACTACCAAACGTAAGGTAGATAGGTAGTGGGAAGCAGCCGCATAGCACAGGGAGATCAGCTCGGTGCTTTGTGACCGCCTGGAGGGGTGGGATAGGGAGGGTGGGAATGAGGGAGAGGCAAGAGGGAAGAGATATGGGAACATATGTATATGTATAACTGATTCATTTTGTTGTAAAGCAGAAACTAACACACCATTTTAAAGCAATTATACTCCAATAAAGATTTTTAAAAAAAGAAGACAATAGGCATGTGAAAAGATGCTCAATATCGCTAATTATCAGAGAAATGCAAATCAAAACTACAATGAGGTATCATGTCACATCCGTCAGAATGGCCATTATTAAAATGTCTACAAACAAATGCTGGCTAAGGTGTGGAGAAAAGGGAATCCTCCTACACTGTTGGTGGGAATGTAAATTGGTGCAGCCACTATGGAAAACAGTATGGAGTTTCCTTAAAAAACTAAAAATAGAGGCACCATATGATCCAGCAATCTCACTCTTGGGCATAAATCCAGAAAAGAGGAAAGCTCTAATTTGAAGAGATACGTGCACCTCAATGTTTGTAGTGGCACTATTTACAATAGCCAAGACATGGAAGCAACCTAAACATCCATCAACAGATAAATGCATAAAGAAGATGTAATATATATATATATATATATATATATATATATATATATATATAGAGAGAGAGAGAGAGAGAGAGAGAGAGAGAGAGAGATACACACACACATATATACACATATAGTGAAATAGGAATAATACTTAGCCATAATAAAGAATGAAATAAAGAGACTGTCATACTAAATGAAGTAAGTCACACAGAGAAAGACAAATATTATATGCTTTCACTGATAAGTGGGATCTAAAAAATAGTATAAATGAATTTTACAAAAGAGAAATATTCAAAAAAATAATATTTGATAGACACTTAGTTAGAAGATAATAGATTCAAGCATTTTATAGCTATAAACCAGGTCAATGTGGTTACACACACACACACACACACACACACACACACACACACAACTTCCTCCCTTGAGAATTCCTAAGTGTCTAGAACATAGTTGGTGCTGAAAAAAATGTTATTTGAATAGATGAGTAAATAAATAAATACGCAAAATGAAGTGGCTCTGTTCTAAAGAAGGAACGCTTTTCCTTATCTATGTAAACTTTCAATGGATTCTTGAGTGTGTATAAGAAAACTACATTTATATATTCAAAATACATTAGTCGTTATTATACAGGACTTTTTGAAAAAATGTTAATTAAAATCTGAATAATATTATTCTCGCATAGTTTAAGCTTAAAATGTATATAAAGGAATATGTTGCAAATCATTCCTTCTCCATATTCATCCAGCTTCTACTTTTTTTGCCAATAGGTTAGCAACTGTTATTAAATTCTTATGTCTCCTCATATAGAACTTTTTTTGTATATATAACTGAATATGAATATATATTTCTCTTTCCCATTACAGAAGTAGAGGCATAGGGTACACACTGTCCTCCAATGTGATTTTCCCTATGTTGAAGATATTTATGTTAGTTGAAGAGCTGACTGGCTTGCCATATTTGTAATATACAGCTCTAAAGTGAAAACTAATTTTTTGCACAGAATAAAGACACGCCTTTATTGTTTTCTTTTCATTCAACCTGAAATTTAAAAAAAACCTGCTAATTCCTGATAAAAATATTAACCCCTCTTGCATAGAAATAATTTATTGGTAATAAAATTATAAATACATGATACGTGCCTCTTGTTTCAACCATTTAGGATTTTTTAACAATAAATTTAAAATATTTCTGGTTTATTTTACATATGAAATTGTGCTACACACTGAATAATTTTTGCCTACAGAAAGCAGTTAATGTCAACAAATATAACCAAGCATATCAAAAGGTACATCATTGCACTGTTCTTTTTTTCTTCTGGGAGATTTTTACTAACATACATTCTTTCACTTGGCCTTATATGCAAATATGCTAAGTTATTTATTCAACAAGTATTTAGTGAGGGCATATGACTACATTACTTTCTTTCCTTTCTCCTTCTTTCTAGAACATTCTATAATTTCTGTGTGAAATTACTTAAAATTAAAGACGTGTGAGTAGGAAAAGACAGTTTCTTAAGCAAATTTCAACTCACATTATTTTTTTCATTTTTATTAATCTGAGAATATAAAACTGTTTAATAATTTTTCAAAAGCTTAAGAGAAGTTTTAATTAAATACTACTTTAACCATAAAGATGATGCTAGTGTATATTGTGAACTTTGGTCCCGTAGTCAAGAAATTTAGGTTTCATCACTATCTTCGCAACAAAAAAGTCATAAACAGTATCTAGAACAGTGTGTGGCTCAGTGTTCCAGTCAAAGAGAAACGTCGTTTGACTAGAATAATTTAATAATACATTTTATTATCTGCATACTTCCTTTCATATCCAGAATACTGAAATGAAAATGTCTATGCTGTGGTAGGCAGAATAAAGGCATCCCTAAAGATGGCTGCTTCCTAATATCCTGACCTGAGTATGCTACCTACATGGCAAAAAGGACTTTGCAGATGTAATTAAGATTATAAACCCTGAGATGGGAAGCTTATCCTAGATTGCTCACGTGGGCTAAATCTAAACCAAGGAATGCCCGTGACTGCTAGAATCTGGAAAAGGCAAGGAAATGGACCACCTTAGAGGCTCCAGAAAGGAACAGAGCCCTGCCAATACCTTGATTTTAGTCCAATAAGACCTATGTTGGACTTCTAACCTACAGAAATATGAGGTGATAAACTTGTGTTATTTTAAGACACTACATTTGTGGTAATTTTTACAGCAGAAATAAAAATTTAATACTTCAAGCACATGGGAGAGTTGAAAATAAAATTGAAGAATTCATTAATATTTACCAAAAAACCCAGTTTATGTTCTATTAGCAGTCAAAAATTGAAGCATCCACAAGGGATTCTTACTGTTTTTTAAGGACCAGTATGGAATACAAAAACTTATGAATGTAAAAAAATAATCCACTGTCAATCACCTATAAAATTATGTAAATTTTTAGACTTCATTTAGGGGTTACTTACCTGTACCCAAATATATGAACAAAAGAGTTTTTTATGGTAACGTTTGTTGCATCCCTAGTACTTACAGTACATCAAACACAGAGTAGGCAATCAGCAAATAATTGTTGAATGAATAAAAGAAGGACTAATATAAGATTGGCAAATCAAGAGAAATAACCTAATAATTAATAATTATCTGCATTTGTAGAATTCTACAGAAGGTGTCATATATTTAAAACAGTAAAATTCACTCTTCAACACTTTTATCCCTGTAGGAATATAAGTAATAAAGTGAAAAAAAAATGAAATCAAAAGAGCCCCAATGTGCCTTTGAAATATAATCCAGTTTGTTCCCTAATAGATTATCATAGTGGAGACCATGAAATAAAAACCCAATAATGAAAATTTAATAACCCTAAATACTGGTTGTACTTAGTAAAACATTAATAAAGGGAAAATACAAAAGGAGCTATTTTGCATTTTAGAAAGTTTTCTTATTTTTTAAATAATCCCTGTCACTGTCCAAAACTTCAACATTTCTAGTTTATAATTTGTGGTAAAACTTAGACAAAAGACGTTAAGACAACCTGGTAGTAAAAAATTAAATGCCTTCATTTAAAAACTAATAAATGAAAAAAATTTAGCAATCTAACCTCCAAAGAGACCAGTTCCCTAATTGTGTTTCTCTAATTCTATTCTGGACAAATAATCTTGAATAAAAAAGAGATTTATGTATAGAGAATGCAACAAATTTTTAGTCTAACAAAATTTATGCCTAATTCAAATGTCCAACAAAAAAAGAATGGTTAGGAAAATGGATCATATATTTAAACATCATGTACTAAAACATATATAGCACAAAAAAAGTGAGTGTGAAAAAATTTAAACTTGGTTTGATCTTAATTATTTTAAAACATTCATAGAAAAAAAAGTAGAAAGAAATATGCCAAGTTTTTACATATAATTCATGGCATTATGGATTATTTAATTTTATGTTTTTTACCCTGTTTCTAAAATTTTCAATATTAAATTATTTTATAATCAGAAAAAGCATTTTGTAATGTAAAGGAAAAGTTCTAATGTAAACAATTACTTCTTGATCATTCAGCGTTTCAAATGCTATAATCTTATCAATTCCACAAAATCTCCTGAAGGAATGGGCTGTTTTAGACCAAATCAAGGAGTTTCCAGTGGCATCAAAGTACGTTTTAGGTTTAATCTGAGGAACAAAATCATCTTAAATAATGAAAGTCAATAATAACTATGAGGAAATTGAGTGCTGATAATAGGTTACAGATAAATATTTTACAAGAGAAAAAGCCTATTTTTGGCAAATTACCAGAAATGTCCAATACAGTGAAGTAATGAATTTCCCCAAACAGGAAGTGTAGAAACAAAGGTTAGATGTTGAAGGAAAAGATTATTTTATTTATACAATCACTAATGTTACCTACATAGTGTTAAGTGTCTGAATTATTATGTATGTATGTAATCACATACTCTGTTTGCAGGTATTTAGGACATAAATTCCCTAATTTGTAGAACTAATGTGGGTAAAAATTAGTTTTATATATCACTGCAGGTCAAATAAAAAGGAATACATTGGTGGAATTATAACTTACTGTGGTAGCACAATGAATATCTTTCCATACTGTGGCTTCCCTGGAGAGATCAGAGGCTTCAAACAAATTATCAAAAATCACTTCCCCAATCATGTCATGTCTAGAAAATCTGTCAAAATCATACACACCGAAATGTAGTTTTCGATTGCTTAGTTGATCATATGCTACAGGAAACTGAAAAGTTTCATCAAACACAGGATTTAAAGTTTTTCTGTGCACACGGGTCTGAAATTTCTTTTTCCTATCTGGAAGAAGATACATCTTCACGTAAGGGTCAGAAGTTCCTGTGAAGTCTTTAGCAGGGAGATCTAAGGCTTTGATAATTTTAACAACTAGAAGTTCATTTTCATAATCATACTGGAGGGTGAAGTTAAGCTTCCCACAGGTTTTGACATCTTCTTTCTTGTTGCCCTCAGAGTCAACTGATTTCTGTTTGTAGAGCTCTGGTTTTATTCTCCCAATGCTGGTTGTTGTTTCTCCTCTTTGTAAAATGGGTTCTGTGCCCATGCCAAAATCAACACTGGAAACCTGCATTTGCCTTGGTAGGTGTCTTCTGAAGGAATTGTGTCTGTACACACACACATACACACAAAATCGTTTAAGTAGATCATTTTGATGATAATGTTATATACAGTGGCATATAAACTCTACCCCACACCCAGGATAATGGGAGCATTATATCTACAGCAATAAACAGATGGATACACACACACACACACACACACACACACAAACACACACACGAGTTACTTTTGAAAAACCAGGAATGCAATATTCAAAGAAAAACTCTCCTAAAATTATAGAAACACCTAAAACACACATATGTACATTTTTATGAGCTTTTGGTATTTTTATGTACCATAATAAGCACAAAACTTTTAAACACAATTGTAAAGAAAGATGATTACCAAAAAAGTTCAATATTCTACAAAATGTTACCTGGGTGTATCTAGATGTAAACATTATGTAAACAAATCATTCAGATGGCTGATTTCTTTTCATCTGGATATTTTGGTCTTATGAATTTCCCATTTTAGTGATGACAATATTAAAAAACATAAGTCCACATATTCTTATGCTGTGTTATTTCTAATACTTAAGATAACTAGATGAATGTGTATTTTTCAAAAGAATATATAGTTATGACAGAAAAAAATGAGTACATTTTCCTTTTTTCAACATGGAGTGGGCTTCAGAAACTCTTAAGGATTAAAAGACTGTAGAATTTTAGAGTTTGGGGCTAAATAATAGTTCTTAAAATTCAAACTGAATGTCCTATACTCACTGTTACTATTTATCTCTCCAACATTTCCAGAACATTAGGTGTATCAGCTTACTAATGGCTCATAAATGTGACTTGCATTAAGATCTGCTTCTCATAGTTTCTCCATGATTTCTAGCGTGAGCTATGTCAACTTATGTGTTTCCTCAAGGTCTGGTTCCAGGTCTTTTGTTCTTTTCTCTTCTCAATCACTCCATCAGACTAATAATCAGTTTTGGGGCTATAATTACTACCTTTAATCTGGTGATTCCCTAGATATATCTCAGATAGACAAAATCCTAGTTCCATATCTCTTTGTCTTGAAGGGGGATTCTAAACAAATGTCCTAATTTTGCCCCAAACTCAAGCAAACTAATTATTTTCTCTATTTTGCTTTCAAACCAGTTCACTCTTCCACAATCTCTGACAATAGCTCTAACATTTTTGTCAGTCACTTATGCTTGGAATCCTGCATTATGCTTGTTTGAATCACTTTTCCTTTATTTCATGGGATTTGCTTAATTTTCTAAGTCCTGTTGATTTTTTGCTTTGAGACATCTCATATAATTGTCCATTCTACTCTATTTCCATTGCTATTTGGTCCATATCCTCATCATCTCATACTTTGCTTTCTACAGTAGCCTTCAGCTTGGCTTTCCTTCTTTCATCTCTCTCTTAAATTCAATGTCTCTCCAGCACTTACTTCAAAATCCTTTATGCTTGTTGTTATACCTTTTTCCACTTGATCATAATTGAAAAATTATTTCTATATAAAGAAACAAACTAGGATAACTTTATCTCAGATGAGGGAATAAGCTCCTAATTAAAACTATACTGAATTTAAGACCCAATATTTTAGTTTCAGTATCTAAGTGAGTATATACGTAAAAGTCTTTACTAAGTTACTTAAAGCTTGAAGTGATCTGTTTCCCCAGATTGATCCTCAGATTGATCCCATTTTAATGCATTGAACATGCTATGAAATGTATTTTGATCCTGAATCTATTCCAGATATACAAGATCAGAGGCTTAAATTAGGGTCAGGGAACCATCAGGGAGCATTTAAGAAATAATAAGAATTTAGAAAGGAATACAGGTAGTATGTGTCGCTGTGAATTATTAAAGAGGTCTAGTATAATCCAGTTAATACATTCAATATTCTTAAGAGATTTAGAATATTTTACTAAACAATCTAATATTTCTGCCAAAATCACTTTCACTTATGCAACAATTTTAAATTTTTTTTTATTTTTGTGAGCAAAAAGCCCCCAAGAAATTAATTCCTTTTTTAAAATAAATTGATCTATAATTTCACCTCCCTAATGCTTTTCAACATAATATAATTTAAGCTTCTATCCTCTCCCTAAAAATTCAATAATTTATTTCTTATGCCACTGAATCTAAATGGGCAGCTGTAAAGCCCCTTCTAACAAGAATCAAAAAGCAGTAACATTTTTGTTCTAGTAAGCCAGTGCCCTAATTATAGAGTAAATAGTTCATGTTTTAAGTCACAGTTTAGCTAGTCAGTTAAGAGAAGCTTTAATTATTACAATGTTAAACTATTGCCATGACAACACAGATCCTCTTTATCTTCTTGAATTTTTTTTTCTCTTTTGGAATGACAGTGGTAAGTGTCTATTTAGTCTCACACAAATACCAACCAATTAAAGTACAGGCCATTTGACTGTTACTGACAGCACTCTTACCCTTCAAACCTAGGAAGGCACCGCATAAGTACTTTTCCAGATGGAGAAGGAGAAACTTTTCCCACCCTACCTGAAACATCTGAGAGTAACTACTAGATATAGTCAATATTATCTGATGCCATAGGAATAAAATGTATTAATATGGTAATTTTCAAATATTTTTTTCACCAACAGATCCTTTCTTTCAAACAAAATCAGAGACCAGAAGTTCAACATGTATGGACAGAGCTGCTTTGGTTAATGTGTGAGTAGAGTCCTGGAATCTCACTGGAAACCGTGCCAAGTTTTCCACACTACCCAGGAGAAAGCGCTTGAAGAGCATTACACTGAGATGAGATTAAAAAAATGCTGGACTGAAATCAGACTATAGTTTGGTCCCAGCCTCCCTATGGAGTAACAGCAACTTTGGGCAAGTCACTTCACTTTTTTGATGTGTACTTTCCTCATCCATAAAACCATCCTTTCATAGTTGTGAAGGTCAAATGAGATATTACAGATAATTTTGAAACCTACCATTTTTCATACTGCTAATAATTATCATTAGAGTTTAGGACACATGGAGCTGAAGGGCAAATGCCATAATGAACTCTCTGGTTCTGACAATCTCAAATCTAGGTTTCCTGTTTGGGGATACAGAGTTGGCACAAAGTCATTCTTGTGTGAGCATGTCCTGGTCTACCACCCTGGACAACAGATTCCCTCTGACTCTCACTTCTCAGCTGCAGCAGTTCTTTCTTCCTTAAGTGGGAAACCTATATCCTCCTACTCTTACTTGCAGTGTCTTTACTAACTATTAAATTTATCTTAGGTACTGCTTGAGAAATAAGAGGTGTGTTTTATTTGTTTATTCAATATATTTACAAGGAGTTCATCTCTCTTTGTTTTAATATTAATAATATTTATATAGGAAACTATCACCATATATTAAAAGTTGTAACCCTGTTTTATAGCTAAGGAGGCTCAAATAATAAGACTAAATTAATTTTCTGGTAAACAAAGTTTTCATCTTTATTTGTTTCCTATTTTTTCCATTCAATTTGAAACAATGACAAGAGTGACTCATTCAGCACAAAAATATCTGAGCATATACCATGCAGGGCACTAGATATATGAAGGCAGACTAAGTTGTATAATATACCACAAGGAATTTTTGAAATTAATTCATTGTCTGATGTCAGCACAATCCTCTATATCTTTAATTTCTTCTTTAAATGTTCTTCTCACATTATTGCTTAGTAGAAGCCTGATTCTTCCCCAAGGACAGTTTGCTCTGTGCCCCTCTCATGTGGTGGTTGATATTTTTGCAATAATCCTTGTTCCATTGGTCCTAGAAGTGAAGTTATCCATTCCTCTTGTCCTTCATTACCACATTCACATCATTCTCCCTAATACACCACTCCAGGCTCTAAAACTCAAGTCAACAGATCATATCCCCATTACCACTTATTGTTAGTCATTTACTAATACTCAAATCACTCCCTTTAAAGTGATTTTAATCACTTGGTTCACTAACTCTCTTTGACAATGTTTTTGCTTCGATTCCTAGCAGTGAACAAGTTTCTTCCAACTACTTGGCCTCTAGGTTCTTTTAATTTCTCTCCTCTAATAATGTTCTCTATTTACCTCAGTTACTACCATGTGCATAGCCAGATTTCGTCATTATTATTAGCTGCAAACTCTCCACAACCCCAATTTCACACATGCTTCTCTCTGAGCAACACCTCTTTCCAGCTCACACCCTCTTATACTCCAATTCAAATAACTTTTCCAACTCACAAGAACCTCCAATACACTGATTCTATCACTATTTCATAATCCCTAGTTCCTTGATGTCACTTTTCCCTCGTTATCCAGTTTCATTTCCGTTGTTAATCAATAGAGCCACTCTCACACATACATTCCCAATTCTCTTGTTGCTCTCTACCTTCTTAGTTGCAGGGCAAAACCACAGTCCTGGTTGAATTCAACTTTCCATCATTTCTATACCTGTACCTGTGCAAGTGAATACAACTAGAGAAGAACATAAAAGAAATCTCAATGTTCCATTTTAAATTCATGACCACATTCCTCATTAAACCCTAACACTGAACAGCAAACCATTCTCCCTCTCAAACTGCTAGATTCACAAGACTATTTCACACCTTCTCACCTTTCTTCAAACCTCTAACACCTTCCTCATTCCCAATCTCAATTAATGACCTTACTTCCTATTTCACTAATGAGGTTGAAGCAAAGAGCAGAAATCTTCCACCTCATCAACCCTGTTATCAGCATCTGTATCCATATATTTTACCTTTCTGATATGATTAATTACCCATGCTATTATCTAAAGCCAATCCCTCCACTTGTATATTAAATCCCATTTTCTCTCATGTCACCTTCAAGACTGCTCTTCTTTGCTTCCTGCATTATTAAGTCTGCCTCTTTGCTGGATTATTACCATCAGCACAAGAGGATACTGTTATTTCTGCTATCTTATAGGAACCTTCCATTCATTCTACTTCCTCTCTCTGTACTGCTGTTTCTCTAGCACATTTGCAGCAAAACTCCTTGAAAGAGTTGAGGATAGTACATCCACTGTCCAATTTATCTTCTCCCGTTCTATATAAACTCACTCTAACTAGTTTTTCACATACCAATTCTGACATAATAGCTCTTGAAAATGTCAATAATGTCTCCCCGACATTGCTAAACTCAGCGGTCAATCCATGGTCCTCACCCCACTTGACCTTACAATAGTCACCTGACAGTTAATCACTCCTGATTGTTTACATACTCTCTTCACTTGGCTTTCAGGTTATACCCTCCTGGTTTTCCTTCTTCACTAGTCTCGACTTCTCAGTCTACAATGCTGTTCCTGATGTCTTAATATTGGAGTACTTCTGGGATTCATCTCTGGTTTTCTCTTTCTTATCTACACTCACCTCTCTGATGATATTATCTCCTGGCTTTGAACACCATCTCTATGTGGACTCCAAGTTTACGTATGTTTCGCAGATTCTCTCCAGAATTCCAGAGTTATTATCTGGTTGCTTACTCAATTTTTCCACTAAGATTTCTAACAAAATCCTTAAACACAACAGTCCCATATCTCCTGTTTTTGGCTCCCAAACTCACTCCATTCACAGCCTCATGTTTATCAATTTTATCTTTCCAGACGCTCAGGCCAAAACATGCAGTCATTCTTGACTCCTCTTTTCTTACTCATATGCCCAAGCTAATGTGTCATAGTCTGTTTGTTCTATCTTCAAAGTATATCCTGAATCCAGTCAGGGTATAGATATATATATCCATCATTAACTACCATCTCCTTGCTCTGAACCAACATCACTTCTGGCCTGGATTACAGCCTCCATAGTGTTCTTTCTGCTTCTATCCTTTTGCCTCCTTCAATGTATATACCCAAAACAACAGAGTAATCCTTTCAAAACAAGTTAGATCATGACACTCCTCTGATTAAAAACTTTCTGGTGGCTTTGCATGTTACTCAGAGTAAAAGCCAAAAGTGGTTTGGGTCCTACTACCTCTCTGATTTTTCTCCTAGCATTCTCCACCTGGTTCTCTCTGCTACACCTACACTGGCTTCCTTGCTGTGGTTGGGACACAAAAGGCAGATTCCACCTTCAGGACGTCTGCAGTGGTTCCCTTCTCCACAAGGAAAGTTCTCCACAAACACCAGCATGGACCACCCTTCCATCTCCTCATTCAGACCTACCAACCCCTTTATTTTGCACTATTATTTTCTACAGAACTTATTATCTTCTAAAACATCATGTAACTGACTTAGTTATGTTGTTTGGTTCCTCTCCACAAGAATGCAGGTAGGGAATTTTGAGTTTTGTTCCCTAATGTGTATCAAATGTCTAGAAAAATGCCTGGCACATAACAAGTGTTCTATAAATACTGTTGAATAAATAAGTCAAAAATTTTCCCTGAAGAATTTAGCCATATGACTAACAATCCAATCATAATAAAAGCTGTTTCGAGAAAAAACTGGTTTTCTTCTCAATTATGCAATGTAATGCTTAAAATTAATTTAAGTAACTTATCTTTATTCTATTCAAAGAATTGACAGGAAACTTGTTTTTTAATCGTAATTAAGGAAATGAATGTTCTTATTCTGTAAATACTTGTCCCTTGGCCTTTCACCATGTTAAAAAAAAGGTTTACAAATCATAACAAGAGATGATAAGCAATTGCTTTTGATCCAGCATATATTTAAAGGAATAGAGTATGAAGTAATTAGGTTGGTAGTTTTTGATCTACAAATAAAGTTCTGAGAACATAATATTTTATATTAAAGAAAAGAAGTAATATAAAATGAAGCCTAAATTTAAAAAAACTCAGAATAACTACTTGTCAGAATAATAAATCCAAGAATATTCTGTTTGGTATTGCTAGGTCCCTATAAGGTCTTTTGACCTTAATTATGTATTCTAGCTCTAAATTTCTATGCTCAATTTGTCATTTAGGCCTTCCCTTACTTGGAAGTATGTTGCTGGCTATCATGAGCCTCTCTCCTAGAGAGGTCAGCTAGGATTTGAAGAAAAATGTTGTAGTCCTCCAACTGAGTTGACCTACCACCCTGGGTCCCTCCTTCTGTTCCTCCACATCTCCTTGAGCATACTGTAAAGAGTGTATTGAAATCACTTGTTTCAGATGTACCTTCCAATCCCCAACCCTTCTACTAGTAGTCTTTATAATAGCATAACTAAATATTATTAATCTTTTCATGAATTTCATAATAAACACATGCTGGGATTCAAGAAATGTCTGTTGGAGTTTGTATGAAATAATTTACTACAAGATTCTTGTGACTAATAAAAGTCAACTTCCCAAGAATTATTTGTACTATGAAGAAGAAGGTCCTAATCAATTTATAATTAGTGCTTGTAAAGAGGAGATAATATTTATCAGTGCCAGAAAACAAACTCTCCAAGTTTGAATACATTTTATAAGGTTTTATCTCTGACCTTGGATCAAAGAGCCACCCCATTTCAGAAGTTAGTTTATATACCAGATACATATGTTTCATAGCGGAGATTATTTAACCACCTCAAGCACCGGCACAGCATGTTTTATGAACTTTTATTTCAAGGAGTTAGATCTCAGGTTCTCTATTGTTCTGGCCAAGCACTGCTTCTTGATATCCTAGCTGGTTAAATACCATTTAAATTCTTCCTTTGTGTAACATCTTGTCTTCCACTCCTTACAGTATCTTGGAATGAAAATTGCAATTTTTGTTATCTTTTGAGAAGGACTTAACTTTTTAAAAAATCTCAAAGAAAACTATGCACTCTAGTATTACATATTTTTATGTAATTCTTCATTTCTCTTTTAACAATCTACATTGAGTGCTCTTTCTGACTTTATGTGTGATAATATTAAGAATTACTTTTCTAAACAACCATAGCTAATTGTAAATCCATCAGCACATATGAGTCAATGATTTCTTTCCATGTCATGCTTTTGTTCATGTTCAAATGGATCTGTCACTAGGTTTCCAAATTATTTTCAGTAGGTACTTAGAATCCTCTCTAACAGTGGCTAACCTACATGATTTCTCATCCTCAACAAATATTTTGCCGCTTACAATTCACCTCATTTCACACTATTAATGAATGCACAGAAAATAGGTCCTCATACTCATCCTTGGGAGTATACCATCATTAACCTTCTTCTAATATTAGCACTGTTTATCTCACCATCTGATACTGTCTTTAAAGAAGCAAAGCAAAGTGGAGAGATCATCAGTCAATCCAAATCACTCACTTGATGCTTATTATGCACCTACCCAGTGAAGAAATTAGGAGCACATTGAAGTGGGTTATACAGACTTGTTCTTTGAGAAATTAACATCTCAGTTCTGGCACACAGCTAGAGCTCAACATTAAGAAAATAAATAATTGCTAGACTGTAGCTATGGCTTTAAAGGACAATAGCTTATAATTGGACAGAAAAAGATGCATTTTCCTTAAAGATCTTATAGTGGATAAAAAAGAGTTTATCATTCTAGACAAGGGAAGCAGCATAAGCAAAAGCACACAGGCAGAGAGTTGAGGTCTACAGGAGGATGATAAAAAGACCAAGCACCCTTCTAACTGGCAACCATGAAAGATCCATTTGGATAGATAAAATGAAGTCATAAAATTCATTTACTGATTTTTTAAAATTCAACAAATATACCCTGAGTTCCTACAGTGCTTTGTCTAGGTATCAAGATCAGTACAGAAATAAAATTGGCAGGTTTTCTGCCTAAGAAGGCAGTGCAGAGCTATATGTGTGGGGCAGTATGGACTCAAAATGTTATAAGATTTTTATCATGCCTGAACTACTATATTACTTTCAAAATAGATGCCTTTTTCTATGGTCTGTCCTACAAACTGTTGTCAAATTAATTTTCCTAAAACACAGCTCTTTATCCAAGGGACTCTTCTGCTGCAAATATTTTTGACAGGACAGACCTTGAACAATTTTGGCCATGATTCCAAGGCCTCCTCAGACTTTAATTCCAGCTGACTTTATCTTCCATTATTCCTCCACTGACATCTATTTTCTGATCAAGGCAACGTACCTGCTGTTTTCATGATAAGATTTGCTGTTCTGTGTCTTTTCACATAAAATATTTCCATCTGGAATGCATACCCTTTTCCAATTGTCTTTATGTGAATTCCTAGTTTCCTTTGGTCTCAGTTTAATGGGACTTCTCCATACCTCAGCTAAAAATGATTTTTTTAATTATCTTAATTCCACATTCTCCACCACATAGTTTGCACTTGTAGTTCCTTATATTGAAGTTGGTATCTTATCTCTCTGCATTATGTTGTGGATTTTTTTCCAGTTCACTAGAGTTTGCAGAGTGGACAGAGTATGTAGAATACACTGACTATACCTAAAAGTTATATCTGTTGACTGTATCTACTGAGTAAGGCTATTGGATGAATCAACAGTCAATCAAGACAGATGTGATAATAATGTTAATAATAAGAAAAACACAGACGTCTGTTGGGTTGTTTGGCTGCCAGCAGGCTGATGGGGCCGAATGTCCGGGTATTTGAAAAGGAGGATGAGAACTTGGGAAATGTGGCAGTTTCCAGCAATGCTGTTAACTAATCAAGATGCTGCTTAAGAATAGTGACAAATAAAACTTGAGAGGATATGTCATCTATTGTCTGAGCCAAATAAAATGGAGTCCCAACACCAGACTAGAGCTAGGATATATTAATAAGGTGAGGAAACCAAGCATTAAAGTTAAATTTACTGTGTGTGCGTGTGTGAGTGGTGGGGTGGTGGGCAGGGGGCGGTTCTGATTTGCTAGACCTCAGTGAAAAGTTAGCATTTGAGCAGAATAATCTGATTTATAATGATGTGCCTTGGATCTCTCTGTCTGCATAATAAACTCAGCAATTTCCCCTTCCTCTCTATATAAAGGTAATTTTTAGTATGATGAAGTAATTATATAGATGAGGGGTTTTGAGAACTAGGAATAATCAAGTTTTCTACAAGGAATTCATCCCAAGGCCAAATAGATTAAACTCATGACCCTTGTTATTCGTGATAACCACATATAATTCCACATTTCTAACTGAGCAGAATGAGCAGGAAGTGGCCCTCATTCTCCAACCTCCAAACTACCTGTCCGCAGCAGACTTTAACAATCTTTGGTTGCAAAAATCCATATTCCCTTGGCTTTAACTCTTAAAACATGTTCCATCAATCTGGATAAATCTGAATTCTAACTTTCACAAGCTGCATGGCTTTAGGCAATTTTTAAACTCTCTCTGGGCTTCAGTTAACTCACAAGTAATGGGGATAATTAATAATACTTACTTCATACAGGCTGGCAGAGGATTATCAGGAAGGATGCCTGGCACAGTGACTAAATTGCAGGCACTCAAAAACAATACTTTTTTTTCTTCCTTCTTCAGCCACTCATAAACAAGGAAATTCAAAGAGGTCAATGAAATTATATCAAAATTCTAGCAGAACTATGAATTTGTATTCCACTTTTTCTCTTAAGAAAATATGAGATGTACATGTACAATCCAATTTTTAAGATTGAGAGAAAAGTTTTTTTTTTCTGATTTCTTCAATTTCATGTAATAACTGAGAAATCCAGGGCTAAAATGACCTGTTGTCATTCCCTATTGCATTTCATTTCTAGAAACCAATTCTGCAACCAAAACCAAGTCTTCACACATGTGTTCTCAGTATGTATTCTTTCATTCTCCCCTAGCTAGGGATAATCAGATAAGCTGTATGTTTACATTCAGCAAATAATATTTTGGAGATAGTACTTCATTTTTCTGAGGTTTCCAAAAAAAACTCTGCACAAAGAAAGGCAAGCTATTTTCATAGTTTACCTCAATTTGTCTTCATTAATTGAGTGTCCTTATGTAGGGTGCATTTATCAACTAAAAGAGTTGAATAATTCTGAATACTAAGTTGATATATTGTCATAGCCATTATCAATATTTTAAAAAAATATTTTGTAGGTTAATTGAACATTTTTACCCTGAAATTTCTGGGTATGTTAAGGCTTTATTAAATACCATAGTTGGCCACAGTTTTCAGTTCTGATAGTAACGACAATGAAGTAACCAACCACATGAGATAATTTTGAAGCAGTTTTTCCTATAAATATGAAGAAGTGACACATGGGATAACTATTTTATAGTTAAATATCCATAAATAAATTTAAATGAATGTATACTGGATTATAAAAATGAACCCAAATGCACTGCTCAGGAAAACTTGTCAACATAATAACTAAATATGAGGCATACCTTGGTTATAAAATTTAAATAGCTCAGAAAAGTATAAGACCTCCATCCATCCTCCTTACCCCAAAGTTTCTCATCCCCGAAGTAACAATTATTCTTACTCATCCCTCTGGAATTTATTTCAGAAAGAAGACAAGTTATTTATAGATACAATCCTTTTCTATTTTATAAAAGATATATTGAATATTCTTTCAATCCTAGTAGCAAGCATGACCCATGAAGTTTTTCAACTTGATAGATTTCCAAGCCCACAAAAAGTATGTCATGTCAGAAAGCTTGGATGCATCTTTGATTTAGAGAAGTAGGAAGGTAAGATTAGGAAGTCAATTAGTTAGCAGAAAACAGCACTCACCCCCATTGCTATTGATTTTTACCCTGTCCTAGTGTAAATTTAGTTGCTACTTCTGGGAATCAGAGGAACACTGCTACTAACATGTTTTTCATGTTAAAGATTGAAGACCATACTTAGTAGAAAAAATGTTTTTTCACAAGAATCTTTTTCCCTTTACAGTTAACACAATTCAATACACACCACAGCAAATTATTTTCCTCCAAGCAAACTTCTGCTGATTTTTCCAGGATGAGTTAAAATGCACTTCCTTAAAATGTATCTCCTTAAGGAGGTCTCCCTCTTCCTTCCTTTCATGTACACGCCTTGCTATGCTCGATATTCACCAAAGCTCTTGTGGAACTTACCATACTTTCACCAGTATAAGAGTTTGGTCTATGTGAGTTCAAATAAGCAATGAAATTTTCCAGCAGTTTATGGGGTAGGTGCTAAACAACTGTAGACGAAACATTAGTCTCTGTTACTCAGTTTTGACTGTGAACTTGTGGATGATTTCATGAAACGCATTGCAAATGGCTGTTTTCTTGATATTTATTTGTTGTTTTAAACTAAATTGAAAGACTGCAAATAGCAATGATCAAACAATGATATTTCAAAGGAAAAAGTCAATAAATAATAATCTCGGGCTTCCCTGGTGGCGCAGTGGTTGAGAGTCCGCCTGCCGATGTAGGGGACACGGGTTCGTGCCCCCGGTCTGGGAGGATCCCACATGCCGCGGAGCGGCTGGGCCCGTGAGCCATGGCCACTGAGCCTGGGCGTCCGGAGCCTGTGCTCTGCAACGTGAGAGGCCACAGCAGTGAGAGGCCCGTGTACCGCAAAAAACAAAACAAAACAAAACTCTAATTAGATGATTTTAATGAAAGCTCAAATTCCAGTAAGCCCCTTTCATGGTACTGCTCTCTGTTTGGCTTCTTTGTCCTTAATTTCTGTCTCTTCATCCCTATTTATTCTGTCCTGCCAATTCCCTCCTTATTCTATTATCTGTTTCCTGTGTCTTTCTCATTCTCCTGTTTGTCTTTTCTTTTCTCCTTTCCCACCTCAGTTTTTCTCTTAGAAAATCACATACAACACGCACACACACACACACACACACACACACACACACATCACAAATAGTTTTATATATTTGATCTTTCCTTACCGGGATGAAGATGTAGGCTCAGTAGTTTGTCTTTGCACACGTGCGTGTTTAATTAAATGTTCTGTTAAAGCAGTTTGGACTTCTGCTGGGATATCAGGGGAAGTGTGGCTGATTTTTATTGCAGGCTCAATAGCTTTTAGTGCTGGTTCTCCATTTTCTTTAACCTCTTTTTTCTCTTCAGTCTCAAAAACTTCAGTGGGAGCACTTGACATGCTCTGTGGAAGGGTATTGACATTGGAAGTCACAGGTTTGCTCTTCCAGCAAGGCCAGCACAACTTCCAGAAGACAAAAAGTGAAACAACCAACAAGGCCAGGCCACAAAAGCTGACAACAACTGCTAACAGGCTGACTGAAATATCTGGAAAAAATTACAATGTAAAGAAATATTAAGTCATTGATAGTGTATGTAATAGGGCAGCAACAGTGGGATAATTTGATATTATGGTTATTATTAATAGTTTGCTGATTTAGAGTTTCAAAAATTTACTTTTAAGTATCTTTGTAGGGAGGAAATATTAATAATTATGTTTGGAAATTCTCAAAGGAGACAAAAATTTCTTTCCCAGAAAGTTTCCAATTGTATACAAGAAAAGCATGATATGTACATATCATTTCCAAGTATAGTACAAACGTTCCAAGAGTTTGCAAAATGAAGGTTAGCTACATGCAACCTGCCTTGAAGTCATGAAGCTTAAGATGCTCTGAAACTGTATACAACTAGAAAGGCTTCTGTTTGCTTCATGTTGGATCTAAAGATGCAACCTTCTTACTCTCTAAGCAGGTAATGTTAAATATTTGTATAAACTGCTTTCTATGGTGTAAATGAGAATAACACATTACTAATAGAGAATGGGTGCACAATTATTTGTATTTTCAAACTCCATAGGTCCTTTCTAATAAGCTTTCATGCTCCTAATTTCTAAAGTCCAAAATTGGTTGATGATTTCTTATCTAAATATCTTTAAAATATTCTTATTTAACAATAATTACAAGGACTTCCCTGGTGGTGCAGTGGTTAAGAATCTGCCTGTCAATGCAGGGGACACGGGTTCAAGCCCTTGTCTGGGAAGATCCCACATGCCACGGAGCAACTAAGCTTGTGTGCTACAACTACTGAGACTGTGCTCTACAGCCCATGAGCCACAACTGCTGAGCCTGAGTGCCACAACTACTGAAGCTCTTGTTACTAGAGCCCATGCTCTACAAGAAGAGAAGCCACCGCAATGAGAAGCCCATGCACTGCAATGAAGAGTAGCCCCCTCTCCCTGCAACTAGAGAAAGCCCATGCGCAATAATGAAGACCCCAATGCAGCCAAAAATAAGTAAATTAATTAATTTTTAAAATTAAAATAATTACAAAATTAATATATGCTTACTATGTAAAATAATTAAAAGGGATATAGTAAAAAAAAAAAAGTTAATGATTGTATAAATAAACAAATGGCAGAGAAGAAACAAATCTCTCATACAAAAGCATGCCAAAAAATTTATGTGGATATTCTGCCCTCAAGGAAGTGGAGCATAGCTCTCCACTCCTTAACTGTGGGATGCACAAAGTGACTTTCTCCTAAAGAGTACTTGTATGGAAAGGGGCAAAAACGATGTAACTTTACACAGAAGAAATCTGAAAAATACTAACCTCACCCAGGTGATCAAAGGGAACATCAACAGTGACAAATCATGTTAATACCCTTGATAGGATGTGATGAATATGGCACTTTATCTTTGTGGTCTTCCTCCCCAAACCAACAACCTGAATCTAATCATGAGAAAAACAGAAGACAAATTCCAGTAGAGGGACATTCTACAAAAAACCACCAATGTTGTCCAAAAAAAAGGAAGTCTGAGAAACTGTCATAACCCAGAGACTAAGGAGACATTACAACTAAATGCAATGTGGTATCCTAGATGGAATCCTGGAGTTAAAAAAAAAAAAAAAGGACATTAGGTAAAAACTAAGGAAATCTGAATAAAATATGGACTTTAGTTAACAGTGTATCAATATTAGTTCATCAACTGTATCAAATGTACCATACTGATGTAAAATGTTAATAATAGGAGAAACTGGGTGTGGGAAATATGGGAACTCTGTAGTATTTTCCTAAATTTTTCTGCACATCTACAATTGTTTTAAAAAGTAAAAGCATTAAAAAATGTTAAGAATATCCCCCTACCCACTTCCATTTTCACCTTCCTAAAATAACCAATGTTAGCAACATGGTGTTATAGCACTCTTAAAGTTTGGAAGACCAAATAGATTTCCCATGAGGGAAATTTTTCTAGATTTAGATAACCTTATACTTTTCTTTTACAACTTTGTTTAGCATCAGTGCCAAATATGAAACCAATTTCTTTTGTTGCTTTGTTTTAAATAAAGATGTTAGAAATATGTTATATGCTTAATTGTGTCTGTCCCTCCATCCCCTCCAAATTCATAAGTTAAAGTCCTAAACCCCAGTACCTCAGAATGTGTATTTGGAGATAGAGGCTTTTAAATTAGTAATTAAGGCAAAATTAGGTCATATGGATGAGCCCTAACCCAATATAACTGGTGTCCTTATAAGAAGAGCAGATAAAGACAAAGACAGTCACAGAAGGAAGACCATGTGAAGACCCAGGGAGAAGGCAGCCATCGACAAGACAAAGAGAAGAGGACTCAGAAGAAATCAACCCTCCTGACACCTTTATCTCAGACTTCTAGCTTCCAAAACTCTGAGGAATAAGGTTCTGTTGTTTAAGCCACCCAGTCTGTAGTACTTGATTATGGCAGCCCTAGAAAACTAAAGAATAAATCCAATTTCCTTTAACCACCATTGTAAATCCAGGAGGTCCCACCCCTCCTACAAAGCAACCACTAACCCCAGTTTGGTGTGTGTCTGTCCAGCCCAAGCACTAATAAAAACAAATATCTCTTAAGTAACTATAAAATATAGAATTATTTAATACAATTTTTTAATATAAATGGCTACTGCATATTTCTTTATTCAGTTTGCTTTCTTTAAATTCAACAATACTTGAGGTCTAACTTCATGTCACAGCATTCCATAATACTTCATCATGATGGATATTTGGATTATGCCCACTGTTTGCTATTACAACATAGCTACAATGAGCATCCTTGTACTCTTGTCCCTGTGCATATTTGTGAATATTTATCTAAAGTATATCTAGAAATAGAACCACAGGGTCACATGTTACGCACATTATTTAGCTTTACTAGGTATTTCCAAAAAGAACCCCAGACTGACTAACAAAAAACATCATATAAGATTACTAGTTCCTACAATTTCAGAGAAATATTGTTGTATTTTAATTTTCACTGACCTGATGGGGAAATGATAGGTTGTTTATTTCTCTGATTAGTGAGATAAAATGGTTCTGGTTAAACTCTCAATTTGTAGCTGATGGAAATCCATTAAGAAATTGAAATAATTCCAAGTTTTTATTGCTACTTAATTATAAGAATAAAAATTAATTTTGACATGCTATGATACATAGACACTAATATTTTCCTTTATTTTTCAATTGCTAGCTAAAGCTACATTGAATATATTTTCCATTTATATTCCATTGGTGAGGAATGTGTGATCATATTTTATATTTTGTAGTTTATTTTTACATTTTAAAATTATCCATTAGCACCATACCTTGAGGGAAAGAGAAAAATTATAAAATGAATGTGCTTCCTGATTATTAACTACAGTTTTAAAATGGAGGAAGCCAATGATGGCTTCATAACTTTCGTGTGTTTTCAGCTCCACTTACATTATATTTTTCTGGATATTTTAACTCAATTAACTTCTTCAGTGGTTAACTTCAACTCAGTTGGAGCCAAAGCCAAGATATAAGGAAACTGCAGGACAATGTGGGATAGAGGAAAGGACAGAAAGAGTTTTCAGTCTATAACTGAAAATGCCCCGTTTTTAGGTTCTTTGACCCAGTTTCAACTTGTGTGTGTGGGGGGGGTGGAATTCCCATACCACTAACAATTCTCTGGATACCAACTGGGTGTTCTTACAGTTCAACTCAATTCTGACACCTGCCTACCAGAGGTAGCATTAGATTCCATAGGTTAAGGGTTCAGTCCTGCATAACTGCCCCCCTCCCTTCCGATGCCAGTAGCAAATCCAAGTTGTTATCTGTAGTTTTCTGACCAACCGGCAAAAAATTGGAGGTTCCCACGACCCCTCCTTGGGTTTGATCAATTTGCCAGAGCAGCTTGCAGAACTCAGGAAACTAATTTCTTTACCAGTTTACTATAAAAAGATATAAGGATATATTATAAAAGGATTACCAGTTTATTATAAAAGGATATAACTCAGAAATAGCCAGATGGAAGAGATCATAGGGCAAAGTATGGGGAAAGGGCATGGAAGCTCAGAGCACAATATTCTCAAATTTCTGCATGTACAACCCAGAAGCTCTCAAACCCCATCCTTCTTGGTTTTTATAGAGGCTTCATTACATTGGCATGATTGAGTAAATAATTGGCCACTGGTGACTGATTCAACCTCCAGCCCCTTTCCCTTCTCAGGAGGTCAGCAGGGGTGGGACTGAAAGTTCCAACCCTCTAATCACATGGTTGATTCTTCTGGAAAACAGCCCTCATCCTTAGGTGGGGTCCAAAAATCACCTCATTAACCTAAAAGACATGGCTCTCATCACTAAGGAAATTCTAAGGGTTTTGGGAGCTGTGAGCCAGGAACTGTGGAAGAAGACTAAATATATATGCACAATATCACATCTCCCTTCTCACTAATGTGGTTCATAAAATACTTCATCCAAACCAAGTCACTTTTGAAAGTGAAAGGCTGTACTATCAACTGTACCAGAGTAGCGGGAATCAAGTCATATTCTGGAAACTTAGTAAATGGTCATCTTACCTCTTTTAGCCTAACATCCTTCCAAATTACCCAATCTGGTCAAATCTAAACTTTGCATGGCATTCCACAGTGTCTTTGTGATTTGACCCCTGGCTATTGACCCAACTTCATTCTTCTGCCACTCTACTACCTATTCTCCTTCTCCTGACCACAAGTTACTCTCTCACGATTTTTGTTCGGGCTGTTTCAAATAGTTCCAGGGCGTTTTTTCCTCCTGTCTGGGTGCCTGGCAAATTTGTATTCATGCTTCAAAAACTAGATCCAGTAGTACCTCTTCCCTGAAGCTCTCTCTGCCTCCTCTGTCCCTAAGGGCCTTTAAAGCACACCCACTACCATAGCACTAGTAATAATTTATTGGCCTATAATCTTTTATCCCAAACACTTAGGACATGATGGTTTCAAAAATTATTTTCTTTTGGATATTGGAAAGGTAGTATGGTATACATTATCTGGGATAACATCTAGTAACCAAACACATTAATATATATGTAATGAAATATATGGATCAGTCACACTGAGTGGGATCACTGAAGACTGTAAGCAACTTAATGCCAATTTAGGTAATGTGTTGGTGCTAAATTGGACAATTTTTTAAAATTTTTATTTATTTTTGGCTGCTTTGGGTCTTCCTTGCTGCACACAGCCTTTTTCTAGTTGCGGTGAGGGGGGGCTACTCTTCGCAGCAGTGTGTGGGCTTCTCATTGCGGTGGCTTCTCTTGTTGCAGAGCTTGGGCTCTAGGCCCGTGGACTTCAGTAGTTGCAGCATGTGGGCTCAGTTGTTGTGGTGCACGGGCTCTGGGGTGCGCAAGCTTCAGTAATTGTGGCTTGTGAGCTCTAGAGCGCAGGCTCAGTAGTTGTGATGCACGGGCTTAGTTGGTCTGTGGCATGTGGGATCTTCCCTGACCAGGGATCGAACCTGTGTCCCCTGCATTGGCAGGCGGATTCTTAACCACCACGCCACCAGGGAAGTCCCCAGATTGGACAATTTGCAAAATAATTTTCAGGTTTCAGAGGTTTGGAGGTTTCATAATTGTGGACAAGGAATTGTGGATGTCTATTTATTTTGCTTCTCCAAATGCTCCCATCCTACCAATACACTTACTCCTTTTATTTACCTTTTTATTTTTAGTGTCTAGTATATATCACAAGGTCAAAAAATATTTATGGAGCTACTGAATACACATTTGGGGAATTATCTGAAAAGACACTCAAATGTCTGTGAACTTCAAGATGGCTAAAAGTTGAGTGATATGCAGGGAATATGTAGAAATTCTTATACTAGGAAAATAGTATAATATAACTTATACTGTGAAACCACTTAGACCTGGGTTAAAATGTCAACTCCACCACTGTGTGACTTTGGGCAAATTGTTTAGACATTAAGAGTCTCAGTAAAATGGGGGAGTTTATAGTTATTTCATAGGAATGTTGTGAGTTTTATATAAGGAAATGTATGTAAATTATTTAGCATCATAATTTGCATAAGTGCAACAATAGGTTGCTACTATTGTCAACTATTTTTTTTCTTTAAACAAGAGTACCTAGGGGAAAAGAGGCATAGGTATGGATTGAGTATGGATTGAATGGTGATTCACAGATTAGTTAGAAGAGGAACACATCTTCTAATGCTATTTAGTACTGAAAGGAGTGAATTTGCTTATAATGGAGACCAAAATTTCTAAGTAAATATTAATGTTTCAGGAAGTTAATAAATAACATTCTATTTTCCTACTCAGTTGTGCTCAGAGAAACAGTTCAAGCAGGTAGCAATTAAAAAAAAAAAGTGAATATCAGCTTAGGTCCATTAGAAAGTGGATTTGCTAATATATCACCTTGAATTAACTAGACTAGCCCATACAGTCACAGTCCTGGCTGGACAACCACATGTGTTCCCCATGGGTACTTGACCCTATAAAATTTACTACACAAAGGAGTAGAGAATATTTGTTTCCTGAGGATATCAAGGTTATAACTCAAACAAAAGGGGGAAACATGTAAGTCATTTCTTAGGGATGGGGTAGGCCAAGATTCCATGATTATCCTATTTGTAGCTCCTTCCATCCAGAAATGTAAAGCAAGGGGGGAAGAGATTTCCCCACAACAGCAAGAAGTGAAAGAAGTTGCATCAGTTAGAATTTTATTGAGAAAAATAAAACTAAAATTATAAAAAGAAGCTTATTGTATTACACACTTTTTACGTTGCTTATTATTGAAATTATGACTAATTATTAAAAGTATTTAAAAACAAAACCAATAGTTTAATTCTTAGGTCTTTATGACTTTTTTTTCAACAAAATTTGTTTAACAAGATAAAAAAAGAATCTGACTCTCAAAAGATTAAGGGAGGATCTGTGAGAATTTATAAAGTCATCAAAACATTTAAAATGAGTTTTTATGATTCAGTATTTGGCTATGACATGAAGGATGTTATGAGTTTGGACTTAGTTCAAATTCAAATAAGTAGTCCCAGGAACATTTTTTAAGTCAAGGTATGAAATGGTTGAATATATATATCAGAAATTACCTTCTGGCTAGGGAGAAGATAAGAGTGGAGGCCAGCTAGAAGATGAAAAAATAGTTAACAGATTATAGTAGTCATCCACATGAGAGATTATAGTGGTTCTGAACAAGGGTGGCTGAAATGGGAAACAGAGCACATTGGGAAATCAAGGCTCTAGTGAAAGAGTGTGAAGATTGAAGGACAAGAATGTGATTCACTGGGAGACAAACAGGTTTTTGAAGTGAGGAAGACAATGACTTCAGCTTCGGCTGTGCTGGGTTTGGAGTACATACCCAACATGCAAATAGAAATTTTGAGTAAGCTGTTGGTCACTGCAACTCAAGATAAAATTGAAGGACTTTCTTAAATAGTAGAATCTGAATCCATGAAAGAGAAGATAAAAGCCCCTTAACAGATTCCTGACGACACCGATAATAAAAGAAAGATAACTTTAAAGAAGAAAGAGCCTGCATAGAAGACTGGGAAAGAGTAGAAGTATGAAAAAAAATGAGACCAATGTGCTTTCATAGAAGTTTAGAGAATATTTTAAGAAGTGGTAAACAGCATAAAAAGTTAAAGTAAGTTCAATTAAAACAAAGGTTGGTAAGTATCCATTAACTTTAACAAGTAGGTCTTTAGTGCATTCAAGGAGACTACTGAAGCAGAAACTGTTAAACAGATGAATGTGGTTTAATGAATGAATGGGAGTGAATTCTGTGAGTGTAGATAGTTCCTTCAGGACATTGTATTTAGGGAAGAGGGAAACAGTAGCACATGGAATTGATGATGTTTGGATGTGCAATATTTTAGCATATTTTAATTATGGGAAGGAATCAGTAGACAAGAAGAGATAGAAAATTAAGCAGAATGAATAATTAATAGTAAAGTCTCATAAAAGGTGACCATGGGTGGAGTCTGAAGCAAAGGTGAAAAGATTGGATCATGTCTTCCTTTGTAAGAAAACAAGGATGGGCAGGAGACCTTCAAGATGGCAGAGGAATAAGACATGGAGATCACCTTCCTCTCCACAAATACATCAGAAACACATCTATATGTGGAACAACTCCTACAGAACACCTACTGAATGCTGGCAGAAGACCTCAGACTTCCCAAAAGGCAAGAAACTCCCTGCGTACCTGGGTAGGGCAAAAGAAAAAAGAAAAAACAGAGACAAAAGAATAGGGATGAGACCTGCACCTTGGGGAGGGAGCCGAGAAGGAGGAAAAGTTTCCACACACTAGGAAGGCCCTTCACTGGCGGAGACGGGGTGGTTGGTGGGGGGATCTTTGGAGCCACAGAGGAGAGCACAGAAACAGGGGTGCAGAGGGCAAAGCAGAGAGATCACCACACAGAGGATCACTGCCAACCAGTACTCACCAGCCAGAGAGGCTCCTCTGCTCACTTGCCGGGATGGGTGGGGGCTGGGAGATGAGGTTCCAGCTTTGGAGGTCAGATCCCAGGGAGAGGACTGGGGTTGCCTGTGTGAACACAGCCTGAAGGGGGCTAATGCACCACAGCTAGCCAGGAGGGAGTCTGGGAAAAAGTCTGCACCTGACCAAGAGGCAAGACACCATTGTTTCACGGTGCGCGAGGACAGGGGACTCAGAGCGCCACCTAAATGAGCTCCAGAGAAGGGCACGAGCTGCGGCTATCAGCGCAGACCCCAGAGATGGGCATGAAGATCTAAGGCTGCTGCAGCAGCCACCAAGAAGCCTGTGTGCAAGCACAGGTCACTATCTGCACCTCCCGTCCTGGGAGCCTGTGCAGCCCACCACTGCCAGGGTCCCATGATCCAGGGACAACTTCCCCGGGAGAACACACAGTGCACCTCAGGTTGTTGCAATATCACACTGGCCTCTGTCACCACAGGATTGCCCCGCATACTGTACCCCTCCTTCCCCCCAGCCTGAGTGAGCCAGAGCTCCCTAATCAGCTGCTCCTTTAACCCTGTCCTGTCTGGGCGGGAACAGATGCCCTCAGTCGACCTATAAGCAGAGGCAGGGCCAGTACAAAGCTGAACCCCAGGAGCTGTGTGAACAAAGAAGACAAAGGGAAATTTCTCGCAGCAGCCTCAGGAGCAGCGGATTAAATCTCCACAATCAACTTGATGTACCTTGCATCTGTGGAATACCTGAATAGACAATGAACCATCCCAAAATTGAGGCGGTAGACTTTGGAAGCAACTGTAGACTTGGGGTTTGCTGTATGTGACTGACTGGTTCCCAGTTTTATGTTTATCTTAGTTTAGTATTTAGAGTTTATTATCATTGGTAGATTTGTTTAGTGATTTGGTTGCTCTCTTCCTTTTTAAAATTTATTTATTTTTTTAAAATATAGATATATATATTTAAAAATTTTTTTCTCTGTGTGTATGTGTATTCTTCTTTGTGTGATTTTGTCTGTATAGCTTTGCTTTTACCATTTGTCCTAGGGTTCTGTCTGTCAGTTTTTTCTTTTTTCTTTATTTTGTTTTTACTATTCTTTTTAGTGCTTGTTATCATTGGTGGATTTGTTTTTGGTTTGGTTTCTCTCTTCTTTCTTTCTCCCTTTATTTCCCTCTTTCATTCTCCCTTTTCTCCTCCCTTTCTTCCTCCCTTCCTTCCTTTCCCTTCCCTTCCCTTCTCTTCCCTTCCCTTCCCTCCCTCCCTCCCTCCTTTCTTTCTTGCTTTCTTTCCCCCTTTTCTTCTGAGCTGCATAGCTGACAGAGTCTTGGTGCTCTGGCAGGGTGTCAGGCCTGTGCCTCTGAGGTGGGACAGCTGAGTTCAAGACATTGGTCCACCAGAGACCTCCCAGATCCACATAATATCAAATAGCGAAAGCTCTCCCAGAGATAGCCATCTTAATGCTAAGGCTCCATTCAACAACCAGAAAGCTACAGTGCTAGACATTCTATGCCAAACAACTAGCAAGACAGGAACACAAAACCACCCATTAGCAGAGAGGTTGCCTTAAATCATAATAAGGTCACAAACACACCAAAACACACCAACAGACATGGTCCTGCCTATCAGAAACATAAGACACAGCCTCATCCACGAGAACACAGGCACTAGTCCCCTTCCCCAGGAAGCCTACACAGCCCACTGAAAAAACCTTAGCCACTAGGGGCAGACACCAAAAACAACGGGAACTACAAACCTGCAGGCTGCAATAAGGGGACCCCAAACACAGTAAGGTAAGCACATGAGAAGACAGAGAAACACACAGCAGAAAAGGAGCAAGGTAAAAACCCATCAGACCAAACAAATGAAGAGGAAATGGGCAGTCTACCTGAAAAAGTATTGAGAGTAATTAGTAAAGAGGATCCAAAATCTTGGAAATGGAATGAAGAAAATACAAGAAACGTTTAACAAGGACCTAGAAGAACTAAAGAGCAAACAAACAATGATGAACAACACAATAAATGAAATTAAAAATTCTCTAGAAGGAAACAATAGCAGAATAACTGAGGCAGAAGAATGGATAAGTGATCTGGAAGATAAAATAGTGGAAATAACTACTGCAGAGCAGAATAAAGAAAATCAGAATGAAAAGAATTGGAGAGAGCCTCAGAGACCTCTGGGACAACACTAACTGCATCAACATTCCAATTATAGGGGTCCCAGAAGAAGAATAGAAAAAGAAAGGGACTGAGAAAATATTTAAAGAGATTATAGTTGAAAGCTTCCCTAATATGGGAAAGGAAATAGCCAATCAAGTGCAGGAAGCACAGAGAGTCCCATACATGATAAATGCAAGAAGAAATATGTCAAGACACATATTAATCAAACTATCAAAAATTAAATACAAAGAAAAAATATTAAAAGCCGCAAGGGAAATACAACAAATAACATACAAGGGTATCCCCATAAGGTTAATGGCTGATTTTTCAGCAGAAAATCTGCAGGCCAGAAGGGAGTGGCAAGACATATTTAAAGTGATAAAAGGGAAGAAATTACAACCAGGATTACTCTACCCAGCAAGATCTCATTCAGATTCCATGGACAAATTAAAAAACTTAGAGAAAAGCAAGATCTAATAGAATTCTGCATGACCATACCAGCTTTACAGCAAATGCTAAAGGAACTTCTCCAGGCAGGAAACACAAGAGAAGGAAAAGATCTACAATAACAAACCCAAAACAATTATGAAAATGGTAATAGGAACATACATATCGGTAACTACATTAAATGTAAGTGGATTAAATGCTCCCACCAATAGACATAGTCTGGCTGAATGGATACAAAAACAAGACCCATATATATGCTGTCTGTAGGAGACCCACTTCAGACCTAGGGATACATACAGACTGAAAGTGAGGGGATGGAAAAAGATATTCCATGAAAATGGAAATCAAAAGAAAGCTGGAGTAGCAGTATTCATATCAGACAAAATAGACTCTAAAATAAAGACTACTACAAGAGACAAAGAAGGACACTAACTAATGATCAAGGGATCAATCCAAGAAGAAGATATAACAATGGTAAATATTTATGCAACCAACATAGGAGCACTTCAATACATAAGACAAATGCTAAGAGGCATAAAATGGGAAATCGACAGTAACACAATCATAGTAGGGGACTTTATCACCCCACTTTCACCAATGGACAGATCAACTAAAGTGAAAATAAATAAGGAAGCACAAACTTTAAAGGATACATTAAACAAGGCAAATCTAATTGATATTTATAGGATATTCCATCCAAAAACAACAGAATACAATTTCTTCTCAAGTGCTCATTGAACATTCTCCAGGATAGATCATATCTTGGGTCACAAATCAAGTCTTGGTGAATTTAAGAAAACTGAAATTGTATCAAGTATCTTTTACGACCACAATGCTATGAGACTAGATATCAATTACAGGAAAAAAAATGGAAAAAATACAAACACATGGAGGCTAAACAATACACTACTTAATAACCAAGAGATCACTGAGGAAATCAAAGAGGAAATAAAAAAACCTAGAAACAAATGACTATGAAAACACAATGACACAAAACCTATGGAATTCAGCAAAAGCAGTTCTAAGAGGGAAGTTCATAGCAATACAATCCTACCTCAAGAAACAAGAAACATCTCAAACAAACAACCTAACCTTACACCTAAAGCAATTAGAGAAAGAAGAACAAAAAAACCCCCAAAATTAGCAGAAGGAAAGAAATCATAAAGATTAGATCAGAAATAAATGAAAAAGAAATGAAGGAAACAAGAGCAAAGATGAATAAAACTAAAAGCTGGTTCTGTGACAAGATAAACAAAACTGACAAACCATTAGCCAGACTCATCAAGAAAAAAAGGGAGAAGACTCAAAGCAATAGAATTAGAAATGAAAAAGGAGAAGTAACAACAGACACGACAGAAATACAAAGAAGCATGAGAGATTACTACAAGCAACTATATGTTAATGAAATGGACAACCTGGAAGAAATGGACAAATTCTTCAAAAAGCACAACCTTCCGAGACTGAACCAGGAAGAAATAGAAAATATAAACAGACCAATCAGAAGCACTGAAATTGAAACTGTGATTAAAAATCTTCCAACAAACAAAAGCCCAAGACCGGATGACTTCACAGGTGAATTCTATCAAACGTTTAGAGAAGAGCTAACACCTGTCCTTCTCAAACTCTTCCAAAATATAACAGAGGGAGGAACACTCCCAAACTCATTCTACGAGGCCACCATCACACTGACACCAAAACCAGACAAAGATGTCACAGAAAAAGAAAACTACACAACAATATCACTGATGAACATAGATGCAAAACTCCTCAACAAAATACTAGCAATCAGAATCCAACAGCACATTAAAAGGATCATACACCATGATCAATTGGGATTTATCCCAGGAATGCAAGGATTCTTCAATATGTGCAAATCAATCAATGTGATAAACCATATTAACAAGTTGAAGGAGAAAAATCATATGATCATCTCAATAGACACAGAAAAAGGTTTAGACAAAATTTAACCCCATTTATGATAAAAAATCCTCCAGAAAGTAGGCATAGAGGAAACTTACCTCAACATAATAAAGGCCATATATGACAAACCCAAAGCCAACATCGTTCTCAATGGTGAAAAACTGAAACCATTTCCTCTAAGATCAGGAACAAGACAAGGTTGTCCACCCTCACCACTATTATTCAACATAGTTTTGGAAGTTTTAGCTGTAGCAATCAGAGAAGAAAAAGAAAGAAAAGGAATCCAAATTGGAAAAGAAGAGGTAAAGCTCTCACTGTGTGCAGGTGACATGATACTATACATAAAGTATTCGAAAGATGTCACCAGAAAACTATTAGAGCTAATCAATGAATTTGGTAAAGTAGTAGGATACAAAATTAATGCAAGGAAATCTCCTGCATTCCTATACACTAATAATGAAAAATCTGAAAGAGAAATTATGGAAACACTCCCATTTATCATTTCAACAGAAAGAACAAAATACCTAGGAATAAACCTACCTAAGGAGACAAAAGACCTGTATGCAGAAAACTATAAGACACTGCTGAAAGAAATTAAAGATGATACAAACAGATGGAGAGATATACCATGTTCTTGGAAGAATCAACATTGTGAAAATGACTATACTACCCAAAGCAATCTTCAGATTCAATGCAATCCCTATCAAACTACAAATGGCATTTTTCACAGAAGTGGAACAAAAAATTTCACAATTTGTATGGAAACACAAAAGGCCCCACATAGCCAAAGCAATCTTGAGAAAGAAGAATGGAGCTAGAGCAATCAGGCTCTCAGACTTCAGACTATACTACAATGCTACAGTAATCAAGACAGTATGGTACTGGCACAAAAACAGAAATATAGATCAATGGAACAGGATAGAAAGCCCAGAGATAAACCTACGGCCATATGGTCACCTTATCTTTGATAAAGGAGGCAAGAATATACAATGGAGAAAAGACAACCTCTTCAATAAATGGTGCTGGAAAAACTGGGTAGCTACATGTAAAAGAATGAAATTAGAACACTCCCTAACATCATACACAAAAATAAACTCCAAATGGATTAAAAACCTAAATGTAAGGCCAGAAAGTCTTAGCAGAAACATAGGCAGAACACTCTATGACATAAATCACAGGAAGATCATTTTTGACCCACCTCCTAGAGAAATGGAAATAAAAACAAAAATAAACAAATGGGACCTAATGAAACTTCAAAGCTTCTGCACAGCAAAGGAAACCATAAACAAGATGAAAAGACAACCCTCAGAATGGGAGAAAATATTTTCAAATGGACCAACTGACAAAGGATGAATCTACAAAATTTATAAGCCGCTCATGCAGCTCAATATCAAAAACACAAACAACCCAACCCAAAAATGTGCAGAAGACCTAAACAGACATTTCTCCAAAGAAGATATACAGATTGCCAACAAACATATGAAAGAATGCTCAACATCATTAATCATTAGAGAAATGCAAATCAAAACTACAATGAGGTATCACCTCACACCAGTCAGTAAGGCCATCATCAAAAAATCTACAGACAGTAAATGCTGGAGAGGGTGTGGAGAAAAGCGCACTGTTGGTGGGAATGTAATTTGATACAGCCACTATGGAGAACATTATGGAGGTTCCTTAAAAATCTAATAATAGAACTACCACATGACCCAGCAATCCCACTACTGGGCATATACCCTGAAAAAAACATAATTCAAAAAGAGTCATGTACCACAATGTTCATTGCAGCTCTATTTACAATAGCCAGGACATGGAAGCAACCTAAGTGTCCATCGACAGATGAATGGATAAAGTGGATGTGGCACATATATACAATGGAATTTTACTCAGCCCTAAAAAGAAACAAAATTGAGTTATTTGTAGTGAGGTGGATGAACCCAGAGACTGTCATACAGAATGAAGTAAGTCAGAAAGACAAAAATAAATACTGTATGCTAACACATAAATATGGACTCTAAAAAAAAAAAGGTTCTGAAGAACCTAGGGGCAGGGCAGGAATAAAGATGCAGAGGTAGAGAATCGATTTGAGGACACGGGGATGGGGAAGGGTAAGCTGTGATGAAGTGAGAGGGTGGCATGGACTTATATAAAGTAACAAATCTAAAATGGATAGCTAGTGGGAAGCAGCCCTATAGCACAGGGAGATCAGCTCGGTGCTTTGTGACCACCTAGAGGGGTGCGATAAGAAATGTGAGAGGGAGACGCAAGAGGGAGGAGATATGGGGATATATGTATATGTATAGCTGATTCACTTTGTTATAAAGCAGAAACTAACACACCATTGTAAAGCGATTATACTCCAATAGAGATGTTAAAAAAAGAAAAGAAAAGGAGGATGGTTCTGGAATCAGGTAAGTTTATAGGTATAGGCAGGAAGACAAGGGAATTCTTTTTTGTAAGTACAATTTTCTCTGCAAAATAGGAGTTAGGGTCAACTGCCAGTTATTTTGGGATACTGGGGAATAATTTGGAATATTTAAACAGAGTGCGGAAAATCTGATATATGAACTTTAGAGAACAGGAGAAAATTGAATAGGAAAACAAAGGATGTCTGGTCAGAATTGAGGGTTCTTTTGAAATTGGAGACTAAGAGTGATACTCGTCTGCCTGGTTTTAAAACCTCCTAAATATTGTTTCTTTGGTGTAGGAATAGAGAAGCAGATGAATTTATCCATGAATGAGCACCCCCTACCCTCCCAGGAGAATGTGATAAACCTCAAAGGAGAAAATGATTGCGATGATGAAATGATGTATCGTAAGTATGATGCAATATTTGTTGACAGGGAATTCACACAGAGGTAGAAAACTGAATGGAGTTTCCAAATGAGAAAGATAAAAGCATAGGAGCTCTTCATTGGGGCTCAGAATATTTGAATTTATAATTCTAAAATAGTATTGTTTAACATAATGACTAGTGTTTGAGCATGATCATAAAAGAAATGAGGTAAGGTGGAGAGGAGGAGAAGATCACTGGAGCAAAGGGGCCAACCATTCTGAGGCCAGGGTGATGAATATGAATGGTTTGCCTTCACACAGACTTTGAAATTGCCCATTTTAATGAGCAAGCTTGATGAGTAGGATCTCTCTAGCTCAAAATTTTAATGTCTCTGGATAATTGAAAAGAATCCATTATATGCCATTCACCCAATTAGATCTTGGTAAAATTAGAGTAAATGAAATTTCAAAAATTAGATTAGACTCAAAGATAATTAGGTTTAAAATTGCTCAAACTCTGATTTGACTACATACATATGCATAACTATTGCTTCCACCGATATGTATCTACTTATCTATCTGTCTGGTTGGCTGACTCTATATCTCTGACTGATTTGTAAAGATCAAAGATCTTACTGTTTTATCATGTCTTAATATCTCAAAATAAAGTGACATTGTTATGAAAAAAACAGGAAAGACCACCCTCATCAGAAAATAGAATAAGCCAAAAAATGCTAATTCCTCAGAATCTTTTAGTAAAACAGAACTTTGCTAAAGTCTAACATTTGCATGGTCTTAATTACTATGGATTGTAAATACTGTTAGGTCTAATTACCTATTAACCATGCAGATGGCTACGATGCAGAAAAGCATAGGCCAATTTGTATGCTCTCAATTCCAATTACTACTGCCTTAGTTGATAATCTTATCTGTGTCTTTCTGCATCATTTTTTTAAATTTTAAAATTCTAGTTTTTTAATTTCTCAAAATGTACAAAGAAGTAATTTCTCAATTAATCAGAAATTATAATTCTTGTATATTCCAAGTCTTTTGTTTCTTTGGTTGTCCTCATTTTTGCCTGATGACAGACCATGTTTATGGCAACATTCTGCAGAGAACAAGAGGTAATAAAACTCAAACCAACAACTCTTATTCAGAGAAAGCTGAGGAAAGCTGCCTCTAAAATGAAAATTTGGAATTATCTTTGAAGTTAACTTATTTATACTCTTCATATGGTGTTATTATTATAATGGGGCATAATTCTGATTTCTACAATAAGGGACCAAAAAAACACTGACTTAAACAAGATAGAAGTTTATTTCTCTCTCATTTAATTAATTGGCTCAGCATAAGAAAGCAGGGCAAATACATCAGCTTCAGGTGTTTGGAATCCTGGTTTCTTCCATATTTTTGCTTTTCTATTCACAGGTTTTTGCTTTCTCGTTAAAGTCCAAGATGGCAAGCTTAATGTCTACGTTCCACGCAGCTGGATGAAGAATAACAAGCTTGTTACAATTGCTAATAGCCATTAAGTAAGTGTGTCATAGTTTTCTCTGTGTATGTGCTAAAGCAAATACATCAGCATCGGAAGTCGCAGAATGAGTCTAAATTGGCTTGGAAGAAAATACTGGAGAAAATAGTGAAACAGACCCGTAACCCTCATAAGCCAAACTTTTGTTGGGTCAGATGAGTTTGGCAACATTGCCAACATTCGACATAACTGTACAGCTAGCTTTAGAGCACAACAACACTAGATTTTATATCTTATGAATTCCTGCGTGGAAAAAAGTGCATCATTACTAGTCTTGACAGCATTCTTGATGGCAAAGAGTCCAATGATGAGAGGATAAACAAAGGTATCACCAATTCTCAATCAAAAAGCCATTCAGAAGAATCAGACTCAAAACTTTAATTTTTAAATTATTTTAACCTATATGTCTTTTATACTTTCCTTTTTATATTTGTACAAGAGTGATATATGATATTAAAAATTCATGTCTAACTTTTAGAAGTTTTTCCATAAGTATAAAATAAAAAATTCTATGTGATAAGAAAGCATAATTTAATTTGCATCCTTCTTTTTCCTTTTTTGGTATCATATAAAATAATGTTGTGTCTTGTAATCAATAGCATCTTAGATTCAATAAAATATGGTATCAAGTATAGTACCAAATATCGTATTAAATTAGCCAAATTTATTGGCTAATTTGTTGACAGGGAATTCACACAGAGGTAGAAAATTGAATGGAGTTTCCAAATGAGAAATCTTTACATATATTTGTAATTGAGTAAATGATTTATAATCTGTGATTGTATATTAATTCTACATTTACATTAACTTGAACAACTGTGCACAACATTTAATTAATGGTACCAGTACCATTCTTATTAGTCAAGTAACTTCAGTGAAAGTGTTTGCCATATAAATACCTACTTGCTCCCACATCTAAGAAATTGAAGAACACACATATGAATTTAGAATAATTTGTTTAAATGTTTATTTTAGAATTTTTACTACTAAATTGAAAGTGTAAAAGTGAAAATTTATAACATTAATGAATTAAATGTTTATTTAAAATATTTAAATTATGGTTAGGTCTATACAGTTGTGATGCGACTATGAGCTTAAGTGGGTTTGATTAGCTGCATTTATGAGGTCTGCTTTTCAAGCAACAAAGTTTCCTAAAACCTCATAGGGATTTGGATATGGAGAAGCAATTAAAGACTGACCAGAAATGAACTCAAATGAAGTTCAAAAACTCTTATGTATATTCAATCACAGTATGTATGAAAAATCACATTTAAGGCCAATATATTGTTTTGTATTTTCCCTAAGCATTATAGCATTAAGTCCTATTATAGCAATAAATTAATGAATTTAGTGGGTGATCTATCTATTTAGGGGGACAGGGAGAATCAGTGGCAAGAAGACTGCAAAAATCTGATTTCCTAAAAAAAAGCACATGATGAACTTTCCAGTGTACTAGTAATGTTGGCATCAATAATGTCTCTAAAAAAACTATTCCAAAAGAGTAAATTAACTAGTGTTGCCATCTGCAGTTAAGTTTTTGTAAAGTTTACTAAAATATGGGATCTGTCAACTTAATTGCTTGATCCTCAAGTCAATAACACTGCTGCTGCTTCTGCTACTGCTGTAGTAGTAAATGGTAAAGAGAATGGTGAAGCTGCTCCTTACTGGCATTAAAGAAAACATTAGGAGAATATCTTATTTATATATATGATTCATGACTTCTTTAAGGTAGAATAACTTTAGGATTACAGTCAACCCTCTGTATCCATGTTCCATACCCATGGGATCAAGCAACCACAGGTTGAAAATATTTTTTAAAAAAAGAAAAATTCCAGGAAGTTCAAAAAACCAAAACTTGAATTTGTTACACAGGCTACTATTTACATTATGTTTACATTGTATTTACAACTATTTACATAATCATTTACATTGATTTAGGTATTAAAAGTAATCTAGAGATGATATAAAGTATATGGGAGGAAGCGCTGTAGGTTACATGCAAATACTACATCATTTTATATAAGGAACTTGAGCATCACAAATTTTGTTATCTGTGGGGGCTCCTAGAACAAATCCCCCATGGAGACCAAAGGAGGACTACACCTGCACTTCTCTGCCTTTACACTTATATGAAGGAATCTAAAAATATACACAATCTGGAAGCTTGCAATTGTCACTGCAACCTTAGAATACCTGACACCATCTGGGCAGTGCTGAAAGTAAAAAACCACTGTACCATTCAATGTCCATGTCCTCCTACCAATAATGTGTTTCTCTTTAAACAAACAGTGAGTAGAAGGCTCGCCTACTGTCAGTGTGTTTACGTAGGGATCTTTAATGAAGGACACAAGTACGTAAGTTATAAGAAAGTTTACTTTAAAGAACAAAGTGAAGCTGAGTGGCTAATTAATATAATTAAAGACTTGGTAAATAATCTTTGATCCGTTTCATAGATATATATTGGTATTGGGAGTATATTTGCAGATTAAAGTATTGTACTTCTAATTGTTGCATAGATTTACAAATGGAAAATGTAAAGCAATCTTGTGCATCTTTATATCTCATACACAACCTAGTAGGATGTCTTTTCTAGTGACAGCCATTGAACAAATATTCATATATTAAATTGAATACCCCATTTGAATAGTACATATTTTCCCCTAAGGGCAGAAAAATATCCATGTAATTGTTTTAGACTATGTTTTGTCCACTTTTTGTTCCCAGGGGAAAGTCCAAAAGGAATTAGGATTACAACTACTTCTTGTAGTGCTTAGGACGGGCTCAGAACCCTTTCTACAATTCATATACTGTGCTTTACCTTAAGCTGATAATTGTGTATTTATAAAGATTTAAGAGCTAGTGTTTGTTTTCCAACCTTCAAATTTTCCTCATTATCAATCAATTTGAGACCCAGGAAACCACTATTTTGTGTATGATCACAAGGGGTAGTGGTGGGGTGGTGGTGGAAATCAGTAGTTTTATCCACAGTATCAAATGTTAAATGACCAAAGTACAGATCTTTAAACTTAAATACCCTTATTTCTTTCACTTCACCTCCTTCTCTTAGTCTTATCTTTAGCAAGTGTATCATCAAAGACATTTCAGAGCAACTTATCCATTCACCACACAGGATTTTAAGTTCACTCTATTTTGAGTGTTTATCTCATGCTTAGCTACCATACACAAGACAAGCATATACACATTGTTCACCCAGTGCCTTCCAATAGTAGTTGAGTTTCATACATTCCTAGCAATTTAACACCTGATGAACAAATGGAAGACTCTGTTGTGTTTATAAAAATTCACAAAATGTCTACATTTCCAGAATATGTACAGAAGCAATTAAGTATCATTCCGCTCCAGGGTCCAAATAGCAACAACTCCTCAGGTTCTGCCAAGTGCATACAGAAGCCTCTCGTGGTTCCTATTGCCAAGATCAGAGAATTTTAAGAGTGCAAATATTCCACTTAAATAATGGTACGCGAAGACTAAACCACATCTCTCCTCCACCTCCATCCCCTCTCCCTTTGTCTTTGGTGGTAGTGGATGAGGGGATCACTAACCGTGCCCTCTTTGCCTCCTCCCCAGCACAGAGCTCTCCACCGTCACGTTCCACACTGAGCTACGGTCCAGCTCTTACCTGTTGCCTTGGTTACCCTCAACCCACGAAGCCCTGTCAGGTGACTAAAATGACGGGAAAGTAAGGAGAAAGAAACAAGACCCTACAGAAGGAATGATAACCTTCCAGCCCGATGACGAAAATCCCCAACCAGTGTTCTTCTCCCAAAGCAACAAGTGACCCTCTCACAAGGGACTCTTAAAGCCACGCGGCCAGCAACTCCCGGAATCCATCTCGCCCGCGTCAACAGCACAACAGGCTGCACATAGCGCAGGTCGTAAAAAACCCTTTCCCCCAAGCATGACCAAAACAGTGGCTCTGATACGCTCCCCACACCCCTTTGAGAAAAATCTGTCACCTGAGACTTCTTTCCACCTCCAGATTTCTGAAGGTCGATGTGTTTCCTCCACCCCACCCCGTTTTTCCCCCCAAGTTTCTTGAAGGAGCAGAGAGGGTGCCTGTGTTGGGGGGTATATGAGCACGTGTGTAGAAAGGATTTATAACCCTTTGCCTCTGTTCCACGTAAATCTGTATGTGCGCTGAGCCTTACCTGTCGCGTCAAAAATGGGATCCATAATCCCTGCTGTTGGGCCAACGTTGTCATGAAGCCCTATAAAGTCATATGTATTAAAGGGCTTTGCACACTGTCAAATGCTAGACAGCTTGCGGCCGCGGGTTATCCCTGCAGGGATCCTTTCTGCTCTCGGGGGCCAAGGCAGCCCCATTTCCAACGCGGCTCTTTGCGTCCACGCCCGGATTCTTCCGCCTGGCCCCCTCCCCAAGCCGCGACCCACCACCCACGGGACAAGCTAGGGCAACCAGAGTCCGGGTGGCGAATGGCCCCCGAGGGCAGCGCTCGGCTAATGGTCGGACGCCGCCGCTCGCGCTCGCCCCTCCACTCCGGGAGGGAGATCGGAGGCGTGGGAAAGCTCAGAGAGAGGGGGTGCAGGCGCCTGGGAGCGAGAGACGGCGCCGGCGGGTATGGAGTGGACCAGAGAAGTGGAAGAAGCCGGGCAGATGGAGGCGAGGAGACAAAACCCGAAGAGTCCACGCTGGAAGTCACCAGGAGCTGACCAGAAGGAAGGAGCGAGGTAGGATAGGAAAGCGCGGCGTCCCAAAGATGCGCCGGCGCCGCACTGAAGGCTCAGGATCTGGGAGCTTAGAGCCGAGAGGACGCGGGTCCCAGACGACTGGGAGGTCGCGAGCGGAGCCCTCCCCCAATTACCTGTGCTACTTCCGCCCTGGCTGCCCCTGTCCGTGGGGAAGATGCTCGAGCATTTCTCCCACTCCACCTGGCCCGCGAAGCACAGCTCCGTGACGATATGCAGCGCCTTCTGGCACAGGCTGCTCACTCCGTCCTCCTTTTGGAAACTCATCGTTTGGCCTTGTTTCCCCCAATTAGCCGTCCTTTCCCCTTCCCGTTACCTCTGTGCTGGCCCCTCTAGCGCCGTAAACCGTAACCGGCCCTCGAGGACTTTGGCCGGAGAGCGCGCAGCTAAAAGGCGGCAATTTAGGAGCCCCATGTTGGCCCCATGGCGGGAGCGGAGGGCTCGGGAGAAGGGGGAGAGGCTGGGGCGGTAATCGGGGCGAGGCGGAGGCGGCAGCGGCGGCTGCGAGGTTTTTGCCAACTCTCACGCGGCGCGAACAAGCCCAAGCGAGCTGGAGAGAGACCCAGCATGGAGTGCGGAGGGGAGGGGGCGGGGGACGTAAAAAAACTAAAGCCCTCGACTGCTGCAGCGCTTGTGTTTCTGGCGGGTGCCTGACGGGGGCGCTTCCAATCGCAGCCTGGCGCCGGCCCGGTGACCCCCAATAGAACGCGCCGTCCCCCTTCTTTAGTACCCGGGGGAAGGGGGAGACCATGGGGGAGGGGCGGCCCGGCTCCCCTGCTGGGTCGTCCTGCGGAGGCTGGGGATGCTCTTCTAGGGGCACAGGACGGCGAGAAATCTTGGTTTTCTCTGTACCTTTTTCAGCCTCCGTACCCCAATCCCCTCTTCTCTCCAACGTGACTACGGATGTGTTCTATCCGGTTCTACTTTTCTGAAAAGTCATTACAACTGAAAACAAACTGAAAAAGTTAAATTGAAAAAACGAGTAGATGAGTAATAAAACTAGATGTCTATAGAAAGAAGACATCCCAGGAAAGCATTTTAAAAATGATTTCTAACTATGATTGTTTAGAGATAGAATATTCAACCCAAGAGGTCTTTTTATTACTAGTAGTGAAATTCACCATGAGGTGCATTTACTGATTACCCAGTTCAGTTTTTCTTTATGCATAAACAAACTGAATAGTCAAATTTTAATTTATTGCCTTTTTGATTTTTTTCTTTATTAAACTTAGGAGATCACAAAACAAAATATGTTATTTCTATTAATATTCAGTTAGGATTCTGTCCACTAATCTGGAATTGGCAATTGAGACTGCATAACCTGAACCCGTTTATCACCCTTTCAAGTGACTTAAATACTGAAAAAGACAAGCCACAGTTGTTAAAGGGGAGGAGGGTTAATTACAAATCTGTCACACACACAACTGCTTAACCTGAGGAAATGTTTTCAGGTGTTTATCTCAGTCGAGAAGATGACTGAGGGGCTTGGACTCATAATTCTCTAATGCAAATGAGTGATAATCACTAATGGAGCTAAAGCTACAAAATAATGCTAATAAACACGTGCCACAAGTTTACAGGAAATGCATTTACATTGCTTTTAAATTGTTTTCAGGCAGAGTTTGATCCCATATTATAACCTGAAGATTGATTTAACCTTTGTTAGGTAAGGATTCTTTACTTTAGAAGTGGAATATCCTGAATTTGTTCTTGTTGAGGAGGAAGAAATTTCCCCCTACCCATCTTGATTCTTCAGGCTGGTCTAAGAATTAAATTGATTTGAAACAAATCAACAGGAGAAAAAAAAATATATATAACATGTATACAGTGGGAGAGACTCAGGAAAAATGAGTAACTCACCAAAATGGCTGCAGCCCTCACCTTAAAAGCCCTCTTCAGCTAAAGGCAAAAAACGGTGTTGGGGGTAGTGGTTTGGTACCTGGAAGGGGAGGAAGGCAATTCACATGGAGATGGGAAAGCAAATGCTTGGTAAACAAGTGTGTTCTCGGCAACATGGAGACAAGAGAAATTTTAACAAAGAGACCTTGCTAGGTTCCTCCCAGTCTACACATCTAGTTCATACAATAGTTACCTATGATGATAGCTCCCTTCCTGGACAGCTCTATCTACATATTTTTAGGCAGCTAGGAGGAAGGTTGAAGCTTTCTTCCTGAGTCTTTTTGGTACTGTTGTTTTCAGCTCAAAATAATCTACATGCCAAAGAGACATTTTGGGGCAGCAGGTTTTGCTCCTGTAGAATAGATTGTTTTATTTTAAACTGTTTGACAGTTTGTGATAAATTATTTCCTCTGTAAGAACACTGGTAAAGCTTACTATAAATATTCAGCATAACATCCCAGGAGGGAGCATTTATTAGTTGAATCATTTTGACCTGATTCATAGGACAATTGGTATAACTAGGACTATTTTTATCATGAATTAAGAGAAAGTAAAATCTGCAGGCTTCATTTCCTTTTTTTTTTTTAATGCACATCGATTTGGGGATTTTTTTAGATCAGATTGACTAAAGAAATAATTTCACTGTCATTTAAAAAAATCTTGAATATCCACTATGTTTAAAGATAAGTGTTACTGAACAAGGGCTCCTGTGCCCATGTTACAGAAAGCCAAACTCTAACAGTGGGTGTTTGCAGCAAAGTAAGGACTTATTTGCAGGGCACCAAGCAAGAAGAACAGGCAGCTTATGCTCAAGTGGCTTTCAGGCAAGGGTTTTTAAAGACAGTGTTAGGAAAGAAGGTCATATGTTTTGTGATCAGCTTGTGGACATTCTTCTGATTGGTTGATGGTGAGGTAATAGGCTGATGTTTTGGAAACCTCAACCTTCTGGTTCCAACCAGTCTGGGGCCTACATGCTTGTGGTGAGCATGTAGTCACCATCCTCCACCTTGGTGGGGGGGGGGGTGTCTTAGTTTCTACAGAATAACTCAAAGATACACATCAGATTGTATATCTATCTTCAGGAGGAACTAGCAGTCCTGTGACTCTATTGTCCTAATCATTAACTGCTTGAGCCTTCTCTTTGGAACTCAGTGAAGACCTTGAAGACTAATGCCTTTTTTTTTACAATCAAGAAATTGGGGGCAGAGAGGAGATTCTGTACTCAGGAAGGCCCCTCAGGGTCCTGCTGTAACAGATTTTAGTAAGGCCCTTTCCAATTGTCCTTGCCCTCCAGTCCTCCACACTCTAGACAGACCCATATGAAACAACTTGTAATGTAATGCTGTGTTTTCATATTTACTATATGAGCTCTTGTGTGGGATGACCAAATCAGTGATTTTATACTACTTACTTGCTTATGTGGGGTAAGGCAGAATGTCTCTCTAATGACCCTCTTATGTTTGATTTCAGTGTTAAATATTATTAAGTAAGCAAATTCTGAAAATAACTTTCCTGGTATTTGTTTATGCTGTTCCTACTATTTGGTTGTTTATTACTATTCCTACTGCTGTGTTTCCACAACAAGCAGAGTTAATTTCACTTGGATATTCATTTTTCTGAATTCATTTTTCTGAAATATTTTTGATTTCTTCTAAAATTAATACCATAAGGATTTGATTTATTTTAGGCCATCTAGAGATGGCATCTTTAGGCCATCTCACAGTTCATTAACAGGTGGGTCAAGTCAGGATTTTATGTCACTTATTAAAGCTCAGGTAAGAGTTTTGGGAAAGTAGAAACTACAGTGAAAGTCATTTTTTTTTTTCAATGATTAAGGATAAGATGACAAGAATTTAAACTCACAGTCTTTAAATTTCTTTGCCAACTATTTTAATAAGAGCCTAATAAACCATGCAATACAGATTTTCATATACTTCCTCACCAACACTCTGAAGGAGTTGCTAAAGTAGTAAGGAACGGGAGAACAGGTTAGGCTGACACTGAACACCATTTGCTGTGCTAATGTGAGACATTGATAGTCAAAAAGTACAGGCTGTAAGGGTCTTTGTCACAGTTTCATTCTGAGTGACCTTTGCATTAAGTAGAGGAGGAATTGGTTTGGCGGGGAAGATCCTATGAGAATTCCTGTGTAAGCTAAACTAGCCTCTTGAGTGGTAATTTTGGACATTCAGTACTCCCTGATATCCCTGCTTGCTCAATGCTTTTCCAATTCTTTCTTTTTCCTCTTCCCATACCCCTTTCAAAATATGGAGGAGAGGGAGTTAACTTCTTAGGTAGAGATCTACCTGAGGTAAGGGGAACTTGTGAATCATTCCTGAAACTATCGTCGACTGAAAAAAAAAAAGCACAACCTAGAAGTTGAGAGTTACGTTTTATTTGGTGGATTTTCTGAGGAATTCAAGCCCAAGCCTGGGAGACAGGACTCTTAGATCACTCTGAGGGACCACTCCAAAAAGGTAAGGGAGGATTCAGGATATATGGGAGTTTTTGCAACAAAAACCAGGTAGTCTGAACATAAAAAGATTACTGTTAAAGAAAACCAGATAGCTTAAGTTAAGGAATTTAGCACTTTTCTATATATGGGAAGATGCAAGAGTCTGGGCTCATTGAAATCATTCCTTTGATATGCACCTTAACTATGTGGGTCCAATATCCTGTGCTTTCCCATCCTGAGTCTCCTCAGGGTGCACCTTTGCAAGGATTGCTGCAGTGATTGACTGCTTAATGGCAGGCATTCTGTTTCTATCCTGAGTTCCCTCAAAGGCTCACCTTTGGGGTGGCTGCAGTGTGATGGCTTGATGGCTGCAACACCCTTTGTTTACTGATATGGCAGTCAACATTTTTTTTCATTCAAATAATTTCAAATATTACTTGACCCCAAAGACAGGAAGTAAGAGAGTGAGCAAATATCAAAACAGCTGAGCTCACTCTGAAAATGAAGATCAGAGGCAAATATTACATTTTAATTTACTTAAATCTTTACCACATTCCTTTTCTGTGTTCTATAGTAGCTCAGGTTCATAAGGGCCCAATTCTAACTTCCTGTACGTGCTTGAGCCTTTTCTATATTTCTTAATTTGGAGAATGGCATTGTCATTCACACCCAAGTGGTGATGATGATGACCAGATTTCTGGCTTGCAGGCATGGGTATTGCTGTTGAGAAGTCCTATTCTATTCTGGCTCCTATTCTATTTAAATCAATCTGATTCATCACTCTGGAAGATTTGGTGTCTTCTCTTTTCCATTGTGTTCACGTTTTCATTTATCCTGACAGATATTCAGTGAACATTTCAGAGACTCAATTTTGAGAAATTCTATTGATTTATTCCTTTGATAATCCTTTGCTTTCTATTTTTCTATTTCTTTCTATTTCTTGCATCTGTCTAGAACTCCTTTATGTTGGATTTCGGACCACCAGGATTGAATCTTTTATTTTGTTATTCTTCTGCTTTCCATCTCTACCACCCCCTACTCTTTGCAGTTGAAATTTTGGGAAATTTCCTTGACTTTCTTTTCTTTCTTTTTTTTTTTTTGCGATACGCAGGCCTCTCACTGTTGTGGCCTATCCCATTGCGGAGCACAGGCTCCGGACACACAGGCTCAGCGGCCATGGCTCACGGGACCAGCCGCTCTGCAGCATGTGGGATCTTCCCGGACCGGGGCACAAACCCGTGTCCCCTGCATCAGCAGGCGGACTCTCAACCACTGCGCCACCAGGGAAGCCCTATTTTCTTTTTTTTAAAAGAAAATTGAAGTATAGTTGATTTACAATGTTATGTTAGTTTCCGGTGTACAACAAAGTGATTCAGATATATGTATGTGTATATATATATTCTTTTTCATATTCTTTTCTATTATAGGTTATTACAAGTTATTAAATGTAGTTCCCTGTAGTATATGGTAGGACCTTGTTGTTTATATATTTTATATACAGTAGTTCATATCTGCAAATCCCAAACTCCTAATTTATCCTCCCCCTTTCCTGTTTGGTAACCATAAATTTGTTTTCTATATCTGTGAGTCTGATTCTGTTTTTTTTTTTTTTTTTTTTTTTTTTTGTGGTACACGAGTCTCTCACCGCTGTGGCCTCTCCCATTGCGGAGCACAGGCTCCGGACGCGCAGGCTCAGCGGCCATGGCTCACGGGCCCAGCCGCTCCGCGGCATGTGGATCCTCCCAGACCGGGGCACGAACCCGTGTCCGCCGCATCGGCAGGCAGACTCTCAATCACTGCGCCACCAGGGAAGCCCTGATTCTGTTTTATAAATAAGTTCATTTGTATCATACTTTAGATTCCACATATAAGTGATATCATATGAAGTTTGTCTTTCTCTGTCTGATTTACTTCATTTAGTATGATAATCTCTAGGTCCACCCATGTGGCTGAAAATGGCATTATCTGATTCTTTTTTTATCGCTGAGTAGTAGTCTATTGTAGACATGTACCACATCTTCTTTATCCATTCATCTGTTGATGGACATTTGGGTTACTTCCATGTCCTGGCTATTGTAAATAGTGCTGCTATGAACATTGCGGTGCTTGTATTTTTTGAATTAGAGATTTATCTGGATATATGCCCAGGATTGGGATTGCTTGATCATATGGTAACTATTTTTAATTTTTTAAGGAACCTTCATACTGTTCTCCATAGAGGCTGCACCAATTTACATTCCCACCAACAGTGTAGGAGGGTTTTTTTTTCTTCACACCCTCTCCAGCATTTATTATTTGTAGACTTTTTGATGATGGACATTCTTAACTATGTGGGGTGATAACTCATTGTAATTTTGATTTGCATTTCTCTGGTAATTAGTGATATTGAGCATCTTTTCATGTGCCTATTGGCTATCTGTACGCTTGACTTTCTTTTATGAACTTTCTATTAAATTTCTACAATTTCAGCTATTATAGTTTTAAGATATGCATACTTTTTTTTTTTTTACACAAACCTCCAACATTCAGTGGAAGGGCGATTTGGGAAACACGTATCTTTATTTTATTTATTTATTTGGTTGTGTTGGGTCTTCGTTGTTGCGCGTGGGCTTTCTCTAGCTGCATCGAGCGGGGGCTACTCCTCGTTGCCATGCGCAGGCTTCTCATTGCAGTGGTTTCTCTTGTTGTGGAGCTCGGGCTTTAGGCGCGCAGGCTTCAGTAGTTGTGGCATACGTGCTCAGTAATTGTGGCTTGCGGGCTCTAGCATGCAGGCTCCGTAGTTGTGGCGCGTGGGCTTAGTTGCTCCGTGGCATGTGGGATCCTCCTGGACCAGGGATCGAACCCATGTCCCCTGCATTGGCAGGTGGATTCTTAACCACTGCGCCACCAGGGAAGGCCCCATACTTTTTACTGATTGTTTTTGTTTCTTATTTCATGGACATATAGTCTGTACTTTTCTTCGGACCATGTTAACTGTTATATTTAACTTTCTTTCACTGCTTCTGTCTTGTGTCTTTTCCCTCTGAATAACTTCTTTTTGCTCTAGTTTTATTGAGATATAATTGATATATAACATTGAATAAGTTTAAGATGTACAACATAATGATTTACGTGTACATTGTGAAATGATCACCACATTTTAGTGTATCATGAACTATAGCAATTTAAGTATTAAAATACCAAAAGTGTGGATTAAAGAATACCATTCCCTCAATAGAAAAGAGAAAAAAGAAAACTACAAATAGGGATTTGGACTTCGAGCTGTGCTTTCATTTTGTGAAACTGGTATGTCAATAAACCAAAATTCATGCAGATCAAATGAGAGACCTAGAATTATCCATTAATTATTTGCAAAACAATGGCTTGTCATCTATTACACTCTCATTTTAGTAAATGATCATCCAGGGGTTCTTCCATCCAAAAATTTTACTACCTCTGAAATTTATTTGTTCTGTCACTAGAGAACTCTGACTAACGCACTCTTTTAATCTCATCTCAGGTGGTCTGTCTCCTAATCTTGATGAGCTACTCTGGTCCCTTTAATCTTGCCTAAGGTGGTTTCTTGGCTGCTCCTCTCTTGATTAGCATCTGCTTGAATCTGCCCTTTGGAACTCAGGGAAAGTCATGGAGGCTGGAGTCTTGCCTACAAAGAAATGGGGACCAAAAAGGCCTCCATGCCGAGGAGCCCCACAGGGCCCCACTTGGTTTCATTACCCCCTTTTCTTTGATACTCCTCAATCTTGAGGAGAACAGATGTTGGACAAGAAAGGAAACAGTCATTTTGCATAATAGAGATGTTAATCATAAACTCGGCAGAGGAAGTTGGTTTTAGGGGGACTTGATTTTAATCCCCATTTCAGTTTTATCTTTCCCAAATCTTTGAGGGAATGGGGTGATGACTGCTGTGACTACTTCCTGCTGAGATGCGGTGTAGTCCTGCCTAAATTTGGAGGAATAGATACTGAATTAGAAATATTTGAGTTCCAAGTCCCAGATCTAAGTCTTATATGATTAAGATCTCAGTCCCTTAGGAATAAGCCTGAAACCTAGTCCAGGCTTGGCACTTTGGAGAGACTTAGAGCCAGTTGTTTTCAAACCATTCCCTGTATGGGGAAAACCCATTAAGGCAATCCTGAAGACCTGGAAATAGGAAGCTGACCACATATCTAGCAGTTAAAATTATTGAAAGAATCAGTATATGAATCTATAGTTTTGTAGTAAAAGGTATGAGAAAGGATAAGAAAACAGAACTTTCATTCCATTTGTCAAAACAAACAATTTCACAAAGGGTGAGATGTCTGCTTCTTGGGAGTCTGCTCACTGGCTGTAGGCAGGCTTGGCTGGTTCGTCTCTGGTAATCTTCTTACTCCAGTGTGATGTACCCACAGTTTTACTCCATGCAATTTTAGAGAAGCTTGACTAGTAATAAGAACATCATAGAGTCCCTTCCATTTTTCTTCAAGCTGCTGCTCAGGTCATTGCTTTTTTTCACACTTTCAGCAGCATCTTTTCTGCCAGCTTTGGAGGGATGTAAGGAAGTTTCCAGGTGAGGGGAGACCCAGATTCTGGCAGAGGTCACAACATAAGATGCTATCTTTTCTGCTTCCCCAAAATAATTTCTTGGAGGAGGAGGTCTAGGGTGGTCCAGGCAGGAGGAAGAGAGGAACATCCTCAAGGCAAAAGTGCAGCTGCTAGGGCTGTCCCTCTTCCATCATCTATTCCAACCTCAGAGTCCAGCTGCTGGAGTGTTGGACAGGGTATGATTGGGGCTCAGCCTTTCCAGGCAAGGGTCCAAGGTGATCTGGCCTTCAGGGACACCCCTGGAACCATCCCCAAGTTGGTCCCTTCATGGTTGCCAAAACCGTTACCCAAAGCTCAGCCTCTCTGTACACTGGTGCCAAATCAAATCTTGGAGACAGAGTTTTGGGTGAAGTAGAAAAAGATAGCTTTATTGTTTTGCCAGGCAAAGGGAGACACACAGGGCTTCTGCCTGTAAAACTATGTGTCCCTGAATAACTTTTGTTTGTTTGTTTGTTTATTTGTTGTTTTTCATGTTGTGGGATTTTCTCAGGTGTCTGCTGATAAAAATGACTAGATGTAAATGCTCTCTATTTCTATTTAAGAACACTATAATATGGAGTTGAAATGCATTAATAAGGCTTACAACCAGTGAGCTTCACTGAAGGATGATTCAGCGTACTTTTGAAGTGGAGCATCCCAAAATATCAGAGAAGGACTATCTAATCTTTCATTAGAGATGTGGGATAATAATTAAAGTCTGTCTGCTTTTACTTAACCCTCCTTTTTCTCGTGCCTCAATCTGCCCTCTTGAAATCCTATTGTCTTGTTTCTGGAGCCTTTCTATCTCCAGGGAAAAACACTTTTATTTGCAAGATTGGAGAAGTGTAATCACCTGACCATAAGAATTTTATGGGTGCAGACTTGAGCCTCAAGACACTTAGAGAATTACACTAACTCCTAACCCCACCTTTTTTAGCCTTTCACCCTACCCCCAACTTCTGCAGAATCAGTACAAGTATCTTCATATTTGCATTTTTTCTGAGGCTCTGTGAGGTGGTGCACTAACTTCTCATTTTTTATCTGCCTCTAGAGGTTTAATCTCCCTCTACTCAGGAAGGCAGTTACTACTCCACCTTCTTCTATCTTGTAAAGCTATTGACATTTTTTGTCAACTCCTGTGTCCTCTCCTATTCTTTTTGTCCTATTGGATTTATAGCCTTTCATTGCTGTATTGTCATTTCAGTGTCATTTCAAGAGGGGCAGGAAAACACATCTTCAATCCATCATGTTTAACTGTTTAAAAGGAAAGTTCTGATTATGTCATCCCATTGCCTTCCCATTGTGCTTTAGATATATAGAATACCTTGCATATGGCCTGTAAAGCCCTACCTGACTTGACCTCTGCCTATTTTCTTTGTTCTCTACTGAATTCTTTGACTTTGTGCTTTCTTTTTATTCTCTATGTCATAATTTAAATTGAATAATTAATTTGATATAAACTCTAGTACATAGAGAACTTTTCTTCATTCATTACTGCTCTTTTCCAATTGCCTTGTGCTGTGCCAGCAGTAACAGTCATTTGATAAATATGAATGAATGAATAACTTAATGTATGTCATTTGTTAGCCCTATTGCCTTCTTTCTAGTTATCAGAAATAAAAGTCTTTAATTACCTGTTTCAGAAATACCACAGTAGAAAAGGTATTCCATGCAAATGGAAACAACAAGAAAGGTGGGGTAGCAATACTTATATCAGACAAAATAGACTTTAAAATAAGACTTTAACCAGCGACAAAGAATGACATTACATAGTGATAATGGGATTGAACCAATAAGAAGATTTGATAATTGTAAATATATATGCACCCAACAGAGGAACACCTAAATATACAAAGCAAATATTAACAGACATAGGGAGAAAATGACAGTAACACAATAGGAGACGTCAACACCCCACTTACATCAATACAGATCATCCAAACAAAAAATCAATAAGGAAACACTGGCCTTAAACAATACATTACACAAGATGGAATATATATATATAGAGAGAGACAGAGAGAGACAGAGACAGAAGACACAGAGAGACAGAGACAGAGAGAGGAGAATATTCCATCCAAAAGCAGCAGAATACACATTCTTTTCAAGTGCACATGGAGCATTCTCCAGGATACACGACATGGTAGGCCATAAAACAAGTCTCAGTAAACTTAAGAAGACTGAAATCATATCAAGCATCCTTTCTGATCAAAACACTATGAGACTAGAAATAAACTACAAAAAAAAAACAACTGCACAAAACACAAACATGGAGGCTAAACAATATGCTACTAAACAACCAATGGATCACTGAAGAAAACAAAGAGGAAATAAAAAAATACTTGGAGACAAATGAAAAAGAAAACATAATGATCCAAAATCTATGGGACCCAGCAAAACAGTTCTAAGAGGGAAGTTTATAGTAATAAAAACCTATATCAGGAAACTAGAAAAATCTCAAATAAATAACCTGACCTTAAACCTAAAGGGACTAGAAAAAGAGGAACAAACATAACCCAAAATTAGTAGAAGGAAAGAAATTATAAAGATGACAGAAGAAATAAATGAAGTAGAGACTAAAAAAAAAAAAGAATAAAAAAAGATCAGTGAAACTGAGAGTTGGTTCTTTGAAAAAAAATAAACAAAATTGATAGACCTTTATCAGGACTCATCAATAAAAAAGAGAGAGCGCAAATCAATAAAATCATAAATGAAAAAGAAGTTATAACCATGACCACAAAAATACAAAGATCATAAGAGATTACTGTGATCAATTATACACCAATAAAATGGACAACCAAAAAGAAATGGACAAATTTCAAGAAATGTACAATAGCCCAAAACTGAATCAGGAGAAATAGAAAATATGAACTGACCAATGGCCAGTAATGAAATTGAATTGGTAATCAAAAAAAACTTCCAACTAATAAAAGTCCAGGACCTGATGGCCACACAGATGAATTCTACCAAACATTTAGAGAAAAGTTAACACCTAACCTCAAACTATTTCAAAAAATTGCAGAGGAAAGAATGCTTCCACACTCATTTTATGAGGACAGCACCATCCCAATATCAAAACCAGACAAGGATGTCACACAAAAAAGAAAATTACAGGCAAATATCACTGGTTAACCTAAATGCAACAATCCTCAACAAAATATAAGCAAACCAAATTCATCAATACATTAAAAGGATGATACAACATGATCAAATGGGATTTATCCCAGGGATGCAAGAATGGTTTCATATATGCAAATCATTCGATGTGATATACACTATTGACAAACTGAAGAATAAGAATTGTATGATAATCTCAATAGTTGCAGAAAAAGCTTTTGACAAAATTAAACATTTGTGATAATAACTCTCAACAAAGTGGATATAGAGTGAACATACCTCAACATAATAAAGGCCATATACAATAAGCCCACAGTTAACATTATATCTGATGGTAAAAAGTTGAAAGCATTTCCTCTAAGATAGGAAGAACACAAGAATGCTTACACTTTTATTCAACATAGTATTGGAAATCCTAGCCACAGCAGTCAGACAATAAAATGAAATTAAAAGAATCCAAATGAAAGGAAAAAGTAAAACTCTCAGTGTTTGCAGGTGACGTGATACTATGCATAGAAATCCTAAAGAAATCATTAAAAAAAACTACTAACACTCATCAATGAATTCAGTGAAGTTGCAGGATACAAATTTAATATAGAGAAATCTACACACTAACAATGAACTATCAGAAAGAGAAATTAAGAAAATAATCCCATTTACAATCTTATTAAAAAGAATAAATCTAAGTAGGGAGGTAAAATACCTGTACTTGGAAAACTATAAGAAACTGATGAAAGAAATGAAAGGTGATGCAGGTGGAAGGATATGTCGTGCTCATGGATTAGAAAAAATGTTGTTAAAATGACCATGCTACCCAAAGCAATCTACAGATTCAGTGCAATCCATATCAAAATACCAAGGACATTTTTCACAGAACTAGAAAAAATAATCTAAAATTTGTGTGGAAACACAAAAGACCCCAGGTAATCAAAACAATCTTAAGAAAGGAGAACAAAACAGGAAGTATAATGCTCCCTGAGTTCAAAATATACTACAAAGCTGTAGCCATCAAAACAGTACTGGCACAAAAACAGCCACATAGATCAATGGAACTGAATAGAGAGCTCAGAAATGAACCCAAAGTTATATGGGCAACTAATCTATGACAAAGTAGTCAAGAATATACAGTGGGGAAAAGACAGGCTCTTCGATACATGATATTGGGAAAACTGGACAGCTACTTGTGAAAGAATCAAACTTTTGCACACCATATACAAACATAAACTCAAAATGGATTAAAGATTTAAATGTAAGACCTGAAATGTAGGCAGTATGCTCTTTAACATTGGTCTTAGCAATATTTGTATGGCTGTGTCTCCTCAGGCAAGGGAAACAATAGGGAAAATAAGCAAATCGGACTACATCAAACTTAAAAGCTCTTGCACAATGAAGAAAACAATCAACAAAATGGAAAGACCACCTGCTGAATGGGAGAAGATGCTTGCAAATGATATATCCAACAAGGGTTTAATATCCAAGATATACAAAGAAGTCATACAACTTAACGTCAAAAAAAAAAACACAAAACAATTTAAAAAATGGGCAGAATATCCACATAGACATTTTTCCAAAGAGGACAGACAGATGGCCAATAAACGCATAAAAAGCTGCTCAACATCACTAATCAGAGAAATTCAAATCAAAACCACAGTAAGATATCCCCTCACACCTGTTAGAATGGTATTATAAATAAATAAACAAACAAATGAATAAATAAGTTGGTGAGGATGTAGAGGAAAGGAAACCCTGTGCACTGCTGGTAGGAATGTAAATTGGTGCAGCCACTATGGAAAACAGTGTGGAGGTTTCACAAAAAAATTAAAAATAGAGCTAAAGAAAATTAAATAGAACTATTTTTATGATCTAGCAAATCCTCTCCTGGGTATTTATCTAAAGAAAATGAAAATACTAATTAGAAAAGATATATACACCCCTGTGCATTGCACATTATTTACAATAGCCAAGATATGGGAGCAACCTAAGTGCACATCAATAAATGAATATATATATATAGTTATGTTACTTAGCCATGAAAAATAATGAAATCTTGCCATTTGCAACAACATAGATGGACCTAGATGGTAGTATACTAAGTATAATAAGTCAGACTCAGAAAGACAAATACTGTATGATTTCACTTATATGTGGAATCTAAAAAACAAAACCAATGAACAAGCATAACTAAACAGAAACAGAACTACAGTTAGAAGAAACATTGGTTGCCAGAGGGGAGGGGTATGGAGAAAGGAGAGAAATAGGTGAGGGAGATCAAGAGGTACAAACTTTCAGTTACCAGAAAAATGAGTGACAGGTATGAAATGTACAGTGTGGGGAATATAATCAATAATTATGTAATATCTTTGTATGGTGACATATGACAACTAGACTTATTATGTTGATCATTTAAAAATGTACAGAAATATTGAATCACTACGTTATGGGCTAGGAACAAACATAGTGTTGAAGGTCAATTACAATTCAGAAACAAAGTGTAACCAACTAACTAACTCATAGAAAAAAAGCAGATTTGTGGCTAGCAGAGGCAGAGGGTGAGGGGAAGAGGTGTTGGAGGAAGGCAGTCGGAAAGTGCAAACTTCCAGTTACAAGATAAATAAGTACTAAGGATGTACTGTATGATAAAGATAATTAATACTGCTGTAAGTTATAAATGAAAGCTATTTAGAGAGTAAATTCTAGGGTTCTCAACATAAGGAAAAACATACATGTTTTTCTATTTCTTTAATTCTGTATCTATATGAGATGATGGAAGTTCACTAAACCAATTGTGGTGATTATTTCATCATGTATGTAAGTCAAATCATTATGTCATACACTTTAAACTTACACAATGCTGTATGGCAATTACATATCAATAAAACTGGAAGAAAAAAGAAATGAAACACCAGAGTATAGCAGAAACTAATAAACTGTTATATTCCCAGGGAAGTTGAGAGAATAGGTGTTAGAAGAAAGAGCATGTGATAGTAGTGGAATATGTCCTTTGAGAAGAAAGAAGGTGGTCACTTGCATTTTAGGAACAATTCTAACTTTTGAGCACCTGCTTTGTGTCAAGACTTTTATACATTTTATTTTTTAATTTAATAGTAATGTTAATTAAATAAATTAATAATTTATAAATAAATAAAATGAAACACTTTGTAAGCAAATAGTAACTCATATATTAACTCATTTAGAACAGTGACAGGCATAGTTTAATCTTTTCACATATATTAACTTAATTCTCACAACAAACTTATGAGATAGGTGCTATTTCCCACTTTACAGATGAGAAAGCTGAGCCACAGAGAGTTAAAGTTGCCTTCCTTAAGCGATATAGCCATTAGTAGTTGAACCTAGATTTGGAGTAAGTCCTTAAGGTTGCAGAATTTCGGTTCTTAACTACTGCAGTATGCTGCTGCTTCTCACCTATCCTCATGAGATGCTTATGGGGTAGGAAAATGAGATTAAAAGACTATTAAACGAGGCAGGTGTATTGATAAAAGCATATAATGATAAAAGTATGACCTTTCTCTACCTCTCCATTCACATTAGCAACCAATACTACCCCCAATAGTTATACAATTTAAGAACTTATTATACATCTTGTCACATTCTTCTCCTCTCTCATATGATTTAATAAGTATATGGATAGACATGTATAAACAGATGTTCTAGCATTGTCTATTACCCAGAAAGGTAGAGTTCTTACCCAACTGTAATTAATGAAAATTCCTTCACTTCAACTGGGTAGCTTTAATTTTAAGTGACAATAAATTTTTCAATGTGATGATATACCATAATTTATTCAGCAATTTCCCTACTGATGGAAATTCACTTTACTTTTAGTTATTCGTCACTATGGATCCCTCTATAATGCAGTGACACATATTGTAGCAGTGCGTGGTGTATGTTGCAGTGAACTTCCTAGATCCTTACATACTGAAAATTTCATTTATATTAGCTAGGTTCCCAAAGAAGAGAATTCTGCTATATGAAATCACATTTAAAATCACATTTCTACCAGAAACATATAAGAATATAATTTTCTTTGCATCTCTTGCTTACAAAAATAGAGGTTACTACTTTAAAATTCTTGCCATTAATTTGAGTGTATTTCAAAGACTGATATGGTCATTTTTGTAAATTTTTATATCATGTGTGTATAAATGAATTTAAATTTAAGTGTAAAACATTTTTATTTAAAAAAGGGATGTAGGAGTAGCCATTAATTATCTTTTAAATTAGTGATCTCAAAGCTTAGCATGAATCAGAATCATCTGCAGTGTTCGTTAAAACACAAACCCTGGCCCACACTCTCAGAGTTTCTGAATCAGTAGGTCTGAGGTGGGGGTATAAAAATTTGCATTTCTAAGTTCCTGCTGGTCCAGGGACCACATTTGGAAAACCGTTGTTCTTTGTGCCCTCTTTAAAACCAAGAATTATTTCTAAGACTTTATACCAGAAGTAAGCCCCCGAATAGTCCCACCTAATTAATAGTCAAGTAACTACAAAATTTAGTAATATGATAATCTTTTATAAAGAGTGATAAGACCCAATGTAGGCCAGATTTGGGGGAGGAATGGGTAATTGTGTACACTGCTAGTAAGAAGATAAATTGATATATATTTCTCTAAAATTAGTATTGCATACTTTACTTAGAAATTCACTTCTAAAGGTTTATCCTAAGGAAAATATTATAAATGTGTTCACTGATTTAGCAACAAAAATATTTATTGAAACATTGTTTGTAATATTAAAAATGTTGGAACTGTCTGCATTTCTAAATAGGGGATTTATTAGATCAATTGTGGTATATCCATAAAATTGAATATGACTCAGCTATTCAATAAAAAAATAATCAGATTATAGAGATGCACAAACTTACTGATTTATAAATATTAAGAAAAAGCAACAAATGCTCACAGTGGTTATGTCAGATGGGCTTAGCAGCTATGATGGCTGGTGCTCAACACCTCTTCCAACCTCTTCTCAGATGCTTTCCTATTCTGTAGAGACTAGAAAGTTAGAAATTCCATTCCTTAGGCTCCATTGCAGCTTGGGCTCTGTATCTGTTTAACACCCACAAACCCCATGTTATTGCAGGAAACTTGGAAGGTGCAAGTGAGGCAGTAGATATACTTTTGTTACTTTCATTTCTTCTCACAAGCATAGTCATAGAATCATTTGATTTTTTGCTACATCATCAAAGGGGTCCCAATGTTGAGTCACTTGTAATGTGATTGTCAAGAAGCTGACCATGGGACATCCATTTTGCCGTTGAGTAGTATAGAATGCACAGAGTAGATTGTGGAACAGTTTCCCAGTCCTGGTAGTGATGGCATTATTTTGAATTCTAACTTCTAATCATTTAAGAATCAGTAATTCCCTGTGGTATGGCTCCGGCATTCTTTCTGACAGCACAACCTAGAATCTGTCTCTTTACTCTTTACAATAATTCTGTAAGCCATTTAGTATTTAGTAAAATCTCTTTTGGTTTAGAGTGGTGGAAAAGATTCTGTTCTCAAAAAAAAAAAAAAAAGATTCTGTTCTCTGTAATTGAACACTGAGCACTGATAAGATTAGATAGTTTCATTCTGTATTATCTAATTATTTAACAACCATGTATTACTATTGAATATGAAAAGGCTATTTATATAATAATAATAATATTGTTTAGAATGAACCTAAAGTTTACAAAGGGGCTTATTTTAAAATTACAATAATAGGGGCTTCCCTGGTGGTGCAGTGTTTAAAGGTCCGTCTGCCGATGCAGGGGACGTGGGTTCGTGCCTCGGTCCGGGAGGATCCCACATGCCGCGGAGCGGCTGGGCCCATGGGCCATGGCCTCTGGGCCTGCGTGTCCGGAGCCTGTGCTCCGCAACGGGGGAGGCCACAGCAGTGAGAGGCCCGCGATCCGCAGGGAAAAAGAGAAGAAAACACCAAAACATAAAGTTACAGTAATATTTTGAACAAAGTATGATAGTTGAGTAGTTAAGAGTTTGGGCTTTAGAGGCAACCTAAATTTAAATCCCAGCACTGCCACTTCCTCCTTTAGCATTCTTGATCAATAAAGCTTCTAAAATCTCAGAATCATTTGCTATAAACCTGAGGATTATAATACTTTATCTATGATGTGACGATTAAATGAGATAATGTATGTAAAGCTGAGATCCCAATGCTTAATATTTTACAGGAATTAAATAAATGGTGGCAGTCTTGCTGTCTCCCTTAAACTTTCATAGAGTTCACATTTTTCCATCCTGATTGTAAGAACATCCAAGCATCTCTTTTTATCAATGCTTTGCTTTGAACTTCATCTTATTATACAGCATCAAAATAAATTTAGATAAATATCCTACTATCATTTAAATTAGATGCAAGAAACATGAAAATATTAAATGAAAATGATTTCTCCATGTGAGCCTATATTTCATTATCATTGACATTATTTAAGAAAACAAATTCTACTTTATAGTTAAGTGGTTTTAGAATTCTTTCAGCTCACCGATTGTTTCAAGGTGAAACAAGTGCTGACCTGGTGTTCAAAATACAGCAACACATCAATATCTGATAATTAAGAAATTATTGTTTCCTTGCATTCACATGCATAACCCTTAGTAGCATTAATAGTGAATGAGAACACAATGAATTTCTTAGGAATTTAAAATAGGAACAGCTTCCAAGTTGTTTTTACTCAAGTATCTGGAGTACATAGGGCAAATATTACCTTTAAATATACACCCAAATATTGTGTGATTACAGATAGAACTCTGAAACTGTCAACAAGCTTGAAGCACCTTGTCTAGTAGAGCTATTTGTTTCTGCTAATGTAGTTGCAATCACTTTATTCTTTTACAGTGTTCAGTTGCCTAGAGAGAGGAATGTAATATGTGCCCACTGCATAAACAAATAGAAAACCACCTTTTATGAGGTTCAATCTTATCACCTTGTTTTTTTTTCTTTTCTTTTCTTTATTATTATTATTGTTATTATTATTATTTGGCTGTGTTGGGTCTTTGTTGCTGTGCACAGGCTTTCTCTCACTGCGGCAAGTGGGGGCTACTCTTCCTTGAGGTGCACAGGCTTCTCATTGAGGTGGTTTCTCTTGTTGCAGAGCATGGGTTCTAGCATGTGGGCTTCAGTAGTTGCAGCTCATGGGCTCAGTAGTTGTGGCACACAGCCTCAGTAGTTGCAGTGCATGGGCTTAATGGCACACAGGCTTAGTTGCCCCATGGCATGTGGGATCTTCCTGGACCAGGGATTGAACCTGTGTCCCCTGAATTGGCAGGCAGATTCTTAACCACTGCACCACCAGGGAAGTCCCTCACCTTGTTTTTATTAGTATATACACTAACAAACTGAGATGATATTAGTAAGTTTTAATTATGAATAAATGATAATATATATTATATATATACTTTTGTTACTCCCACCATTTCTTCTCATGTTACTTTGAATGTGTAATTCCTGTATTCTTAAGTGATGCTCATGAGGATTATTTCTTGAGAAAACATGTGCTCCTGAGTTGTAGGTAACTATCTAAGATTCTTTTCTGCTTTAACTAAAGAGAATGAGATTAGGAATGCCTCCTTAAAACCTCTTCTTTTAAATAAGAGCTTGTCACTAATTTGAGAGAAAACTTGTTAATAAGTACAAGAACTATGTTCGTTCATTTATTCACTCATTCAGTATCTATTTATTGAGACCTACTATGCAATAGTCTGAGTGCTGGAGATACAGCAGTGAACAAAATAAACAACAGATATAAATGATGCAGCCCCTTTGGAAAACATTTTGAAAGCTCCTAAAAGTGTTTAACATTGGGTTACCATATGACCATAAATTCCATTCCTAGGAATACACCACCAAAGAACTGAAAACATATGTTCACACACAAAAATTGTATATTGATATTCATAGCATCATTATTCCTAGTAGCCAAAAAGTGGTAACATCCATCAACTGATGAATGGATAAACAAATGTGGTATATCCTTATAGCATAAACAAAACTGGAATTGACTCTAAAAATTTATTACAAAATAAGTTCTCTTCTTCAGTTAATTTCTCATTTTTAACTGAAATGAAATGTAGAGGGGAAAAATTATCTGGTATGTTAGTCTGTGCAGTGTAACAACACTGTTCCTCAGGTGGGTTTCTTACATCTTCTGGGGAGAAGTATGATTCTTTAGGGGAGAATTTAGTTGTTTACAATCACTTGTAGCCTAAAAAATTTAAGATGTTCAGTCTTGGTTTAACCCATTCATGATTATATTAAAAGAAAATGATAAATCCCTTTAAAATTTTTTATAATTTTTATATAATTAAAAATTTCTTAGATACTATAATACTATATGCTTGACTTCCAATAAAATGTACTAGAATACATAGAATAAGATCCCTTTAAAAGACATTTGCTTAAGAAATTTTACTACTTTTTAAATTCTACTAAGTAGATTTTGAGGAAACATAAAGACAATTGTTAAAAGGACAAGCTTGGGAAATAATTTGATTATATTATAGAATTCAAAGGTTTAGCAAAGCTTGTCAATAGTCTAGATCCCATAGAGAATATCTTCATAAGTAAGTTGTAAATACAAGTAAGAGAATTATTTCCATTTGTAATTCATGTATTTTGTCTTAATAGTCTGTTATTTGTTTTGTATAAATCATATAAAAAATACATTACAAGAGTGACAACATGGAAAATGGCAAAGCAGGGAGCTCACTCTACTGGAACAATCATTAAGCTGGCAAAACTGACAAAGAGAATTGGAGCAAGGTGGCATAATAGAAGTATATGGAGCTCACTGCCCCCCTTAAAAACATCAAAAATACATCTATGTGTGGAAAAGTTCTCACAGGGAACGAACTGGAAACTGGCAGAAGCATACCTATGCAAACAAAGCTCAAAAAAGACTTCCACATAACCAGGTAGGATGGAAAAGAGATATAGCATCAGAACCTCCACCCCCAGAAAAGATCTGAAAGGAAAAGATGGTCTATATGGGTGGACCCTCATTCTGGGGAGTGAGCAGGTCAAGCCACAGACTGAGCATCCCATTTGCCACATGGTGTTCCAGAGATCTACACAGAGGAGACATGGCTACTAAGAGAACTACTGGGACAGATTCAAGGGCTGGAGAAGCCTAGACCCCACTTACAAAGAGGGTGCAAGTGCTGGCTTGCCAACAAATAGGATGGAGAGAGCTCTGCACTAGTGGCTGCTGCCTTGCCACACTCTGCAATCCAAGTGGGGCAAACACCTCAGACTGCTCATTCCACAACACAGCCTGGCACGGGATCTGGACCAATTGGGCTCAGGAAGAGATTTGGTTTAGCTTTGCAGAACCAGCCTGGGTGCCTGGGGTGTGGTCTGGGTGGGGCAGCAGCAGACATTTTTGACATTTACTGGAGGCACTCTGACCAGTAAGCTGTGGTCCCCACTCCCAGTCAAGTAAATGCTCCAGTATCACCCACTCAATGCCATACAGCACGAGGTCTGGAGCAGACAAGTTCTGGAAGAAGACTATCTAGGGACACAGATTGGGAGCATGGGGTGTGTGTGGTCTGTGTGGGACAGTGGTGGCCATTGTTGGCTCTTACTCAAACCACATCTTGGGAACCACCCCAATCAGCACCACATTGCTGTTCTGTTCCCAGCTGAGTGAATGCTCTGCTCCTGCCCACTTCATGCTACAGCTTGGTGCTGCATCTGGGGCAGAAAGGATCTGGGAGAAGACCTGATTTAAGGATTCAGAGGAGGCTCAGGGACCTGGTATGTGGTTCAGGTGGGGCAGTGGCAGCCAGTATTGGTGCTAGCTCAATCAGCATCCCAGAAACAGCCCAGATCCCTGACAACAGTGCAGCCAATTCAGTTCCTACTGCCACAACACCCTGATCCCCAGCCCTAGCCTGGTGAACACTGTGGCCCCACCCACTCCATGCCATAGCATTTGCAGTAGCTCTGGGACAACCAAAACAGGTGAAAGTATGTGACCTTGGGCTGTGTTTCAGCAGAGCTCTGGATGTCTACATACATGGTGCATCAGACCTCTGTGAGCACATGAACCTCACTTACTTCAGCACTCCCCTGCTTTGGGGCAAAACACAAACTCAAAAGGAACAAAGCCTGCTCAAACCTGACCCTCAGGGCTTCCGCTATAGCAAGTAGGGAGCAGGCCTCACCCCTAAGAGGGTAGCAATAACCATGGAGCAAAAAGTAAGTCCCACTTCACACACTGTGCAAGCTTCAGGTCTTCTGACACCAACCACATCCACTGTCAAAGTGATAGAGGCCAGCATACCCTGAGGAAAGATATGGCTGGTGTCCACATCAAAACCAGCCCTGATACCAAAGACATTCAACACATGCTGTCTACACAGGGGTGCTCCCACATAAAAATACCTCTTCAAGACCACAATAGATAACTGTTACTCTTAAAATCATAGAGATAGAGAAAGATAGGTAAAATAAAAAAGCAGAGGAAATACTCCCAATCAAAAGGCCAAGAGAAATCCCCTGAAAAAATAAAGAGATAATTAGTCTACCAGACACTGAATTAAAAAGGTGGTAGTAAAAATGTTAACTAAATTAAGAGAGATTATTGACATAAAAGCAGATCTTTTTAACAAGGAAATAGAAAATATAAAGATAACTCAAACAAAAATTGATAGTTAAATCATTCAAGAAGCAATGAATAGCCAACTAGATGACACAGAACCATGAATAAGTGATCTGGAAGACAGAATAATGGAAATCACCCAATCAGAACAGCAGACAGAAGACATATCAAAGAAAATGAAAGTAGCACAGGTGATCTATGGAATAATAAAAAAACATGCCCACGTACATGTAATAGGGATTCTAGAAGGAGAAGATACAGAAAAGGGGGCTGAAAATGTATTTTAAGAAATATGACTGAAAACTTCGCAAACCTAAAGAAGGAAACAGATATCCAGGTACCAGAAGCACAGAGGGTCCCACATCAAGACATATCATAATTAAAATGGCAAAAAAAAAACACAAACAGATAAAGAGAGAATTATAAAGGTAGCAAGAGAAAAACAGAGTCAATTTTAAGGGAAGCCCCATAAGCTTATCAGCTGATTTCTCTGCTGAAAATTTGCAGGCCAGAAAAGAATGACATAATCAAAGACCTGAAAGGGGAAAACTGGCAATCTAGGTTACTTTACCCAGCAATTTTATCCTTTAGACTAGAAAGAGAGATAAAGAATTTCTCAGACATACAAAAACTAAAAGAATTCAGCAATACTAAACCTACTCTAAAAGAAAAGTTGATGGGTCTTCTCTAAATGGAAAAGAAGCAAGAATCTACAGGAAAGGGAAAATCCCAAGAGAAAAGGAAAATATATAGTAAGGATTGAGGATCACTTAAATAAGTCAGCAAATAGATTAAAAATTGAAAAAAAAATATGTAAAAACAACTATAGTTACAATAAAGAGTAAAGTGATACACATGAAGATATAACATAGGACATCTAAAACACAAAATGTGGAGAAGGGGAGTAAAAAATGTAGATCTTTTAGAATGTGTTTTTGAAATTATGACTATCAGTTTAAAGCAAGTAGATATAATTATGGGTCAACATATATGAACCCCACATAACCACAAATCAGAGACCTACAATAGATACACAAAAATAAAAAAGAAAGTAATTCAAGCAGACTACACAAGTAGTACAAAAGCATAGTACAAAAGTGTGGTTTGAAAATACTCAAACCACAAAGGGAAAAACAAAAAGAAGAGCAAAAGAACAAACAAAAAACATCTGGAAAACAGGAATAAAATGGTAATAAGTACATACCTATCAATAATTACTTTAAATGTCAATAGACTTAGTGCTCCAATCAAAAGACATAGGGTGGCTGATTGGATTTAAAAAAAATCAATAACTTGCAATATGCTTCCTACAAGAGACCCACTTCAGGGCGAAAGGCACACACTGAAAGTGGGGAGATGGAAATGACATATGGAAATAACAAGAAAGTGGGGATAGCCATACTTGCATTGGACAAAATAGACCTTAAAAACAAAGGCTATAATGAAAGACAAAGAAGGGCAGTATATTGCCATTTGCAGCAACATGAATGGATCTAGAGATTTTTATACTAAATGAAGTAAGTCAGAAAGAGAAAGACAAATACCATATGATATCACTTATATGTGAAATCTAAAATATGACACAAATGAACTTATCTACAGAACAGAATCACAGACATAAAGAACAGATTTGTGTTTGCCAAGGGGGAGAGGCAATGGGGGAGGGACGGATTGGGAGTTGGGAATTGACAGATGCAAACTATTATAGATAGAATGGATAAACAACAAGGTCCTACTATAAAGCACAGGGAACTATATTCAATATCCTGTGATAAACCATAATGGAAAAGAATATGAAAAAGAATGTATATATATGTATAACTGAATCACTTTGCTGTACAGTGGAAATTAACACAACATTGTAAATCAACTATACTTGAATAAAATAAATTTTTTAGAAAAGATATTATATAATGATAAAGAGATCAATACAAGAAGAGGATATAACACTCATTAATATATAAGCACCCAATACACAAGAACCTAAATATGTAAAGCAAATACTAAAAAACATAAAGAGAGAAATTAACAATAATACAATAAGAGTAGGAGACTTTTAACGCTGACATAAACTGACAGATCATGCAGACAAAAAATCAACAAGGCAACAGAAGTCCTAAATAACACAATAAGCCAGTTGGACTTAACTGATACCTACAGTCACTACATCCAAAAAACCAGAATACACATTCTCATCAAGCATGCATGGAATGTTCACTAGGACAGACCACATGCTAGGTCACAAACAAAGCATCAACAAATTTAAGAGGATAGAAATTTATATTAAGCATCTTTTCTGACCCTAGCTGTATTAAACTGGAAATCAACTACAAAAACAAAAAAGGGAAACAAAAGAACATATGGAGAATTAACACATGCTACTAAAAAAACAATAGGTCAATGATAAAATCAAAAGAGAAATCAGAAAATAATTAGAAACAAACAACAATGAAGACACAAATTTACAAAATCTATGGGATGCAACAAAAAGTGTTAAGAGAGAACTACATTACAATACAGGCCTTCCTCAAGAAACAAGAAAAATATCAAATAAATATCCTACCCTGCCACTTAAAAGAATTAGGAAAAGAAAACCAAACAAAATCAAAAGTCAGCAGAGGGAAGGAAATGATAATGATGAGAGAGATAAGAAATAGAAGAGAGATAGAAAATAAGCAAAGATCAATAAAACCAAGAGCTTTTATTTTTCAAACGTAAAAAAAAAAAATTATCACACCTCTAACCAGGCTCACCAAGAAGCAAAGAAAGAGGACCTACATAAACAAATTAAGACATGAATGAGGAGAAATAACAACTGATACCACAGAAATACAAAAAAAAATCATAAAAGAATACTATAAACTGTTATGCCAACAAATTGGTCAACCTGGAAGAAATGGACAAATTTCAAGGAACACACAGCTTCCCAAGACTGAGTGAAGAAGAAAAAGATAAATTGGACAGACTGATCACTAGAAGTGAAATAGAATCTGTAATTTGAAAAAAAAAAATCCCTGCAAACAGATGTCCAGGACTGGATGGCTTCACTGGGGAATTCTACCAAATATACAAAGAACTTATACCTACCTTTCTCAATCTATTCCAAAAAATTGAAGAGGAGGGAACACTTGCAAATTCATTCTATGAGGCCACCATCATCTTGATACCAAAGACAGATATAGACACTACAAAAGAAGAAAATTACAGGCCTACATCTTTGATGAATATAGATGCAACAATTCTCAACAAAATATTAGCAAACTTAATCTAACAATACATAAAATTATCATACACGATGGTCAAGTTGGATTTATTCCAGGGTCACAAGAATAGTTCAACATATGCAAATCAATCAATATGATACACTATATTACAAAAGGAAAGACAAAAATATATGATCATCTCAAAAGACCTAGGAAAACATTTGACGAAATCCAACATCCATTAATGAATGATAAAGACTTTCATCAATGTGGGTATAGAGGAAATATAATAAAGGCCATTTATGACAAACCCACAACCAGCAAGATACTCAACAGTGAAAAGCTGAAAGTCTTCCTGTGAAATTCAGGAACAAAACAAGGATTCCCACTCTCACTACTTCTATATAACATAGTATTAGGAGTCCTAGTGACAGCAATCAAACAAGAAAAAGAAATAAAAGTTATCCAAAGGGATGTGAAGAGGTAAAACTGTCAGTATTTGAGGATGATGTGATACTCTATATAGAGAATCCTAAAGTCTCCACTCAAAAACTATTAGAATCATTAAGTTAATTCAGCAAGGTTGCAGGATACATAATTAATATACAGAAATCTGTTACATTTATGTTAAATACTCTAATAATGAAATATCAGAAAGAGAAAGTTAAAAAAAAATCCTGGTTAAAATCACATCCAAAAACAAATGAACAAAAACAAACAAAAAAAACCTAGAAATAAACTTAAGCAAGAAGATGAAAGACGTACAAGTGGAAAAGTATAAAATATTGATAAAGGAAATTGAAGATGATTCAAAGAAATGGAAGATACCCTGTGCTCTTGGATTCAAAGTATCAATGCTATTAAAATAGACTGTACTACAAAAAGCAATCTACAGATTTAATGCAATGCTTATTAAAATACTGAGGACATTTTCTCTGAACTAGAATAAATAATCCTAAAATTTATATAGAATCACAAAATACTCTGAATTGCCAAAGCAATCCTGATAAAAAAAAAAGAACAAAGCTGGAGATATAACTATCCCATACCTCTGAGAAAGTTATGCTTTTGTATCCTATACTACAAAGACATAGTAATCAAAGCAACATGGTATTGGCACAAAATCAGATATATAGATCAGTGAAACAGAATAGTGCCCTGAGATATAAACCTACACATCTACAGTTAATTTATCCAGACATAGGTGGCAAGAATATACATGGAGAAAAGATAGTGGTGCTGGGAAAACTGGAAAGACACATGTAAAACAATGAGTTTAGAACTTTATCTCACAACACATACAAAAATAAACTCAAAATATTTTAAAGACCTAAACATAAGACATGAGACCTTAAAACTCCTAGAAAAGAACATAGGCAAAACACTCTTTTACATAAATTGTAACCATATATTCTTAGGTCAGTGTCCCGAGGCAAAAGAAATAAAAGCAAAAATAAACAAATGGGACCTAATCAAACTTAAAAGCTTTTGCACAGCAAAGTAAACCATCAACAAACAAAAAGACAACTTATAGAATGGGAGAAAATATTTGTAAATAATGTAACCAATAAAGGATTAATATCCAAAATATATGAACAGTTCATAGTCAATACTGAAAAACCAAACAATACAATTAAAAAATGGACAGAAGACTTGAAAAGATATTTTTCCAAAGAAGGCATACAGATCACTGACAAGCACATGAAGAGGTGCTCAGCATTGCAAATTATTAGAGAAATGCAAATCAAAACCACAAGTTATCATCTCATATCTGTCAGAATGGCTATCATCAAAGTCTACAAATAATATGTTGGAGTGGATATGGAGAAAAGGGAACACTCCTACACTGTTGGTGTGAATGTAAATTTGTGCAGTCACTGTGGAAAACAGTATGGAGGTTCCTTTAAAAATTAAAATAGAACTACCATATGATTCAGCAATTCCACTCCTGAATATATATCTGGAAATAATGCAAACACTCATTTGAAAATATACATGCACACAATGCAACAGATGATTGGATTAAGAATATATATATATATATATCCTTAATATATATGTATTAATATACATATATGTATATATATACACATATATATTATTCAGTGATTAAAAAGAGAAATATTGCATTTTCAGCAATGTGGATGTACCTAGTGAATATTATGCTTAGTGAAATAATTCATACCAAGAAAGACAGTTACTGTATGATATCACTTATATGTGGAATCTACAAAATAATACAAATGAATTGCAATACAAAACATAAACAGACTCACAGACATAGAAATTAAACTCATGGCTATCAAATGGGAGAAGGAGAAGGGTGAGGGACAAACTAGCATTATGATATTAACAGATTCAAACTACTATAGATAAAATAGATAAGCCACAAGGATTTACTGTATAGCACTATACCCAATACCTTATAATAACCTATAATGGAATATAATCTTCAAAAACTGAATCACTATGCTGTATACCTGAAACTAATACAATTTTGTTAATCAACTACACTTCAACTAAAAAAAAAAAATCCTTGACAGAATAAACGTTTTTAGAACCCTAGAAACTAATGAAAATTTTATAGCAACTAGAGAAATGCTTAGTGGAGGAAAACTTTGCTAAATTTCAACATTTAAGGAAACCTTTGTCAGGTCACTAGCTGAATGTTGAGATAATGGAACAGAGAATTCAGTGACTATATACAACAAGGAAAACAAGTTTTTGCTAAAGTAGCTTCAAGAAGTCACAAAACAAATGGACAACTGCACCCCTCAACAGGCAACAGCAGAAAACCTTAGGGAGGGAGAAAATCTGACTTCCAGAGTTTCCACATTGTAATATTCAAAATATTGTTTTTAACAAAAAAATTACAAGGCATATAAATAAACAGGAAAATATGGCCCATTCATAGGAAAAAAAATGATATAAACCATCACTGAAGAAGCCCAGACATTAGACTTACTAGATAAAACTTTAAATTGACTGTTTTAAATTTGCTCAAATATCTAAAAGAAACCACTGACAAAAAACTAAATGAGGGCTTCCCTGGTGGCACAGTGGTTGAGAGTCCACCTGCTGATGCAGGGGACACGGGTTCGTGCCCCAGTCCGGAAGGATCCCACATGCCATTTAGTGGCTGAGCCCATGAGCCATGGCCACTGAGCCTGCGCGTCCGGAGCCTGTGCTCTGCAACGGGAGAGGCCACAACAGTGAGAGGCCTGTGTATCGCAAAAACAAACAAACAAACAAACAAAAAAACTGAATGAAACCAGGAGACTGTTGCCTTATGAAATAGAGAATATCTATAAAGACATAGAACTACCATATGATTCAGCAGTTCCACTCCTGGAATTTTAATTATAAAAAGGAATTCAAAATTTGGAGTTAAAAAAATACAACAACTGTAATAAGAGATTCACTTGAGGGATAAACAGTATACCTGAATAGGCAGAAGAAAGAATCAATTAACTTAAAGATAGAATAGTTGAAATTATTCACTCTAGGGAAAAAGGAAGTAAAGTGAACAGAGCCTAAGGAACCTTCTGGGCACTATGAAGTATACTAACATGACATAATGGGATCCCAAGAAGAAGAAGAGAGAGTTAAAGAGAATGAAAGAATATATGGAAAAATAATGGCTGAAAAGCTAACACAATTTGGTAAAATACATGAATCTACAAATCCAAAAATTTCATCAAACTCCAGTAGGATGAACTGAAACAGATTCACATTGAGACATTTTATAATCAAACCGTCAAAAGCCAAAGATAGAGAACCTTGAAAGTAGCAAGAGAGAAGTGACTCATAACCTGCAAGTAATCCTCAATAAGACAAATAAGTGATTTACCATTAGAAATTATAAAGGCCATAAGACAATGAATGAGATATTTGTTACTGAAAGAAAAAAAAGCTGTTGACCAAGAAGTTTATATCTTGTGAAATCATTCTTCAAAAATGAAAAAGTTAAGACATTAATAAATAAACAAAAATGATAGACTTGCACTACAATAAATGTTAATGGGAATCCTTTATGGTGAAATAAAAAGATATTAGACAGTGACTTGAAGGCATATGCAGAAATAAAGAAATCCAGTAAGGTAATTACATAAATAAATACAAATGTTGTATTATTATATTACTGGTTTATAACACCTCTTTTTAATATATGGTTTGAAAGATAAATACATAAAAAAATAATTATAAAACCTTAGCATATACACATGATGTATAAAGATGTAGTTTTTGACAATAATAATACAAAGGGGGAATTGAGCTATATAGAAGCAGACATTTTGAATGCTACTGAAGCTAAGCTGGTATCAATTCAAACTAGACTGCTATAATTTTATGTTGCTTATTGTAATCCTCAGGGAAATCTGTAAGAAAATTACTGAAACTATACAGAAAAGAAAATGAAGAGAAAATCATAATCGTACACTGGAAGTAATTGATTATAAAGAAAAGAAAACAGTATTAGAGAAAATGAAGAGCAATGAAAATTAAGCCATATAAAAAACAGAGCAAAATGGAGAAGTTCTTACTTATCACTAATCACTTTAAACATAAATAGATTAGATTCACCAATTTAAAGACAGAGATTGGCAGAATAGATTTGAAAAACAAAACGAACATTGCTAAGAGACTCACTTTAGATCCAAAGACACAAATAGATTCAAACTGAAATGATGGGAAAAGATGCAAATGGTAACAAGAGATCTGAGGTACATATAATAGTATGAGAAAAGTAGAATTTAAGTCAAAATTGTTAGAAAAATCAAGAAGAGTATTGTATATTGATGAAAGTGTTATTTAATCAAAAATACATAAAAATTAAAAATATATACCATTCAAACAACAGAGCCTTAAAATATATGAAACAAACACTGACAGAATTGAAATGTGACACAGAGTGTTCTAAAATGATAGATGGAGATTTCAATGTGCTACTTTCAATAATGGATAGAACATTTAGACTGAAGACTGATAAAGGAAATACAGGACTTTAACAGCACTATAAAACAATGTCTTAAGATACATATACATATATATATATATATACATATATATATATATATATACACATATATATATATATATATACCTTAAGTTTTATGCATATATATAAAACTCTATTCAGTGACATCAGAATACACATTCTTTTCAAGTGCACATGGACATTATTCAGGAAAGATAATAGGCTACAAAACATGTTTTAATATATTTAAAAGACTGAAATCATAAAAATATCTCCTCTGACCACTGTGGAATGAAGCTAGAAGTCAATAAGAGAACAAAAAGAAAAACTAGAAAACTCACAAATATTTAGAAATTAAATAACACACTGTTAACAACAAGTTAGTCAAAGAAGAAGTCATGAGAACAATGAGAAAATATTTAAAGATGGGAGAAATAAAAATAACACAATGTTAAAAACTTACTTCATACAGTGAAAGCAGTGCTCTGTGGGAATTTTATAAGTTTAAATGAGTACATTATAAAAAAGGAATAAAGATCTAAAATCAATAACAGAACTTTATACCATAAGGAATTAGAAAAGCAAGGCCAACCTAAACACAAAGCTAATGAAGAGAACTAATAAAGTGGAAAAAACAAAGTAGAGAAGAGAAAAACAATAGAATCAGTGAAGCCAAAAACCAGTTCTTTAAAATGATCAAACAAAATTGAAAAACCTTTATCTAGATTGACTAAGGGAAAAAAACAGAGACTGTGAAAGTAACGAATCAGAAATGAAAATGTTTTTCATTTTTTCGTTTCATCATTGCTACTAATCTTACAGACATTAAAAGGAGTATAAGAGAATACTACAAACAATTGTACATCAACTAATTAGAAAACCTAGATGAACTAGAAAAATTCCTAGGAATACACAAATAGTCAAAATTGACTGAAAAAATAATAGAAAATCTGGACAGACACATAGCAAATAAAAAGATTGAATCGGTAATCAAAAAGCTCACTAAACTAGGGGCAGGACAGAAATAAAGACGCAGAAGTAGAGAATGGACTTGAGGACATGGGGAATGGGAAGGGTAAGCTGGGACTAAGTGAGACAATGGCATGGACATATATACACTAACAAACGTGAAATAGTTAGTGGGTAGAAGGTGCATAACACAGGGAGATCAGTTCAGTGATTTGTGGCCAACTACAGGGGTGGGATAGGGAGGGTGGGAGGGAGACACAAAAGGGAGGAGATATGGGCATATATGTATATGTAAAAATGTTAAAATAAAATAAAATAAGGGGAAAAAGAAACCTCACTAAAAAAGAGCCAGGCAAGATCCAGCCACATCTAGCAGACCACAGGCACTAGTGCCCTCCACCAGGAAGCCTACACAACCCACTGGACCAACTTTAGCCACTGGGGACAGACAGCAAAAACAACGGGAACTACGAACCTGCAGCCTACAAAAAGGAGACCCCAAACACAGTAAGATAAGCAAAATGAGAAGATAGAAAAACACACAGCAGATGAAGGAGCAAGATAAAACCCACCAAACCTAACAAATGAAGAGGAAATAGGCAGTCTACCAGAAAAAGAATTCAGAATAATGATAGTAAAGATGATCCAAAATCATGGAAATAGAATAGACAAAATGCAAGAAACATTTGACAAGGACCTGGAAGAAGTAAAGATGAAACAAACAACGATGAACGACACAATAAATGAAATGAAAAATACTCTAGATGGGATCAATAGCAGAATAACTGAGGCAGAAGAACAGATAAGTGACCTGGAAGATAACATAGTGGAAGTAACTACTGGAGAGCAGAATAAAGAAAAAAGAATAAAAAGAACTGAGGACAGACTCAGAGACCTCTGGGACAACATTAAATGCACCAACATTTGAATTATAGGGGTTCCAGAAGAAGAAGAGAAAAAGAAAGGGACTGAGAAAATATTTGAAGAGATTATAGTTGAAAACTTCCCTAATATGGGAAAGGAAATAGTTAATCAAGGCCAGGAAGCACAGAGAGTCCCATACAGGATAAATCCAAGGAGAAATATGCCAACACACATATTAATCAAACTGTCAAAAATTAAATACAAAGAAAACATATTAAAAGCAGCAAGGGAAAAACCACAAATAACACACAAGGGAATCCCCATAAGGTTAACAGCTGCTCTTTCTGCAGAAACTCTGCAAGCCAGAAGGGAGTGGCAGGACATACTTAAAGTGATGAAGGAGAAAAACTGCAACCAAGATTACTCTACCCAGCAAGGATCTCATTCAGACTTCATGGAGAAATTAAAACTTTTACAAACAAGCATGAGATGCGAGAGTTCAGCACTACCAAACCAACTTTACAACAAATGCTAAAGGAACTTCTCTAGGCAAGAAACACAAGAGAACGAAAGACCTACAACAAGGAGCCCAAAACAATTAAGAAAATGGGAACAGGAACATACATATCGATAATTGCTTTAAATGTAAATAGACTAAATGATCCAACCAAAAGACACAGAGTGGCTGAATGGATACAAAACCAAGACCCAAATATATGCAGTATGTACAAGACACCTACTTCAGACCTAGAGACACATACAGCCTGAAAGTAAGCGGATAGAAAAAGTAAGGGGATAAAGATATTCCATGAAAATGGAAACCCAAAGAAAGCTGGAGTAGCAATTTTCATATCAGACGAAATAGACTTTAAAATAAGACTATTAGAAGGGACAAAGAAGGACACTACATAATGATCAAGGAATCGATCCAAGAAGAAGATATAACAATTGGAAATATTTATGCACGCAACATAGGAGCACCTCAATATATAAGGCAAATACTAACAGCCATAAAAGGGGAAATCGACAGTAACACATTCATAGTAGGGGACGTTAACACCCCACTTTCACCAATGCACAGTTCATCCAAAATGAAATTAAATAAGGAAACACAAGCTTTAAAAGATACATTAAACAAGATTTACTTAATTGATATTTATATGACATTCCATACAAAAACCACAGAATACACATTTTTCTCAAGTGCTCATGGAACATTCTCCAGGATAGATCATATCGTGGGTCACAAATCAAGCCTTGGTAAATTTAGGAAAATTGAAATTGTATCAAGTATCTTTTCTGACCACAACACTATGAGACTAGATATCAATTACAAGAAAAGATCTGTAAAAAATACAAACACATGGAGGCTGAACAATACACTAATTAATAATGAAGTGATCAGTGAAGAAATCAAAGAGGAAATCAAAAAAATACCTAGAAACAAATGACAATGGAGACACGATGACCAAAAACCTATGGGATGCAGCAAAAGCAGTTCTAAGAGGGAAGTTTATAGCAATACAATCCTACCTTAAGAAACAGGAAACATCTCGAATAAACAACCTAACCTTGCACCTAAAGCAATTAGAGAAAGAACAAAAAACCCCCAAAGTTAGCAGAAGGAAAGAAATCATAAAATTCAGATCAGAAATAAGTGAAAAAGAAATGAAGGAAATGATAGCAAAGATCCATAAACCTAAAAGCTGGTTCTTTGAGAAAATAAACAAAATTAATAAACCATTAGCCAGACTCATCAAGAAAAAAAAGAAGGCTCAAATCAATAGAATTAGCAATGAAAAAGGAGAAATAACAAATGACACTGCAGAAATACAAAAGATCATGAGAGATTACTAAAGCAACTCTATGCCAATAAAATGGACAACCTGGAAGAAATGGACAAATTTTTAGAAATGAACAACCTGCCAACACTGAATTAGGAAGAAATTGAAAATATGAACAGACCAATCACAAGCACTGAAATTGAAACTGTGATTAAAAATCTTCCAACAAACAAAAGCCCAGGACCAGATGGCTTCACAGGCGAATTCTATCAAACATCTAGAGAAGACGTACACCTATCCTTCTCAAACTCTTCCAAATTATAGCAGAAAGAGGAACACTCCCAAACTCATTCTACGAGGCCACCATCACCCTGATACCAAAACCACACAAGGATGTCACAAAGAAAGAAAACTAGAGGTCAATATCACTGATGAACATAGATGTAAAAATCCTCAACAGAATACTAGCAAACAGAATCCAACAGCACATTAAAAGGATCGTACACCATGATTAAGTGGGGTTTATTCCAGGAATGCAAGGATTCTTCAATATATGCAAGTCAATAAATGTGATACACCATATTAACAAATTGAAGGAGAAAAACCATATGATCATCTCAATAGATGCAGAGAAAGCTTTTGACAAAATTCAACACTGATTTATGATAAAAAACCTGCAGAAAGTAGGCATAGAGGGAACGTTCCTCAACATAATAAAGGCCATATATTACAAACCCACTGCCAACATCGTCCTCAATGGTGAAAAACTGAAAGCATTTCCACTAAGATCAGGAACAAGACAAGGTTGCACACTCTCACCACTCTTATTCAACATAGTTTTGGAAGTTTTAGCCACAGCAATCAGAGAAGAAAAGAAAATAAAAGGAATCCAAATCAGAAAAGAAGAAGTAAAGCTGTCACTGTTTGCAGATGACATGGTACTATGCATAGAGAATCCTAAAGATGCTACCAGAAAACTACTAGAGCTAATCAATGAATTTGGTAAAGTAGCAGGATACAAAATTAATGCACAGAAATCTCTGGCATTCCTATACACTAATGATGAGAAATCTGAAACTGAAATCTAGAAAACACTCCCACTTACCATTGCAACAAAAAGAATATAATATCTAGGAATAAACCTACCTAAGGAGACAAAAGACCTGTATGCAGAAAATTATAAGACACTGATGACAGAAATTATAGATGATACAAATAGATGGAGAGATACACCATGTTCTTAGAGTGGAAGAATCAACATTGTGAAAATGACTCTACTACACAAAGCAATCTACAGATTCAATGCAATCCCTATCAAACTACCACTGGCATTTTCCACAGAACTAGAACAAAATATTTCACAATTTGTATGGAAACACAAAAGACTCTGAATAGCCAAAACAATCTTGAGAAAGAAAAACGGAGCTGGAGGAATCAGGCTCGCCCTCTTCAGACTATACTACAAAGCTGCAGTAATCAAGACAGTATGGTACTGGCACAAAAACAGAAAGATAGATAACTGGAACAGGATAGAAAGCCCAGAGATAAACCCACACACATATGGTCACCTTATCTTTGATAAACGAGGCAGTAATGTACAGTGGAGAAAGGACAGCCTCTTCAATAAGTGGTGCTGGGAAAGCTGGACAGGTACATGTAAAAGTATGAGATTACATCACTCCCTAACACCATACACAAAAGTAAGCTCAAAATGGATTAAAGACCTAAATGTAAGGCCAGAAACTATCAAATTCTTAAAGGAAAACATAGGCAGAACACTCTATGACATAAATCACAGCAAGATCCTTTTTGACCCACCTCCTAGAGAAATGGAAATAAAAATAAACAAATGGGACCTTATGAAACTTCAAAGCTTTTGCACAGCAAGGGAAACCATAAACCAGACCAAAAGACAACCCTCAGAATGGGAGAAAATATTTGCAAATGAAGCAACTGACAAAGGATTAATCTCCCAAATATACAAGCAGCACATACAGCTCAATAACAAAAAAACAAAAAACCCAATCCAAAAATGGACGGAAGACCTAAATAGACATTTCTCCAAGGAAGATATACAGACTGCCAACAAACACATGAAAGAATTCTCAACATCATTAATCATTGGAGAAATGCAAATCAAAACTACAATGAGATATCATCTCACACCAGTCAGAATGGCTATCATCAAAAAATCTAGAAAAAATAAATGCTGGAGGGGGTGTGGAGAAAACTGAACACTCTTGCACTGCTGGTGGGAATGTGAATTGGTACAACCTCTATGGAGAACAGTATGGAGGTTCCTTATAAAACTACAAATGGAACTACCATATGACCCAGCAATCCCACTACTGAGCATATACCTTGGGAAAACCGTAATTCAAAAAGAGTCATGTACCAAAATGTTCATTGCAGCTCTATTTACAATAGCCTGGAGATGGAAACAACGTAAGTGTCCATCATCGGATGAATGGATAATGAAGATGTGGCACATATGTATGATGGAATATTACTCAGCCATAAAATGAAATGAAATTGAGCTCTTTGTAATGAGGTGGATGGACCTAGAGTCTGTCATACAGAGTGAAGTAAGTCAGAAAGAGAAAGAAAAATACCATATGCTAACACATATGTATGGAATTTAAGAAAAGAAAATGTCATGAAGAACCTAGGGGTAAGACAGGAATAAAGACACAGACCTACTAGATAATGGACTTGAAGATATGGGGAGGGGGAAGGGTAAGCTGTGAGAAAGTGAGAGAGTGGCATTGACATATATACACTACCAAAGGTAAAATAGATAGCTAGTGGGAAGCAGCTGCATAGCACAGGGAGATCAGTTAGGTGCTTTGTGACCACCTAGAGGGGTGGGATAGGGAAGGTCGGAGGGAGGGAGATGCAAGAGGGAAGAGATATTGGAACATATGTATATATATAACTGATTCACTTCGTTATAAAGCAGAAACTAACACACCATTGTAAAGCAATTATACTCCAATAAGGATGTAAAAAAAAAAAATGTGTCAGGGACCAGATGTCTTTTACAGTGAATTCTACCATACATTTAAGGAAGAATTAACATCAATCCTTCTCAAACGCTTCTGAAAACTAGAATAGGGAGGGAAGGAGGAATACTACGTAGTGTTATATGAGGCCAGCATTACCTTATTTATTATCAAATACAAAGACACCAAAATAAGAGAAAACTATAGATCAATATCCCTTATGAATTAATATGCAAAAACAACAAAATACTAGCAAACCAAATCCAACAGCATATGAAAAGGATAATATACTCTGACCAAGTGGAATTTATACCTGGTATACAAATGTGGTTCAACATAAGAAAATCAATGTAAAAACCACATTAATAGAGCAGAAAGAAAAAAAACCCATGATCATCTAAATTGACTCAGATAAAGCATGTAACAAAATTCAACATCTTTTAATGATAAAAACACCCAGAAAACTAAGATTAGAAGGCAACTCCCTCAACATGATGGAGAGCATTTATGAAAAACCCACACTAATATAATCAATGATGAAAGACTGAAAGCTTTCCTCCTAAGATCAGAATTAAGACAAGTATTCCTGCTTTCATTACTGCTATTCCATATTGTACTGGAAGTTCAAGTCAGGACAATTAGGTAAGAAACAGAAATAAATGGAATTCAAACTAGAAAAGAAGAAGTAAAACTATTTCTATCATAGAAGACATGATCCTATATGGAAAATCTCCCAAACTAATAGAGCTAATAAATTAATTCAGCAAAATTGCAGAGTACAAGATCAAAAAACAAAACCAGTTATGTTTCTACACAAGACCAATTAAGAATCTAAAAAGAAAACAGTTCACTTGTAATATTACCTAAAAAATAAGACACCTAAAAATAAATTTAACCAATGAGGTGAAAGACTTTTACACTAATACACTAAAAATACAAAAGACATCCTGTGTTCGTGGATTGGAAGACAATATTGTGAAGATGGCAATATCACTCTAAGTGGTCTATAGATTTGATGCAATCCCTATAAAAATTCTAGCATCATTTTTTTGTGCAGAATTTAGAAATAACAATTCTCTACAGATGGCCAAGAAGCACATGAAAAGCTGCTCAACATCACTAATTATTAGAGAAATGCAAATCAAAACTACAGTGAGGTTTCACCTCACACCCGTCAGAATGGGCATCATCAGAAAATCTACAAACAACAAATGCTGGAGAGGGTGTGGAGAAAAGGGAACCCTCTTGCACTGTTGGTGGGAATGTAAACTGATACAGCCACTATGGAGAACAGTATAGAGGTTCCTATAAAACTAAAAATAGAATTACCATATAACCCAGCAATCCCACTACTGGGCATATACCCAGAGAAAACCATAATTTCAAAAGACACATGCACCCCAATGTTCATTGCAACACTATTTACAATAGCCAGGTCATGGAAGCAACCTAAATGTCCATTGACAGATGAATGGATAAAGAAGTTGTGGTACATATATACAATGGAATATTACTCAGCCATAAAAAGGAATGAGATTGGGTCATTTGTAGAGACGCGAGTGGATCTAGAGACTGTCATACAGAGTGAAGTTAAGTCAGAAAGAGAAAAACAAATATCGTATATTAACACATATATGTGGAACCTAGAAAAATGGCACAGATGAACTGGTGTGTAGGGCAGAAATAAAGACACAAATGTAGAGAACAAATGTATGGACACCAAGGTGGGGAAAGTTGCCGGTGGGGGGGGGGCGGATGGTGGTGGTGGGATCAATTGGGAGTTTGGGATTGACATGTATGCACTAATATGTGTAAAATAGATAACTAATAAGAACCTGCTGTATATATATAAAAAAATAGGCTGCTGTATAAAAAAATTAAATAAAATTTAAAAATTTAAAAAAAGAAAGAAATACCAGTTCTCACATTTATATGGAATTGCAAGCCCAAACAATGCAAAAGAAGAAAAAAATTGGAGGACTCACACTTTATGAATTCAATATTTAGTACACAACTGTAGTTAATCAAACAAATGTGTTACCAGCATAAGAATAGATATACCAACAAATGGAATACAATTAAAAGTCCAGATTTTAACTCATACATCTGTGTCCAATTGATTTTTGACACAGGTGCCAAATCCATTCAATGGGAAAATAGTAATCTCTTCAACAAGCAATATTTGGCTTGCACAACTGAATATCCAATGCAAAAGAATAAAGTTGATGCTTACTTCACATAGTATGCAAAAAAAATAACTCAAAATGGGTCCATCATCTAAATTTAAGGGTTAAAGATATAAAACGCTTACAAGGAAACATACGGATAAATCTTCATGACACTGATCTGACAATGGGTTTATCAATATGACACCAAAGTATGAGCACCACAAGGAAAAGTAGATAAATTGGACCACATGAAAATGTAAAGATTTGTGCATTCAAAGGACATTATCAAGAAACTAAAAAAGACAACCTATGCAATGGGAAAAATATTTGCAAATCATATCTGTTAAAGATCTATTATCCAGAATATATAACGAATTCTTCCAACTCAACAAAATGACATACAACCCAACTTAACAGGCAAAGGACATGAATAAAGATTTCTCCAGAGCAGGTAAACAAATAGACAACAAGCACATATTATGCTCAACATCATTAGAAAAATGCAAATTAAGATCACAATGAGGTACAACTTCACACCCACTAGGATGGCTATAATCAAAAAAATGAAAAACAACAAATGACCAAAATGTAGAGAAACTGAAACCCTTGTACACTGCTGGTGGGAATATAAAATGATGCAGCCACCATGGTAAAATCTGGTGATTCCTTAAAAAGTTAAACAGAGAATTGCCATATGGCCCAGTATTTGTACTTCTAGGTATATACCCCAAAGAATTAAAAACAGTTACTCATATCAATTCTTGTATATGACTATTCACTGCAGCTCTTCACAATAGCTAAGATGTACAAATAACCCAATGGATGACTAAATAAGCAAATGAGGTGTATGCATAGAACAGAATGTTACTCAGCTTAAAAAGGAATGAAGTACGGATACGAGTTACAATGTAAATGAGGCTTGAAAACATTATATTATGAGAATGAAGCTAGACACAAAATGTCACCTATTATATGGTTACATTTACATGAAATAGCATAGGTACCCCTATAAAGCTAGAAAGCAGATTGATGATTGCCAGGGATGAGGCTACGGGGAAATTGGAGTGACCACTTAATGAGAGCAGAGTTTTCTTATGGGGTGATGAAAGTGTTTTGGAACTAGATAGAGGTAAGAGGTGGTTAAACAACATCGTGAATATATTAAATGCACTGAATTATACACTTTTAAATAGTTAATATTGAATAAGTCTTACCTTAATAAGAAAATAAAGAAGCCACTGCATTCTAGTGACTTAAAAAAAAAAAAACAACAAAACACTGAAGGCGTGAATCTGAAAGTAATACTAGTCAGGGCCCAATCAAAGCGCACAGTAATTTTAACAGGGAAGATTTAATATAAAGAATGATTAATTATAATCATAATTACCTAAGTAATGGGAAAAGAGAACTCTGAAGAATACAAGAACTGATATAGGGATAAGCCTCCCTTTTGGCTGAGATACAGAAAATACGGAAGAAATTTCCTCCCAAGGCTCAGACCCTTTCTCTGACTCCCTTTCTACACCACTCTCCTTATTGGAGAGGGTGTGGCAGTTGCCCGTAGGATGGTGGAAATGATTGCTGATGCCCTGCACTGTGAAACTTACTGGTAATCTTCTTGCAAGGGTGATGGACTGAGAAGTTGCCTTCTGGGGAAATCTGCTCAAGAAGTGCTGATGCCTGTTGCACACTGTAGGAATTTACCAAGAGGAGCGCCGTGAAACCAAAAACAGAATACATTTCCTTCTGCTGGGTCCCTCCAAAACTCTGCATTAACCAAGCTTAACATATTATTTCTACTGGCAAAGGAGAAATATTTATGAGGTTACATTATTATTTCCATTTTACATAACAGGAAATAAAAGAGGGTTTTCAGCTGAGAAGCAATAAATTGATAACTGGAACAGAAATTATTCTAAAGTAAGCTTAGATAAAATAAATTACACAAATATCTCTAACTCTAGCAATAGCCTGCAAAATTAGTTCAGGAGTCATGTAATAATCCATATATGATTACTTGGCTGTCATCTGGGTTTGTGATATTACCTAAAATCATCTGGAGTTGGGTAGACATATTCCTTAGGAAAAAAATGTAAGATAGTTTTTAAAAATAGGCATATAAAACTATAATGTTCAGTTGAAGGTATTAGATAGAACTGTAACAGTGAATTTTCAAACACTGTCAATAAGACATGCTTATTGATTTAAAAAAGGGTAAAATCTGCCATTTCGACTCATTATTTTCAAGTAGAGCTCATACAGGGTACCTACATAGGAAGTAAGATGATAACTAGTCATGTAGGAAAATACACTAAAATAAACATTTCTAAATTGTTAAAAAAAGGTAATTTTGATCAAGTTGAATAATCATAACACTGAAGATAACAAATAACTGGTAGGACACAATTATAGCATCTGTATTATAAAAAAAATTTCTTTTTTTTTAGAGCAAAGTATAAGTGTCAGAAATAAATTATTGCAATAGAACATTGTTTAAGGGTTATTACTTTATGGGATAAAAATTCCTGTCTCAACTTTGACATTTGTCTTTGAAAAATGGTTCTCACTGAAATATTTATACAACAGCTGGAGACCATTATCTTGTGACAACTTTTTATTACATTGACATTATCTGTTAATTATTTTTGCCACCACTATTTTCAAGCCTGGTGTGCTGTATATCCTGTCTCTTACCAGTTGCATGATTGCTCTTTCCTTCCTCATCGATGAGTCTGAAAGATATATAAACTTTAAAAGTGAAACTCAAACAAAGGTCATACTTTGCACAAAGATTTCTGGAGAAATTCGTACAGCATATTTCAAAAATAATCTTCAAGTATTTGAAATTTTTCCTGATATGCACTGTCTCTGTTGGTATGGCCATGATAGCCTCTAAATTTCCTTTCTTCTGGGTATATCTATCCCTTTCAAATGACCTCTGAGTGAAATTCCATATAGCTTTATGTAAATGTTTCCCACTTCATGAATATCCTGTATGAAATTTGCTGAACAATTTATTCTATAAAAGCATAATCAATTGTAGGTTCTTTTAGTGATGACAGAAGGAGTAAGCAGACCACATCAGAAATAGAAAAATGAATGAGAAAGATCCTGTCCTCAGGGAAATTATGGGCTTGTAGGAAAGATATACCTTTTCCAAACTAGTAAAAAACATATATTTTCTTTAGAATTGTCTCCTTGCTTCTGGTGACCTCTCCTTTAATTGCCCTACCTTTGTCTTCCTGTCTTCTTAGGGAGATTTCATAAAGTTCCCCAGCCTGTTAGCTCAGATCTTCTCCTTAGGAGAGGATAAACTACCTCCTTTCACCCGTCATCCTCTCCAAAATAGAATATGTTGTATTGTGCTCCTAAAATTTCCCCTCTTAACCACTGACTTTTCCACTCCTCTCTGCCATAAGGTACCATTCTTGATGCTTTAGTTCCCAAAGAAAAAACAGGGAATGTGGTTCTTAGGAAGCTGTCTTCTTGCCTGACACTGTATCCTATCCCGTATCTTCACATGGTTGTCTCCTTATAATTCCACTCAAATGTCCCTTCATGAAAGAGGCATTACCTAAACATTCTATCTTAAGTACCCTCCTTCCTCAATCCCTAAATTTCAATTACCCTTGATTCAATTATTCTGATTTACACTCTTCATAACACTTACGATTATCTGAAATAATTTTTTTTCAAATGTTTGCTGCTTAACGTCTGTGTTCCTTCATTATGATGTTAGTGTCAGAAAGATGAGTACATTTTTTAGTTGACTTCTCTATTCCTACCACCTAGCATGGTACTTGGTACATGGTAAAAACTCAAAATATATATTTGTTAATTGTATGGATGAATGAACTGCACCCTGTCCTTCTAAATGGAAAGCTTCAAATCTGAGACTAATCTGAAATCCCAAGTCTGAAGGAAGGGCAAATTTTCTCTCTATTTGAGCTGGCACATCTGACATCTATCTTTTTCTCCCCTTGGACTTTGGAACTCCTGGTTCTTAGACCTTTGGACTTGGGCTGAATTACACACTGGCTTTCATGGTTCTCCAGTTTGCAGACAGCAGATTCTCAGCCTCCATAATCATATGAGTCAATTCCTATAATAAGTCTTCCTCTCTCTCTCTCTCTCATATTATATATAATATATATATATTTTATATATATATAATTTATAAACAAGTATGCTTATCTACCTCTATATATTTATATACAGTTGAACCTTGAACAACATGGGTTTGAACTGCATAGGTTCACTTATATGTGGAGTTTTTTCAATGAATACATACTACAGTACTACATGGTCCATGATTGGTTGAATACATGGGTATGGAGGACGAACTGTAAAGTTATATTGTCTTCTGCAGGGTGGGGAGTCAGCACCCCTAACCCTTGTGTTGTTTAAGGCTTAACGCTATATATATATGTATATATATATATATATATATATATATATATATATATATATGAGATAAATATATTTGTGTGTGTGTGTATGCATGGGGAGAGAGAGAGACAGAGAGAGAGAGATCTCCTATTGGTTCTGTTTCCCTGGAGAATCCTGACTAATACAGATTTTGGTACCAAGAGTGGTTTTAGAGAAACAGAATTTTAAGGATGAGTTTTATGGATTCTGGGGTTTCTAAAATTGACTTTCTAATCTGATCATTCTTAAAGATGCTAATGACTCTATTTCCAGTAGTAAAGAGTGCACTGGGGCTTCCCTGGTGGCACAGTGGTTGAGAGTCCGCCTGCCGATGCAGGGGATACGGGTTCGTGCCCCGGTCTGGGAAGATCCCACATGCCACGGAGTGGCTGGGCCCGTGAGCCATGGCCACTGAACCTGCGCGTCCGGAGCCTGTGCTCCACAACGGGAGAGGCCACAACAGTGAGAGGCCCATGTACCGCCAAAAAAAAAAAAAAAAAAAAAAAGGGTGCACTGATAGCACATGCCATGAACTGCTTATAGAGATACATATAACATTTGCCTTGGGTACTCCTAATCATTCACTTTGGCAAGGAGCTAAATGACTCTGTATATGATACTTCAGAACACTTTGGGGAAACTAGGGAATGTAATGAGGTTTGTTGGTTGCTCCTAATGTCACTGGTTAAAATGTGAAAGAACAAAAAATGATCACAGGAATTCAAATTCCCAGGACAATTGCCATATAAGTGACCTAAAACTTTCTGCATGTGCTCTGAAGGACAGCTTTACCTCCTGTAAAGACAAGGCAAAAATTGTTAAAAATCAAATGCTGAATCTCAGCCTATGATTGGACTAATTACAATGCAGGTTGAACTTCCAGCATAACACAGTGTCTACTGTTAAAGTGAGGCCATTGATTGATTGGAAAAGAATGGGATGGGGTTGTGTGTAGGAAGACCCTAATGAAGTGGAGAACAATGAGTACCTAAGTTCTTTTGAGTTTTCTTTACCAGTAGAAGCAGCCTTTACACCTCCTATGGAATTAGCCACTCTATTCCCAGCAAAAGTTACTTCTCCAACCCCAGTGGAAATGGTCTGTCACATGAAACCCTGTACATGGTTGTTTATAGCAGCTATATTTATAACTGACAAAATTCAGTTGGAAGCAACCAAGATGTCCTTCAGTAGGTGGATGGTAAGTAATCTGTGGTACATCCAGGTGAAGGAATATTACCCAGCACTAAAAAGAAATGACTATAAAGCCATGAAAAAGCATGAAGGATCCTTAAATGCATTTTACTAAGTGAAAGAAGCTAATCTAAAAAGGATATAAACTGTGTGACTCCAACTATATAATATTCTGGAAAAGGCAAAACTGTGGAGAAAGTGAAAAGATCAGTTGTTGCCAAGCATTTTGCAGGATGGAAGGATGAACAGGTAGAACACAGGATTTTTAGGGCAGTGAAAATACTTTGTGTGAGGTCAAAAGGACTCCACTGAGATCAGCATCAAGATGGTGGAGGAGTAGGAAGCAGAGTTCACCTCCCTCCACAGAAACATTGAAAATACATCTACAAGTGGAACAATTTACACAGAACAGCTACTGAGATCCGACAGAAAACCTTAGACATTTGAGAAAACAAGAAAACCTCCACATAACTGTGTAGGAAAAAAAGAAACAGAAGGAATCAGGATAGGGCCTGTGCACTGGGAAGGGAGCTGTGAAGGAGGAAAGGTTCCCACACCTTGGGAAGGCTCCTCACCAGCAGAGAAATTAGACTGGACAGAGGGGGAGTTTTGAAGCCTAAAACAGGAGAGCAGCAACTGGTTTGTGGAAGGCAAAATGGAGACTAACCTGAACAGAGGGTCACACCAGTACACTGCGCTCCCCAACCTGAGATACTCCTGTCAGTGACGGTGGAAGTTGAGTACTGAAGCTCAGACTCTGAAGCTCAGTCTCAGAGAGAGGAACAGGGTTGGTGCAGAAACAGCCTAAAGAGGTTGGGCCATGGCAACTGAGAGTGTACTATGAAGAAGCCTGGACCCACCAGAGAGGCAAGGCATGATTATTGGGAGGTGCACAAGGAAAGGGGTGGGACAGCCATAAGAACTTCTATCCCTGTGAGCACTCCCAGGAAACAGGACACTGTCCACAGGAGCTCCAAGTATGAGGCAAGTTGCTGCCGTCATCTTGGGCTCCAGAGGCAGGTACTGGCCACCTCTTCCAGACCTGCGGGCAGACACCAGACCATGCCCTGGCTTACCTGGAAGGGCATGGACAGCCCCCGAAACTAGGAATTCCACCAGTGGGACACAGGACCTGCCCCCACTGACCCAGAAAGGCACAGACCTATCCAGCCACTAGCAATTCTGCCAGAGGGACCCAGGACTTGCCCATGCTGTCCTGGGAGGGCTCTGATAGCTTCCACAACTAGGAAATCCACAAGTGGGTGCTAGAACCTGCCTCTCTGTCCTGGGGGCATGTGGAAACCTCTTGTTACCACCAGTGGGTGCCAGGACATGCCCTGCTGTTCCAGGAGAGTGCAGAAAGCTTCTTTGACTAAGAAATCCATCAGTGGGTGCTGGAACTTGCCCTGCTGTCCCAAGAGGTTGCAGATAGCTCTTGATACTTGGAAATCCACCAGTGGATGCTGGGACATGTCCCACTGTCCCAGGAGGGTGCAGATGGCTTCCACAACTAGGAAATCCATCAGTGGTGCTGGTACATGCCCTGCTGTCTTGGGAGTGTGTGGATAGCTCTTACTACTAGGAAATCCATGAGTGGGTATTCAGATCTGCCCTGCTGTCCCGGGAGTGCACAGAAACCTCTTGCTACTAGGAAATCCACCAGTGGGTGCTGGGACAAGCCCTGCTGTCCTGGGAGGGCACAGATAGCTCCCCCCACTAGGAAAATCACACAGAGTACTGGCTGAAAACTCAGCTGACCCCAGGGGCTGTATGACTAAGGAAGAAGAGCTGAAGTCTCTCTTCACAGCTGTGCAAACAGTAGAGTAACACCTCTGCTGATGGCTTCCTCAATTCAGCACCTGTGAAACATCCAAAAAGACAACAGGTACTCTTGCAGCTGGGACAGGTCTGGCTTTAGCAACTGTGGGATCTATGGGGATGCACACCTGGGGGTTGGGCCAGACCAGAGTTCAAGCTGCCTCCATAGCTCCTGCAGGGGTCCAGGTGCATAACTACTGCAATCCTGAGACCTAACCTCAGTAGACCTGCACCAGTGGCCAGGTGAAAACAATGCCTGAGAGTGACCAGGGCCAATTGCTGGCATACCCACAGTTGAGGCAGGACTAAGAGCAGTGCCAACAACAGTATACTTTGTGAGCCTGCACAGTGGGCAAAAGGAGACACAAAAGAGCACATTCACAGGTGAACATCTCCAGAGGAGGAAAACACAGTGGCTTCTCTCCCAGTGGGAATGCTCCAATTCCACCTACCTCCCACTGCAGATCAGAATCACAGCTAAAAAACAGATCTTGGGGCCTCTACTACAACAAATAAGGAGCAGACCCTGCCCCTGACAGGGCAGTGACAAGCACAGAGCAAAGGGGAGGCCCCACTCAATATCTAGGGCAGGCTCTGATCACCAAAACACCAATCAAAACCCCTATCAAGGGGATAATGGCACAAACCTTTGGACCAACCTCACCCACCAGGGGGCAGACACCAGAGTCAAGAGGAACTATGATCCTGCAGTCTGCAGAAAGGAGAGCACAAAACAGTAAGTTTGACAAAATGAGACAAAAAATAAATATGTGGCAGATGAAGGAGCAAGATAAAAACCTAAAAGAAGAACTGAATGAAGAGGAGATAAGTAATCTATCTGAAAAACAATTCAGAGTAATGATAGTAAAAATGATCCAAAATCTCAGAAACAGAATGGAGGCATGGATTGAGAAGATACAAGGAAAGTTTAACAAAGACCTAGAAGAACAAACAAACAGAGATGAAGAGGACAATAACTGAAATGAAAAATACACTAGAAGGAATCAATAGCAGAATAATGGAGGCAGAAGAACAAATAAGTGACCTGGAAGAAAGAATGGTGGAAATCTCTGCTATAAAACAGAATAAAGAAAAAAAGAGTGAAAAGAAATGTAGATGGTCTCAGAGACCTCTGGGACAACATTAAGCACACCAACATTAAGCACACCAACATTTGAAGACCACCAAACCAGCTTTACAACAAATGCTAAAGGAACTCCTCTAGGCAAGAAACACAAGAGAGGAGAATAAAAGAGTAAGGGAAGAAAAACGACCTACAGAAACAAACACCAAACAATTAAGAAAATGGCAATAGGAACTTACATATCAATAATTACCTTACATGTAAATGGAATAAATGCTCCAAGCAAAAGGCAGAGACTGGCTGAATGGATACAAAAACAAGAAACAGATATATGCTGTCTACAAGAAACCCACTTCAGATCAAGGGACACAAACAAACTTTCTAAAAGTGAGGGGATGGAAAAAGATATACCATGCAATAGAAATCAAAAGAAAGCTGGAGTTGCAATATTCATATCATACAAAATAGACTAAAGCAAAGACTGTTACAAGAGACAAATAGTCACTACATAATGACCAAGGGATCAATCCAAGAAGATTGAACAACTGTAAATATATGTGGACCCAATATAGGAGCACCTCAATACATAAGGCAAATGCTAACAGCCATAAAAGGAGATATCGACAGTAACACAATAATATGGGGGAATTTAACACCTCACTTACACCAATGGGCAGAACCTCCAGACAGAAAATTAATAAGGAAAAATAAGCTTTACATGACACAATAGACAAGATGGACTTAATTGACATTTATAGGACATTCCATCCAAAACCAGCAGATTACACTTTCTTCTCAAGTGCCCACAGAACATTTTGCAGAATAGATGACATTTTGGGTCAAAAATCAAGCCTCAGTAAATTTAAGAAAATTGAAATCATATCAAACATCTTTTCAGACCTCAACGCTATGAGATTAGAAATAAATTACATGGGAAAAATGTAAAAAACACAAACACATGGAGGCTAAATAATATGTTACTAAATAATCAAGAGATCACTGAAGAAATCAAAGAGGAAATAAAAAAATACCTAGAAACAAATGACAATGAAAACACAATGATCCAAAAGCTATGGGATACAGCAAAAACAGTTCTAAGAGAGAAGTTTATAACAATACAATCCTATCTCAAGAAACAAGAAAAATCTCAAATAAACAATCTAACCTTACACCTAAAGGAACTAGAGAAAGAAGAACAAATAAAACCCAAAATTAGTAGAAGGAAAGAAATCATAAAAATCTGAGCAAAAATAGATGAAATAGAAACAAAGAAAACAACAGCAAAGATCAATAAAAGTAAAAGCTGGTTCCTTGAGAAGATAAACAAAACTGATAAATATTTACCAACACTCAACAAGAAAAAGAGGAAGAGGACACAAATCAATAAAATTAGAAATGAAAATGGAGAAGTTACAATGTACACCACAGAAATACAAAGCATCATGAGAGACTACTACAAACCAACTCTGTGCCAAAAAAATGGTCAACTTGGAAGAAATGGACAAATTCATAGAAAGGTATAATCCTCCAAGACTGAACCAGGAAGAAATAGAAAATATGAACAGATCAGTCACAAGTAATGACATTGAAACTGTGATTAAAATTTTTCCAACAAACAAAAGTCCAGGACCAGATGGCTTCACAAGTGAATTCTATCAAACATTTAGAGGAGAGCTAACATCCATCCTTCTCAAACACTTCCAAAAAACTACAGAAGAAGGAACTCCCAAACTCATTCTACAAGGCCAACATCACCCTGATACAAAAACCAGACAGAGATACTAGAAACAAAAAATTGCAGACCAATATCACTGATGAATATAGATGCAAAAATCCTCAATGAAATACTAACAAACAGATTCCAACAACACATTAACAGGATCATACACCATGATCAAGTGGGATTTATTCCAGGGATGCAAGGATTCTTCAATATATGGAAATCAAACAATGTGATACACCATATTAACAAACTGAAGAATAAAATCCATATGACCATCTCAATAGATGCCGAAAAAGCTTTTGACAAAATTCAACACTGATTTATGATAAAAACTCTCTAGAAAGTGGACATAGAGGGAACCTATCTCAACATAAGAAAGGCCATATATGACAAACCCACAACAAACATCATTCTCCATGGTGGAAAACTGAAAGCACTTCCTCTAAGATTAGGAACAAGACAAGGATGTCCACTCTCACCAGTATTATTCAGCATAGTTTTAGAAGTCCTAGCCATGGCAATCAGAGAAGGAAAAAAAAAAACAAAGGGAATCCATATTGGAAAAGAAGAAGTAAAACTGTCACTGTTTTCTGATTGCATGATACTCTGAATAGAAAATCCTAAAAAAACCACCAGAAAAATACTAGAGGTAGTCAATGAATTTGGTAAAGTTGCTGGATACAAAATTAATGCACAGAAATCTCTTGCATTTCTATATATTAACAATGAAAGATTAGAAAGAGAAGTAAGGAAATAATCCCATTTACCATTGCAACAAAAAGAATAAAATACCTAGGAATAAACATACCCAAGGAAGTAAAAAACCTGTACTCAGAAAACTCTAGGACAGGGATGAAAGAAATCAAAGATGACGCAAACAGATGGAGAGATATACCATGTTCTTGGATTGGAAGAATCAATATTGTGAAAGTGACTCTACTACCCAAAGCAACTACAGATTATGTGCAATCCCTATCAAATTACCAATGGCATTTTTTATAGAATTAGGACAAAAAAATCTTAAAATTTTTATAGAGACATAAAATACCCCAAATAGCTAAAGCTATCTTGGGGAAAAAAACGGAGCTGGAGAAATCAGACTCCCTGATTTCAGACAATACTACAAAGCTAGATTAATCAAGACACTATGGTACTGGCACAAAAACAGAAATGTGGAACAGCATAGAAAGCCCAGAGATAAACCCACTCAACCGTGGTCAACTGATCTATGACAAAGGAGGCAAGAATATACAATAGAGAAAAGACAGTCTCTTCTACTGGACTGAATGTCAATATTATGTCATAGTATGAGTGTGTTTCATGTTTGGTAATTGAAAACATTGTTGCTTTTGTTGTGGTCAACCATTTACAATGCTTGGTGTCACTTTACTTATCTCTTGTAAAAATAAAACACAGTGTGTGTGTGTGAAAAAAAAAAAAGACAGTCTCTTCAATAAGTGGTGCTGGGAAAACTGGACAGCTACATGTAAAAGAACAAAATTAGAACACTCCCTACCACCATACATGAAAATGAACTCAAAATGGATTAGAAACCTAAATGTAAGACTAGACTCTATAAAACTCTTAGAGGAAAACATAGGAAGAACACACTTGGACATAAATCACAGCAAGATCTTTTTTGACCCACCTCTAGAGTAACGAAAATAAAAACAAAAATAAAAAAATGGGACCTAATGAAACTTAAAGCTATTGCACAACAAAGGAAACTATAAACAAAATGGAATGACATGTAAATGTAATTCTCCTGTCAGAATGGGAGAAAATATTTGCAAATGAAGCAACTGACAAAGAATTAATCTCCAAAATATACAAGCAGCTCGTGCAGCTCAGTATCAAAAAAACAAACAACCCAATCTAAAAATGGTCAGAAGACCTAATAAACACTTCTCCAAAGAAGACATACAGATGGCCAAGAGGCACATGAAAAGTTGCTCAATATCACTAATTATTAGAGAATTTCAAATCAAAACTACAATGAGGTATCAACTCACAGAATGACCATCATCAAAATATCTACAAACAACAAATGCTGGAGAGGGTGTGGAGAAAAGGCAACCTTCTTGCACTGTTGGTGGGAATGTAAATTGATACAGCCACTATGGAGAACAGTATGGGGGTTCCTTACAAAATTAAAAATAGAATTACCATATGACCCAGCAATCTCACTACTGAGAATATACCCAGAGAAAATCATAATTCAAAAAGACGCTTGCACACCAATGTTCATTGTAACACTATTTACAATAGCCAGGTCATGGAAGCAATCTAAATGCCCACTGACAGACCAATAGATGAAGGAGATGTGGTACATATATACAGTGGAATATTACTCGGCCATATAAAGGGATGAAAATGGTTCATTTGTAGAGATATGGATGGTCCTAGAGACTGTCCTACAGAGTGAAGTAAGTCAGAAAGAGAAAAACAAACATCGTTTATTAATGCATATATGTGGAATCTAGAAAAATGGTACAGATTAGCTGGTTTGCAAGCCAGAAATAGAGACAAAGATGTAGAGAACAAATGTATGGACATCAAGGAGGGGAGAGCAGGGAGTGGGTGGTGGTGGTGGGATGAACTGGGACATGGGATTGACATATATACACTATTACGTATAAAATAGATAAATAATAAGAACCTGCTGTATAATAAAATAAAAAAAAAAACTCTGAAACTAAAAGATGGTTCTTTGAGAAGGTAAACAAAATTGATAAACCATTAGCCAATAAAATGGACAACCTGGAAGAAATGGACAACTTCTTAGAAAGGCATAACCTGCCAAGACTGAACCAGGAAAAAACAGAAAATATGAACAGACCAATCACAAGCAATGAAATTGAAAATGGGTAAAAATCTTCCAACAAGCCAAAGTACAGGACCAGATGGCTTCATAGGTGAAGTCTATCAAACATTTAGAGAAGAGCTAACACCTATCCTTCTCAATCTGCTCCAAAAATTAACAGAGGAAGGAACACTCCCTAGCTCGTTCTACAAGTCCACCATCACCCTGATACCAAAACCAGACAAAGATACAACAGAAAAAGAAGATTATAGACCGATATTACTGATGAGCTTAGATACTAAAATCCTCAACAAAATACTAGCTCACAGAATCCAACAACACATCAAAAGGGTCATGTATCATGATCAAAGAGAATTTCTCTCAGGGATACAAGGATTCTTCAACATACACAAATCATTCAATGTGATACACCATATTAACAAACTGAAGAATAAAACCCATGTGATCATCTAAATAGATGCCGAAAAAGCTTTTGAAAGTTCAACACTCATTTATGATAAAAACTCTCCAGAAGGTGAGCATAGAGGTAACCTGCCTCAACATAATAAAGACCATATATGACAAACCCACAGCAAACATCATTCTCAATGGTGAAAAACGGAAAGCATTTCCTCTAAGATCAGAAACAAAACAAGGATGTCCACACTCGCCACTATTATTCAACATAGTTTTGGAAGCCCAAGCCACAGTAGTCAGAGAAGAAAAAGATATAAAAGGAAGCCAAATTGGAAAAGAAGAAGTAAAACTGTCACTGTTTGCAGATGGCATGATACTCTACATAGAAAATCCTAAAGATACTACCAGAAAACTACTAGAGCTCATCAGTGAATTTGCTAAAGTGGCAGGATACAAAATTAATATAAGGTAATCTATTGCATTTCTACACATTAACAACAAAGGGTCATAAAGAGAAATTAAGGAAACAATCCCATTTACCATTGCAACAAAAAGAGTAAAATACCTGGGAATAAACCTACCTAAGGAAGCAAAAGACCTGTACACAGAAAACTATAGGATGCTGATGAAAGTAATCAAAGACGACACAAACAAATGGAGAAGTATACCATGTTCTTGGGTTGGAAGAATCAATATTGTGAAGTGACTATACTAACCAAAGCAATCTATAGATTCAATGCAATACCTATCAAATTACCAATGGCATTTTTCACAGATATAGAACAAAAATATTACATTTTTTATGGAAATGCAAAAGACCCCAAATAGCCAAAGCAATCTTGAGAAAGAAAAATGGAGCTGGAGAAATCAGGATCCCTGACTTCAGACTATACTACAAAGCTACAGTAATCAAAATAATTGGTACTAGCACAAAAACAGAAATAAAGATCAGTGGGATAGGATAGAAAGCCCAGAAATAAACCCACAGACTTATGGTCACCTAATCTATGACAAAGGAGGCAAGAATATACCATGGGGAAAAGATAATCTCTTCAATAAATGGTGCTGGGAAAACTGGGCAACTACATGTGAAAGAATGAAATTAGAACACTCCCTAACACCACACACAAAATAAACTCAGGGTTAAAGACCTAAATGTAAGGCTGGACACCATAAAACTCTTAGAGGAAAACATAGGCAGAACACACTTTGACATAAAATGCAGCAAGATCTTTTTTCATCCACCTCCTAGGGTAATGAAAATAAAAACAAAAAGAAACAAATGGGATCTAATTAAACTTAAAAGCTTTTTCACAACAAAGGAAACCATAAAGAAAACAAAAAGACAACCCACAGAATGGGAGAAAATATTTGGAAATGAAGCCACCAACGAGGGATTAATCTCCAAAATATATAAACAGCTCATGCAGCTCAATTGAAAAAAACAAATCACCCAATCAAAAAATGGGCAGAAGACATTTCTCCAAAGAGACATACAGATTGTCAAAATGCACATGAAAATATGTTCAACATCATTAATTATCAGAGAAATGCAAAGCAAAACTACAATGAGCTATCACCTCACACCAGTCAGAATTGCTATCATCAAAAAATCTATAAACAACAAATTCTGGAGAGTGTGTGGAGAAAAGGGAACCCTCCTACACTGTTGGTGGGAATGTAAATTGGTACAGCCACTGTGGAGAATAGCATGTACGTTCCTTAAAGAACTAAAAATAAAACTATTATATGACCCAACAATCCCACTCCTGGGCATATACCCAAAGAAAACCATAATTCAAAAAGATACATGCACCTCAATGTTCATTGCACTGTTATTTACAATAGCCAGGACATGGAAGCAACCGAAATGTCCATCAACAGAGGAATGGATAAAGAAAATGTGGTTCATATATACAATGGAATATTAGTCAGCCTTAAAAAAGAACAAAATAATGCCATTTTCAGCAACATGAATGGAACTAGAGATTGTCATACTGAGTGAAGTAAGTCAGACACCGAAAGACAAATATCAGATGACATTGCTTATATGTGGAATCTGAAAAAGAAAGGGTACAAATGATCTTATTTACAAAATGGAAGTAGTGTCATGGATGTAGAAATCAAACTTATGGTTATCAGGGGGTACAGGGGGAAGATAAATTGGGAGATTGGGACTGACATATACACACAACTATATATAAAGTAGTTAAGTAATAAGAACCTGCTGTACAGCACAGGGAAATCTCAATACTCTGTAACTGCCTATATGGGAAAAAAATCTAAAAAAAAAAAAAAAGAGTGGATATATGTATGCATATGTATATGCATACATATATACACTTTGGTGTACACCTGAAACTAACACAACATTGTAAATCAACTATACTCCAATAAAATTGAAAAAAAAAATTTTGTGTGTGATACTCTAGTGATGGATACAGGTCATCATGCATTTGTTCATACCCATATAGTGTACAATACTAGGAGTAAACCCTAAGGTAAACTATAGACTTTGAGTGATTATGATGTGTCAATTTAGGTTCATCCTTAGTAAAAAAGTATATATATATATTACTCTGATGGAAGATGTCAATAATGGGGGAAATTGCATAGATTTTGGGAAGGGAGGTATATGGGAAATCTCCATATCTTCCTCTCAGATTTGTTATAAATCTACAACTACTCTAAAAAATGTCTTAAAGCAAAATTGACTAACCTTGAGAGTGGCAATTTCTCTCCAGCCAGCAAGCTTTTTAAGATATTAAAATATCATAAAATATAGAAAATAATAAACAGTATATTTAATAATTAATTACATATTTGATAGGAACTATTTGTTATCTAGTTCTAATATTATAAAGTGTTCTTAAGAGCTACATGGACAGTTTACATCTGGAAACTAAATTATAAAGGAGAACATTTAATTACTGATATACAAAAGTATTTAATAAAGGAGGAAAATTTTGTAATACCATAATAAAACATAAACAGATGAGTAGTGTGAAAGGAGATTTATTTTTGCAGACAAGTAGATCCATAAAATTCTGGCAATAAGCCCATCAGCTATCATTGTTATTAGATTGCTCTTATAACAGTGTCCTCATTACTTGTAAACATTTGTAAAGAGATAATTGTTCTATTCCTGCACGTGTGTGTGTGCATGTACGTGTGTGTACACAAGTTTTTAAAGAAAAAGTTTACCTATTTAAAGCTAAACTTTTACCCATATTAATTCACATGTCCTTAGTATGTTAGTATTTATAACACTTAGGTGATTTTTTTTTTAACTTACACAGGCTGCCCCTCTGCCCCTCAGGAAAACTTACAGAAGACTGTATCTCTTAAAATTTATGACACTAAAGAGCATCTTAAGAGGCCAATGGATGAGAAAATTGTGTACACACTTATTGAGATTATGCAGGTACAATGCATAGTTTCATGCCTGATGCATGGTAAATAATCAACAAATCACAGGAGTTATTGAAAATAATCAAATACATACAAATCTACTTTATATTTCACCACAAATGTGATATATTCTCTGATGTATAACCAAAGTATGAATAGATTCTTTTTTGTTCTTTTGAGATGTTTTTAATGAAGATTTTATGTGTGTCTTACTCTTTGTGTGTCTATTTTCATCATTTCTTATATAATTATTCTTTGGCTCAATACCAAGGTGGAAGATACAAAAGAGTGGCATTTGAAAATATAATTTCTTCAATGGGAAATATTCTCTTTTCTACTCTTAAGTAAAACACAAGCATAGTCCCTCCTTATCAGACTTTATATAAGACTTGAACTGCTAAATAGGTGGGAATAAGTTAACACTTAAAATTATCTGTTTTGGGCTTCCCTGGTGGCGCAGTGGTTGAGAGTCCGCCTGCTGATGCAGGGGACACGGGTTCGTGCCCCGGTCCGGGAGGATCCCACATGCCGCAGAGAGGCTGGGCCTGTGAGCCATGGCCGCTGGGCCTGTGCATCTGGAGCCTGTGCTCTGCAACGGGAGAGGCCACAGTAGTGAGAGGCCCATGTACTGCAAAAAAAAAAAAAAATTATCGGTTTTTACTTGCTAAAATAATATTTGTATCACTATGTCAATATAAAATATATTTTATAGCAATAGCTATTAAAGAAAGGTCATAATACAATTTCAACAAGTTTAGGCCTCCATGAACACAATTTGCTTCTAAATATTAAGCTTATAAGATCATAATCTTAGAAAATATGAGAAAGATTGCAATAACTATAAACATTAATGGGAAAATTAGCCGTCATGTGAGATTTCAATATAATATCTAAATAATTAACGGCTCAAGCAGACATTAATAAGGGAAAATAACAAAATACAAAAAATAAAATAAATAGAAGAAAAATAAAGAAAATAGAATAATAAAAATGTGATGAACCAGGGAATTGACACTTCTGGCAGGTTGGAGTAACTTGTTCTAGACTTGTCTTCCTGTTTAAAAAAAAAGAAAAACTAAAAAATGTTGCAAAATATATGAAACATCTGTTTTCAGTCCTTGGACAATAGGCATATTAGGACTATACTCCCTAAGGAAAGGAAAACAAATGAGATGAGCCCTACAACATACCCTATGTTTTTGTCTGAAGGCACATTCTGAACCTTGATACCAAAAGGGTCAAACTTTTATGGTAGGGCTAAACTGCCTCTTCTCCCTAGCAAAGCTAAAATCTAATCTTGAAAGGATCAAGATTAACTGCCTGATAAAGAAAGTTCAATATTGTTTAAAGGCACTAAAAACACAGAAACTCAAAATACACCATGTAATCCCCAAATTACTATACATTCCATAGAATTTTAAAAGTGGAAGCACTCTCATATTCATTTTACAAGTATAATCTTGCTACAAAAACTATACACTGAGAACATGAGAAGTTGTAACTGTAGGCCAAAATTAATTATGAAGGTAAGTCTAATTATCTTTTAAAAAACTACAAGCAAATCAACAATACATGAAAAGGAATACTCAATAGGACCAAACTGAATTTATCTTAGGAATACATGAATAACTTAACATTAGGAGAAACAATATATTACTGAAGTTCCCCACATTAATAGATTAAAGAGAAAAGCAATATGATTTTTACCAGTAAAGGAAGAAATAATATTTGAAAAACTTTACTACAGAGAATTAACCTTATCAGAACTCTGGAAGATAGTCAAACGTTTACAGCAACCAAATGAATGCATAACCAGCAGAAAGCACCGTTAAACAGGGTGGGAGAAATTTGTGTTGTTTAAACATACCATCCCCCAATCCCTTCCCCAATGCAGTGGTTGTATTGAAAATGGTAGCCTGTATTCCCAGTGAAGGTACTTGGTCCTTGAGGAAGCAGAGACCTCCCCAAAGAATTGTTTGTCTGCTTTGTCCTGTCAGTGCATTCTCTGAAGGATTAACATGGCCTTTTTTCTCCTAATGTGGAATTTCTCAGGGGCAGAGAAATGGCTATGTCTACACAGAGGATGTACCCAGAAAACATTGAAAACCAAATGAACAAGATGCTACCACCTGGGGCAAAAAATAAGTTGAGGCAACAGGCAAATTGAAAGCTGTAGGAAAAATTGGGAAGTGAGAATCTTTGAAGACCAAAAACTCCTTAATATACTGGGTAGGCTAGGATGCCTTGCACATGTCCAGGAAAGGATGCATGCTCATAAAACACCATAAGCTCCTGGCTTGTCTTTAGTTTCAGCATGTGCAGGAAGTAAAGGCTATGGCAGAGTTGTAAGAGACCTGGCTAAACAGTGAAGAGTGTCCCCAAACCAGAGCCAATCTGCAAAGACTAGTAGAGTATTTATTTTTCTTTTCTTTATTTTTTTTCTGTTTCTGCACATCATAATATTTTAAATGCCCATTTTTCAACAACAAAAAATATTAAAATGTGAAAAAAACAAGAACAAGAATCAAGAAAAAAAATGTGCCTATGAGATTGTGGGACATCAACGTACCAACATTTGCATAAAGAAAATCTTAAAAGGAGAGGTGAGAAAGACAGAAAGAATAACTGAGTAAATAATGGTCAAGACTTGCAAAGTTTGAAAAAACAAGCAAACAAACGTGACTCTGCTCACCCAAGAATCTCACCAAATTCCAAGTAGGGTAAACCAAAGAGATCCAGACTGAGACACATTATACCAAACTGTCAAAAGCCAAAGATAATAAGATAATCTTGCAATGAGCAAGATAAGAGTTACTTGTAGTATACAAGGGATTTCCAATCAGATTAACAACCAATTTCTCTTTAGAAACAATGGAGAACAGAAAGCAATGGGATGGCATATTTAAAGTGCTGAAAGAACAAAACTACCAGTCAAGAATTCTATATCCAGCAAAACTATCTTTCAAAAAAATGAAGAAGTTAAGACATTACTAGAAAAACAAAAGTATCGTGAGTTCATTACAAGTAGATCTGCCTTACAAGAAATGATAAAGGGAATCCTATGGGCTGTAATGAAATGTCACTAGACGGTAAATTGACGTCACATGAAAAAATAAAGTATGGTGGTAAAGCATTACACATAGGTAAATACAAAATCCATTAGTATTTTATCTTTGGTTTGTAACTCCTCTCTTTGTTTCTCATATTATTTAAAAGATCAATTCATAAAACAATAATTATAAATCTGTAATAATGGGCACATAGGTAATAATGGGTACATATGTAATCTGTGACAATAACAATATAGAAAGAGAGAGAAGGAGGTGTGTAAAGGCAGAGTTTTAGTATATTTGTGAAGCTAAGTTGTTATTAACTCAAAATAGGTTTAAAAAACATTTTACAAAATTTTATACAATTTTTAAAAGTTACTTTTCATTTACACTTATTACAAAATATTGGCTATATTCCACGTGTTGTACCATCCATCCTTAAGCCTAACTTACACCCAATAGTTTACAGCTCCCACTCCCCAACCCCTATAGCCCCACCCCACTGGTAACCACTAGTTTATTCTCTAGATCTGTGAGTATGCTTCTTTTTTGTTCTATTCACTAGTGTTTTGTATTTTTTGATTCCACAAATAAGTGATATCCTACGATTTTTTTTGAATGAATTATTTTACTCTAAACTGGATGGAGTTTAGTCTCCTTTGGGATAATTATCCTACAGTTTTTGTTTTTCCCTGACTGACTTAGCTCACTTAGCATAGTGTCCTCCACATCTATCCATGTTGCTGCAAGTGGCAAAATTGTGTTCTTTTTTATTTTATAAGTGAGTTGTATTCCATTGTATATATCTACCACATCTTCTTCACCCATTGATCTGTTGATAGACTTAGGATGCTCCCTTATCTTGGCAATTGTTAATAATGCTGCTATGAACATTGGGGTGCATGCATCTTTTCTAATTGGTGTTTTGTCTTTTTTCAGATATAAACTCAGGAGTGGAATTCCTGGGTCATATGGTAGTTATATTTTTTATCTTTTGAGAAGGCTCTATCTGTTTTCCACAGTGGCTGCACCAATTTCATTCCCACCAACAGTGTAGGAGGGTTCCCTTTTCTCTACATCCTCTCCAACATTTGTTATTTGCATGCTTTTTAATGATAGTCATTCTGACAGGCATGAGGTGATATCTCATCATGGTTTTGATTTGCATATCTCTGATGATTGGCAATGTTGAGTATCTTTTCAAGTGCCTGTTGACCATCTGCATTTACTTCTTGGAAAATGTCTATTCAGTTCTTCTGCCCACTTTTTATTTTTCTTCTTCTTCTTCTTATTTTTTTTTACGGTATGTGGGCCTCTCACTCTTGTGGCCTCTCCCATTGCGTAGCACAGGCTCCGGACACGCACGCACAATGGCCATGGCTCATGGGCCCAGCTGCTGCATGGCATGTGGGATCTTTCCGGACCGGAGCATGAACCCATGCCCCCTGCATCGGCAGGCGGATTCTCAACCACTGCACCACCAGGGAAGCCCCAAAATAAAGCACTTGCTTTTTTTTTTTTTTTTTTTGCCCACTTTTTAAATTGGGAATTTTTTTATGTTGAGTTGTATGAGCTGTTTATGTAAGTTGGATATTAATCCCTTATCTGTCATATCATTTGCAAATATTTTCTTCCATTCAGTAGGTTGTCTTTTTGTTTGTCAAGGGTTTCCTTTGCTGTGTAAAAACTTTTAAGTCTAATTAGGTCCATTTGTTTATATTTGCTTTTATTTCCTTACTTTAGGAGCCAAAAAATAAAATACTGCTACAATTTATGACAAAGAGTATTCTGCCTATGTTTTCCTCTAGGAGTTTTATGCTATCTGGTCTTACATTTAGGTCTTTAATCAATTTTGAATTTATTTTTGTATCTGGTGTTAGAGACTATTCTAATTTCATTCTTTTCTATGTAAAGAAAACTGTAAAGTTTTCCTTGCACCACTTATTGAAGAGACAGTCTTTGATCCCTCATATATTCTTGCCTTCTTTGTCATAGATTAATTGACCATAAGTGCGTGGATTTATTTCTGGGCTCTCTATCCTTTTCCACTGATTTCTGTGTCTGTTTTTGTGTCTCTACCATACTGTTTGATTATTGTATTTTTGTAGTATATTCTGAAGTCAGGGAGCTTGATTCCTCCAGCTCTGTTCCTCTTTCTCAAGACTTTTTTGGCTATTTGGGGTCTTTTGTGTTTCCACGCACACACATTTTAAAATTACTTGTTCTAGTTCTGTGAAAAATGCCATTATGTATTTTGATAGGGATTGTACTGAATCTGTAGATCGCCTTGGGTAGTATGGTCATTTTAACAATATTGACTCTTTCAATCCAAGAACTCAGTACATCTTTCCATCTGTTTGTGAGGTCTTCAATTTCTTGTAGTGTGTCTTTCTTGTAGTAGTGTCTTATAGTTTTCAGAGTACAGGTCTTTTGCCTCATTAGGTAGGTTTATTCTTAGGTATTTTATTCTTTATGATGTGATGGTAAATGGGATTGTTTCCTTAAATTCTCTTTATGATACTTTGTTGTTAATGTATAGAAATGCAACAGATTTCTTTATATTAATTTTTTATCCTGCAACTTTACCAAATTCATTGATGAGGTCTAGTAGTTTTCCAGTGGTATCTTTAGGATATTCTATGTATAGTATCACGTCATCTGCTGACAATGACAATTTTACTTCTTCCTTTCCAATTTGGATTCCTCTTAATTCCTTTTCTTCTCTGATTGTTCTGGCTAGGACTTCCAAAACTATGTTGAATAAAAGTTGTGAGAGTGGGAATCCTTGTCTGGTTCCTGGTCTTAGGAGGAAAGCTTTCAGCTTTTTACCATTGAGTATGATGTTAGCTGTGGGTTTGTCATATATGGCCTTTATTATGTTGAGGTATGTTCCCTCTATGCCCACTTTCTGGGGTGTTTTTATCATCAACAGATGTTAAATTTTATCAAACACTTTTTCTGTCTCTATTGAGATGATCATATGGTTCTTACTCTTCAGTTTGTTAATGTGGTGTATCACATTGATTGATTTGGGTATATTGAAAAATCCTTACATCTGGGGATTAATTCCCACTTAATCATGGTGTGTCATCTTTTAAAAGTATTATTGGATCCAGTTTACTAGTATTTTGTTGAGAAATTCTGCATCTATGTTCATCAGTGATATTGGCCTGTAATTTTCTGTTTTGTGTGATATCTTTTTCTGATTTGGGGATCAGGGTGAGTTTGGCCTCATAGAATGAGTTTGGAAGTGTTTCTTCCCCTGCAATTTTTGGAATAGTTTCAGAAGGATAGATGTTAAATCTTTTCTAAATGTTTTATAGAATTTACCTGTGATGCCATCCTGTCTCAGATTTTTGTTTGTTGGAAGTTTTAAAATTACTTATTCATTCATATTTCATTGCTGGTAATTGGCCTGTTCATATTTTCTATTTCTTCCTGGTTTAGTCTTGGGAGATTGTACCTTTCTAAGAACTTGTCCATTTCTTCTAGGTTGTCTATTTTATCAGTGTATAATTGTTCATAGTAGTCTTTTATGATCCTCTGTATTTCTGTGGTGTTGCTTTTAACTTCTTTTTCATTTCTGATTTTATTTCTTTGGGCACTCTCCCTTTTTTTCTTGGTGAGTTTGGCTAAAGTTTTGTAAATTTTATTTATTTTTCAAAGAACAAGCTTTTAGGCTCATCGATCCTTTCTATTTTGTTACTTTTTATTTCATTTTATTATTGCTCTTATCTTTATGATTTCTTTCCTTCTACTAACTGTGGGTTTTATTTGTTCTTCCTCTAGCTGCTTTAGGTGTAAGGTTAGATTTTTTTTTTTTGAGATTTTTCATGTTTCCTGATGGAAGCTTATATTGCTATAAAATTCCCTCTTAGAACTGCTTTTTCTGTGTCCCATAAGTATTGGGTCATTATGTTTTCATTGTCATTTTTCTCTAGGTATTTTTTATTTCCTCTTTGATTTCTTAAGTGATCCATTTGTTGTTTAGTAGCATATTGTTTAGCCTTCAAGTGTTTGTGTTTTTTGCAGTTTTTTTCTTATACTTGATTTCTATTTTCATAGCATTATGGTTGGATAAGATCCTATTTTTAAATTTATTGAGGCTTGTTTTGTGGTCTAGTTTGTTATCTATCCTGGAGAATGTTGCATGTGTACTTTCAAGAATGTGTATTCTGCTCTTTTTGGATGAAATGTTGTATATATATCAATTAAGTGCGTTTAGTCTATTGTGTTATTTAAGGCCTGTGTTTCCTTATTGATTATCTGTCTAGATGATCAGTCCATTGATGCAAGTGAGATGTTAATGTCCTCTACTATTATTGTGTTACTGTCAATTTCTTTTTTTGTGTGTCTGTTAATATGTGTCTTATATATTTAAGTGCTCCTACATTTGGTACATATATATTTACAATTATTATATCTTCTTTTTGGATTGCTACCTTGATCTTTGTGTAGTGTCCTTTATCTTTTGTAACAGTATTTTAAAGTACATTTTATCTGATATAAGTATAGCTACTCTGGCTTTCTATTTATATTCATTTGCATGGAATACCTTTTTCCACCCCCTTGCTTTCAGTCTTTATGTGTCTCTAGATCTGAAGTGGGTTTCTTGTAGGCAGCATATATAGGGGTCTTGTTTTTGGAGGCATTCATCTACTCTATGTGGTTTGGTTGGAGCATTTAGTCCATTTACATTTAAGGTAATTATTGATATGTATGTTCTTATTACCATTTTGTTAATTGTTTTGATTTGTTTTTCTAGTTCTTTTTTTCCTCTTCTTTTTTTTTCTCTTCTCTTGTGATTTAATGCCTATCTTTAGTGTTATGTTTGGATTCCTTTTTCTTTTTTGTGTGTATATCTATTATGGATTTTTTGTTTGGTGTTACCATGAGGTTTTTGTACAGCAGTCTATACATACATGTGATTGTTTTAAGTTGCTGATCTCTTAATTTCAAATGCATTTAGGCACCTCCACCACTGTCACCACCCCTGCTTCTGCTCCTTGCACTGCTGGCAGTGACCCCAATTGGGAGTGTGGGGAGATGAGATGCCAGCATTGGGGCATGGAGCAGTGCATCCCACTGCATTGGCTCAGGCTGCTTCTGCTGTTGAAATTGCTGCCACTCTGGCACCTGATCTGGGGCCAACCACAGTGCCCTGCTCTTCTACCTCTGACAGTGCTGCCTCTGCTGGGCTGCACAGGCCAGTGGGTGGGGCGGCAGCCTTCATGCCTTGTTCTGGGGGCCCCATGGCCTTGCTCAAGCCCAGGGTGACTGGGCAAGGGGGGCAGACAGGAAGAGCCAAAGAGGAGGTGGCCAAAATAGGTTGTTTTAAGCGTAAAATATCAGTTATAATCCCCAAGGTAACCACTAGGAAAATACTATGTTCTGATTACTCCTAGAGTTGAACCTGCCATCTTGAGTTTTCTGTTCAACTTCAAACTCAGAAATCCAGTTGTCTACTTGATAGCTCCACCTGCCTGTATCTAAGACATCTCAAAATTAACCTGTCAAAACTGAATTCCAGCTTCTCCCAACACAATATGGTCTTTTAATATCCTTCCTCATCTTGGTTGATGGCAACTCTATCTTTGCAGTTCCTTAGATAAAAAACATTGGAGGAATCCTATACACTCCTCTTTATCCAACAAACTACACCCAGTCCATCAACAAGTACCCTTGGATCTACTTTCCAAATATTCAGAATTCCTCCACGTGACTACGTCTCATGGCCCTTACTTCTGGTCCAGTTAACCACTGTCTCTTGACTAAATTATTGAAATGGCCTGTGAACTGTCTCACTGTTCCTTCCCTACTCCTTCTAGTTTTAAAGAATTCAGTGTGATCCTTATAAACCACTCCTTTGCTCAAGTCTTCCCTTTTATACAGTTAAAAACAAATTCCTTGTAGTAGACTGAAGGACTATTCATGGTCTGCTGCCCCTCACCCCTCTGCTTTACTTCCTACTAATCTACCCCACAATCACTCCACTCCACAATCACTCCACTCCACACCACACAGTTTTCTCCTTCTTGTTTATTGAACACTCCAATATTAACCTAAATCAGAGGCTTTGCACCAGTTGTTCCTTCTATCTAGGATTTGCTTCCCCCCAGCATCTGTGTGTTTCATTCATTCCAGTCTTTTTACCTTCTTAATGAGTCTCCCCCTCCTTTCTCATCCCACAGCAAACTCTGCTTTCTCAATACTGCTTACCCTGCTCTATATTCCCACGGCATTTATAACCTCCTAAATATCATGTATTTTTCTGTTTTGCTCACTGATGTATTCTCAGAGTAGGTCCTCAATAAAAACACTATTTGAACCCACAAAAAAATGGACAGAGCCTCGCCCTTAAAAATACATTTTAAGCAAACTAGAAATAGAAATGAGCTTTCATGTAAAACATAAAATCTTGTATTTAAAATTCACAGTGAGACGGGGTGAGAGAGTGGCATGGACATGTATACACTACCAAACGTAAAATAGATAGCTAGTGGGAAGCAGCCGCATAGCACAGGGAGATCAGCTTGGTGCTTTGTGACCACCTAGAGGGGTGAGATGGGGAGGGTGGGAGGGAGGGAGATACAAGAGGGAAGAGATATGGGAACATATGTATATGTATAACTGATTCACTCTGTTATAAAGCAGAAACTAATACACCATTGTAAAGCAATCATACTCCAATAAAGATGTAAAAATAAAAAAATAAAAATAACTTAATAAATAAATAAAATTCACAGTGAGACAAGGAAGTCTGCATTCACCACTTCTATTTAACATTGTAACAGAAGTGCTAGACAGTACCATAAGACAAGAAAAATATGAATAAAAATTATAAATTTTGAAAAGAAAAATTTGTTATTAGCATAGAATATGACTGTCTTAAAGAAAACTCAGAAACTAACAAATTATTAGAGTCAATAAAGAGTTCATCAAAGTTGCTCCTTCTAAAATGAAAGACAGCATAAGCATAATGGCTAAAATGATGGAGCCAGACTTCTTTGGTTTAAATCACACTATATATAATATATATAATCTATCTCTATCAATTATCTATCTATCTATCTATCTATCATCTATCTATCTATCTATGTATCTATCATATGAGGTTTAAAACTATAAGTTATATATATATATATTTATATATATAAATAAATAAATAAACAAATATATATATAGCTTTGGAAAAACTATTTAAACTTTCTATGCCAGTTTTGTAATTTACAAAAATGGGGGTAGATAATAATGGCATAAATCTCACTGAGTTATTATGAAACTTAGATAATTTAATTTGAATGCAGTATACAGAATTGTACCTGCACATAGTGAGAATTATATAAAATTAATTATTTTCATTATAGTAAAAGCAATGTAAAAGATCTATGGCATTACTGCATAAAAGAAGTAAAGAGTTAAAATTTTAAAAATTAAAATATACTATTAATAATAGCATGGAAATTAAAAGGTATTTAGGAATGAGCCTAACAAAACTTGCACAACATGTAATGAGATAATTGTAAGATTTTAGTAGAAGATAGTCAAGAGGACTTAATTAAATGTAAAGATAAATGTTCATGGACTGGAAGACCATTAAGATATCAAATTTGCCCAAAATAAACAAAAAAAATTAGCAAATTTCAGTTAAAATCCAGTCAAATTTTTTGTGGGTAGGTGTGGTCAAATTTCTAATGATGAGTCATTCTAATGATGATTGAAATGGAAAAATAAGGAACAAAGATTGCCCTGAGACAGGGCAAAGAGGATTTGTTCTAAAGTTTTCAGGACTTGTTTTAAACATATAGGAGTGTTACTCCTACAGGAATGGACAATCCAATAACACAGAATATATAACTCAATGATAGACCTATGCTTATATGGAAATTTAATATATACAGAGATAGATTTGGACATTGCACAAAAATGGTGAAGTTTTCCATAAATAGGTTGGGATACTATTTGAGAACAAAACTCAATGTTTAGTGGATTAAAATTTAAGTGTGACATGGAAAACTTTTAAACTTTTTAAGAAAATATAGGAAAGCATCTTCATGGCATTGGAGTAGGGAAAGAACATCTCCTAAAGGTATAAATACTTAAATATTTAATAATTTTTTACATTGAAAATTAAAATGTAGATTAATCAAAGACACTATTAAAAAGTAAACAAACCAATCTATATATTAGAAATCAGGAATTTTCAACACAAAAATATAACATGTTTTTATGCATTATATAGAATGCTACAATATTAAAATATAAAAACTATGACTTGGGCTTCCCTGGTGGCGCAGTGGTTGAGAGTCCGCCTGCCGGTGCCAGGGACACGGATTCGTGCCCCGGTCCAGGAAGGTCCCACATGCCGCAGAGCGGCTGGACCCGTGAGCCATGACCACTGAGCCTGCGCATCCAGAGCCTGTGCTCCGCAACGGGAGAGGCCACAACAGTGAGAGGCCCGCGTACCAAAAAAAAAAAAAAAAAAAAAAAAAATATGACTAAACCTTTGGATATGTAAAAATGACCTACCTTTACTAATCAGAAATGCAAATTTAAACCACAATGTGTTTACATTTCAGGCTCCTCAAGTTAGCAAAAGTTAAAAATGTTTGTAAGTACCAATTTTTTGATGAAAATGTGGAGCAACAAAAATCGTTATACACTATTTTGAACTCTAAATTTGGAAAAGTAGAATGAAATTGAAGATGCTCAAACCCTTAGACATAGCAAGCACACTCTTTGGCACATGCCATAGAAAGACTCTTACACTTTTTCAAAAACAGATATCTTTAAGAATGTTTAAAGTGTCAATGTTTGTAATCTCTACAAATAGAAATAAAGTAAATATCTACCAAAAGAACAACACAAATAACTTGTGGTATAGTTAATTGAATATTAAACTACATTGCAGAGGAATAAATCACATCACCAATATATGAATTGTAAAACAAAAACAAAATGCAAGTTTTACTGTTTACTGTTATTATACTGTTTAGTGTTTACTATTATTATACTCTAAATATAAAATAACATAAATTCTGTCTGTAAGGTATTTTGTTTATGAGTTTAATGCATATTTAAATAATTTCTCTATCTTAAAATTATGATATTTTTTAAAGCTAACTTATAAATTAATTTATTTGAATATGGTTCTAATTAGGTATACATCTTATGGAAAAGATAGTTAATGAACCAGTAGACAGAACGATGGAGTTTGTTGAATTCAGCCAGTGTTCACTATCAGTTACTCGGTATCTGACATTATGTAGCCACAGTGGAAGAGATGGAGATTATGTAAGGACCCAACAACACAGATTCCCATTTGCCAGGGTCAATCAACCTCTGAATGTTCAACCTGTGGACAAGAGAGATAACCTCTGATATGGTACTATACCTGAAGAACTCAAACCTGTCACTCGGGACGAATTGGCTATGTTGGCCTCTCCCATCCTAGAAAAGTCAGCTGTTTTTCCTCTCAGGGGTACATGCATATATAACAAGTATAGGTTTTTCTTTTTTCTACCTAGAAAACCTCAACCAGCACCATTACCTGAGGTATTTAGAATGTTTAATCTATAGGTATGCAGTCCCATACTGTATAACAATCAACCAGAGGACCCACTTCACAGTGAAGGAGGTGTAACAGTGGACCCACACCTCTGGGCTCCACTGGGTCATATTACATACCATAGTATCCAGAAACAGCTGGCCTCATAGAATTCTGGGAAAGCCTTTTAAAAACACAGCTGAAAGACCACTTGAAGGCAACATTGTTAAAGAATGAGATGTTATCTTTTAGAAGGTAGTACATGAATTGAATCAGAGGCTTCTTATATGATCCTGTGGTCTCAATACATGGATTCAGAAAACAAGGAGTGGAAGCAGGACTGGCCCCACCTACCATCACTCACAAAGGAAAGAGTGACTAAGGGCCCTTTTGCTCCCCAACCTCACAACTCTGGGTTCTTCAGCATTGGAGGTACTGGTTCCTAAAGAGGACACTTGACAGGAAAGAACAAGTATCCCATTTAGCTTTTAGCTATGACTTCCCAGGGAACTTTGGACTTTTAAATCCATTGACTAGCAGGCAAGAAGTATCACCATACAGGGATAACTGACACTGATCAACATAGGGTGGTAGGATTGTTTTTAGACAATGTGGGCTGCGAGAAATACATGTGCATCTACTTCGATGATCTATTTGGGCTCCTTTTGGAAATACCTTGCCCCATTATATCTGGGAACATACACATGTAAAACCCAGGCCAGAGAGGAGTATGATTACAAGGATTCAGACCCTGCAGAAGTAGTCTTGGTTCATGCCTCCAGATAAGCCAGAAAAACCTGCCAAAGTAAGAGCTAAGGGGAATAATTTTAGAATGGCAGTGGAGAAGAGAATATCAGTTACATCTTCAAGATTAACTGCAATAATCAGGGTTGTAATTCATCCTTACAACCTCCCTCTTCTAAATTTCCTATTAGGTCGAGAGCCTCACAGGAACATGAAAGAGTTGGGAATCATGCCGCACCTCACTGAGGGCAGAGTATCTACAATCTTCCAAATTATTTGAAATTTTCTGTATGATAGAATAATTCTGTATGAAAGATTTGTCTTTCCCTCCATTTATCTATTTATTTAATCATTTATTTCAGTATGGACTCATGGGGACTTACTTTGTTCTTTGGTTATAATCCAAAACTACTTTACTTATATTTTTGCTGAAATTGTTCCAGCTTTGGCTACCGTGAGCCCTTTCATTTGGTTCTTGACATATCACCATCATTGTTTTTTTTAACTTCATTTATAAATGATATTTTTTTCTGGATATTGAATTTTGGGCTGACCATTTTCTCCTCAGCCTTTTCATGATGCCATTATCTTGTCTTTTGTCTTTACTAATTTTACTGTTAATCTTATCTTTGCTTTCCTGAATATAATTTGTCTTTTCTTGTTTCACACTTTCTTTGGCTTTTCAGCAGTTTGATGATGATGACCATATGTATGATTTGAATCGTGTGGGTTTTTTTAAATCCTGTTATGGGTTTGCTGTATTTCTTGAAGCTTTGTGTTGATATCTTTCATCAGTTTGGAAAAATACTCAGTGATTATTTTTCTGATATTTGTTTCTTTTTTTTTATTCTCCCTCATCTTTTCTTCTAGGTGCCTAATTATATTTATATCAGACTATTTTATGTCTTTTCCACTGAACTCTGGGGTTCTGTTCTGTTTTCATTCTTTTTCCTCTTTGTACCTTATATTGGATAATATATATTGAGCTATCTTTGAGTTCACTGGGCCTTATTTCTGCTATGTGTATTCAGCCTTTAACCTATCCAATTAATTAAAAAATTAAATTTTATTTTGATACAATCTAAAGCTTACAAAAAGTATAAGAACAGCATAATGAACTTTTGGAATCATTTTAGAGTATGTTGCCCACATGATGTGCTATCACACCTGACTACTTTAGTATGTATTTCCTATACAAAGGACATTCCCCTACAAAAATACAATACGACCATACAAAACCAGGAAAATAATATTTATTCATTATTACCATCTAGATCTGTGTTTCCATTCATATTTTGCTTATTGCTTCAATTTTCTTCTTTATAACAAATGATCCAGTCCAGACTCATATATTGTGTTTAGTTGTCATGTTTCTTTAATCTCCTTTGATCTGGAACAGTTTAGTCTTGCTTTTATTTTCATCATTTTGACACTTTTGTAGAGACTACATGTAAATTGTTTTACAGACTATCTCTCAATTTGGATTTTTCTTATGATTCTTATTGGATTCAGGTTATATACCACAGGCAGTAATATCATAGGAATAATGCCAATTTTTCTCATTGAATGCTTGCAAGTGTTAAGGGATTTTAATTTGTTTTATTATTCATGATGTTGATCCTAATTATTTCCCAGGCTTTTCCACTCTAAAGTTACCATCCCCCCTTGAACTAATAAGTAATTTGAGGAAATGTATTTGAGGCTTTGTAAGTATACTAAATTCAGTGATTCTCATCAAACTTCCAATGTATTCTAATTATTTGGATCAATAGCGACTCATGTATTCCTTTTTTATTCAGTGGGTTATACTGAAATGGAATTGTCATTTATTTTGATTTGGTAACATTTCCCAGACTTCACTAGTGAGGGTGCTTTGAAACTGGATCCTGTGTTCCTTTCTCATCTCCCCACTATTCTTTGAGTACTTACTTACTTTCTGGCTCAGCAAGATGCTCCAAGCTCATCTTGCACTTTCCTCCATTTCTGGAATTAGCCATTTTTTACAAGAAGCTCTGTTCCCGTTTAGTGGATGGATGAATGTTTTTAGAACGGAAATTCTGCACACTATGTATTCTCGTTGCTCTTGGGGAGTAACTGCTTCTGGGCTCTCTCAATGGTCACTGTTAAGGATTATTTTTGTTTAAACACATGCACACACACATTTGCATCTAAATTTATTTCTGTAGCTAATAATATATAACCCTTGCCCAGGAGTAGAGATCTTTTTCTCTTGCAGTCCCTTCCCTGTATCCTCCCAGATATCCTCCAGCGTTACAAGTCTATAACCATCATGCTCTCTCTTCCCAACCATAATTGAATTTAACTAGTGTCCTCTGGTATATCCCTCCTCCCTACATATTAGGCATTTTGTTCCATGGGGAGAAGGGTCTGGAGAGATTCACAGTGTCCACTCTTCTTCTCCCCCAACCAGCATCTTCAGAGAGCTTTCTCTGGCTTTTCCCTTTTCCTCCCTGTGGGAGCCTGGTGGGATTCCTGGAGGAAAATCATGTGAAAGTGTTAGAAGTCCCATATGACTGCAGCCGTCAGGAGCTTGTCACGTTTACATTAGCCCACTCTTTGTCTCCAGCATTTCATCAGAATTCACAGTTTAAATTCTTACCAAGATTATATGGCATTTGGTGGCTCCGGCTACAGGTAAGCAAATGCTGGTGTCCTGTGACTCCCTGAAGATTCCTGCCTTTCTAAATTGTAAGATGGTTGTTTCCCCTGCAAACAAAATTCTCTGATGGGTCCAAGAAAAGTCATTGATGTTGTGGTTTTTTCCAGATTTTTCTTGTGAAGGAGAGCATTACAATTTCCTTGTGCTTTACATATCCAAGATGAAATCAGAAGATTAAGAAACCAATTTTTACTTTACATTTTTAAATTTTTTATGAAAAAATTTTATTGTTATTTTTCTTCCAGTTTTATTGAAGTATATTGACATTGAGCACTGTATAAGTTTAAGGTGTACAGCATGATTATTTGACTTACATAATTCATAAAATATTATCACAATAAATTCAGTGAATATTTATCATCTCATATAGATACAAAATTAAAGAAATAGAAAAAACATTTTCCTTGTATTGAAAATTCTTAGGACTTACTCTCTTAACAACTTTCATTTATAACATATGAGTGTTAATTATATTTATCATGTTGTACCTTACATCCCTAGAACTTATTTATCTTATAATTGGAAGTTTGTACCTTAAGACTGCATTCATCCTATTCCTCCTCTCCCAACCACCCCTCTCTGGTAGCAAAAAATATGATCTCTTTTTCTATGAGTTTGTTTGTTTGTTTTTGAAGTATAATTGACCTAAAACACTATGTTAGTTCCTGTTATAAAATATTGTGATTTAATATTTCTATATACTTCAAAATTATGATATGTCATGATACAAAGATATTATATAGTTACTGGCTATATTTCCCCACTGTACATTTCATCAAGTGAGTCATTTACTTTGCAACTGAAAGTTTGTACCTCTTAATCTCTCTCACCTATTTCTTTCCTCTCTCCACCTTCCTCTCCTCTGGCAACCACCTCTTTGTTCTCTGTATCTATAACTCTCTGTTTCTGTTTTGTTATGTTTGTTTATTTGTTTTATTTTTAGATTCATCATATAAGTGAAATTATACCGTGTTTGCCTTTCTCTGTCTAACTTATTTCACTTAGCATAATACCCTTTAAGTCCATCAGTGTTGTAGGAAATGGCAAGATTTCATTCTTTTTTATACCTGAGTAATATTCCATATATTCCATTGTGTATATATACCATATCTTCTTTACCCATTCATCTATTAATGGGAACTTAGGTTACTTCCATATCCTGGCTATTGTGAATAATTCTACAGTGAACATAGGGACATATATCTTTTCTAATTACGTTTTTGTATTCTTCAGATAAATACACAGGAGTGGGAGTGGTGGATCATATGATAATTCTGTGTTTAATTTTTTGAGGCATCTTTGTACTGTTTTCCACAATGGCTGTACCAATTTACATTCTTCAGTGATCCTTGTTTTTTTTTTAGTAGCATATTGTTTAGCATCCATGTTTGTGGGTTTTTCAGTTATTCCTTGAAGTTGATATCTAGTTTCATTGAGTTGTGGTCAGAAAAGATGCTTGATATGATTTCAGTTTTATTAATTTTACTGAGACTTGTTTTGTGGTTTAGCATGTGATCTATTCTAGAGAATGTTGCATATACACTTGAAAACAATGTGTATTATGCTGCTTTTGGATGGATTGTTATATATATATATATATATTAAATCAATCTGGTTTAATGTATCATTTAAGACCGGTGTTTCCTTACTGAATTTCTGTCTGTATGTTGTGTCCATTGATGTAATTGAAGAATTAAAAACCCCTACTGGGGACTTCCCTGATGGTGCACTGGTTAAGAATCTGCCTGCCAGTGTATGGGACATGGGTTTGATCCCTGGTCCAGGAAGATCTCACATGCTGCGAGGCAACTGGGCCCATGAGCCACAACTACTGAGCCTGCACTCTAGAGCCTGCAAGCCACAACTACTGAGCCTGCATGCCACAGCTACTGAAGTCCATGCACCTAGAGCCTGAGCTCTGCAACAAGAGAAGACACCGCAATGAGAAGTCTGCGCACCACAACGAAGAGTAGCCCCTGCTCACCGCAAGTAGAGAAAGCCCATGAGCAGCAACAAAGAGTCAACACAGACAAAAGCAAACAAACAAACAAACAAATAAATTTATATAAAAAACAAACCCCAAAAAACCCCTACTGGTATTTTATTACTGTCAATTTCTCCATTTATGTCTGTTAAAATTTGCTTTATGTATTTAGGTGACCCTATGTTGGGCACATATATATGTACAGTTGTTATATCTTCCTGTTGGATTGATCCTTCTATCATTATATATTGTCCTTTTTTTGTCTCTTATTACAGTTTTTGTTTTAAAGTCTGTTTTGTCTGATATAATATTACTACCCCAGCTTTTCTTTTGTTTCCATTTGCATTGAATACATTTTCCATTCCCTCACTTTCAGTCTACACATGTCTTTAGAGCTGTAGTGCCTCTTGTAGGCAGCATATACATGTCTCTTGTTTTTGCTTTCATTCTGTCACTCCATGTCTTTTGATTGGAGCATTTATTCCATTTATATTTAAAAATTATTTACAGTATGTACTTATTGACATTTTGTTAATTGTTTTGGGGTGGTTTTGTAGTTCTTTTTTGTTCCTTTCTCCTTTTTTCCTCTTCCCTTGTGATTTGATCACTATCTTTAGTGTTATCTTTAGATTCTTCTCTCTTCTTTGTGTATGTATCTATTACAAGTTTTTGGTTTGTGGCTACCATTAGGTTTACATATAACAACCTCTTTGTATATATGATTATATTTACATTGCTGATCTCTTAAATTCAAATGCAATTTAACAACCCTCTATTTTTACTCCTCCCACCATGTTTACTGTTGACATCATATTTTACATCTTTTTGTTTTGCATATCCATTAACTACTTATTGTGGATATGGATAATTTTACTACTTTTGTCTTTTATCTTTCCTACTCACTTTATAAGTGGTTTATTTGCTACCTTTACTATATATTTACCTTTGCCATTGAGATTTTTCCTCTTGTAATTTTCGTATTTGTAGTCATGGCCTTTTCTTTTTCACTTAGAGACATCCATTTATCATTTCTTGTAAAGCTGGTTTTGTGGTGCTGAACTCTTTTAGCTTTTGCTTGTCTGTAAAACTCTTGTCCATCCTTCAAATCTAATAGTCTTGCTGGTAGACTATTCTTGATTGTAACTTTTTTCCCTTTCATCACTTTAAGCATATCATGCCACTCCTTTCCGGCTTGCAGAGGTTCTACTGAAAAGTCAGCTGATAGCCTTATGGGAGCTCCCTTTTATATACCTTCTTCTTCTCTTGCTGTTTTAATATTCTCTATCTTTAATTTTCCATGTTAATTACAATGTGTCTTGGTGTGGTCCACTTTGGGTTGATCATGTATGGAACTCTCTGTGCTTCTTGTGCTTGGATGTTTATTTTCTTTCCCAGATTAAGAAAATTTTCAGCTTATGATGTCTTCAAATATGTTCTCTGCTCCTTTCTCTCTCTCTTCTCCTTTGACCTCTATAATGCAATGTTGGAACACTTAATGTCATCTCGGAGGTCTCTTAAACTTTCCTCATTTCTTTTTATTCTTTCTTCTGTTCAGCTTCAGTGATTTCCACTACTATGTCTTTCAGCTCACTAATCTGTTCCTCTGTATCATCTAATCTACTGTTGATTCCTTCTAGTGTATTTTTTATTTCAGTTATTGTATTCTTCAACTGTTAGGTTCTTCTTTGTATTTTGTAACTCTTTGTTAAACTTCTAACTTCTCACTCTGTTCAACCAATCTTCTCCAGAGTTCTTTGAGCATTATTACAATCTTTACCTTGAACTCTTTTTGAGAGGATTGTTTATCTCCACTTCACTTAGTTCTTCTTGGAGTTTATCTTTTTCCTTGGTTTGGAACATGTTCCTTTGTTGCCTCATTTTGCCCAATGTTTGGTTTTTATTTCTATGTATTTTGTAGGTTGGTTGCACTTCCCAACCTTGGAGAAGTGGCCTTTTTTTTTTTTTTTTTGCGGTATGTGGGCCTCTCACTGTTGTGGCCTCTCCCATTGTGGAGCACAGGCTCTGGATGCACAGGCTCAGCAGCCATGGCTCACAGGCCCAGCCGCTCTGTGGCATGTGGGATCTTCCCCGACCAAGACACGAACCCATGTCCCCTGCATCTGCAGGCGGACTCTCAACCACTGCGCCAGCAGGGAAGCCCAGGAAGTGGCCTTTTGTAGGAGACATTCTGTGCATCCCAGCAGCACATTTCCCTCTGGTCACCAGAGCTGTAAACTGTAGGGGTGTGCCCTATGTGGGTTGCGTGGGTCCTTCTGTTGTTATAGGCTGACTTCTGCAGATAGTCTGGTATTTGTGTCTGAACCCTAGTCCAGTTGGTGCCAGGCCCTGCCTTGGGCAGAGGCTGACATTCACTGTTAGGTGAGAATGGGTCACAAGGCAGCTTCCTGTGGAGACCCAGGGGGTCCCAATACTAGTGCATGCCTACTTGTGAGCAGAGCCATATTCTAGGGTAGGTAGTTGTAGGGCCAGTGTCCCAGATCCAGTGTCATCCTGCTGGCTGCCAATGCCCATTTCTGATATGGCTAGCTGTGGAATCTGTGTTGTCCCCAAAATGGTGTCAGCCGGCTCTTGAGTGGGCCTGGATATCATCTTGGCTGCCTGAAGGATCCAAGGTACCTTGGAGCTGGATTGGCCTGCTGGTGGTCATGGCGAGGACCAAGGTTGTCCTGGGGTAGTGCCTGCTCACTGGTGAGCACATCCATGTCCCAGGGTATATGGCTGTAGGGCCCTGCAGTTCCTTGAGCTGGTTTAAGCCCTGTGGTGGACAGAGCTTTTTCCTGACACAGCTGGCTGTGACTGTAGGTCTGGGGTGTCCTATAATGGGAAGACAAACTCCCAGAATGTTTGACTTTGTAAACCAACAGGGCTTGTTTTGGGAGAGCCAGAGTACTGTGGGAAATAGAGCTTCTTCTCTTAAAGGGCACACAGAAAATATCACATGCTTTGGGACTCAGACCTGAAGCAGTAATTTGAAAGAAGTCTGGGTCAAACCTACCTGTTGATCTTAGAGAGCCACCTGGACAGGTTGGAGGCGACTGGAACTCACCCAGTGTATACAGACACTGGCAGAAGCCATTTTGGGGAATGTTTTCTACCACAAGGATACTGGTGTTATCAAGTGCTATTTTGGCATCCTCCCTCTAGCTTATTAGCATGGTGACCTGGCCATGCCCACTAGCCTGTTGACAACAGTACTGGGATGCCTCAGGCCAAACAGCTAGTCAGGTGGGGACACAGCCCCACCCACCAGCAGGCCAGCTGCCTTAACAACCTCCCCTCTGACCCCACAGCTGACCCTAATGTGGCCGTGTCCACCAGAAAGCCCAGAAAACATCCCCACACACCTGTGTGCCAGCACTAGCCCTGAGAATCCTGCGGCACCACAGTCAGATGCTGGCACCTGGCCCCACCCAATAGTTGGCTGACACCAATTCCAGGACCCCCAGAGCCTTACAACTGAAGACTCTGGGGCCAGGCTCCACCCACCAGTGGGATAGCACTTGCCCCAGGACCAGCTTCATCTACCCGTGGGTGGGCACCTGTCCCAGGACCACTACATCTGTGCAGCCTGCTGTGTCACGGCCCACCCCACCCACCAGCAGGCCAACACCAACTCTGGGGCACATTTGACCCCTCAGTCAGTCTCCCTGGGATTTGGCTCCATCTACTCAGGGCACATCTTTCTTTTGGGCAGACAGCTAGGATCAGGGACATAGTGAAACAATTCAAATGAGAGTTTAGCTGAGTCAATACTATGTGACAGATTTAGTTAATTTTACTTCATTTTTATTTTCAAATGTCTTAAGGGTGAGATCTTTTCTATGTGTATCAGAGTCTCCTTCTTCTAGTAGTACATTGGCTTCTAAGCACCATAAGAATATAGAGATCTGTCTCTACTTTTCAGCCAACACCAAACTTCTTTGCTGTCACACTCTTAGCAGGGGGAGAATCAGTGTGATGGTGGAACTAGCTGCATATTTTTGTTTCTACAAATTCCAATTCATCCCACCAACTCACATTATCATTATAAACTCTATTAGAAATTCCTAAATTCTATAGAGTCCCTTATGTAGTGGGAGCATCTATTCTCTGTTCTACTTAATGGACAAATGTTCCCAGTAAGGGATGTGGTTATTAAATTCTAATCATCTAAGAAGAACTTGTCTCTTTTGGTATTGCGGTTTCTTTAGGCTTCTTTGCTTATGCAATGTTTTTTTTTTTTCTTCTAAAAATAATGCCATTTCTTTAGTTCCTACACTGAGAACAAAAGTTTGTCATATCCTATATTTTGCAAAGTAAAACATTTGCATCTATGGATTGCTTTTCTATTCTTTCTTTCCCCTTTGAACTATTGTGTAATTTATTTCTTGTCATTTTTATTTTTTAACCAGTTTTGAAATTACATATTTTGTTGTTATCCTGTTATTAACTATAATAGAAATTAAAACATACATACCTGTTAAAGTCTAAACTTTCTCACCTACCCTCCACTAAGAGGATAAGTTAATTATTCTGTTAAGTCCTCTCAAATGTTATAGTATTGTTGGTATGCATCTTATTTAGATATTTAAACCTCAAAATATTATTATGTTATACAGTAATTTAGATATATTTACACATATATAACTTTCTAAATTATAATTCTTTCTTGCAGCTCAGACTCTCCTTCTGTTACCCCTTTCTTTCTGCCTAAACTCTTAAGAATTTCATTTAGTCAGTCTTTGGTGGCAAATTATCACACTGGCAAACTTCCATGGCTTTGTGTTTCTTGCAGTATAATCAACATACCATGAAATTCATCCTTTTTTGTTTTTGTTTTGTTTTTTTGCAGTACGCAGGCCTCTCACTGCTGTGGCCTCTCCCGTTGTGGAGCACAGGCTCCGGATGCACAGGCTCAGCGGCCATGGCTCATGAGCCCAGCCGCTCTGCGGCATGTGGGATCCTCCCAGACCGGGGCATGAACCTGTGTCCCTGCATCGGCAGGTGTACTCTCAACCACTGCGCCACCAGGGAAGCCCGAAATTCATCCTTTTTAGTGTGCATTTCTGTGAGTTTTCATAAATATATATTGTCAATGTACCACCAACAATATCAAGAAATGAGACTTGCCAGCAAGATGGTGGAGCAGAAGGGCATGAGCTCACCCCTTCTTATAAAAACACCAAAATCACAACTAACTGCTGAACAACCATCAACAACAATAGCAAAAACCTCTGGAACCTACCAAAAAAGATACCCTACACACAAGGACAAAGAAGAAACCACAATGAGATTGTAGGAGGGGCGTAATCATGATAAAATCAAATCCCATACCTGCCGGGTGGGCGACCCACAAACTGGAAAATAATTATACCACAGAATTTCTCCCACAGAAGTGAAAGTCCTGAGCCCCATATCAGGCTTCTTAACCTGGGAGGCTGGCAACAGGAGGAGGAGCCCCCAGAGTATCTGGCTTTGAAGGCCAGTGGGATTTGATTGTAGGAATTCCACAGGACTAGGGGAAACAGAAACTCCACTCTTGGAGAGCACACCCAAGGTCTAGTGCACACCAGAATACCCCCTAAAAAGCAATGACCTCATGAGAGAATGGGCCAGGCCTACCTGCTAGTATCGGAGGGTCTCCTGCAGAGGCGGGGAGTGGCTATGGCTCACTGTGGGGACAAAGACACTGGTAGCAGCAGCTGTGGTGACTACTCATTGGCATGAGCCCTCCTGGAGGCAGCCATTCCCCACTCCACCGCCAAGATCTAGCCACACCCAACAGCCTATAGGCTCAAGTGCTGAGACACCTCAGGCCAAAAAGCTGGACAGGAATACAGCCCCATCCATTAGTGGACAGGCTGCTTAAAGTCTTCCTGAGCATGGCCCTGTCCACCAGAGGGAAAAGACCCAGCTCCACCCACCATGGGCAGGAACTAGGCCCTGCCACCAGAAGCCTGCACAGACAGCCTCTTAGACAGCCTCATCCACCAGAGGGCAGACAGCAGAAGCATGAAGAACTACAACGCTGCAGCCTGAGGAATGGAAACTGCAATCACAGAAAGTTAGACAAGATGAGACAGAAGAAGAATATGTCCCAGATGAACAAACAAGCTAAAACCCCAGAGAACAACTAAATGAAGTGGAGATAGCAATCTACTGGAAAAAGAATTCAGAATAGTGATAGTGAAGATAATCTGAGATCTTGGAGAAAGAATGGAGGCACATATCGAGAAGATACAAGAAATATTTAACAAAGAACTAGAAGAACTAAAGAACAAAGATGAACAATACAATTACTGAAATGAAAAATATACTACAAGGAATCAATAGCAGAGTAACTGAGGCAGAAGAATGGATAAGTGACCTGGAAAACAGAATGGTGGAAACCATAACCATGGACTAGAATAAAGAAAAAAGAATGAAAAGAAACGAAGACAGTCTAAGAGAGCTCTGGGACAACATGAAAAGCACCAGCATTCACAATATAGGGGTCCCAGAAGAAGAAGAGAGAAAGGACCTGAGAAAATATTTGAAGAGATAATAGCTGAAAAATTGCTCAACATGGGAAAGGAAACAGTCACCAAAGTCCAGCAAGGGCAAAGAGTCCCAGGCAAGATAACCCAAGGAAGAACACAGCAAGACACATGGTACTCAAACTGACAAAAATTAAAACAAAGAAAAAATATTAAAAGCAACAAAGGAAAATCAGCAAATGAGATATAAGGGAACTCCCATAAAGTTATCAGCTGATTTCTCAGCAGAAACTCTGCAAGCATGATAGAAGGGAGTGGCACAATATATTTATTTAAAGAGATGAAAGGCAAGAACCTACAACCAAAAATACTCTACACAGCAAGGATCTTATTCAGATTCAATGGAGAAATCCAAAGCTTTACAAGAAATGAAACTGTTCCGACATTCCAGAAAATTCCCTCTTGCTCCAACACCTTGGAAACTACTGATTTGTTTCTATTCCTATCATTTTGTCTTTTCTGTAATGATAGGATGTAGTTATTTGAGTCTGGCTTCCTGAATATAGCATAATGCATTTGTGTTCTATTCATGCTGCTGCATGTAGTTCATTCCTTTTTATTGCAGAGTAGTATTCCTTTGAATGGAGGTACCACAGATTGTTTATCCATTAACAAGTTGAAATACATTTGGGTTGCTTATAATTTTTGGCAATTATGAATTTAATAACTATAAACATTCAGATACAGGTTTTTACGTGAACATAAATTTCATTTCACTTGGATAAATCCTTGAGTGGTATTGCAAGATTATATTGTAAGGATATGCTTAATTTTATAGTAAGTTGTCAAACTACATTCATTCATCTTCATTCATTTTGCATTGCCATCTGCAATATATGAAAGTTGGTTAGCATCGTTATCATTTTAGCTATTCTAACCAATGTGTAGTGGTATCTCATTGTGATTTTAATTTGTCTTTCCCTAATGACTAATGATGTTCAGCATCTTTATATGTGCTTACTTGTCATACATATATCATCTTTGGTTATGTGTGTACTCAAACATATTTTTAATTGGTTGTTTTCTTATTATTTAATTTTGAGTTTTAAAAATATATTCTGGAAAAAAATCCTTTATCAGATATGTTTTGCAAGTATTTTCTTCAGTCTATGACTTGACTTTATTTTCTTTTTTTTTTTTTAACATCTTTATTGGGGTATAATTGCTTTACAATGGTGTGTTAGTTTCTGCTTTATAACAAAGTGAATCAGTTATACATATACATATGTTCCCATATGTCTTCCCTCTTGCATCTCCCTCCCTCCCACCCTCCCTATCACACCCCTCCAGGCTGTCACAAAGCACCGAGCCAATATCCCTGTGCCATGCGGCTGCTTCCCACTAGCTATCTACCTTACTACGTTTGTTAATGTGTATATGTCCATGACTCTCTCTCGCCCTATCACAGCTCACCCTTCCCCCTCCCCATAACCTCAAGTCCGTTCTCTAGTAGGTCTGCATCTTTATTCCTGCCTTACCCCTAGGTTCTTCATGACATTTTTTTTTCTTAAATTCCATATATATGTGTTAGCATACGGTATTTGTTTGACTTTATTTTCTTAACGGTCTCTTTCAAAGAAGAGAAGATTTAAAATTTGAAGAATGCAATTTATCTATTTTTTATTTTAATAATTTTTATTGGAGTATATTTGATTTACAATGTTGTGTTAATTTTTACTGTACAGCAAAGTGAATCAGGTATACATATATACATTCCACTCTTTTTAAGATTATTTTCCCATATAGGTCATTACAGAGTATTGAGTGGAGTTCCCTGTGCTATAGAGCAGGTTCTTATTAGTTTTCTATTTTATGTATAGTAGTGCATATATGTCAGTCTCAGTCTCCCAATATACCTCCCCCATTTGCCACCTTGGGAACTATAAGTTTGTTTTCTACATCTGTGACTGTATTTCTGTTTTGTAAATAGGCTCATTTGTACCGTTTTTTAGATTCCACATATAAATAATATCATTTGATATATGTCTTTCTCAGTCGGACATACTTCACTCAGTAGGATAATTTTAGGTCCATTCATGTCATGCAAATGGCATGATTTCATTCTTTTTTATGGCTGAGTAATATTCCATTGTATATATGCCCCACATCTTCTTTATCCATTCCTCTGTTGATGGACATTTAGGTTGTAATGTACTGGCTATTGTAATTATTGCTGCAATGAACATTGGGGTGCATGTATCTTTTCGAATTGTGGTTTTCTCCGGATATATGCCCAGAAGTGGGAGTGCTGGATCATATGGTAGCTCTATTTTTAGTTTTTTAATTATCCTTCATACTGTTCTCCATGGTGGCTTACCAATGTACATTCCCACCAACAGTATAGGAAGGTTCTCTTTCCTCCACATCCTCTCTAGCATTTACTGTTTGGATTTTTTGATCATGGCCATTCTGACTGGTGTGAGGTCATACCTCATTGTAGTTTTGATTTGTGTTTCTCTAATAATTAGTGATGTTGAATATCTTTTCATGTGCCTGTTGGCCATCTGTATGTCTTCTTTGGAGAAATGTCTGTTTAGAACTGCTGACCATTTTTTGATGGGGTTGTTTGTTTTTTGATATTGAGCTGCATGAGCTGTTTGTATATTTGGGAGATTAACCTCTTGTCAGTGGATTTGTTTGCAAATATTTTCTCCCATTGTTTGAGTTGTCTTTTCATTTTGTTTACAGTTTCCATTGCTTTGCAAAATCGTTTAAATTTAATTAGGTCCCATTTGTTTAATTTGTTTTTATTTTCATTACTCTAGGAGGTGGATCAAAAAATATCTTGCTGCAATTTATGTCAGAGAGTGTTCTGCCTATGTTTTCCTCTAAGAGTTTTATAATGTCTGGTCTTCAATTAGGTCTTTAATCCATTTTGAGTTTATTTTTGTTTATGGTGTTAGAAAATGTTCTAATTTCATTCTTTTACATGTACTGGTCCAGTTTAGCCACCAGCACATACTGAAAAAACTGTCTTTTCTCCATTGTATATTCTTGCCTCCTTTGTCATCAATTAGGTGACCACAGGTGCATGGGTTTATCTCTGGACTTCCTATCCTGTTTCATTGATCTATATTTCTGTTTTTGTGCCAGCACCACACTCTTTTGATTACTGTAGCTTTGTAATATAGTCTGAAGTCAGGGAGTTGATTCCTACAACTCTGTTTTTCTTTCTTGAGACTGCTTTGGTTATTTGGGGTCTTTTGTGTTTCCATATAAATTGTAAAATTTTTGTTCTAATTCTCTGAAAAATGCTGTTTGTAATTTGATGAGGAATGCACTGACTATAGATTACTCTGGGTAGAATATTCATTTTGACAATCTTTATTCTTCCAATCCAAGAACATAGTGTATCTCTCCATATGTTTGTGACATCTTTGATTTCTTTCAACAGTATCTTATAGTTTTCTGAGTACCGGGCTTTTGCCTCCTTAGGTAGGTTTATTCCTAGGTATTTTATTCTATTAATGCAATGGTAAATGTGATGCTATCTTTAATTTTTCTTTCTGATCTTTTATTGTTAGTGTATAGCAATACAAGAGATTTCTGTGTATTAATTTTGTGCCCTGCAACTTTACCAAATCCACTGATGAGCTCTAGTAGTTTTCTGGTAACTTCTTTAGGATTACCTATGTATAGTATCATGTCATCTGCAAATAATGACAGTTTTACTTATTCTTTTTACATTTTGATTTCTTTTTCTTCTCTGATTACAGTGGCTTGGACTTTCAATACTATGTTGAATAAAAGTGGAGAGGGTGGACATCTTTGTCTTGTTTCTGATCTTAGAGGAAATGCTTTCAGTTTTTCACCATGGAGAATGATGTTTGCTGTCGGTCTGTCATATATGACCTTTATTATGTTGAGATAGGTTCCCTCTATGCCCACTTTCTGGACATTATTCATTATAAATAGGTATTGAATTTCCTCCAAAGCTTTTTCTGCATCTATTGAGATGATCATGTGGTTTTTATTCTTTACTTTTTAAATTTGGTATATGGCATTGATTAATTTGTGGATATTGAAAAATCCTTGCATCCCTGGGATGAATCCACTTGATCATGGTGTGTGATCCTTTTGATGTGTTGTTGGGTTTGGTTTGCTAGTATTTTGTTTAGGATTTTTGCATCTATGTTCATCAGGAATATTGGCCTGTAATTTTCTTTTCCTGTGATATCTTTGTAGCCAGGATTGGAGCACTCCCACTGTGAGGGAAGCCACTGAGTATTCCTCCTCTGGAGGTGTTCACCTGTGGGTGTGCTCTGTTGTGTCACCTTTCACCCATTGTACACTCTTTCAAATTACACTGTTGTCATTGCTCTCAGCCCCACCTTGATTGTGGGTATGCCATAAATTGGCCCTGGTGTCTGTCAGACATTGTTTTCAGCAGGCCACCAGCATAGATCCACTGATGTCATGTCCCAGGATTATAGTAATCGTGGATCTGGATCTGCTGTGGGTGCTTTGGGGACAGCTCAGACTCTGGCCTGGCCTAACTCCCACATGTATGTGCCCACAAAATCTACAGCTGTTAATGCTAGATCCATCTTGGCTGTGGGAGCAGTTGTTGTCCATTCAGATGCTCTTTAGGCTCTCAGTTGACAAAGCCAGTTGTGGGTATGTAAATTCGTGGGTTGTGCAGCTGCAAGGAGAGATTTCAGTTTTTCTTCCTTAGTTGTATGGCCCCTGGGGCTCAGTTGTTTCAGTCCCACCTCTGCCTGTGGGTCACCCACAGGGGTCTGCTCCCGAGGCTGCCTGGGAGCACATGAGTCTGCCCCAGTGAGAAGGGGGCAGCCAGGGTCATGATTATGCCCACTGCTGCAGGTACAGGGTGCAGGGGAGGTGGTGGCTGCTGGGGTCGTGGGAGTCCCAGTGGGGACAGGTTGTGAGTGGGAGCTGGTGACAGCAAGCATGAGAGAGCCCACCCTAGTGGGAGCCCTTTCTAGTGCCTGTGGATGCAGGGGCCAGCGAGCGGGATGATAGGCTGCAATGGTGGCCCCACTCCTTGCACGTCACTCAACAATGGCACTTCACTTCTATGGCAGTCTGGGTTTCGTCTGCAAGCATTCCCAGTTGTGGATTTCCTCACTCCCATCCCCCCCATAGCCAGCTGCAGTCCTCTCTCTGGGTTCACTCTCCAAACGCCACATTCCACCACCCAGCACCCCTCTGCACAGGTGGACACAACTCTCAGTCTGGGGCACACAGGACCGTGTCACAGACCATCTGTGTAGGTCTCACTGTCCTGCCTGCCACAGATCAGTTGCTGTGCTCTCCTCTGATAGCCCCCCAAAACTCCCCTTCTGTCCCAGTTGATCTCCCTGATGGTGAGGGGGCTTCTCTGGATGAAGGAGCCTCTCCGTCTCCCTCACCTCACCCCACAGGAGCACAGGTTCATCCTGCTTCCTCTCCTCTTCCTTTTCCCTTCTTCTTTCTTTCATCCTACCTGGTTACATGGGGATTCTTCTTGTCCTTTTAGGTGTCTGAGGTCCTCTGCTCATGTACAGCTGGTGCTCTGTGAGAATTGTCCCATTTGTAGATATATTCTTGATGCATTTGTGGGAAGAGATGAACTCCACATCCTCCTACTCCTCCACCATCTTGACTCCTTGCTCATTAATTTTTAAAGGAGTTTTGTCAATGTTTTATAAACTAGCTTTTTTTTTTCCCATGAGAGAACTTGTCCATACAAACTAGTCCATCACTAATAACAAATATGGGTTATCCCTCACCATTTCAATTGATTTTTTCTAGTAGAGTAATGTTTATGAAATTACTGCCTTTGTGTGTAAAACTATAACTTATTGTGTAAAAATAGTATATATAATATTAATAAGAACAATCAGGAAAAATCAACGTTAATTTTCTTATAACTAAGGTATAGTGAGCACCTGTTATATATGATAAATATGGCAGACAATGTTTCTTTTATTGCCAAATTGACATGAAATATAATAACTTAGGCTGAAATTTTGTGAATTGCTATCCTCTAATGTGTTCCTATACATTTTCTTAGCTGAAAATTGGTGGAGTGTTTCCCTTTCAGAAGAGGACTTAAAGTTCTTAAACATTCATGTGCCTATATTTATACCAAGAACTTAACTCTTTCAATAGTAGTAATGCATCAAAGAATGTTTATAATGTATTTTGAGTGGAAACACCACTATTTCTTTTGTCCTTGACTTATGTAGTACACTTTCTCAGAGTTATATGGAGGTAAGCAGATTGAAAGATTTCAGAAGTCTAAAGTATAATATTTTATATAAAACTCAAGAAATATTGCCTTATCTGAAACAGGCAAGATTAGTTTGGTATTTAGATTGAACAACCTGTGCTATGTATTTTAAAGTAATTTGTTATATGTTTAAGCAGGAATTACTAAAATTTTATGAATGATAACATTCAGGAGCTTGTTAAATCAATCTTGTCTCTATGAGAACTGAATTTCTATATTTATGTGAATTTAGGATATCTTATTTATTCATTATTTCCTGATATCTTTATTCATGCATTCACCCATTTCCTCAACAAGAATTTATTGATCACCTGGTAAGAGATACATTCACTTTAGTAAATGATCAATAGAATTAAATACCCCAATTCAAAGTCTACCACAACGTATGATATCAGAGAGATTACCACCTCCTCCATTAAATGATGATGTAGAGCAGAGGGGCATGGGAGTCGGAAAGTTCTGAGACCTCTTCCTGCACTACAATTCCATCTGTATTACAAATTTGTTCAAGAGAGTATCTGACCTCTTGTTCATTTAGAACATAATGAAAAGATAAGGAAATAACATATTATGCTAGAACACCATAAAAATAGTTTTAAAAAGTATTAAAGTTTTAAACAAGTCATTTTATAAGTAAAGGTATTTGAATACAAAGGCAATCAGCAAGGTTAGGAATCTCCAAAGGAAAATGTGACAGATTTTCAAGTTTAGCATCTTAATCCTGACTGTTTTAATGACTCACCCTAACCAAGATCATGAGACATTTCAACATGCAATGTAGAATGCCAACTTATTAATTTATTTTAATTTCCAATGACACAAATAATTCCTAGTTAATCATCTTGAGTAGCATATTGGTTATACCAGAAACAGTACAGGGGAAGCCAAACTCTCAGTGGGACTTTTATTTCAGGGGATACACATAGGTTCCAAGCAGTAGGGGCTACAAATAGGATATTATGTTTAATAACATTAGGTTCCAGGACCTATGCATCCAGATCAATGAGATCAGGTAGTCTGACAGTAAATTAAGATGTTTACAAGTGCCAACTCCATCTACCTTACTGACTCTGGATATCTAGATTCCTGGTTGATCAACCTCAGTTCAAAATGATGCATTGCCGGGCTTCCCTGGTGGTGCAGTGGTTGAGAGTCTGCCTGCCGATGCAGGGGACATGGGTTCATGCCCAGTCCAGGAAGATCCCACATACCACGGAGCGGCTGGGCCCGTGAGCCATGGCTGCTGAGCCTGAGCGTCCAGAGCCTGTGCTCCGCAATGGGAGAGGCCACAACAGTGAGAGGCCCGTGTACCGCAAAAAAAAAAAAAAAAAAAAAAAAAAAAAAAAAAAAAAAAAATGATGCATTGCCTCTTAAGATTAATCAATACATTCAACTAAAGAACAGTCAAATCTTTTTGTATCTTTTGCCTGTCCTTATTCTAATTCAGTATGTGTAGAATTTAGAGCATGTCTTACTAAAGGCAATATTAGTCATTTATATCCAGGGACTACGGGTAAGTGTGGGGTTTACTTGTTCAGTACACAAAATCTGCTGGGAAGTGATAATGTCATTTAAAGCTTTTCAAAGTTTAAGATTAAAATAATTATTATCTTGTTTATTTCTGTACTGGTTTATTGTTTGAAACATTGAGCTAAGTGATCTACATTCTTTTTCATTATGAAAACTGCCAGTATTTTAGATTTAAAAAGACTCATTTGCATGATAGATTATGGAATTTTAGAAATATGTGATAGAAGTTAAGATAAGATAATACAATCACATTATCATATCTTAAAGACTTTGTCCTAGATTTCTATAATTTAAAAATATTTGTTGATTGTATTGTAAGTTTGAGTCATCATATAACTATTTGGTCACAAAATATATTTCCAAATAGTATAGTACAGAATATGTGAGTTTTCAATTGAGTCATTCTGACAGATACTGTGCAATACGTTAAACACATTGATACACATTGTGGAAAATTTCACGTATTACTATTTCTGAAATTTTGTTTGGCTTCAATTGCCAAGAAATGTTGATTACATTTTTGCTAATTGATTAACTATTATCTCTTTGCTCCAAATCCACCTTTGTATACTCTCCTGTGTGGTTCTGTGTTTCTGTGGTTCTGCAGCAGAAACTGCAAACTACATTACCAGACTCCTTTGCTAAAGGGTTTCTGCCAATAGGAGATACTAGGGCAGTGGTTCTGAACCTTGGCTGCATTTTGGAATCATCTGGGGAAATTTGAAGACTATTACTGCCTAATTTCCATGCCCTCAAATTAATATTTTATTATTTTCAAGTGAGGACTGGGCATCAGGGTTTTTTTAATTAAGTGATTCTAATGAACAGGTAAGATTAAGAATTTTTACAATATAGGTTAGTAGTCAGGGAGAAGGTTTTTCCTCCTGCTTTTTTTTTTTTTTTTTTTTTTGGGGTACGCGGGCCTCTCACTGTTGTGGCCTCTCCCGTTGCGGAGCACAGGCTCCGGACATGCAGGCTCAGCAGCCATGGCTCACAGGCTCAGCCACTCCGTGGCATGTGGGATCTTCCCAGACCGGCGCACGAACCCGTGTCCCCTGCATCGGCAGGCGGACCCTCAACCACTGCGCCACCAGGGAAGCCCTTCCTCCTGCTTTTGATCTTTCTTCTTTTACAGTCACTTGCACAGCAGCTTTCACCCCAGGAGGGGCAGTTAGCTCCTGTTTCCAGTCTTCTTCAGGCACTTCCAGAATCGCTTTCATGTGTCCCCTCAAGGATACAGCAAAAGCTCAGTGATGCCACTACGTCTTCCTCAGATGCCTGAGAATTCTCCTTCAAGCTCTTAAGGTAGTAGTATCGCCCAAGATACATCTTTCCTTCAAAAATCTGAGCACGTATTTGACAAAGCCTTACCTCTGAGCTTCTAATTTCTGAGATCCCCAATCTTTTCTTTTATTCCACCAGCTTTGGGGTAGTACCCTACTCTATAGTTTTAATCTCTGAGTTATATTAACATTTCCCTTTTGCTCTTTCAATACTCCAAAACTTGTGTAACCATTTTTCTCTATTAAAGCTCTTTTGTGGAAATATAGATGTTTTCTATTTTCTTTGCTGGATCCAACTGTACCTATACTTTTTCTTAACTATTTCAATTATATTGCTCTAATAGTCATAGATTAAATAGGAAATTGGCAGATAATGGATTACTGAATTAGAATTAAGGGGAAAATTTCTCCAGTCCCCCCACTCAAGTAAATGAAATTCAAAAAGAGAAAGTTTACCTAGGAACCTGATTGTAACTTGTAACATCTAGAACTGCTTATTGTGGTATGTGACCAAGAGGTATAAGTGGTGTCTTAATAAAAAATGAATACATTGTTGTTTATTATTCTGCTTTTACAAGAGCAACAAAGGTTGTTTAAGATATGGACTATAATTAAGAATATGGTTTTTAAGACAAGCATTCAAGGAAATAATTTGACAATATTTTAATCTAGATGTTACATTTAAATGTTACGTTAAATAGATTAAAAGAAGTTTATATATATTTTCCATGTGGAAAATATATTCCAAATTTTCAGTGACAATTATTTTACTATTTATCTTCTATACATGGCTATTTAGGATTTGTATAGGGAATAATTGGATCATTTAAAATGTGATCAGTACTTTTTCTGCTTTCTTTGTTTTATGTCCAGCACCAATGCTATATACTCAAAAATAATGATTGGTATTCATGATAGCTATCCAAAACAATATAGAATTACCTCTATCAAAGGAAATGGATAATATTGTGGTATTATGGTATAATTTATGAGAGGTGCTTAACTTTTAAAAAGTTACACGTCATTCCCCCCTTTCCCAAGAGCTCTCTGTGGTGAGTGTGACAGATATTCATAAACTCTATCCTTGCTTTACAGTCTAAGATATTGGAGACATTGTCTAGTTAGAATCAGAACTAAATAAAATACATACATGTCATGTTTATTTTCTAGATGTAAAATCACAGTTTACTTTTAAATAATCAAATTAAGTTAATTGACCAAATTAAATCAAAATAAAAATAGTAAGAATTTATTTTTGAAAAAACAATGCATTAAAATAGATATTTATACTAATGGATTCAGAGGATAGGCACTAAAATTATAAGAGCTCAAAAAACCAAATCTCTGTAAGCAAGGAATTAAAGATAACTTGTAGTTATGTATTTTATGAAAAATATACATAGTTGAGAATTTTCTGCAGTTGAATAACAATACATAGAGTGACAGGGAGACACAATTTATTTGGAGAGAAACAAGTAAAACATACATATTATATAGTGACAAGTGCTTCTTGTATGATGAATGCCACCTCCTTCATAATAAAACTCCTTGAGGCACCAGAATTATTTGTGTTATACAACAAGACCTGAGAATAATCAATTTCCTATAATAGTTATAATGTATTATATTTTGAATGCACTTTTCCATTCTATATTAAATAATAGAAACTTCATCTTAGTTTTCAGCAGAGGGCACTAGAACACATCATGGAACAAAATAATCTAATGGAAAAAAGTCATCAACACATGGAATATAGTTTTTTAAATGTCCTACATTTAACATAAGACAGTTGAAAATAAATAAACTTATTAACATTTTTTAAAGTCAGTATTTCACATAATAAATTTGTCAAAATTCCATTTCAGTTGCAATCCTCAAAATTCCTACTTTGTTCTTTCAAACATGATGCAAGTAACCTATTATGATTCGGTGACAATGTAGATTGCTCATTTATATGGATTAGGTATCCAGATATGATTAAAAAAAATTAACAGCTCTTTAATAAACTGTCTTTCTGTCTTTACACATAACGAATAGATTTGCCCGGACTCAGAAACAGACATTCTTTTTTGTTCTGTACAAGTTATTTAAAATATATATGAGGTGGAAACATTCTACTTTGTTTCTACTATAAACCAGATGATAAAGTTCCTTTGTATCATCACACGTAATAGAGATAGCAAGATTTCTCATGGCTTTAATAACAAGCTTTTATGAGTATTCAATAAAGGAAGTAACTTGTCACTTAAGTAAGACAGCTGTAATAGTTACATATTATAAAATTGAGACTAAAGCTCTTTTGAAGACTTAAGCTTCAAATTAAGACAAAATGCAGTATTATTTTAAAAAGACAACCAAAATGAGAATACTGAGTAATTATTGTGATTTTTTTGTTTTTATGAACATATTTTGATGTGTCTTTATGAACATAAAATGAATATATTTTAAATGAAATCAAGTTGTATGAATAGTTTAATTATTTATTTTTGTATTGGTCTGTAATGAACATAAGAATCTTGTGACATAATAATTTATAGTAGAAATTCTAATATACATATTTTCCTAACCATTCTCATGATTTCACTAATAAATGATACTTGAATTCTAATTTTTATTTATTTTGTAACATCAGTGCACATTTCATAATTTATTGTCCTGTGGGGAAAGAACATCTTTGATGCTTTCAGTGTTTGAAAAGGTGGGCATTTATAAATGCAGAATGGTGAGTCACACATTTAATTAAATCAAATTTCTTTATGTATTTAAAACTCAGGCAGACAAATTTACTTATTGAAAAAATGATCCAGTTTATGCAGAATGTACAGCAAGAAAATGTATAGAGCAACAAGTTTTAAATGCTATTTTTGCTTTGCATAATGAATGTATTATGATCAAAATAAAGCAAAACATAGTATTAAGCCAGGCTGCTCACATATTTCTTATTCTACTCCATGGGGACGAGAAGAGCCAGAACAGAAGTGGTAATTTTTTAAAAATAATTACCAGCCAACACCAGCCCAAAATAAACAACAGTCACAAATAGAAACAAAAACTATAATCATAATCTGATAAGACCAAAGATGTTTTCTGGCACTTTGAATTACCATGGAAATGAAGTCAAGTCGTTTTTGGTGTACAACAAAACAGAGAGAGAGAAATACAGAGATTTCCCATATATACCTTGCCCCCATACATGCATAACCTCCACCATTATTAACATCATGTACAAGAATGGTACTTTTTTTTTAACCAAGGTTGAACCTACATTGACACATCATCCTCATCCAAAGTCCATAGTTTACCTTAGAGTCTATAGATCAAGTTTGGAAGAACTGACACCTTGACAACATTGAGACTTCATATTCATGAAAATGGGATATTTCTCCTTTTTCATTTTATTCATCAGAATTGTGGTTTTCCTCATATAGATATTGCACACATTTTGTTATATTTATGCCTAAGTATTTCATTTTCAGGGTGCTAATGTAAATAGTACTGTGTTTGTTACTTTTAAATTCCACTTTTTCGTTGTTAGCAAAGAGGAAAACAATTGACTTTTGTATATTAACCTTGAATCCAGAAACATTGCTCTAATTGCTTATTAGTTCCAGGAGATATCTTGCTGATTCTCTTAGATTTTCTACATAGATGATCATGTCATCTGTGAACAAAGAAAGTTTTTCATCTTCCTTCCCAATCTGTATAGCTTTTATTATCTTTTGTTGCCTCATTGCATTAACGAGGACTTCCAGTACAAAGTTGAAAAGGGATGGTGAGAAGAGTTATCTTTTCCTTGTACCTGATCTTAGTGGGAAAGCTTCAGGTTTCTCACCATTATGTATGATGTTAGCTGTAGATATTTTGTAGATTGTCTTTATCAAATTGAGAGCGTTCCGTCTATTCTTATTTCACTAAGAGCTCTTATCATGAATGAGTATTGGATTTTGTCAAATGCTTTTTTCTGCATCTATTGATATGATCATGTAATTTTTCTTTTTTTTTCTTAGTCTGTTAATGTGATTAATTGCGTTAATTGATTTTTTTAATGTTCAACCAGTCTTGCATATCTAGGATAAATCCCACTTAGTTGGGGTGTATAATTCTTTTTATACATTGTTGGATTCAATTTGCTAAAATCTTGTTGAGGATTTTTGTGTTCATATTCATTAGAGATATTGATATGTAATTATCTTTTCTTGTAATGTCTTTGTTTCATTCTTATGGTAATGTGGGCCTCATAGAATAAAAGATATTCTTAAAATTCACAATTGCATTGAAAATTTGTGGACCAGGCAAGATGATATCCTGTCAATTTTGATCCTTCTACCATCAACTAAGTGGAGTTACAATTTTCCTCCTTCATATAAGTCATATTTTCAAATGACATTTGGTCTGAATAATTGTTAGCAATATTATTTATGTTCATATATCCATTTGCTCAGATATCTTATTTGGTGCAGGACATTTTAAGTGTTTTTGCAATCCTTGTACAATAAAATGACATCAATTTTTTCACTTTTATAAATGTGGAAGCTAAAGCATGAAAATTTTAAATAACAAAATAAAAATCAGTGCTAAGTCAATAACAGACTTAGAACTAGTTAGGTCTATTTTTTTCTAACCTTGCTGACAAAAACAAAACAAACTAATAAAAACTCAAGAAAAAATCCATAGAAGTAATTGAAGAACAGTGATATTCAACACAGATAATACACTGTTGTTGCTTTAAAATATTAAACCTGGTCTGTGACTGAGTTATGTTAGTAATAACCCCAGGTTATTTATGTAGTAAGGCTATATATCTCAGGCTTATACAAAATAAGTCTTTGACTTTTTTATAATTTTCTCTGCAAAGATAACTCTGTCAGTATCTTTAAAGGAACATGGATATACTTGGAAAAAATGTTTTTTATTCTTACCATTTCTAACGTTCCTTTCTTTTTCTCCAACTCACTACACACACAGCTAAAATTTTGCCTAGAGCCCATAAATTCTGAGTTGTCCTCAAAGCAGAGTAACACAGAAAAAAATCCAGCCAAAAAGAGATGGAAAGGAGAGCTGGAAGCATTTTAAAATTTCTTTTTATGTCTGCTAACTCATTCTCATTAAGACTATCTTCTGATTCTTAATAAGACCAATATAATTTTCCTTTAAACTCTGCTCAAATGGTCCCATACTTATTTTTATAGTTAATGTTGAGTGGTCCTTTACTAGAACTCTCAAACTAGGTTTTAAGTTAGTGGTAATTTACAAACTTTCAGGTGTGGAGGAAAATGGGGAAGAAGTCCAGAAATAGTTGTCATTGACTGGGAATTGTCTTATTATGTATTCTTTTTATTAAAACAATTTCAATAGAATCAAGTAATAAGTAATATCAAGAGAGGATTTTTATTAATTTATAAGCTCCTTCAGCATGGTGATTGAATAGATTTATCTCCCTCTTTGGGAAAATTTATTTATTCTCAAAGTATAGATTCAAGTAAATAGGTATGAAACAAATCAACAGTGTTTTTCATTTTCTTCACCTATTAAGCTTCACTTTCAAATCAGAGAAGGATAAATGTATTCAGGAATTTAAAGAAGAATCATCTTTACTTCCTGCCCTTACATAGCATCATTCCTCATCATTATTCTACCTAAAGGAGAAACCCTTCTATTTTCATATGTCTCCAGAAGAAAAAAAATTTTTTTTCTGTGATCACTAGAGTATCCTATTGGCTAAGAACAAAACAAGTGTAGGAGATATGGCATTGGTTCTCTGAGAACTTCTGTTTGAAAAATGGTTATTATTAAGATGTGGGGTTAAGAACTGTTCTTATCTCTGTACTTCCTTTTCCTTTTGATGTATGCAGGATCAAATAAAACTAGCCATCAGGTGGGAAGAATAAAAGGCACAGCTGTCTCAGTAAAGAACTTGCTCCACTGTCAAATTCCATTCTTGTTGTTGGTTCTTCCTAACCCTTCCCAGGTCCTTTGCTGCACTGTTTCTCTTGATTTACTGACAGCTGACCACCTTATTCAAGTGAAAGTTTTGTGCTGACTTTTTCCTCCTTTACTCTTTACCTCTTTGTTCTTTTTTGTGTGTGTCCAAATCTCAGCATGACTTTAGATGAATAAGAAATTTTAAATAATTTGGGCTTAAACTTTAGAGAAAATTACTGAAAACATCCTAAACAAGTAAATTTATATTACATAATTTACTTACCTTATATTCACTCTAACATAGTTTTATTAAAGTATGAACACTTAACATAAGATGCATCCTTTTAACAAAATTTTGTATACAATACAATATTAATAACTATAGGCATAATGTTGTACAGAAAACCCCCTAGAACTTATTAATCTTGCAAAACTGAATGTTTTTTTTTACTCATTGAGTAGCAAGTATTTACTTCCATCTCCCTGCAGCCCCTGGCAACCATCATTCTACTCTCTCTTTCTATAAATCTGACTCATAGAAATACTATATAAATACTAAATAAATAAATACTTATATGATACCTCATATAAGTAGAATCATGCAGTATTTTTCCTTCTGTTACTGTCTTATTTCACTAAGCATAATATCCTCAGGGTTCATCTCTTATATTTCCATTCACCTTTGAAGAAATCTCAAGCTCACTGGCTAACTTTTCTAATGATTTCTATAACTCTAACCTTTCAGATGTCCGAAGGATTTTTTTTTCAAATATTCACTTCCTCTTTAGATCTGTGATCATCATTGTGTATCATCAGTAGTCCAAGAATTATTAACAGTCTCCCTTGTCAAATTGGTGACTGGTATTTTGTTTTGGAACTCCTACCATCCCATTCTTCCTGACACTATTTTATTGTCATTCTGAACCTTCCCTGACTGTACTTTATTCTGTTTTGCATTCCCCTAAGTATGGTTGTTTCCCAGTCCTCAGCCCACTGTGCTTATTTCAGTCAAACTGTTTCTTTCTGATCATCGAAATATTAGAGAACATAAAATTACACTGGAAAGACTGTTGGACTTTGAATCAAATATCAAGAGTACAAATTCAGGCCTCTTTGTTCACTACTTATGTTATCATAGGCTAATCAATTAATCTTTCCAGGCCTTAGTTTTCTCATATTCTAAATTAAAATAATGGTAATAAAATCTTCCTTGAATAATTTTTTTGAAATTCATATGAGTTATTATGTGTAAAAATAATCAAAACTATATTGTAAAATGGAAGCTCTTTGAGGGCAGAGATTATAATTTATTTCTTTTTACAATAAAGTACCTAATAGGCTGTATTTGTTCAACTGAACAAGTGATGAAAATAAATGAATTTATTTATAGGATTTCTAACTCTAAATGCTAATTATTAAAACATTATAAGACTGACCCACTTCATTCAATAGACATTTATAGAGTAGATACTAGGTATAACGCACTTGACTATATTTTGTAGATAATACAAGATGAATAAATACTTTATTCAAAGGAGCTCACAGTCACAGAAATTGTAGAACACTGGAACCCAAAGAGACCTTCTAGCTCAGCCCCTTCACTTTACATATGTGGGAAGTGAGGAACAGGGAATTTAAACTTTTCCAGGGTGAAAGAGCTATTAAACTACAAAATGCAGTAGAATTTTGTAGCATGTGTACAAATGACTTAAGTACATGGCAGATTGTGAGATATGTATGACAGAAACACAAACAATGCTCTACGATTTTATGGGACTCTGTGTTGTATAGTGAAAAGAGCTCCACCCTAAAGACCTTCCCAGATCACTATTTACAATGTAACCTGTAAAAGTTGTTTAAAGTCTGAGAATGTTTTTTTTCCATTTGTAAAAATAGCAGCATAATAAAGATATTGCAATATTGTGTGAGTTTTTGACACAAAATAAGCACTTGATAGTGGTAATTATTATTTTTGTGATGAGTCTATAGTATTTTATAAATTTAAACAACAAATAAATGAGACTTTTTAATATCCTAAGCCAATTTTATGTTTGTGTATGTATATGTACACAAACACACTTGCATGTGCATGCTTAGTATTTAATTTCTTTCAAACTTAGAAAGTTCCATTTTGTGAACTGGTATATTAAGGATTTGTCAAGCCTAATAGCAGATGAGATATTCCTGCTCCATAAGAGTTAGAAGGCAGTGCATATCCATGATAGAGGAAAGTCTAGATCAGAGATCAAAAATTAGACCTCAGCTTGATAATGAATGTATTTCGGAAAAGGAAGGGAGATTAAAGTTAAGTATAAGATGGTTCATCTCCCCTCCATTACCAGAAGTAAGTTTAGTTCAATGCATTCCTAAGACCAAAGGGGAAAAAAATTGAGCTGAATAACAAATTAATGAAAGAAATTAACTAAATAAAGAGTTAAATTGAGGTCATGCCTTAAAATCACATAACTTCAATGGTACAGTTCAGAGTCAGAAAGCACACCTTCTGAAACTGGCAAAGTCATATATCTTAAAGCTTTATGTAAACTCTATTACAAAGTATATTTTCAATGTCCAAACGATGATATTAATTAAAATTATACAGCTTTTAACTAAAGTGGGGAGGGAGGAATATGTAGATCCTTGCTGAATTTGGATTTGTAAATAAGAAATAGGCAATTCTGACAAGGGGAAAGTTAATTTTTCACACTTCTTTTACATCTGAATGATAAATCATTATCAAGAAATTCAAGTTCTAGAATGGATTCTTAATAGATTAAAAATAGCAAATAGTGATAGTATAAGGTAAAGTTATAAGGACTTGGTGATGCATTGCATAAAATGTGTGTGAGAAGTGTCAAAGATCATCTCCAGGTGTTTAGTAAGTGACAGAGCCCTTCACTCCCCTGGAAACACCAGAGAAAGAGTAAGTTTGATTTTTGACATGACCAGATGCTTTTGAGACATTCACTGGAACTGATGATTACATTGAAGGATACAGGCCTCTGAAACTCAGTGAAGTGAAGAAGGCAGAGCATAGTTTAAATATGGTAGATTAGAGATAGCTGCAAATTCTTTGACACTTGAACCTCTGAGAGGTCTATGTTCCCTACTCTCAAAACAGGGTGGGTTCTCTGCATTGACAAGTAAGAACATAGTCGAAATGATTCTGTGGCAGTTTCTAGGCCCAGGCCTCAAGAAACTGGTAGCTTCCAATTCCTGTCTCTTGATATATTTTCACTAGGGGAAAAGAGTTGTCACATAAGCCTGCCTTACTGCGGTATGAGGAAGTCAAACTTCCCCTTGTGGAAAAACCATAAGGAAGAGGAAAAAAAGCTCAACCAACCTGTGCTATTCCAGCCATCCAGCTCAGGTGCCTAACATGTGAGTGAAGAAGCCATCTTGAACATTCCTTATTGCATAGTGGTAGAAAGTACAGTAAAACTGTCACCTGAGGTAATATGAAAAATAGAAATTTCATCTAATAAAATGATGGATCTGGCTGAGGAAATTTCCAGACAGAATGTCAAAAGTGTCAGCTGGTTTCTTTTATTTGCTAATCATTAGGTGCAGACAGAAAGAAATGATATAAAGAAGTAATTATTCACTCATTATGAGGAATTTAAAGACAATATAAAGGAGTCAAAACTTGCTGAGTTAGAAAATAAAACTGTTTTATTCCATCTCTTCTAAAAAAATAGTTTCAAAGTAAGAAAGGGCATCAGGGCAGAGATTAAATCCAGGGTGCTATTAGGAAAACATGGTTTCCAGATAAAGATGACCCAAAACTGTGATTGTAAACACCCAAAAGTGTGATTGTAAACCTTTGTTAAGAGCACAAAAAGATGTAACGGCATGACTTGCAGACACTTGTAATTGGGCAGTATGGTTTCTAAGGATCTTAGTGGTCTTCTGGAGGGACATCTTCTCAGAACCAAAATTTAGTACATATATAATTTTTGAATGAATGAGCTGGGAATCAGAAACTTCACAGAGAAATGCTTGGCAAACATTCTCTAACAAGAAGGAAGTGAATCATTATTTCATACGGTGCAAAATGTCAAAGGAGTAATTAGTCACAACAGACATCCCTGTGAGCAATGTCAGACAGGAACCTGGGTCTTCATAATTAATAAGAACCCTTCCAGATGGCTGTTCTCAGCCATGGTAGGGTTACAAATGAAAGTCTGGAAATGGGCAAATATTTCTGAACACACCAATAAGAGAAATATTACTTTAATAACTATGTAAGAAAGTACAGAGTTCACTATAGGTCCTTGGATAAACGGTTTTCTTTTAGTGCACACATTAGTGATAATTTCAAAGGGGGAAGCCTGAGAGAGTCAAACTCCATTGCAGTTTCTCTTTTTTTACTTTTTTAAAAATTGAAATATAGTTGAATTACAAAATTGTGTTAGTTTCAAGTGTATAGCATAGTGATTCAGCTATTTTTTCTAATTATATTCCATTTTAAGTTATTATAAGATATTAAATATAAATCCCTGTGCCAAACAGTAAGCTCTTATTGCTTGTCTCTTTTATGTATAGTACTTTGTATCTGTTAATCTCATACTTCTAATGTGCCCCTCCTCCACTCCCTCTCTCGGTAACCGTAAGTTTTTTATGTATGTGTGTCTTTTTCTGTTTTGTACATATATTTATTTATATTATTTTTTAGATTCCACATATAAATGATATCATATAGTATTTGTCTTTCTCTAAGTATAATATTCTTCAGGTCCATCCATATGGCTATAAATGGCAATATTTTATTCTTTCTTATAGCTGAGTAATATTCCACTGCAGATATATACATATACATATATATATTTTATATATATATATATATATATATATACATACAAAGACACACACCATATTTTAAGACAATTGCCTGTTGATGGACAATTGGGTTGTTTCCATGTCTTGGCTATTATAAATAGTACTGATATGAACATAGTGGTATGTGTATCTTTTTTGAATTAGGGCTTTCATTCTTTTCATTTTTTTTTTTTTTCTGGATATATATCCAGGAGTAGAATTACTGGATCATATGAACTCTAGTTTTTTGAGGAACCTCCGTACTATTTTCCATAGTGACTCTACCAATTCACAATTCTACCAACAATATAGGATGGTTCCCTTTTCTCCACACCCTCTCCAGCACTTAATATTTGCAGACATTTTGATGATAGCCATTCTGATTGGTGGGAGATGATATCTCATTGTGGTTATGATTTGTATATCTCTAATAATTACCAATGTTGAAGATCATTTCATGTGCTTGTTGGCAATTGGTATGTCTTCTTTGTAAAAATATTTAGGTCTTCTGCCTAATTTTTTATTGTTTTTTTTTATATTGAGTTATCTGAGCTGTTTGTATATTTTGGATATTAAACCCTGTTGGCTGCATCATTTACAGATATTTTCTCCCATTCTGTAAGTGGTCTTTTTGTGTTGTTGATGGCTTCCTTTGCTATGCAAATGCTTTTAAATTTGATTCAGTCCCGTTTAAACAAAAATATTTTTTGCTTTTAATTCTTTTTATTTTTTACTTTCAATTCTTTTTTTTGTAATGGATTCTATTTATTTACTTATTTATTTTTATGTTCTCATTAGTTATCTATTTTATACATAGTATCAATAATGTATATATGTCAATCCCCATCTCCTATTTCATCCCATCACCCCCCCCTTGGTATCCATATGCTTTTTCTTTACGTCTGTGTCTCTATTTCTGCTTTGCAAATAAGATCATCGATACCATTTTTTTTAGATTCCACATATATACGTTGATATACAATATTTGTTTTTCTCTTTCTGACTTACTTCACTCTGTATGACAGTCTCTAGGTCTATCCACGTCTTTACAAATGACCCAGTTTTGTTTCTTTTAATGGCTGAGCAATATTCCATTTTATATATGTACAACATCTTCTTTATCCATTCTTCTGTTGAAGGACATTTAGGTTGCTTCCATGTCCTGGCTATTGTAAATAGTGTTGCAATGAACATTGAGGTGCATGTATCTTTTTGAATTTTGGTTTTCTCTGGGTATGTGTCCAGTAGTGGGATTGCTGGGTCATATGGTAGTTCTAATTTTAGATTTTAAGGAACCTCCATACAGTTTTCCATAGTGGTTGTATCAATTTACATTCCCACCAACAGTGCAAGAGGGTTCCCTTTTCTCCACACCCTCTCCAGCATTTATTGTTTGTAGATTTTTTGATGATGGCCATTCTGACCGATGTGAAGTGATAACTCATTGTAGTTTTTATTTGTATTTCTCTAATAATTAGTGACATTGAGTATCTTTTCATGTGCCTCTAGACCATCTGTATGTTTTCTTTGGAGAAATGTCTATTTAGGTCTTCTGCCCATTTTTTGATTGGGTTGTTTGGGTTATTTTTTTTTTTTGGTATTGAGCTGCATGAGCTGTTTGCATATTTTGGAGATTAATCCTTTATCATTTGCTTCATTTGCAAATATTTTCTCCCATTCTGAGGGTTGTCTTTTTGTATTTTTTATGGTTTCATTTGTTGTGCAAAAAATTTTAAGTTAAAAGCTTACAACCAAATTTTTTTGCTTTTTTTTTTTTTTTTTTTTTTTTTTTTGCGGTACGCGGGCCTCTCACTGCTGCGGCCTCTTCCGTAGCGGAGCACAGGCTCCGGGCGCGCAGGCTCAGCGGCCATGGCTCACGGACCCAGCCGCTCCGCGGCATGTGGGATCCTCCCAGACCGGGGCACGAACCCGCGTCCCCTGCATCGGCAGGCGGACTGCCAACCACTGCACCACCAGGGAAGCCCCTCATTTGTTTAGTTTTGTTTTTATTTTCAATACTCTAGCAGGTGGGTCAAAATACATCTTGCTATTAGGTCATCTTGCAATTTATGTCAAAGAGTCTTCTACCTATGTTTTCTTCTAAGAGATTTATAGGGTGTGACCTTACATTTAGGTCTGTACTACATTTTGAGTTAATTTTTGTGTATGGTGCTAGGGTGTGTTCTAATTTCAATCTTTAACATGCAGCTGTCCAGTTTTCCCAGCACAACTTATATATATGACAAACCCACACCAAACATTATACTCAATGGTGGAAAACTGAAAGCATTTCCTCTAATATCAGGAACAAGACAAGGATTCCACTCTCATCACTTTATTCAACATAGTTTTGGAATTCCTAGCCATGGCAATCAGAGAATAAAAAGAAATAAAATGAATACAGATTGGAAAAGAAGAAGTAAAACTGTCACTGTTTGCAGATGGCATGATACTATACATAGAAAATCCTAAAGATTGCATCAGAAAACTACTAGAGCTAATGAATGAATTTGATACAGTTGCAGGATACAAAATTAATACACAGAACTCTCTTGCATTCCTATACACTAACAACAAAAGATCAGAAAGAGAAGTTAAGGAAACCATCCCATTCACCATTACAACAAAAAGAATAAAATACCTAAGATTAAACCTACCTAAGGAGGCAAAGGACTTGTGTGCAGAAAACTATAAGGCACTGATGAAAGAAATCAAAGACAGAACACAAACAGATGGAGAGATATACCATGTTTTTGGATTGGAAGAATTAATATTGTGCAAATGACTATACTACCCAAAACAATCTACAGATTCAATGCAATCCCTAAAAAATTACTAATGGCATTTTTCACAGAACTAGAACAAAAAACTTTACAATTTGTATGGAAACACAAAAGACCACAAATAGCCAAAGCAATTTTGAGAAAGAAAAATGGAGCTAGAGAAATCAGGCTCCCTGATTTCAGACTACACTACAAAGCTACAGTAATCAAGACAGTATGGTATTGGCACAAAAATAGAAATATAGATCAGTGGAACAGGATAGAAAGCCCAGAGATAAACCCACACCCCTTGGTCACCTAACCTATGACAAAGTAGGCAAGAAAATTCAGTAGAGAAAATACAGCCTCTGCTTTTATTTCTTTTGCCTTGGGAGACTAAGAAAATATTGCTACAATTTTATGTCTAAAAATGTTTTACCTATGTTCTCTTCTAGGAATTCTTTTCTAAAATAAGGAATACCTTATTTTAGGTCTTTAAACTATTTTGAGTTTTTGTTGTTTATATGGTATGAGGGGGTGTTCTCATTTCATTGTGTTACACATAGCTGTCCATTCCCAAAACCACTTGTTGAAGAGACTCTTTTCTTCATTGTATATTCTTGCCTACTTTGTCATAGATTATTTGACTGTAGGTGCATGGGTTTTTTTGTTGGGCTGTCTATTCTGTTTCATTGATCTGCACATCTATTTTAGTGCCAATACCACACTGTTTTGCTTACTGTAACTTTGTAGTATAGTCATAAGTCTGAATGATTGATACCTACAGCCTTGTTCTTTTTCCTCAGGATTACTTTGGTAAGTGTGTGTATTTTGTGGTTCCATATGTATTTTAGGATTACTTGTTCTAGCTCTGTGAAAGATGTCATGAGTGTTTTGTTAGTGATTGAATTAATTCTATATATTACTTTAGGTAGTATGGCCATTTTAACAATCTTAATTCTTCCAATTCAAGAGCATGGGCTCTCTTCCCATTTCTTTGTATCATCTTCAGTTTTATTCATCAGTGTTTTATACTTTTCAGCATATGGAACTTTCACCACCTTGGTTAACTATTCCTAGGTATTTTTTTTAATATTATTTTACATGGTTCCTTTTTTACTTTCTCTTATCCATATTTCATCATTAGTGAAAAGAAATGCAACAGATTTCTGTATATTAATCTTGTATCCTTCTACCTTCCTGAATTTATTAATTCTAATAGTATTTGTGTGGAAACTTTAGGATTCTCTGTATACAGTATCACATCATCTGAAAAGAGTGATACTTTTAACTCTTCCCTTCAAATTTGGATACTTTTATTTCTTTTCCTTGTCTAATTGCTGAGGCTAAGAATTGTAATACTATATTAAATAGAAACAGTGAGAGTGGGGAACGTTGTCTTATTCCTGAATTTCGTGGGAAGGCTTTCAGCTTTTTACTTTTGATTATTAAGTTGGCTGTGGATTTGCTGTTAATGGTCTTTATTAGTTTTATATATATTTCCTGTATATCCACTGTGATGAGAATTTTTATCATAAATGGATGTTGAATTTGGCAAATGCTTTTTCTGTGTCTATTGAGATGATCTTGTGGGTTTTGTCTTTCCTTTTCTTAATGTGGTGTATCACATTGATTAATTTGCCTGTGTTGAATCATCCTTGGGACCCTGAAACAAATCCAACTTGATCATAATGTATGATTCTTTTTATGTATTGTTGCATTTGGTTTGCTAATATTTTGTTGAGGATTTTTGCATCTATATTCATCAAAGAGGTTTGCCTGTAATTTTCTTTTTGTGTAGTGGCTTTGTCTGGTTTTGGTATCAGGGTGATGATGGCTTCATAGAATGAATTTAGGAGTGGTCTCTCCTCTTCAATTTTTTGGAATACTTTATGAAGGATGGATATAAGTTCTTCTTTGTATATTTGGCAGAATTCCCCAGTGAAGTCATCTGGTCCTGGACTTTTGTTTACAGTGAGTTTTGTTGTTGTTATTTATTTGTTTGTTTGTTTGTTTTGGCCACACCATGTGGGTTGTGGAATCTTAGTTCCCCAACCAGAGATTGAACCCATGCCCTTGACAGTGAAATTGCAAAGTCCTAACCACTGAACTGCCAAGGAATTCCCACATTTTTTAAATTACACATTCCATATTTCACTTCTAGTGATCAGTCTGTTCAGCTTATTTGTTTCTTCTTGTCTCGGTCTTGGCAGACTGTATGTTTCTAGAAATTTATCTATTTCTTCTTGATGTCCAATTTGTTGGCATGTAACTCTTCATAGTATTTTCTTATGTTTGTTTGGTTTTTTTGTATTATTGTGGTATAAGTTGTTATTTCTCCCCTTTCCTTTTTTTTTTTTTTTTTTTTTTAATTTGGGCCGTCATTCTTTTCTTCTTGGTCAGCCTAGCTAGAAGTTTGTCGATTTTGTTTATATTTTTAAAAACCAACTCTTGGTTTTATCAATCTTTTCTACTTTTTTGTGGATCTCTATTTTTTTATTTCCTCTCTGATCTTTGTTATTTCCTTCTTTCTGCTAACTTTGGGATTTGTTTGTTCTACTTTTTCTAATTGTCTTAGGTGCTAGCTTAGGTTGTTTATTTAAGATTTTTCTTGTTTCTTAGGAAGGCCTGTATGAACTTCCCTCTTAGAACTGCTTTTGCTGCATCTCATAGATTTTGTAAGGTTGTGATTTCATTTCCGTTTGTGTCAAGATATTTTCTGATTTCTATTTTGATTTCATCATTGACCCAGTGTTTTTTAGTAGCAAGTTGTTTGTCTCCATTTGTTCATTCTTTTTCGATTTTTCTTTCTGTGGTTGATTTATTGCTTCACACAATTGTGATCAGAAAAGATACCTGGAATAATTTTTATCCTCTTAAATTTGTTGAGGCTTTTTTGTAACCTAATATGTGTTTTATCCTGGAGAATGTTCTATGCATGCTTGATAAGGATGTGTATTCTGGGTTTTTTTTAGATGTAGTACCCTATAGATATTAATTAAGTCCAAATAGCTTATTGTGTCATTTAGGACTTCTGTTGCCTCAATAATTTTCTGTCTGTATGATATGTCCATTGATGTCATTGGGGTGTTAAAATCTCCTACTCTTATTGTATTATTGTCAGTTTCTCCCCTTATATTTGTTGGTATTTGTTTTGTGTATTTAGGTGTTTCTATATTAGGTGCATATACATTAATGATTGCAATATTTTCTTCTTGTATTGATCCTTTATTGTTATATAATGCCCTTCTTTGTTTTTTCGTATAGCCTTTGTTTTAATGTCTATTTTGTCTGATATGAGTATTGCTACTAATACCTTCTTGTCATTTTCATTTGCGTGATATATCTTTTTCCATCCCTTCACTTTCAGTCATTTTTATTTGCGTGATATATCTTTTTCCATCCCCTCACTTTCAGCCTGTGTGTGTCTTTCACCCCAGAGTAGTCTCTTATAGGGAGAATATTGTAGGTTCTTGTTTTTTATCCAGTCTTTCACTCTATGACTTTTGATCAGACCATTTAATCCATTGACATTTAAAGCAATTATTGATAGGTATGTACTTATTTCCATGTTTTTGTAGGTCTTTGTTCATGTCTTCTTTTTATTTGTCTCTTTGTGGTTTGACAATTTTCTGTTATAGTATGATTGAGTTCCTTTCCTTTTTTTTTTTAATCCATTATATGTTTTTGAATTTTGGTTATCATGGAGTACAAGTATGTTGACCAATGACTGTATCTACTGCTTTAAACTGATAGTTATTCAAGTCCAAACACATTCTAAAAGATGTACCTTTTTATTCTCCCCTTCCTCACATTTTGTGATTTTAATGTGCTATCTTATATCTTCATTTTTATCCTTTTACTGTTTATTTTAGTTATAATCACTTTCACAATTAAAAATTTTTTCAGATCTACATATTGGCTTAAGTGATATTCAATTATTTTATACATTTGCCTTTCCTATTGTGATTTTTCCCTTTCCTGTAGGTTCTTGCTCCTTTTTTATTTAGAGAAGACCTTTTAATATTTCTTTTAGGGTAGATTGAGTATTGCTCAACTCTTAGTTTTTGCTTGTCTGAGATATTCTTTATCTCTCCTATTGTAATTCATAAACTGCTGGGTAGAGCATCCTAGGTTGTATGTTTTTCCCTTTCAGGACTTTGAATATATCATGCCTCTCCTTTCTCTCCCTTCTCCCTTCATGCCTTGAATATACCAGGCTTCTTCTGGCCTGCAAAGTTTCTGCAGAAAAATTAGCTGATGGCCTTATGGGGATGCTCTTGTTGCTGACTTTTGTTTTTCCTCTTGATGTTTTTAGAATCCTCTTTTTATCTTTAACTTTTGCTGTTTTAATTATGACGTGTCTTTGTGTTGATCTGTTTGGATTTATCTTGTTTGAAACCCTCTGTACTTCCTGTACCTACTTTAGTTTTGGGAAATTTTCAGCCATAATGTCTTCAAATACTTTTCCGATCCCCTTCTCTCTCTCCTCCTTATGGAACCCCTATTATGCATAGGTTGGCACATTTTATATTACTCCATAGATCTCATATGTTGTCTTAATTTTTAAAGTTTGCCCTTCTGTCTGCTGTTCTGATTGGATGATTTCCATTATTCTATCTTCCAGATCACTTATTCATTTAGTCTGCTACTCATTGTTTCTAGATTTTTTTTTATCTCAGCAATTGAATTGTCTATTTGTGATTGGTTCATCTTTATAGTTTCTAGTTTCTTGTTACCGTGATCTGCATTTCTATTGATAATCTTTCTTTATTCAGTTAGCATTTTTATTACCTCCATTTTGAACTCAGCATCTAGTAGACTGGTGAGCTCTCTTTCTCTATTTGTTCTTTCATGGAATTTCTCTTGTTCTTTTAGTTGGGACTAGTTCTCCTACTTTTTCATTTTACTTAACTTTCTACATCTATATGAATTCAGGAGAAACAATTGTTTATTGTGGTCCTGATGATTTTTTCTTTTTTCTTTTTTTCTTTTTTTTTTTTTTTGCAGTATGTGGGCCTCTCACTGCTGTGGCCTCTCCTGTTGCGGAGCACAGGCTCCAGATGCACAGGCTCAGTGGCCATGGCTCACGGGCCCAGCTGCTCCGCAGCAGGTGGGATCTTCCCGGACTGGGGCATGAACCCATGTCCCCTGCATCAGTAGGCAGACTATCAACCACTGCGTCACTAGGGAATCCCTGGGGTATTTTTATGTTGGAGCATCCCTGTGTAGACTGTGTCCCGTGTTTTTTGTGCAAGGATTGCTTTTGATATGGATGTCAGCCAGGTTGTTACTCAGAGTTTTCTCACCATTGTCCTCTTGATAGGAGGTGTGGTTGTTGTGGCATATCTAGATACTGTGCAGGACGTAAGAATTCCTCTCTGCTTTGTGATCACAGAGGACCTGTGTGCTGCCTGGTAGGTGTCCTTAGTTCCACTCAGAAGAAGCCCATGGTCATTTCTGTTTCTCTGCTGTGGTCGTCCCAGATCTAGTGCAGGGTTGTGATGTCTAGGAGTAGGCTAGGGCTGGCAGTCAAGGTGTTGTGGCTGTAGGAATTGAAGTGGCTCCACTCTCCTCTGAGACTTTGCCTGCCTCTGTGACAGTCTTCTCCCTGGACTGTCTGTGCTAAACTGTAGTGTGGAAAGGGCAGACCCAGGGTGCTCTTGCTGGGACAGAACCACTGTGTACTTGAGTTTGCTGTAACGGCTCTTGACACTGACCACACCCCTGTCTCCCCAGGCTGTCTCTGCATAGTTAGATGGGTCCTCTCCTAGGACCTATTGCCCAAGATTCACTGCTCAGCTGCGTGCTCTTGTGGCACCACCCAGTGCAAGCACTGACAAGGTTACTGTGGTTCCACTCACTGCTCCGTGTGCACACTGACAATGTCCTCTATGGTCCACCCAGATCACACCCCAGGAACCCTGGCCTGTCTCAATGTAGCTAGACTGAGTCTTTGCCCTGATCTCATACCTGGCTGTGGTGTGGAGTGAGCAGGGCTGAGGTTTTAGCCCATCCAGATTGGGAAATGTTTAGAGGCAGCAGCTGCCAGTGCAAGTCTCTCTCCACTCTGATTGTGGCAAGCCAGCATGAGTGCACCCCACACAAATAGAGTCTATGCTTCTCCAATACTTCTGTCTCTCTCAGTGGATTTTCCAGCAGGAAAGGTGTCTTGTCTCCTCCATTCAGGACCCCAGGACTGGGATGCCAAGATTGTGGCTCAACCTGCTCACTTCCCAGAGTGAGAGCCCACCTGTGCAGACCTTCTCTTTCTTACAGATCCCTCCCAGGAGCTCAGGTTCCAACCTGATGCCTTTTTTTCTGTCCTACTCATTTATGTGGAGATATTTCTTGAAGCTTTGGTTGTATAGAAGTTCTGCCTGTTTTCAATTAATTTCCCATGAGAATTATTCCACATGTAGATGTATTTTTGATGTGTTTGTGGGGCGGAGGTGAGCTTCACATTCTCCTGCACCATCATTTGTGATCCCCTCTCTCCTATTACTTTTTCTAATTCTATTTCCATTTTTATTTTATCCAGAAGTATCTACTTTAACATAGTCAGTCCTTTTGCATGGACTAAGGGTCCAAAGAAATATACCAAGGCTCTTGTTTAGACCTGACCACAAGCATCCCTTTGAAATAATATTTCAAGGTTAAAGCGATAGTGTTACTCTCTCCAGAGGTTACTGTACAACTTCTAATCCCAGGATTAGGGAAAAACATCAGCTGCCAAAATTAAAAAGCACATGCTATTTTTGGACAACTGAAATTTTATGCAAGATGCCTTAGAAAAAATCATCACAAACATGAAATATTTTTTCAATACATGAATTCATAATCACTGTAAGTCTCATTGTAGCTGGCCTCATGGAATTTAAGTGTGACAATATGTAACATTTAAGGACACATAATCCAAAGCAAAAGAGAATCTACAGAGTACTCATTTTTTAGTATTGGGCAAGCAGAATATTCCAAGAGTCCAGTTTATAACCCCACCACTAGCAACATTCCTCATGCTTCATTCTAGAGAACCCTACCTCAGAACATTTCAGTCAATAACTCCTTTCCCCAAATTTCTCCAAATAACTCACATTGCTCTGAAATGTTCATTACAAAACTGATTTTTGATAAATCACTCTCCTCCTCCTGCCTACACTGATCTTTCTTTCTTTGTATCATAAAAGTTAGCACCAGGTAGACAAATGACTCTACTGGGAGAGGAATTGAACAGAAAATTGGGCTGATCCATTCTGGGGCCTTGCCCTGCCCACCTGCAGGCTGACAGTCAATGTACAAGGCAGGGCCTGGAAGCAAAGCAAGTTGGGAGCCAGCTCTGCCTATCAGCGTGCCCATAGTAATTGACTCCACCACAACAGAGGTCTTATGCAGCTCACATAGGAGGTATTCCTAGATAATATAGCTCTTTCATGAGAGGGAATTGTGCTGGGTGCCTCATAAGATGTCTCCTACATAAGGTGACTTCTCCAAGGTTACAAAACATAACCAACCTACCTAATACATAGACATAAACACAGAGAATTAGGCAAAACAAAGAGACAGGATGAAGGAAGGAATATTCCAAATGAAGGAATAAGACAAAAATCTCAGGAAAAGAATAAACAGCTTGGAAATAAACAGTTTACCCATAAATGTTCGAGGTAATCATGATTAAAATGCTCAACAAACTTGAGAGAAGAATGGATGAATACAGTGAGAGTTTAACAGAGAGTTAGCAATTATAAAAAAGAACCAAGCAGAATTGAAGCATACAATAACTGAAATAAAAAAAATACATTAGAAAAAAAATCAACAGTAGATTAGATGATACAGATAAATGGATCAGTGAGCTTGAAGACAAGGTAGTGGAAATCACTGAAACTGAACAGAAAAAAGTGAAAAAGAATGTTTAAAAAAGAGGATAGTTAAAGAGACCTCTGGAATAACATCAAATATACTAACATTTGCATTATGGGGGTGTCAGAAGGAGAATGGTGAGAGAATTGGGCAGAGAACTAATTAGAAGAAATAATAGCTGAAAACTCCCTTAATTTGGGGAAGGAAACAGGCATCCAGGTTCAGGAAGCAGTCCCAAACAAGAGTGCCAAACAAGATGGACCCTAAGAGGGCCATACAAAAACACATTACAATTAAAATGGCAAAAAATTAAAGTTAAGGAGAGAATATTAAAAGCTGCAAGGGAAAAGCAAATAATTACCTACATGGGAACTCCCAAAAGACTATCAGCTGACTTTTTAACAGAAAATTTGCAGGCCAGAATGGAGTGGCATGATATATTCAGAGTGATGAAAGGGAAAAATCCTGCAACCCAAGAATACTCTACTGGCATGGTTATCATTCAGATTTGAAGGCACAATATAGAGTTTTTCAGACAAGTGAAAGCTGAAAGAGTTCAGCATCAATGAACTGGCTTTACAAGAAATGTTAAAGGGACTTCTCTAAGCAGAAAAGTAAAGGGCATAACTAGATACATAAAATTATGAAAAGAAAAAATCTCACTGGTAAAGGAAAACATAGGGTAAAATAATAGATCAATCACTTATAAAGCTAGTATAAGGTTAAATGATGAAAGTAGTAAAACCATCTTCATTCACAGTAAGTAGTTAATGGTTACACAAAACAAACAGATGTAAACTATAATGTCAAAAACATTAAACCTGAGGTAGGGGAGTATACATATAAGTTGGTTAGAAGGTGTTTGAACTTTAGAAATTATCAACTTAAAATAATCCCATATATAGGTTGCTATACATGAACTTGATGGTAACCACACACCATCACCCAATAATAGAAAGGCACACATAAAAGAAAAAAAATGATACTAAAGATAGTCATGAAATCTCAAGAGAAGAGAGCAAACAAAGAAGAAAGGAACAATAACTACAAAAAATAGTTCAAAAACAATGAACAAAATGTCAATACATACATACTTATCAATAATTACTTTATCTTTATTTTATTTTATTTTGTTTTCTTTTCTTTTGTTTTTGGTAGTGTTGGGTTTTTGTTGCTGCACATGGGCTTTCTCTAGTTGTGGTGAGCAGGGGCTACTCTTCATTGCAATGCATGGGCTTCTCATTTTGGTGTGTTCTCTTGTTGCGGAGCATGAGCTCTAGGCATGCAGACTTCAGTAGTTGGAGCATGCAGGCCCTAGAGTGCATGGCCTTCAGTAGTTGCAGCATGTAGGCTCAGTAGTTGTGGCTTGTGGGCTCTAGGGCATGTGGGTTTCAGTAGTTGTGGTGTGCAGGCTCAGTAGTTTTGGCTCACAGGCTCAGTAGTTGTGGTGCATGGGCTTAGTTGATCTGCTGCATGTGGGATTCTCCCAGACCAGGGATTGAACCTGTTTCCCCTGCATTGGCAGGTGGATTCTTACCCATTTCACCACCAGGGAAGTCCCCTCAATAACTACTTTAAATGTAAATGGACTAAATGCTTCAATCAAAAGACAAAGAGGGGCTAAATGGATAAAAAAACAAGACACATATATATGTTGCCTACAAGAGACTCACTTCAGATCTAATGACACACAGAGACTGAAAGTGAGTGGATCAAAAAAATTACTCCATGTAAATGGAAATGAAGAGAAAACTGTGTGCAATACTTATATCAAGTAAAATAGACTTTAAAACAAGACTGTAACAAGAGACAAAGAGGACATTACATAATGATAAAGGGATCAATCTAAGAAGTAAATATCACAGTTGTAAATATATATATATATCCAACATAGGAGTACATAAATACATATAGCAAATATTAACAGACATAAAGGGATAAATTGACAGTAACACAATAATAGTAGGGAACTTTAATACTCCACTTACATCGATGGACAGATCATTCAGACAGAAATTCAATAAGGAAACATTGGCCTTAAATGACATATTAGATCAGATAGACTGAATAGATATATATGCAACTTTGCATCCAAAAGCAGCAGAGTACACATTCTTTTCAAGTGCACATGGAACATTCTCCAGGATATATCACATGCTAAGCCAAAAACAAGTCTCAATAAATTTAAGATAAAAATCTTTAAAGCATCTTTTCTGAACACAGCAAAATGAGATTAGAAATCAGCTACTAGAAAAAATTGCAAAAACACACACAAGTGGAGGGTAAGCCATAGGCTACTAAACAATGTTTTCCTGAAAAATCAAAGAGGAAATTAAAAATTACCTGGAGACAAACAAAAATGGAAACACAGCAATCCAAAATCTATTGGATGCAGCAAAAGTTTTTCTAAGAAAGAAGTTTATAGTAATACATGCTTACCTCCAAAAACAAGAAATATCTCAAACAATCTAACCTCACACGTAAGGAAACTAGAAAAAGAAAAACAAACAAAACCCAGAGTTAGTAGAAGAAAGTAAATTATAAAGGTCAGAGCAAAAATAAATGAAATAGAGTATAAAAAAAATTATAAAATGTAAGTGAAACTAAGATCTGATTTTTTGAAAAGTAAACAAAATTCATAAACCATTAACCAGATTCATCAAGAAAAAAGGAGATAGGGCACAAATAAATAAAATCAGAAATAAAAGAGAAGTTACAACTGACACCACAAAAATATAAATAATCAAAAGAGATTACTATGAACGATTAATTATAAACCAATATAAAGGACAACCTACAAGAAAGGTTAAATTCCTAGAAATGTACAATCTCCCAACTATAAATCAGAAAGACATAGAAAATATGAACAGACCAATGACCAGTAATGAAGTAATATCAGTAATTAAAATACTCCCAAAATAGAAATCCAGTAATCTTCACAGGTGAATTATACCAAACATTTAGAGAAGAGTTAACATTTATACTTCTCAAACTATTCTAAAAAATTGAAAAGGAAGGAACATTTCCAAATTTATCCTAGGAGGCCAGCATGAACCTGATATCCAAGTTAGACAAAAACACCACAAGAAGAGAAAATCACAGGCCAATATCACTGATGAAAAATATATGAAAAAAATTCAACAAAATACTAGCAAATAAAATTCAACAATACATTAAAAGGATCATACACTATAATCAAGTGGTATTTATTTTAGGGATAGAGGGATAGTTCAATATTCACAAATCAATCAACATGATACACCACATTACCAAACTGAAGAATAAAAACCATATGATCCTCTCACTAGATACAGAAAAACTGTTGACAAATTTCAACATCCATTTGTGAAAAAACTCTAAAAAATTGGGTATAGAGGGAATATGCCTCTACATATTAAAGGCCATATACAACAAACCTGTAGCCAAAATCATACTCAATAATGAAAAGCTGAAAACATTTCCTCTAAGATCAGGAAAAAGACAAGGATTCCCATTCTATCTACTTTTATTCAACATTGTATTAGAAGTGCTAGCCACAGCAATCAGACAAGAAAAAGAAATAAAAGTTGGATTATCCAATTTCATAATTGGAAAGGAAGACGTAAAACTGTCACTATTTTCAGATGACATACTATATATAGAAATCCCTAAAGACTTCACCAAAATTCTATTAGAATCAATGAAAAGAGTAAATTTTCAGAATACAAAATTAATATACAGAAATCTGTTGCTTAGCTACACACTAATAAAACACTATCAAAAAGAGAATTTAAGAAAACAATCCCAGTTACAATTGCATCAAAAATAATAAAATACCTAAGAATAAATCTAACCAAGGAGGTAAAAGTTTTGTTCTCAAAAGGCTGTAGGACATTGATAAAAAAGATTGAAGATGACACAAACAAAGGGAAAGAAGTACTGCTTTGATGAATTAGAAGAATTAATATTTTTAAATGACCATATTTTTGAAGGCAATCTACAGGTTCAGTGCAATCTCTATCAAAGTACAAATGGCATTTTTCACAGAACTAGAACAAATAATTCTAAAATCTTATAGAAACACAAAAGACTGCTAATAGCCAAAGTGATCTTGAAGGGGAAAAAAGCTGGAGATATCACATTTTCTGAGTTCCAAATATACTACAAATCTACAGTAATCAAAACAGTGTGGGACTGGCACAAAACCAGATACATGGATCAATGGAATCAAATAGAAAGCCCAGAATTATTCCCACAATTATATGGTCAATTAATCTATGACAAAGGAAGCAAGAATGTACAATGTGAACAAGACAGCCTTTTCAATAAATGGTGCTGGGAAAACTGAACAGCTACATGCAAAAGAATCCAACTGGACTTTTCTCACACCACATACAAAACAAAAAAAATAAACCCTCAAAATAGATTAAAGATTTAAATGTAAGGCCTGCAACCATTAAAACTCTTAGAAGAAAACATAGGCAATATGTTCCTTGAGATTGGTCTTAGCAATATTGTTTTTGAAAATATCTCCTCAGGCTGGGAAACAAAAGCAAAAATAAACAAATGTGACTACTTCAAACTAAAACGCTTTTGCATGACAAAGGAAACCACTAACAAAATGAAAAAGCAACTTAATTAATGAGAGAAGATATTTGCAAATGATATATCCAATAAGGGGGTGATATCCAAAATATATAAAGAATCCATACAACTCAACATCAAAAAAACAAACATGATTACAAAACAGGAAAAGTATCTAAGTAGACATTTTTCCATAGAAGACATACAGATGGACAACAGACACACGAAAAGAAGCTCAACATCACTAATCATCAGGTAAATGCAAATCAAAACCACAGTAAGATATCACCTTACACCTGGGAACACTTGTGCACTGTTGCTGAGATTGTAAATTGGTGCAGCCACTATGGTAAACAATATAGAGTTTTCTTAACTTAAAAATAGAATTAACATATGATCCAACAATTTCACCTCTACTTATCTGAGGTGAAGTTAGGATTAAGGTTAAGGTTAGGGTTAAGGTAAACACTAACATATATCAAAAAGATATATGCACTACAATGTTCTTTGCAGCATTGCTTACAATAGTCAAGATATGAAAGCAACCTAAGTGTCCATCTATAGATATATGGATAAAGAAGATGTGGTATATATATTCATAGAATATTACTCAGCAATAAAAAAGAAATCTTTCAACTTACAAAAACATGGATGGATCTTGAGGGTATTATGGTAAGAGAAATAAGTCAGAGAAAGACAAATACTGCATGATCTCACTTATATGTGGAATCTAGAAAAGAAAACAAACACAAAACAAAATGAATACAGAGTCATAGATACAGGGAACGAATCGGAGGTTGCCAGAAAGAGGGGTGTGGGAGGCTGAGTGAAATATGTGAAGGGGATTAAGAGGTTCAAACCTCCAATTATATAATAAATAAGTCATGGGGATATAATATACAGCATAAGGAATACGGTCAATATTATTGTATTAATTTTGTGTGGAGACATGATCACCAGACTCTTATCATGGTGTTAATTTCATAATGTATGCGAAAGTTAAATCATTATATAGTACATCTGAAAGTAACATAACAGTGTACTTCAACTATATTAAAAATTAAGCAAAGAGAGAGAGATTTAGGCTGAAGTAGGAGAATTCTTGGCTCAAACCAATGTATACATGTGTATGTGTGTGTGTGTGCTTGGGTTTTTCAGTCCTCCTTGTAGTAAAGTTGTAAGAACCTTCAGGTGGAACTTTGAATCCCCCCAAGCATTTACATTTTCAAAGCATTTATATGTAAGATCCAAGAGGCTTCTCCAAATTTCTGTGTTTATGAATGTTTTCTACTGAATAATGTGTTTTTCTTTGTTCTACATTATACTCCTGATTTCAAGTTTGCCTCAAGCTACTTCCTATTAGTGTGATATCCTCTTAGCTGTGGAATACTAAATACACTTGGAATCATTTTGAAAAATCATATTTCATGACTCATTATTTTAATTATAATTTTCTGCACAATTTCTATTTAGCATTTTATCAAATATAAGCAAATCTTGACATAGAATTTTACCTATCCCTTGTAATCAGATTCAAGTTTCCTGTTCTTCAATAAACCTTCCTCTATCACAGCCTACAATGAGTTATCGCCTTCCTAAATATGAAGGAACTTATTCCTTGTGACCTTCCATGTTTCCAGTCATATATTCATTTCTTAGCAACATGTATTGAGCATTTATAATATGTAAAATCTTGTGTGTAAAGAATTATTTGCTAGACCTGGAGACACAGGGAGGACTAAGTTGAAAAAATTTGCCTTCAAAGAGCTCCAAGTCTAGTGAGAAATAGAAACAAGAGTATCCATAATCATAACCTCCCAAAATAAGTCAATGAGTATTAAGTTAGAGATACTCTCTATTTTATTACATTCTTTTACAAATACCTTAGAACAGTGTTGCTTATATTATAAGGTCTTCAAACTAAGTGCACTAAAACAGCAAGTGGATCAAGTGGTTACCCACTATAATTGCGCATATTTATATTTGACTTATTTCTATGATTTAGAAACAGAGATTGCTTCCACAAAGTTTAAATAAATTAATTTTTACTGGGTGTTTTCTTTCAACCTTTACATATATTTGGCATCAGCAATATTTAAATGCTGTCTTGGTAACTAATTATTTGTTTTGTAAATATGTAGTGCTTTTGTGGTTATAGATAAACAGAAATTATAAGGGGCAGGCACTTCACACTTATATTAAATATACTGCATTAAACTATGCTGTTCTGACTCTAAGCACACTTTTCTAATAGCACTTTTGCCTTTACAGCCTTTCTAGTTCTCCCTTAGGTACCAATTTCTCTCCCCTCTGTGCCCTTCCATTCCCACCCAAAGGCAGTCACTGATTATCCAGTATGTCATCTGTTGCTTCTTTCCTGTGACTGCCCATCTTTAATTCACACTTATCCTCCAATCTATTTACCCAGATACTGGTTCTCTCACTACCCAGGGTTGTATTTGCCATTTAGAATTTGAGGTCATGGAGTCCTGAATGTATCTTATGAAAACCATGGATTCTCTCCATTGTCAACAATGCCTTAACATGTACAATGTTTTCATTTTAGCTTTATCAGGTTCACAGACTTACTCAAGTCCATTTGAACCCCTCCCAAAACAGAGCTTCTCGCCTTAATTGTTGAAAGCAACCATGGCACATCAAGTTTTAATGACAACTACTTCTTGTAATATTTTTTCAGGTAACATATTTGTATCTTAATAAAACTTTAGCTAATTTACTAAGGAATCACAACTCATAAGAGTCAGTGTAAGAAAGTTTTCTTTTTCCCAGTAATTACTGCTAATAGTGCTTTTCAAGCCCTCTTTCCATCTGGACAGAGTGCTCCCTTAACACGTCAGTCTGATTCCATGATATTTCACATATTGTCTACAATAATCTCACTTTAGTTTGGATTTTAATTTTGTACATTTAAAACTTCTATCTCCATTTGATTCAAATTTTTTTTTGTTTCCCCAAGCATAAGTTAGACACACCACACTTGTTACTGTGTGGGTATGTGTTAGGAGGTCTGGAGGGAAGCTGGTAAAGGAATCTGCTTTCACATGACCTTCCTGTTCCTCTTTCCAGCACATACCACCCTAGTCTAGTGTTAGTGTAGTGAAGAAGAAAAGTGAGGTATGTGCTTCCATATATGATTATCCACAGTGCTATTGAGTCTTTGGTTAGTTTGACCCAGCTTGGCCCCCTTGTCTATGGGGCCTGTGGGAATTCATATTGGCCCATATCTGGCCTAAATGGACACAAACAAGATTCAAACTCTAGGGTCTCAGGGAAATAAAGGCTCATTTTTCTGAACCAATTGATATAAATCCTAGAAGAGCAGTTTCTGTCACGTTTTCCTTGGCCATGTCTCCAAGTATTCTTTCTTCTGCTCCACTGGCACAGATGCAGGTGAGCAAGCCCAGCAGCAAAGCAACTATAACATCTGAGAATGAAATGTTCATTTTTCCTCACTCATACCCTTTCTTCCTTGGTTTACTGAAACCAGAATTTGATCACACACAATATGGCTCCAGAGCTCCTATGTGCAACTACAGTAGTATGTTCTAAAGGTAGAAATAATGAGTTTCTGAAAGAAATTATTGTTTTTGATATTTGCTATTTATTATATTTTATTTTAAAATAGCTTTATTGAGGAATAATTGACAGACAATAAACTATATGTGTTTAAGTGTATAATTTGATATTTTGACATATGTATATACCAGTAGTAGTATCATCAACACAATCAAGATAAGGAACATATCCATCACCTGGAAAATTTACTCTTATATCTTCTAATTTCTTTGTCCCATTCCTTGCTGACCCCCAGCCAGGTCCCATGTAACCATTGATCTACTTTCTGTCACCTTAGCTTACTTTGCATTTTCTAGCATTTAATACAAACAGAATTATACATTATATACTCTTTTGTCTAGCTACTTACAAGAAAATTTTGGAATTATTTTGAGATTTATCTGTGTTATCATGTGTATTAATAGTTCAATCCTTGTAACTGTGTGTATCAGTATTTACTATGTGCACCAATAGTTCATTTGTTTTATTACTCAGTATCATTCTATTGTATGGATATAATAATTTATTTTTCTGTTGACTCTCATTTGGGTTGTTTCCTATTGTTAGCTATTACAAATAAAGCTTTATATGGAACTATGCTTTCATTTCTCTTGAATAAATATCTGGCAGTATAATCGCTGGATCTTATGGTGTTATATATTTAAATTTTGAGATAGTTTCAAACTTTTCCCAAGTAATTGTACTATTTTATATTCTAACAAACAGTGATTGAGAGTTTCTTGATAACACTTGATATGTTTAGCCTTTTACTTTTAGCCATCCATTATATATATATATATATATATATATATATATATATATATATATATATATATATATATAAAATGGAATATTATTTAGTCCTAAAAAAGAAGAAAATCCTGCCATTTCCATCCAACATGGATGAACCTGAAGGGCATTATGTTAATTGCCTAAGCCAGATGCAGATGGACAAATACTACATGATACCACTTATTTGAGGAATCTAAAGTAGTCAGACACATGGAAGCAGAGAGTAGAATGGTGGTTGATAGGGGCTAAGGATAGGGGAAGCAGGGACTTATTAGTCAAAGGGTAAAATGTTTCATATATACAAGATGAATAAGTCCCAGAGACTTACTGTATAGCATAGTGCCTATAGTTAAAAACACTATGTTTTATATTAAAAATTTTGCTAATAGGATAAATCTTATGTAAAGTATTCTCATCACAAAATGTAATAATGAACAGACAGAGTGGGAGGAAACTTTTGGAGGTGATGGATAAGTTTATGGCATATAATGTTAGTGATGTTTTCATGAATATATATCTATCTCCAAATTCATCAAGTTGTACACATTAAATATGTATATATTTTTGTATTTGGCAATCATACCTCAATAAAATGATTTCTAAAAGGTTTGGAAACTGTTTGTTCATTATTTCTTCAAATATCTTCTCCCCTTCCTTGGGCACTCAAGTTCACAAGTATTAGATCACATAAAGTTGTTCCACTGCTCATTGATGCTTTGTTCCTTATTTTTTGAGGGTTTATTTTTTCTGTTTTATTTTTGAATAGTTTCTTTTGTTGTGGCTTCAAGCTCTGTCGTCTTTTCTTCTACAATATCTAATCTGCTGTTTATCAGTTCTAGTGTATTTGTTCCCTCAGACAATAGGTTTTATCTTCAGATAATCTATATTCATGTATGTGTGCATGCATATATTCCATATCTCTTATTAACAGGTTTACTCTTTCCTCTAGTTATTTTTAACATATGGAATACAATTATAATAAATGTTTCATTGTTTTTCTGTTAATTCCATAATATTTTATTGGCTTTCTTCTCCCCAGTAATAGTTTTTTATTTCTTTGTGTGCTTGATTATTTTTAAGTTGATACCAGACATTTAAAATTTTACCCTGCTGGGATCTGGATAATTTTGTACCTCTGTTAATTTCCTGATTTTTGTTTTGGGACACAATTAAGTTACTTTGACTAGTTTGATCCTTTCCATTCTTACTTTTAAAATTTATTATTGGAAACTGAGTATCATTTAGTGTAGGGAAGTGATTCTCAACCAGCCATGATTTTGGACTTCAGAAGACATTTGACAATTTCTGGAGAACTTTTTGATAGCCACAATTGGGGGTAGGGTGCTCTGGCATCTAATGGGTAGGTGCCAGGTATGCTGTTAAACATCCTACAAAGCACAGAACAGCCCCCAGTGGCAAAGAGTTATCCAGGTAAAAATGTCAATAATGTCAATTGAGAATCCCTGATGTCTAGTGAATGATGTTTTCAGCCATAGGTGCTTCTCAGAAACCAACATAGTTTTGTAAACAATTTTAATTGATTTTCTTCTTTGAATCTAGTCCAGCGTGCCCTTCACTCAGAATATTAAAACATCTGGGGCTCCCCTGGTGGCACAGTGGTTGAGAGCCCGCCTGCTGATGCAGGGGACGTGGGTTCGTGCCCGGGTCTGGGAAGATCCCACATGTTGTGGAGCGGCTAGGCCCGTGAGCCATGGCCACTGAGCCTGTGCGTCCGGAGCCTGTGCTCCACAACAGGAGAGGCCACAAGAGTGAGAGGCCCACATACCAAAAAAAAAAAAAAAAAAAAAAACCACATCTGAATATTTTTTATTCCACTATAGAATTTTAAGTTAGAACAACCACACAAAAGAGGATTTTGTTCTACCATACTTTATTTAGAAGACGCAAATTGAGCTAATCAAAACCACACACCATTCCTCTTGCCACTCATTTTAACTCCCCATTACAGAGCCTCAGCACACTGCTGGCTTCTCTCTTACACAAGAAAACAAGCCTTCACCACATAGAATTTCAAGCTATTTATGAAAAACTGGTGAAATCATAAAATATAAATTGGGAAGCTGACAGTTCAGAGGAAGAGTATTCTGTTTTTAGTCAATTGTAGAAGCCCAGAGAATGGCAGTCAATGACCATATTGTTTCACCTCATTGGAACTTCCTGTCTACAAAATTCAAATTAAAGAGTAATAGTCCAATTGAAGCCAAAAACTATGATGAAGTGAAGATACAATTTGACAAGTGCTTTATTCTTTAACAATGTAACCAAACCTGTACTATTTTTGTTGTTGTTTTTTTGTTTGTTTATATACTGCTTTATAGATACATACCATTTTTAAATTTGTCTTTCCTCAATAATAAATTTCTCTCTAAATGCAAAACCATTTCATGAATAATGTAAGATTTGTTCAACTGAACCTCTATTAGATTAAAAATCTTTAGCTCTTATGAAACAGTGTTTTCTTTTTTTAATTTTAGAATTTTATTTATTTTTTTATACAGCAGGTTCTTATTAGTTAGACAAGTGCTTTATTCTTTAAGAATGTAACCAAACCTGTACTATTTTTATGTGCCAAATGTCTATCATTTCAAACATGTTTAAAATATACTGTTAATTTTTTCTAAATTTTATTTACAAATTAATTGAAATAGGTTTTTACATTCAATACTTATCTTACATAAACATATGAGGAAGAAACCCAATTTGTGGGCTATATATTACATATTATCTAAAGGTAGAATGTAGGTGAGAGTTCAAGCTACCATTTTAAAATATCAGTTCTCCTAATTATACCATAATAAATTGACAGTTCATTTGAGGTAACATAATTCCTTTCATTTCTTTCTAAGTTTCCTTTTGGTAGTTAAAATGAATTGTCTGTAATATATAGGTACTCGATATGAACTAGATGAATACCAATTCTGCTGACATTTTTTGTGTTCCTCTCTTGACTTCCAATCAAAGAATCTGTTGAATTTTATATTTGTCATATACAAAAAGAGATAAAAATTAGTTTCAGAATACATGCATATATCTTTGAACTATAAATTTAAAGTTTGTTTTCAAATTTTATAAAATGGTTTGTAGTGCAAGTAGTCTTCTAGGACTTGCTCTTCTTACTCAAGATGTTTTCTAAGAATTTTATAGATTGTTGTACATATTTTCCTCATTCATTCTCTCTGTTATATCTCATGTATCTATCCTTTCCTTGATGTATAGATATCTGTGTTGTTTCCAATAATTTCAGAAAAATAAATATTGCTCTGAACATTATGTGCAAGTCTCATTTACCTCTGAAATGAATTATTGGGTCTTAAGGTAGGTTCATATCTATATTTATAAGAAATTTTTCTCCAAAATGATGATACCAATTTATATTTCCAGCAGCAGTGTTTAAGGATTATATTATTCAACATTCTAGCCAATATCTAGAATTGACAGACTTAATTTCTACATATGTAATTGGCCTAAAATATTACATTATTATGGTCTGAGTTTCAATTTCTTCACATACCACTGAAGTTAAACATTCATATTTATTCTTTTATTAATCACTGTTTCTTTGCATATTTTATATTGCTAATGTCTTTTTATTCCAATATAGATATTCAATGGTTTCAGCACTTCTCAGTGCCCAGTCTTTCCATTCCTCAGTGATATCCAGTGCAATCATATATCATCTATCAAGTTTCCGTGTATGGATGTTTATGTTTCTGGGCTATCAAATCTATTCTCTGAGTCAAATTGTCTATTACAAAGTCACTATCATACTAAATTAATGTCTAAAGCTTTAAGTTAAGGCTTAATATCTAGTAAGGAAAGTCTTCCTATCTTTTTACTCCTTTTTACATGGGGTCATGACTATGCTTAAATTTTTTTTTCCAAATACATTTAAAAATTTGTATGTAAAGTTATTTACAAAATTCTGTTGTAATTTGGAATCTTAAAATTCATAGGTAAACCTACAAGATTGACATTCTTATGCTATTATTTTTCTGTGCATTAACCTAGTAAAAAATGTCCATTTATTTAGGACTTAAAAAGTTTTTTAAAGTCTTTTATAATTTATTCAGTAAATATTTACACATTGTGATACTTATTACTAAACATATTATATTTAAACATATTTCTATCTGTATTTACTTTTGTATAAAACTAAATATGGTTTTGTACAGTAATTCTATATTCAGACAATTTATTATATGCTATGTATATTTCTAAAGATACATTTAATTACTCAACATAGTTTTGGAAGTCCTAGCCACAGCAATCAGGGAACAAAAAGAAATAGAAGGAATAGGAGGGGAAGATGGCAGAAGAGTAAGACACGGAGATCACCTTGCTCCCCACAGATACACCAGAAATACATCTACACGTGGAAAAACTCCTAGAGAACACCTACTGAACGCTGGCAGAAGACCTCAGACCTCCCAAAAGGCAAGAAACTCCCCACGTACCTGGGTAGGGCAAAAGAAAAAAGGAAAAAGCAGAGACAAAAGAGTAGGGACGGGACCTGCACCAGTGGGAGGGAGCTGTGAAGGAGGAAATGTTTCCACGCACCAGGAAGCCCCTTCGTGGGCAGAGACTGCAGGTGGCGGAGGGGGGGAGCTTCGGAGCCGCGGAAGAGAGTGCAGCAACGGGTGCGGAGGGCAAAGCGGAGAGATTCCCGCACAGAGGATCGGTGCCGACCGGCACTCACCAGCCCGAGAGGCTTGTCTGCTCACCCGCCGGGGGGGGGGGGGGGGGCGGGGCTGAGAGCTGAGGCTCGAGATTCGGTTGGAGTGCCGGGAGAGGACTGGGGTTGGCGGCGTGAACACAGCCTGAAGGGGTTACTGCACCACGGCTAGCCGGGAGAGAGTCCGGGAAAAGGTCTGGAGCTGCCGAAGAGGCAAGAGACTTTTTCTTTCCTCTTTGTTTCCTGGTGCGTGAAGAGAGGGGATTAAGAGCGCTGCTTAAAGCAGCTCCAGAGACTGGCACGAGCCGCGGCTAAAAGCGCGGACCGCAGAGACGGGAAGGAGATGCTAAGGCTGCTGCTGCCGCCACCAAGAAGCCTGTGTGCGAGCACAGGTCACTATCCACACCTCCCTTCCGGGAAGCCTGTGCAGCCCACCACTGCCAGGGTCCCGGAATCCAGGGACAACTCCCCTGGGAGAGCGCACGGTGCGCCTCAGGCTGGTGCAACATCATGCCGGTCTCTGCCACCACAGGTCCGCCCCACACTCCGTACCCCTGCCTACCCCCGGTCTGAGTGAGCCAGAGCCCCCGAATCAGCGGCTCCTTTAACCCCGTCCTGTCTCAGCGATAAACAGACACACTTCGGTGACCTACACGCAGAGGTGGCGCCAAATCTGGGAGCTGTGAGAAGAGAAAGGGAAACCTCTCCCAGCACCACAGAAGCTGTGGATTAAAGCTCCACAGTCAACTTGATGTACCCTGCATCTGTGGAATATATGAATAGACAACGAATCATCCCAAATTGAGGAGGTGGACTTTGAGAGCAAGATTTATGATTTTTTCCCCTTTTCCTCTTTTTGTGAGTGGGTATCTGTATGCTTCTGTGTGAGATTTTGTCTGTATAGCTTTGCTTCCACCATTTGTCCTAGGGTTCTATCCATCCGTTTTTTTTTTTTAATTTTTTTTCTTAATAATTATTTTTGATTTTAATAACTTTATTTTATTTTACTTTATGTTCTTTCTTTCTTTCTCTCCTTCCTTCCCTCCTTTAGACAACGAATCATCCCAAATTGAGGAGGTGGACATTGAGAGCAAGATTTATGATTTTTTTCCCCTTTTCCTCTTTTTGTGAGTGTGTATGTGTAGGCTTCTATATGAGATTTTATCTGTATAGCTTTGCTTCCACCATTTGTCCTAAGGTTCTATCCATCCATTTTTTTGCTGTTGTTGTTGTTGTTTTAAATTATTTTTCTTAATAATTATTTTTAATTTAATAACTTTATTATATTTTATTTTACTTTATCTTCTTTCTTTCTTTCTTTTTTCCTTCCTTCCCTCCTTCCTATCTTCCTTCCTCCCACTGTCCGTCCCACCTTCCCTCCTTTCTTTCTTTCCTTCTTTCTTTCTTTCTTCCTTCCTTGCTTTCTTTCTTCCTACTTCTACTAATTCTTTCTCTCTACTTTTTCTCCCTTTTATTCTGAGCCATGTGAATGAAAGGCTCTTGGTGCTGCAGCCAGGAGTCAGTGCTGTGCCTCTCAGGTGGGAGAGCCAACTTCAGGACACTGGTCAACAAGAGACCTCCCAGCTCCACATAATATCAAATGGTGAAAATCTCCCAGAGATCTCCATCTCAATGCCAGCACCCAGCTTCACTCAACGACCAGCAAGCTACACTGCTGGACACCCTATGCCAAACAACTAGCAAAACAGGAACACAACCCAACCAATTAGCAGAGAGGCTGCCTAAAATCATAATAAGTCCACAGACACCCCAAAACACAACACCAAATGGGGGCCTTCCCACCAAAGGGACAAGATCCAGCCTCATCCATCCAAACACAGGCACTAGTCCCCTCCACCAGGAAGCCTACACAACCCACTGAACCAACCTTAGCCACTGGGGACAGACACCAAAAACAACGGGAACTACAAACCTGCAGCCTGCAAAACGGATACCCCAAACACAGTAAGATAAGCAAAATGAGAAGACAAAAAACACACCGCAGATGAAGGAGCAAGATAAAAACCCGCCAGACCTAACAAATGGAGAGGAAAAAGGCAGTCCACTTGAAAAAGAATTCAGAATAATGATAGTAAAGATGATCCAAAATCTTGGAAATAGAATAGACAAAATGCAAAAAACATTTAACAAGGACCTAGAAGAACTAAAGATGAAACAAACAACAATGAACAACACAATAAATGAAATTAAAAATACTCTAGATGGGATCAATAGCAGAATAACTGAGGCAGAAGAACGGATAAGTGACCTGGAAGATAAAATAGTGGAAATAACTACTGCAGAGCAGAATAAAGAAACAAGAATGAAAAGAACTGAGGACAGTCTCAGAGACCTCTGGGACAACATTAAATGCACCAACATTCGAATTATAGGGGTTCCAAAGAAGAAGAGAAAAAGAAAGGGACTGAGAAAATATTTGAAGAGATTATAGTTGAAAACTTCCCTAATATGGGAAAGGAAATAGTTAATCAAGTCCAGGAAGCACAGAGAGTCCCATACAGGATAAATACAAGGAGAAATACTCCAAGACACATATTAATCAAACTGTCAAAAATTAAATACAAAGAAAGCATATTAAAAGGAGCAAGGGGAAAACAACAAATAACACACAAGGGAATCCCCATAAGGTTAACAGCTGATCTTTCAGCAGAAACTCTGCAAGCCAGAAGGGAGTGGCAGGACATATTTAAAGTGATGAAGGAGAAAAACCTGCAACCAAGGTTACTCTACCCAGCAAGGATCTCATTCAGACTTCATGGAGAAATTAAAAACATTACAGACAAGCAAAAGCTGAGAGAGTTCAACACCACCAAACCAGCTTTACAAGAAATGCTAAAGGAACTTCTCTAGGCAAGAAATGCAAGAGAAGGAAAGGATCTACAATAACAAACACAAAACAATTTAGAAATTGGGAATAGGAACATACATATCAATAATTACCTTAAATGTAAATGGACTAAATGCTCCCACCAAAAGACACAGATTGGCTGAATGGATACAAATACAAGACCCATATATATGCTGTCTACAAGAGACCCACTTCAGACCTAGAGACACATACAGACTGAAAGTAACGGGATGGAAAAAGATATTCCATGCAAATGGAAACCAAAAGAAAACTGGAGTAGCAATTCTTATATCAGACAAAATACACATTAAAATAAAGACTATTAGAAGAGACAAAGAAGGACACTACATAATGATCAAGGAATCGATCCAAGAAGATATAACAATTGTAAATATTTATGCACCCAACATAGGAGCACCTCAATACATAAGGCAAATACTAACAGCCATAAAAGAGGAAATTGACAGTAACACATTCATATTAGGGGACTTTAACACCCCATTTTCACCAATGGACAGATCATCTAAAATGAAAATAAATAAGGAAACACAAGCTTTAAATGATACATTAAACAATATGGACTTAACTGATATTTATAGGATACTCCACCCAAAAAAACCAGAACACACATTTTTCTCAAGTGCTCATGGAACATTCGCCAGGATAGATCATATCTTGGGTCACAAATCAAGCCTTGGTGAATTTAAGAAAATTGAAATTGTATCAAGTATCTTTTCCGATCACAATTCTATGAGACTAGATATCAATTACAGGAAAAGATCTGTAAAAATACAAACACATGGAGGCTAAACAATACACTACTTAATAACGAAGTGATCACTGAAGAAATCAAAGAGGATATCAAAAAATACCTAGAAACAAATGACAATGGAGACACGACGACTCAAAACCTATGGGGTGCAGCAGAAGCAGTTCTAACAGGGAAGTTTATAGCAATACCAGTCCACCTTAAGAAACAGGAAACATCTCGAATAAACAGCCTAACCTTGTACCTAAAGCAATTAGAGAAAGAAGAACAAAAAAACCACAGTTAGCAGAAGGAAATAATTCATAAAAATCTGATCAGAAATAAATGAAAAAGAAATGAATGAAACGATAACAAAGATCAATAAAACTAAAAGCTGGTTATTTGAGAAGATAAACAAAATAGGTAAAGCATTAGCCAGACTCATGAGGAAAAAAAGGGAGAAGACACAAATTAATAGAATTAGAAATGAAAAAGGAGAAGTAACAACTGACACTGCAGAAATACAAAAGATCATGAGAGATTACTACAACCAACTCTATGCCAATAAAATGGACAAACTGGAAGAAATGGACAAATTCTTAGAAATGCACAACCTGCCAAGACTGAATCAGGAAGAAATAGAAAATATGAACAGACCAATCACAAGCACTGAAATTGAAACTGTGATTAAAAATCTTCCAACAAACAAAAGCTCAGGAAGAGATGCCTTCACAGGCGAATTCCATCAAACATTTAGAGAAGAGCTAACACCTATCCTTCTCAAACTGTTCCAAAATATAGCAGAGGGAGGAACACTCCCAAGTTCATTCTATGAGGCCACCATCACCTTCATACCAAAAGCAGACAAGGATGTCACAAAGAAAGAAAACTACAGTCCAATATCACTGATGAACATAGATGCAAATATCCTCAACAAAATACTAGCAAACAGAATCCAACAACACATTAAAAGGATCATACACCATGATCAAATGGAGTTTATTCCAGGAATGCAAGGATTCTTCAATATACGCAAATCAATCAATGTGATAAACCATATTAAGAAATTAAAGGAGAAAAACCATATGATCATCTCAATAGATGCAGAGAAATCTTTTGAGAAAATCCATCACCCATTTATGATAAAAAACCCTGCAGAAAGTAGGCATAGAGGGAACGTTCCTCGACATATTAAAGGCCATATATGACAAACCCACAACCAACATCATCCTCGATGGTGAAAAACTGAAAGCATTTCCACTAAGATCAGGAATAAGACAAGATTGCCCACTCTCACCACCCTTATTCAATATAGTTTTGGAAGTTTTAGCCACAGCAATCAGAGAAGAAAAGGAAATAAAAGGAATCCACATCAGAAAAGAAGAAGTAAAGTTGTCACTCTTTGCAGATGACATGATACTATACATAGAGAATCCTAAAGATGCTACCATAAAACTACTAGAGCTAATCAATGAATTTGTTAAAGTAGCAGGATACAAAATTAATGCACAGAAATCTCTGGCATTCCTATACATTAATGATGAAAAATCTGAAAGTGAAATCAAGAAAACACTCCCATTTACCATTGCTACAAAAAGAATAAAATATCTAGGAATAAACCTACCTAAGGAGACAAAAGACCTGTATGCAGAAAATTATAAGACACTGATGAAAGAAATTAAAGGTGATACAAATAGATGGAGAGATATACCATGTTCTTGGATTGGAAAAATCAACATTGTGAAAATGACTCTACTACCCAAAGCAATCTACATTCAATGCAATCCCTATCAAACTACCACTGGCATTTTTCACAGAACTAGAACAAAAAATTTCACAATTTGTATGGAAACACAAAGGACCCCGAATAGCCAAAGCAATCTTGAGAACGAAAAAAGGAGCTGGAGGAATCAGGCTCCCTGACTTCAGACTATACTACAAAGCTACAGTAATCAACACAATATGGTACTAGCACAAGAACAGGAAGATAGATAAATGGAACAGGATAGAAAGCCTAGAGATAAACACATGCACATATGGTCACCTTATGTTTGATAAAGGAGGTTAGAATATACAGTGGATAATGGACAGCCTCTTCAATAAGTGGTGCTGGGAAAACTGGACAGGTACATGTTAAAGTATGAGATTAGATCACTCCCTAACACCATACACAAAAATAAGCTCAAAATGGATTAAAGACGTAAATGTAAGGTCAGAAACTATCAAACCCTTAGAGGAAAACATAGGCAGAACACTCTATGACATAGATCACAGCAAGATCCTTTTGACCCATCTCCTAGAGAAATAGAAATAAAAACAAAAATAAACAAATGGGACCTAATGAAACTTCAAAGCTTTTGCACAGCAAAGGAAACCATAAACAGGACCAAAAGGCAACCCTCAGAATGGGAGAAAATATTTGCAAATGAAGCAACTGACAAAGGATTAATTTTCAAAATTTACAAGCAGCTCAATAACAAAAAAGCAAACAACCCAATCCAAAAATGGGCAGAAGACCTAAATAGACATTTCTCCAAAGAAGATATACAGACTGCCAACAAACACATGAAAGAATGCTCAGCACCATTAATCATTAGAGAAATGTAAATCAGAACTACAATGAGGTATCATCTCACACCAGTCAGAATGGCCATTATCAAAAAATGTAGAAACAATAAATGCTGGAGAGGGTGTGGAGAAAAGGAAACACTCTTGCATTGCTGGTGGGAATATGAATTTGTACAGCCACTATGGAGAACAGTATGGAGGTTCCTTAAAAACTACAAATAGAACTACCATATGACCCAGCAATCCCACTACTGGGCATATACCCTGAGAAAACCATAATTCGAAAGAATCATTTACCAAAATGTTCATTGCAGCTCTATTTACAATAGCCTGGAGATGGAAACAACCTAAGTGCCCATCATCGGATAAATGGATAAAGAAGATGTGGCACATATATACAATGGAATATTACTCAGCCATAAAAAGAAACGAAATTGAGCAATTTGTAATGAGGTGGATAGACCTAGAGTCTGTCATACGGAGTGAAGTAAGTCAGAAAGAGAAAGACAAATACCGTATGCTAACACATATATATGGAATTTAATGAAAAAAGAATGTCATGAAGATCCTAGGGGTAAGACAGGAATAAAGACACAGACCTACTAGAGAATGGACTTGAGGATATGGAGAGCAGAAGGATGAGCTGTGACAAAGCGAGAGAGAGGCGTGGACATATATACACTACCAAACGTAAGGTAGATAGCTAATTGGAAGCAGCCGCATAGCATAGGGATATCAGCTCGGTGCTTTGTTACCGCCTGGAGGGGTGGGATCGGGAGGGTGGGTGGGAGGGAACGCAAGAGGGGAAAGATACGGGAACATATGTATATGTATAACTGATTCACTTTGTTATAAAGCAGAAACTAACCCACCATTGTAAAGCAATTATACCCCAATAAAGATGTTAAAAAAAAAGAAATAGAAGGAATAAAAATTGGAAATGAATACGTAAAACTGTCACTGTTTGCAGGCGGCATGATACTATACATAGAAAATCCTAAAGATGTCACCAGAAAACTATGAGAGCTAATCAATGAGTTTGGTAAAGTTGTAGGATACAAAATTAATGCACAGGAATCTCTTGCTTCCCTATACACTAACAATGGAAGATTAGAAAGAGAAATTAAGGAAACACTGCCATTCACCATTGCAAAATAAAGAATAAAATACCTAGGAATAAACGTACCTAAGGAGGTAAAAACATGTACTCAGAAAACTATAAGACACTGATGAAAGAAATCAAAGATGACACAATCAGATGGAGATATATACCATGTTCTTGGATTGGAAGAATGAATAATGTGAAAATGATTATATTCCCCAAAGCAATCTACAGATTCAATGTAATCCTTATCAAATTACCAATGGCATTTTTCACAGAACTAGAGCCAAATATCTTAAAATTTGTATGGAGACAAAAAAGGCCCTGAATAGCCAAAGCAATCTTGAGAAGAAAAAAAAAAATTGGAGCTGGAGAAATCAGACTCCTTGACTTCAGAGTATACTACAAAGCAGCAGTAATCAAGACAGTATTGTGCTGGCACCAAAACAGAAATATAGATCAATGGAACAGGATAGAAAGCCCAAAGATAAACCCACACACCTATTGTCAACTAATCTATGACAAAGGAAGCAAGGATATACAATGGAAAAAATACAGTCTTTTCAATAAATGGTGCTGGGAAAACTGGACAGCTACATGTAAAAGAATTAAATTAGAACAAACCCTAGCACCATACACAAAAATAAACTCAAAATGGATTAAAGACCTAAATGTAAGAGCAGACACTATAAAACTCTTACAGGAAAATATAGGACAACACTCTTAAACATAAATCACAGCAAGATCTTTTTTGACCCACCTCTTAGAGTAATGGAAATAAAACCAAAAATAAACAAATGGGATCTAATGAAATTGAAAAGCTTTTGCACAGCAAAGGAAACCATAAACAAGATGAAGAGACAATACTCAGAATGGGAGAAAATATTTGCAAATGAAGCCACTGACAAAGGATTAATCTCCAAAGTTTACAAGCAGCTCATGCAGCTCAATATCAAAAAAAAAACAAACAACTCAATCCAAAAATGGGCAGAAGACCTAAATAGACATTTCTGCAAAGAAGATATACAGATTGCCAACAAACACATGAAAGAATGCTCAACATCACTAATCATTAGAGAAATGCAAATCAAACTACAAAGAGGTATCACCTCACACCGGTCAGAATGACCATCATCAAAAAATCTACAAACAACAAATGCTGGAGAGGGTGCGGAGAAAAGGGAACCCTCTTGCACTGTTAGTGGGAATGTAAATTGATACAGTTACTATGGAGAAGAGTATGGAAATTCCTTTAAAAAACTAAAAATAGAATTACCATATGACCCAGCAATCCCACTCCTGGAAATATACCCATAAAAAACCATAATTCAAAAAGCCACTTGCACCCCACTGTTCATTGCAGCACTTTTTATAATAGCCAGTTCATGGAAGTAACCTAAATGTCCATTGACAGATGAATGGACAAAGAAGATATGGTACATATATACAATATAGTATTGCTCAGCCATAAAAAGGAACAAAATTTGGTCATTTGTAGAGACGTGGATGTACCTAGACACTGTCATACAGAGTGAAGTAAGTCAGAAAGAGAAAAACAAATATCGTGTATTAACACATGTATGTGGAATCTGGAAAAATGGTACAGATTAACTGGTTTGCAAGGTGGAAATAGAGACACAGATGTAGAGATCAAATATATGGACACCCAGGGAAGAAAGGGGGGTGTGGGCGGAATTGGGAGATTGAGACTAACATATATACACTAATATGTATAAAATATATAACTAATGAGAACCTGCTGTACAGCACAGGGAACTCCACGTTGCTGTACAGTAGAAACTAACACAACATTGTAAACAATTATACCCCAATAAAAAAAAGAAAAAAAGATTCATTTAAAAATTCTTAGATTTTTAAAAGTTAATAATTTTATTATCTCTAAATTTTATTTTTGTTTATTTCTTTCTCATCACAAAACTTTCGTTTCCTTTCTCTGCCTTATTACAATGATTAGGCACTACACTGTAGTGCTGAATAAGAGGCATGACAGTAGATTTCCTTGCTTTTTCTCTGGATTAAAGTCAAACTTTTCTCAGTGTTTCATAATAAAAAGTAATTTTTGTAGTTATATATTACATTTATAAGGTAAAGACATTTCAATCTAGTTTTAGTTTTCTGAGAATTTTATTTAAATTTCGTTTTTAAAATGTATGAATAATTGTTGAAATTTAATAAAAATTGTTATTACAGCTATTGAGGTAAATACTGATTCTTTCTATATTTCTTGTATAAAGCAAATCATGAATTCCTGGCATAAATTCAAGTTACCAATTATTTGATTTTTAATATTATTTTTCTAAAAATTGTGTGTGTTGTATTCATAAGTGAGATTAATTTATAATTTTTCCTTTTATGTACAACACTGTTATGATTTCGATGTCTATGTATTGAATTAATTGGTTTGTTTTACTCCCTCTGTTTTTCTGGAAGAGTATGTATAAGGTTTGAATGATCCAATTTTTTTATTAAAACCAATGATCCAGGTTTTAATAAGTAGAAATCACTTATTAAAAACATTTGCACTTAGTATTTTCTTTGTGGGTTTTAATTTTTGGTCTGATATGTTATCTTTAATTGTTTAAGACTTTTGTTTTTCTGTTTCTTCTTGAGATAGTTTTTAAAACTTTTTTTAAAGTATCTATTTAATCTGATTTCAAATATGTTGTCATAAATGAAATTTCAAATATGTTATATTCTCTTTTCAAAATTCACCACAATTTATTATTTCTCTCTTTTATTTGTACATTCTCTCTTTTTTTTTCTGGATTAGTTTTGTTAGAGATTTATTAACATTTTCCAAGAGTAAACTTTTGGAGGTACTTATGTTTTCTTTTAAATGTTTTTCTATTTCAGTGGATTTGCTCTTATCCTTATTACCTACTTTCCTCTAATTTCTTTAGATATATTCTGTTGTCATTTACTAAGTTTTTCAGTTAGGTGGTAGCTCATTTCTTTTCAATTTTTCTAATGTAAGTATTAAAGGCTAAACATTTCCCTTTAAGTACTTCTTTAACTTCCTCCTGCTAATTTTGACGTGTGATTTAATTATTTAACATGTCTTAATTTTGTAATTTTAAGTTCTTGTGTTCAGGGCCCAATCCTGAGACCAATGCTTAGCCTTAATCTTAGTTTTTTAAATAATATTTGCCATCAGATTTTAATTTAATTTAATTTTCACTCTGTTCTTCCCCTTATGATTTTAGAATTTTCTTAAATTGGATATTTCTTTTGTTTTCTTTTGTTCAGAAGTGGCTTTAAGACTACTGTACATTTTATTAACTATTTAGTTATATGACATAGTTATATGGTAACAGAGTGTGCTTTTTTTTTTTTTTTTTTTTTTTTTTGGAGTACGCAGGCCTCTCACTGTTGTGGCCTCTCCCGTTGCGGAACACAGGCTCCAGACGCGCAGGCTCAGTGGCCATGGCTCATGGGCCCAGCCGCTCCACGGCATGTTGGATCTTCCTGGACCAGGGCACAAACCCATGTCCTCTGCATCAGCAGGCAGACTCTCAACGATTGCACCACCAGGGAAGCCCACAGACTGAGCTTTTAAAAAATCTTATTTGCCCTCTGCTAAAAACTCCTTAGTTGATGTGACTTTTTCCATTTTTTATTTTTAATTCAGTAGAGATATGATGGGAGCACAGATCAGAATGTGAGTAATACACTGTCAAGAGGGGGATGGTGCCACAATATTTTTAAATGAGTTGACTTCGAAACTTGAGTATAGGATTTCACCCAGAGAACTCTGGGAAAATACATATTCTATATAGAAAGGACAATGTAAGTATTTAGTATGTAGAGAGTTGAAGAGATTGAAAAAGAGTAGACAGAAATAAGAAGAAAAAATAAATAAATAAAAAATTTAAAAAATAAAGCCAATAAGTTGAAGGTGGAAAAAAAAAGAAGAAAAGTTAGAAGAGAACAGTGTCACAGAAGGTAAGGAAATAAAATTTCAGAAGACATGACCAAAAGTATTAGATATTACAGAGAAATGAAATCGGCTGTGTGATGAAGAAAGGCTGTTATAAACAGCAGTTGGAAATTAGGATGGCAGGCAAGTGTGACAAAATGAAAAATTTCAGTAGCATGATGAGAGTAGAAAACACATGTGTAGTAAGATTTAGAAATGAGGGACAGTTTAAAAATCTAAGCAGAATTTATCTTTCGAAAAATATTGTCTAAAAATGAATGGAGAGAAATGGGGTCAGAGCCAGAAAAGGAAAGATTAATGGAATGGTATTTAAGGACTGTGAGGACTTGAACCTTTTTGTAAATGGAGTTTAAGAACTTGCAATAAAAAAAAGATTAAAGATGCAGAAGAAGGAAAGCGTAATTGATGAAGAAAAATCTTTGTGATAGAGGTGGGAAACAGTCAGGAGGTGGGGGATAGGGTGAAGAACACAGGAAGGGTCATGTAAGCAGGCACCTGAAGACTATTTGGAAGTGTCAAAGTGGGGTGGGAATTTGAAGGAGTGTTATGGTATTTATTTCCTCAGGTAAGCATGGAGTAAAATCATCTGCTGAAAGTGAAGAGAGTAGGAGTGGGCTGGAGTTTGTAGTATGGGAAGGAGATCAGTGACTAGGACAGAGTAGGAAGGAAGTGGTGACAAAAAGGAAAAAAAAGATTAGAGACCACTATTGAGATTAGCTGTTCATAGCTGTTAGCAGAAAATAACTGAGTAAATCTCAGTTTTTGGATCCACTTTTGTTTACAAGTAAAGTAAATTTAGACACTTACTCTTAATTTTTTTTCTTGATAACATAAATGAAAACATGATGTTTTAAATATTTAAAACAATTTGATTTTCCACTAGACAAAACAGGTTTTATAGCTTAATTACACTAGAGAAAAGTAATATTCTACCAATAATACATTTCCATTATCTGCCTCTAAAATTTTTTATTCAAGGCAATTTAAATGAAAATATGGAAAAATATTTAAACATATTTAGATTAATACCTGGAGAAATTAAACAAATTTCTTTTATTAAGTTTTGGTTCAAATAATTGTCCTGGAAGTAAAATTTTAGCAATCTGGATGTTTAATGTTTTTTATTTTTTAATTTCTAACTCAAATGTTATGATTTTCTTCAGCTTTGGTAGATCACTACAATACAATTACCCACCTCAGAATCATTTTCCCATTGGTTGGTATTATAATCATCTCTTTTTTTGTGGTGAATGGAATTATTTTATTTTTTGGTTTGCTTTAGGGGAAAATGAAGACAAATTGACAAAAGTCTTCATAAACCTCTTATTTGGAAATAAATTAATAAATTTTAAAACAAATTCAATACTGCATAACTACTCAACTTTTCACATCGTCTTTTCTACTCTGGTCCCAGGCCAACACAAGAGAAAAATATAATTTGAACTTTGCTCCCAGTTGACTTGTGCTCTGTGCCTTCTTGCTACCTGGTGGGTCACAGAACACTTAGAGAAATGGAACTAGGTCTTACTGCATATCTCTCCTTCCTTCACAACTCTTGCTTATTTCTGTCCTCTCTTGTTTTCCCCTTCCTCTCTTTTACATTCTTCCTTTACCTCTACCTTCCCCTCCTTCTAAAAATTCTAGTGTTGTTCTTTCATCCAGTTAAATTTAACATTTTTAAAACAAATCTTACTGACAAAAATATATTTAATAAATAAAACTAAATAATTTCAGCCTTACACGTGTGCTAGGTATTTTAAGAAAAAATTAATTTTGAAAAATTTACATAAATATATAATATACTTTACATCCTTTAAAACTTGGCAATTCATTCTTTTCTTTGGCAATAAATGACAGCTTTATGTAAAATAGTAATTCGCTAAACTACAGAACAGATTCCTAGTAAATGTCAAGACAATTGAATTATGTGAGCACATCATTGATTCATTTATTCAAGCAACTTGATACAAGATGGATAAGGACTATGCTTTCTGAGAGCTTGCATTCTAGTACAGATTGGGAAGTGTAATAAACAAATTAATTAATTTGAAAATACTAACTAGGTAGTGATGATTTATTATATTATGTTGCCAAATAAGAATCACACTTTTACAGGGGACTATAGAACACAGTACCACCAACCATTATTCCAGTTATTCCTCCACCCCAACACATTCTTGCTTCCAGCACAAATTCAGGAGCTTCCCAAACATACTCCCACTATGGCTTATGGGTATCTTGGACAATTATATCGACACAGAATAGTCAGATGTGGACCATGCAAAGTATGCATCTTGCTTGAGAGACAACAGCTGAGGTCTGATGTAGATGAAGTAAGACTTTTCTAGCCTCTCTAGCTCTGAAACTGACAGAGATTATTATGATAGTTAACGGATATGTCAAACTTAATATGTACTAAACTGAGTTCCTTCCAAATTTTCCCTGTCTATAATCTTCCCAATCCTTATTAATTGATTTCAGTCCAGAAAACATGGATATATGCTGACTCCTCTATTTCTCTCACATTCATTCACATCTGCAAATACAGCTATGCTTTAAAACATATCTAGACTTTGATCACTTCTTACCATCTCCTATGCTACCATCCTGGCCCAAGACATTCTCAACTCTTAATTTGTTTTTATAATGGTTTCTTTGCTTCCACTTTTCCCTCACTTCCAACTCTAACCAATAGAGCAGGCTGAGAGATCCTATTAAAATGTGTCATATCACATCACTCTTCTGTTCAAAACACTGTAACTGCTATTTATCTAACTCAGAGTAAAAGCCAAGTTATTTCTTTGTCTTGCAAATCTCTTCATAATCTCTCACACATTTTACACAGTTACCTCTCTGCCCCCTTCTCCTATTCTTGTGCTTTCAATACAAATGTTCCCCTAATAGTTCAAGCACCTCTCACCTGAGGCTTTTGCACCATCTGTGCCCAGGCTGTAATGCACTTTTCTCAGATATTCAGAGTACTTTGTCCCTTATTTCCTTCCTGTCCTTACTCACATGTCATATTTTTAGTGAGGCCTTCCTTAACCAATCTAAAATGTTAGCGCCTACCCCTTTCCCTTTTTTTTTCTCTTGATGATCATCATTATTTTGCATGTATATATTTTACTTATTTATCCTATTCATTGTCTCTATTTTTCTCTATAACATGTGTTCTGTAATAGATGTACCTTTTCTATTTTGCTTTTATTTATCATCATTGCCTAAAACAGTGCCTGGAACATAGTACATATTCAATAAATGACAAACGCTGGTTTAGAATAGGCCCTGATTGCAGTAGGTGGACAAAGCCTTTTACATGTGTAATGTAGCAAAGGAAGAAAAACAAAACAGTTCATTTTCCTTATTAAACAGAATAAGAATGATCACATATAGTTTAATTAAGACACTTGGGTGCTTAGTAAGTCTCATTTTGATGAGAAAACAATTTTTGAAAATGAGGCCTTTGTTGCCTTAAAAATATGGCCTTACTCAGCATTTTGGAATCATGAGAGATTCCCCCCGTTATACAAAAATTGAACTTTAATGCCCATGAATTGCTCTTATTTTTACTCTTAATCATGTTTGACTCATTTACACAGTGATTTTAGTTCTTACTTATTTTTTTCCTCTCTTGGGCACACTTTTCCCTTAGAACTTCAAATCATATTTGTCTCTGGACTTCAGTACCAGCTCTCTATCTCGATCTTCTGTGGCCCATCCCACCAGTAGTGACCCTCCATAGCCTGAACGCTGGTACTGCATCAGAACGTAGGTCATGCATAGGGAAACACTTCAATACTTGTCCATTTATATGTCTTAGAACAGGAAATCAAAGTATCCTTTTAAAGTCATACCCTAATATGCAGGTAGACTGCATCTGTGGAAAAGTGAAATTTGTACATATTACACAACTGAAGTTTCAGAAAAGAAACCAGTATTTTTGTTTTTTTACTTACACACACCAACATAAAAGGTTAGGTCAACAAACACCATTCAACTGTTTGCTGACCTCATATATTTTGATTGATGTGAGATTTCTACAGCTCCTGCTGTCTTCTGTTGCCAACAGCCTTCCTGTTGTGCTATGTGAACTTCCTATCCTGTGCCAAGGCACCAATTACCTCTTTGTCACTGTGGCTCTGACTTAAAATCTTCTTAGCCACTAAAATATAAAACTCAAAATGAGTCAATGAAATGATATTCTTGACATATGTGAAGAAATGCATATTTATCCTCAAAGTTCTTATGAATGAATTTTCCACATGGAAAACTTTAGCCATAATTCATATCATTACCCTTTGGATTTTCCAGTATTTTTTCACATGACATTTCTGTGTTTTCCTGTACTTGACTGTTATCAATTAAGAGAAAATAAACTCAGTTTTTAAAAAGGCCTAATATTTAACAATTCTAAGGACTATGGAGTTATGATTCTTTGGTGTCTGATGACATTTGCCACCAAATCTTACAAGTAAGCTATTTATAAGGGTGACCATATAATTTATCATCCTGTCTGACACCTCTTGAAAGTGAAAGGTTGCTATTAATCAGTAAGCTAAGGCAACAGGCAGAATTGGAACTGTCTGGGAAAGTCAAAGCATGTGATTGTCCTAACCATTTCACGAGGTCTTTCACCAATAAGAAGCAAGAGAGTCTGTGTTTACCATGAGCTTAACAAAATGCTTTTGGAAGAATACATGATATAATTAGGTTTGCGGGCCTTAAAAGAGACACAATTTAGAAACTATATCCCATTGCTGAAAATAGATATCAACAGTTTCAATGTTACTTATAAAAAGTTGTGTCACATGTGATGAGCTTTTAGAAATTTGTATTAATAAAATATTCTCTTTTCTAAATCTGATGTTTACTTTCATTATATGCTAAGAATAAAAATATCTTATTTGTCATTTTGAGTGTCAGGAAACAGATACATTTTATATTCAATAATTCAATCTATTTAGTATATGTTTTCTTCATTCTCTTCTTTCTAGTTAATTCAATTAAAATGATATTTTTTAGATTGAGTTTCCTCTGCTTCATTTTGTAAATCAGCAGGGTATAAATTACAAGTATGTATTAAAATTTGAGTAGTTTCTATGCAAGTTATATGCTGGGGTAAAGTTTAGTAATCGTATAGGACACACAAAACAATTCTGATGCCAAGCTCTGGTTTATCAGTTTACATACTATATCAGAATCTGTTTAACATAAAGGAAAATGCCAAGTTTCCACAAAATTGTTTCTGTACCAATGGGTAGATATGTTAAGGTAGAAGTTGTCAATTAAACAGAAAGACACACACACACACACACAATTTCCTTTCAGGTTTCAAGGCTTTTCTGAAAATATCTTAGATTTACATCAAGTAATATATAGCAGTATTGTTGTCAATCTATCTTGGGACAGCCCTAGCAGAAATATCAAATGAATCAAAGGTCTCATCTGGGGTAAATGAGTTTTATTCCCTTCTACTCATGTACTTCCAGTCTCTTTTTTCTCCTTGTCATCCTTGACACACAATTTCTTCTATCCCTCTGATTACCATGTAAATTACTGCCTTGGATTTGCCATTTTAGGAGTCTGTTCTCCTGTTTTAATGTCTTAACATGTCTCATTTTAGCCTTTTTAATGGGTGTGTAGTGTTATCCCATTGTGGTTTTAATTTCCATTTCCCTAATTACTAATCATGTTGAATATTTTTGTAAGTGCCCATTTACTAGCGGTACATTTTCTTTGGTGAAGTGTTGCTTCAAATCAATTTGACTTTTTTGTTTGTTTTTATTGGGTTGTTTGTTTTCTTATTATTGCATGTTGAGTGTTTTGTATGTATACTAGATACATGTTCTTCATTAATATGACTTGCAAATATGTTCTCTGCATCTTTGGCTTTTATTTTCAATTTCTTGACTCTATCTTTTGAAGAGAAGTGTTTAATTTTGATGAAGTACAATTCATCAGTTTTTCTATAGTTTAACTTTGTTGTCAGAGCTAAAAAATCTTTTACTAATAAGAGGTCACAAAGATTCCTTTTTTATATTCTTCTAGAGGTTTTATAGATTTAGATTTTACCATTAGATCTATGATCCATTTTTATTAACTTTTTAAATATAGTGTTTGATATGGATAGAGGTTCTTTTTTTTTTACATATAGACATTCAATTGTTTCAACATCATTTGTTTAAAAGCCTATCCTTTACCATTTAATTGCCTTTGCACTTTGTTCAAAATCAGTTGATCATATATGTGAAATCATGTTACTAGACTTTCTATTCTGTTCCAGTTATCTATTTCTCAATTTCACATCAATGCAATGCTATCTGTATTACTGAAGTTTAATAATAATTTTTAAATTAGGTAGTGCAAGTCCTTCAAAATTATTTCTGTTTCTCAAAGTTGTTTTAGCTATTCTAGGTACTTTGTATTTTCATACACATTATGAAATCAGTATGTTAATTTAAAAAACCTACTGGATTTCCATTTATTATCCTCTGAATCTGCAGAAAAATTGAGGGATAAATGACAGTCTTAACAATATTAAGTCCTCTGATCCATGAATGTGGTATATCTCTCCATTTATTTCCCCTTGTTTAATTTCTTTCAGCAATGGTTTGTAGTTGTCAGTGTATAGGTCATCTACATTTTTCATCAAATTTGTAGCTAAAAATTTCATGTATTTTATGATATTGGAGATCTTATTTTGTTAGTTGCAAATTCCAATTCTTCATTGTAGGTACATAGAAGTACCAATTTTCCCCCTACTATATTGACTTGTAAACATACCAAACTCACCACTTAGCCTTAGTAGCTTTTGTAGATTCTGAAAGACTTTCTACAATACATAATCATATCTGGAACAAATAGTTTTATTCCTTACTTTTCAGTCTTGATGTTTTTTACCTCATTTTATTACTTTAGTTCACTGGTTATAATATTCAGTATAAGGTTAAATAAAAGTGACAAGAGCAGACATCCTCATCAAGTATAAGATGTTTACTTCTATTCCAAGTTTACTGAGAGTTTTTATCAGAAATGGAGTTTAGATTTTGCCGAAATGGAATTTGGATTCTTCACTTAATTATATGTTCTTTTTTTTTCTTTTTAGTCTATTATTGTGGTGAATTATATCAATGAATTTTGAATAGTAATCTACCTTGTGTTTCTGGGATACACTCCAGTTGGTCATAATATATTTACTTTTAATATAATTTTAGATTTAAGTTTTAAAAATATATTGATTTAAAAAATAAAAAATAAATTAGGAAAAATATAATGATTTTTCAAGCTGTTATCTTTCTTCCCTACCCACCACCTACATATGTGATATTTTATTGTGTTATGAGTTAGAAGAGATGGGTAGCAAGGAAGACATCATTTGATTTGTTTGTTTTGGGGGTCAAGTTGATATTTGTTTGTTTGTTTGTATGTTTTAAGCATATCTTTATTCAGTTCTGAGCCAGTGCTTGATTGTCTAATTTGCTAACTAGTTCAAATATAGTTTATGATCTGTTGCTAAATATTTAGAAGTAGTGAAGCTATTTCTTTTTAGTATGCCCTATCTCAAAGAGTATAATCTGGAAGTATTAATACCTCAATCAAATAATCTGGAATGGTGAATTTTACAAAAAAAAGGATTTAAAATCAGGCAGACCTCTGTTATGGAATGCTGTAATACATAATGCCAAATTTTAGGCAGTATGATGGGATGCCAACATTTAAATGTTTCATATTAAACTAGATAATGCCTTATAATTCAAAGATCTGTGATTTCATGAGAAAAAAAACAGCTAAATTTTTATGTTAATATAACAGGAGCTTTAGTGTCTCTCTATATGAAAAAATAGTAATTAGGTAATGACTAAAAAGGAACTGTTCATTACATCATAATTTTCAGGATTTCCTTAACCCCCATGCATGGAATTTTGTTCATACTAGACCTGTATTCATTGTCTTTTTGCAATGTAAGTTTATATAGTCAGAACCAATACTGTAAGGAAACAGATTGTTACTTAGTAGATGGTACAATCTTAATGTCTAGGATTACTTTATTTCCTTGATTTCATATTCTTTAATTTAATTTTGCTGCTCTTTCATAGTCAAACATGGAACAATGTACGAAACACTAACTAGAGTACAAAGTGATGCCAATTGAAATTCATCAGATAAAACAATATAGAGTGGTGCATGCATCACAAGGGAATTCCTGTCAAGAATAAAAGACACAGGAGACCTTCAAGATGGTTGAGGAGGAAGATGTGGAGCTCATCTTCTTCCCCACAAATACATCAAAAATAAATCTACATGTGGAACAACTCCTACAGAACACCTACTGCACACTGGCAGAAGACCTCAGACTTCCCAAAAGGCAAGAAACTCCCCACGTACCTGGGTAGGGCAAAAAATAAAAGAAAAAACAGAGACAAAATAATAGGGATGGGACCTGAATCTCTGGGAGGGAGCTGTGAAGGAGGAAATGTTTTCACACACTAGGAAGCCCCTTCACTGGTGGGGAATGAGGGGAGGGCAGAGAGAAAGCTTTAGAGCCACAGAGGAGAGTGCAGCAACAGGGCTGTAGAGAGCAAAGTGGAGAGATTCCTGCACAAAGATCAGTGCTGACCAGAACTCACCAACCTGAGATGCTTGTCTGCTCACCCACTGGGGTGGGTGGTGGATGGGAGCTGAGGCTCAGGCTTCGGAGGTCAAACCCCAGGGAGAGGACTGGCACTGGCTGCGTGAAGACAGCCTGAAGGGGGCTAGTGTGTCACAGCTAGCTGGAAGGCAGTCTGGGAAAAGCTCTTGACCTGCTAAAGAGGTAAGAGACCATAGTTTCAGGCTGTGTGAGGAGAAGGGATTCCTTTCCTGTGTGCCCACAGAAGGCAGAGCACTGCCTAAGCAAGTTCCAGAGATGGTCATGAGCCACAGCTATCAGCTTAGACTTCAGAGACAGGCCTGAACCACTAACACTGCTGCTGCTGCCACCAAGAATCCTGTGTGCAAGAGCAGGTCACTATCCACACCCTCCCAAGAGCCTGTGTAGCACACCACTGGCAGAGTCCCAACATCCAAGGACAAATTCCCCAGGAGAACACATGGAAATCCTCAGGCTGTTGCAATGTCATGCTGGCCTCCGCTGCTGCAGGCTAACCCTGCTTTCCAATTATGACTACCATACCCCTCTCTCACTTAGCCTGAGTAAGCAACAGTGCCCTAATCAGCTGCTGCTTTAACCTCCTCCTGTCTGGGTGGGGGACAGACTCTTGAGGGTGGCCTATACCCAGGACAGGGCCAAAACCAAAACTGAACCCCAGGAGATGTGCAAACAAAGAAGAGAAAGGGAAAGTTCTCTGTGCAGTGACAGGAGCAGTAGATTAAATCCCCACAATCAATTTGATAAACCATGCATCTGAAGAATACCTGAATAGACAACAAATGTTCCCAAAACTGAGGCAGTGGACTTTGGGAGCAAATGTAGATTTGGGATTTGCCTTCTGTATATAATTTGTTTCTGGTTTTATGTTTATCATAGTTTAGTTTTTATTTTCATTGGTGGATTTGTTTATTAGTTTGGTTGCTCTCTTTCTTTTTTCTTTTTAGTTTTTTTTAATTAAAAATATTTTTTCCTTTTTCTCTTTTTCTGAGTGTCCAACAAATGAAGAGGAAATAGGCAATCTACCTGAAAACCATTTCAGAGTAATGTTAGTAAAGATTCCATAATCCCCGAAATAGAATGGAGAAAATATAAGAAACATTTAAGACGGACCTAGAAGAACTAAAGAGAAAAGAAACAATGAGGAAAAACACAATAAATTAAATTAAAATTACTCTAGAAGGAATCAATAGCAGAATAACTGAGGCAAAAGAATGGATAAGTGACCTGGAAGATAAAATAATGGAAATAACTGCCACAGAGGAGGATAAAGAACAAAGAATGAAAAGAATTGAGGACAGTCTCAAAGATCTCTGTGACAGCATTAAAAACACCAACATTTGAATTATAGGGGTCCAAGAAGAAGAAAAAAAAAGGGTCTGAGAAAATATTTGAAGAGATGATAGTTGAAAACTTCCCTAATGTGGGAAAGGAAATAATCAAGTCTAGGAAGAGCAGAGAGTCCCACACAGGATAAACCCAAGGAGAAACACACCAAGACAAATATTAATCAAACTATCAAAAATTAAATTCAAAGAAAAATATTAAAAACAGCAAGGGAAAAGCAACAAATAGCATACAAGGGAAACCCCATTACGTTAACAGCTGATCTTTCAGCAGAAGCTCTGCAAGACAGAAGGGACTGGCAGGACATATTTAAAGTGATGAAAGGGAAAAACATACAACCAAGATTACTCTAACCAGCAAGGATCTCATTCAGATTCAATGGAGAAATTAAGAACTTTACAGACAAGCAAAAGTTAAGAGAATTCAGCACCACCAAACCTGCTTTACAACAAATGCTACAGGAACTTCTCTAGGGAGGAAACACAAGAGAAAGAAAAGAACTACAATAACAAAACAAAAACAATTAAGAAAATGGTAATAGGAACATATATATTGATAATTACCTTAAATGTAAATGGATTAAATGTTCCAACCAAAAGACACACACTGGCTGAATAGATACAAAAACAAGACACATATATATGCTGTCTACAAGAGACTCACATCAGACCTAGGGACACATAAAGACTGACAGTGAGGGCATGGAAAAAGAAATTCCATGCAAATGGAAATCAATACTCATATCAGACAAAGTAGACTTTAAAATAAAGATTATTACAAGAGACAAGGAAGGACACTACATAATGATCAGGGGATCAATCCAAGAAGAAGATAAAACAATGGTAAATATTGATGCACCCAACATAGGAGCACCTCAATACATAAGACAAATGCTAACAGTCATAAAAGAGGAAATCTACAGTAACACAATTATAGTACGGGACTTTAACACCCCACTTTCACCAATGGACAGTTCATCCAAAATGAAAATAAATAAGGAAACAGAAGCTTTAAATGATACATTAAACAAGATGGACTTAATTGATATTTATAGGACATACCATCTAAAAACAACAGAATAGAGTTTCCTCTCAAGTGGTAATGGAACATTCTCCAGGATAGATCATATCTTGGGTCACAAATCAAGCCTTGGTAAATTTAAGACTATTGAAATCATATCAATTATCTTTTCTGACCACAATGCTATGAGACTAGATATCATTACAGGAAAAAAAAACTGTAAAAAATACAAACACATGGAGGCTAAACAATATGCTACTAAATAACCAAGAGATCACTGAAGAAATCAAAGAGGAAATCAAAAAATACTTAGAAACAAATGACAATGAAAACATGATGACCCATAACCTATCGTATGCTGCAAAAGCAGTTCTAAGAGGAAAGTTTATAGCAATCCAATCCTATTTCAAGAAACAAGAAAAATCTCAAATAAACAACCTAACATTACACCTAAAGCAATTAGGGAAAGAAAAAGATGAAGAAGAAGAACAACAAGAAAAACCCCAAAGTTAGCAGACGGAAAGAAATCATCAAGATCCGGTCAGTAATAAATGAAAAAGAAATGAAGGAAACAATAGCAAAATTCAGTAAAACTAAAAGCTGGTTCTTTGGGAAGATAAAAAAATTGATAAACCATTAGCCAGATGCATGAGAAAAAAAGGGAGAAGACTCAAATCAACAAAATTAGAAATGAAAAAGGAGAAGTAACAACTGACAGTGCAGAAATACAAAGGATCATCACAGACTACTACAAGATACTATATGCCAATAAAATGGACAACCTGGAAGAAATGGACAAATTCTTAAAGTACAACCTTCCAAGACTGAACCAGGAGGAAATAGAAAATATGAACAGACCAATCACAAGCACTGAAATTGAAACTGTGATTAAAAATCTTCCAACAAACAAAAGCCCAGGAACAGATGGCTTCACAGGAAAATTCTATCAAACATTTAGAGAAGAGGTAACACCTACCCTTCCCAAACTCTTCCAAAATATAGCAGAAGGAGGAATAATCCAAAACTCATTCTACAAGGCCACCATCACCCTGATACCAAAACCAGACAAAGTTGTCACAAAAAGAGAAAACTACAGGCTAATATCACTGATGAACATAGTTGCAAAAATCCTCAACAAAATACTAGCAAACAGAATCCAACAGCACATTAAAAGGATCATACACCATAATCACGTGGGGTTTATCCCAGGAATCAAGGATTCTCTAATATATGCAAATCAATCAATGTGAGACAGCATATTAACAAATAGAAGAATAAGAAACATGATCATCTCAATAGATGCAGAGAAAGCTTTCAACAAAATTCAACACCCATTTATGATTAAAAAAACTCTCAAGAATGTGGGCATAGAGGGAACCTACCTCAACATAATACAGGCCATATATTACAAACCCCAAGGCAACATCGTTCTCAATGGTGAAAATCTGAAACTGTTTCCTATAAGATCAGGAACAAGACAAGGTTGCCCACTCTAACCACTATTATTCAACGTAGTTTTGGAAGTTTGAGACACGGCAATCAGAGAAGGAAAAGAAATAAAGGAATCCAAATCAGAAAAGAAGTAAATTGTCAGTGTTTGCAGATGACATGATACTATACATAGAGAATCCTAAAGATGCTACCAGAAAACTACTAGAGCTAATCAATGAATTTGGTAAAGTAGCAGAATACAAAATTAATGCACAGAAATTTCTTTCATTCCTATACACTAATGATGTAGAGAATGGACTTGAGGACATGGGGGTGGGAGAAAGGTAATTTGGGATGAAGTGAGAGAGTAGCAATGACATATATACACTACTAAATGTAAAATAGTTATCTAGTGGGAAGCAGCTGCATAGCACAGGGAGATCAGCTTGGTTCTTTGTGACCGTCTGGAGCAGTGGTATAATGAGGGTGGGAGGGAGGTGCAAGAGGGAGAGGATAAGGGTATATATGTATACATATAGCTGATTCACTTTTTTATACAGCAGAAACTAACACAGCATTGTAAAGCAATTATACTCCAATAAAGATGTTTAAAAAAATCAAAGACACAATGGTAATTTGCACTGGAAATAGAGAATACAGCACACAAGGAGACTATAAGGGATTTTCATTCTATAAGTCACAGAATGAAAATTACAAAAAATAATTAAGCATGGATAGCTTTTAGTCTTGAAATTTTTTCTCTTTTGGCCCACTTTCTGCACTGATGCTGGATGCATTACTTTTTGTTAGTTTCATGTTTAGTATTAAGTACAGATGTTTGAACCTCTGCAGTGCCAAAACAATAATTCTCTAAGGGCGATCTGGAATAACTATACCCTGGCCTATCATATTAATTTGAAGTAATTATACTGGTCGTACAGTTATATGATTAGCCCATTTTTTTGAACACCTTTATTGCAGTATAATTGCATTACAATGATGTGTTAGTTTCTGCTTTATAACAAAGTGAATCAGCTATACATGTACATGTATCTCCATATCTCCTCCCCCTTGCATCTCCCTCCCATGTTCCCTATTCCACCATTCTAAGTGGTCACAAAGCACCTAGCTGATCTCGCTGTGCTATGTGGCTGCTTCCCAATAGCTATCTATTTTAATTTGGTAGTGTATATATGTGCATGCCACACTCTCACTTCATCCAAGCTTACACTTTCCCCTCCTCGTGTCCTCAAGTCCATCCACTACATCTGCATCTTTATACCTGTCCTGCCTCTAGGTTCTTCAGAATATTTTTTCTGTTTAGATTCCATATATATATATGCTAGCATACAGTATTTGTTTTACTTTTTCTGACTTACTTCACTCTATGACAGACTCCAGATCCATCCACCTCCCTAAAAATAACTCAATTTTGTTTCTTTTTATGGCTAAGTAATATTCCATTGTATATATGTGCCACATCTTCTTTATCCATTCATCTGTCCATGGACACATAGGTTGCTTCCATGTTCTGGCTATTGTAAATAGAGCTGCAATGAATATTGTGGTACATGACTCTGTTTGAATTATGATTTTCTCAGGGTATATGCCCAATAGTGGGATTGCTGAGTCATATGGTAGTCTCTTTTAGGTTTTTAAGGGACCTCCATACTGTTCTCCATAGTGGCTGTATCAATTTACATTCCCACCAACAGTGCAAGAGGGTTCTTTTTCTCCACACCTTCTGTAGAATTTGTTTGTAGATTTTTTGATGTAGGCCATTCTGACTGGTGTGAGGTGATACCTCATTATAGTTTTGATTTGCATTTCTCTAATGATTAGTGATGTTGAGCATCCTTTCATGTGTTTCGTGGCAATCTCTATATCTTTTTTTGGAGAAATGCCTATTTAGGCCTTCTGCCCATTTATGGATTTGGTTGTTTGATTTTTTTAATATTAAGCTGCATGAGCTGCTTGTAAATTTTGGAGATTAATCCTTTGTCAGGTACTTTGTCACGTACTTCATTTGCAAATATATTGCAAATATATTTTCCATTTCTGAGGGTTGTCTTTTTGTCTTGTTTATGTCTTGTTTATGGTTACATGTGCTGTGCAAAAGCTTTTAAGCTTTTAAGTTTCATTAGGTCCCATTTGTTTATTTTTGTTTTTATTTCCATTTCTCTAGGAGGTGGATCAAAAAGGATCCTGCTGTGATTTATGTCATAGACTGTTCTGTCTATGTTTTCCTCTAAGAGTTTTATAGTGTCTGGCCTTACATTTAGGTCTTTAATCCATTTTGAGTTTATTTTTGTGTATGGTGTTAGGGAGTGTTCTAATCTCATTCTTTTACATGGAGCTTGTCCAGTTTTCCCAGCACCACTTATTGAAGATGCTGTCTTTTCTCCATTGTATATTCTTGCCTCCTTTATCAAAGATAAGGTTATCATATGTGGGTGGGTTTATCTCTGGGCTTTCTATCCTGTCCTATTGATCTATATTTCTGTTTATGTGCCAGTACCATACTCTCTTGATTAGTGTATCTTTGTGATATAGTCTGAAGTCCGAGAGCCCGATTCCTCCAGTTCTGCTTTGCTTTCTCAAAATTGCTTTGATTATTCAGGGTCTTTTGTGTTTCCATACAAATTGTGGAATTTTTTGTTCTAGTTCTGTGAAAAATGCCAGTGGTAGTTTGATAGGGATTGCATTGAATCTGTAGATTGCTTTGGGTAGTAGAGTCATTTTCACAATGTTGATTCTTCCAATCCAAGAACATGGCATATCTCTCCATCTGCCTGTATCATCTTTAATGTCTTTCATCAGTGCCTTATATTTTTCTGCTTACAGGTCTTTTGTCTCCTTCAGTAGGTTTATTCCTAGGTATTTTGTTCTTTTTGTTGCAATGGTAAATGGGAGTGTTTCCTTAATTTCCCTTTCAGATTTTTCATCATTAGTGTATAGGAATGCAAGAGATTTCTGTGCATTAATTTTGTATCCTATACTTTACCAAATTCATTGATTAGCTCTGGTAGTTTTCTGGTAGCATCTTTAGGATTCTCTATGTATAGCATCATGTCATTTGCAAGCAGTGTCAGCTTTACATCTTCTTTTCCATTTTGGATTCCTTTTATTTCTTTTTCTTCTCTGATTGCTGTGGCTAAAACTTCCAAAACAATGTTGAAAAATAGAAGGGATAGTGGATAATCTTGTCTTGTTCCTGATCTGAGAGGAAATGGTTTCTGTTTTTCAGCATTAGGAATGATGTTGGCTGTGGGTTTGTCATATATGGTGATTATTATGTTGAGGTAAGTTCCTACTATGCCTACTTTCTCGAGGGTTTTTTCATAAATCGATGTTGAATTTTGTCGAAAGCTTTTTCTGCACCTATTGAGATGATCATATGGTTTTCCTCCTTCAGTTTTTTAATAAGATGTATCACATTGATTGATTTGCATATATTGAAGAATTCTTGTATTTCTGGGATAAACCCCACTTGATCATGGTGTATGATCCTTGTAATGTGCTGTTGCATTCCGTTTGCTAGTATTTTTTTGAGGATTTTTGCATTTATGTTCATCAGTGATATTGGCCTGTAATTTTCTTTCGTTGCGACATCTTTGTCTGGTTTTGTTATAAGGGTATGGTGACCTCATAGGATGAGTTTGGAGTGTTCCTTCCTCTGCTATATTTTGAAGAGTTTGAGAAGGATATATGTTAGCTCTTCTCTAAACGTTTAATAGAATTTGCCTGTGAAGCCATCTGGTCCTAGGCTTTTGTTTATTGGAAGATTTTTAATCACAGTTTCAATTTCATTGCTTGTGATTGGTCTGTTTATGTTTTGTATTTCTTCTTGGTTCAGTCTTGGAAGGTTGTACTTTTCTAAGATTTGTCTGTTTCTTCCAGTTTGTCCATTTTATTGGCCTATAGTTGCTTATTGTAATCGCTTATGATCCTTTGTATTTCTTCAGTGCCTGTTGTTACTTTTCCTTCTTCATTTCTAATTTTATTGATTTCAGTCTTCTCCTTTTTTTTCTTGATGAGTCTGGCTAATCGTTCATCAATTTTTCTTATTTTCTCAAAGAACATGCTTTTAGTTTTATTGATCTTTGCTATTGTTTTCTTCATTTCTTATTCATTTATTTCTGACTTGATCTTGATGGCTTCTTACCTTCTCCTAGCTTTGGGTTTTTTTGTTCTTCTTTGTGTACTTGCTTTAGGTGTAAGGTTATGTTTTTATTTGAGATGTTTCTTGTTTCTTAAGATTGTCTTGCTATAAACATCCCTCTTAGAACTGTTTTTGCTGCATACCATAGGTTTTGGGTCATCCTGTTTTCATTATCATTTGTTTCTAAGTATATTTTGATTTCCTCTTTGATTTCTTCAATGATCTCTTGGTTATTTGGTAGTGTATTGTTTAGCCTCCATGTATTTGTATTTTTTACAGATTTTTTCCTGTAATTGATATGTATTCTCAGAGCATTGTTGTTGGAAAAGATACTTGATATGATTTCAATTTTCTTAAATTTACCAAGGCTTGATTTGTGACCCAAGATATTATCTATCCTGGAGAATGCTCCATGAACATTTGAGAAGAAAGTGCATCCTGTTGATTTTAGATGGAATGTCTTATAAATATCAATTAAGTCCATATTGTTTAATGTATCATTTAAAACTTATGTTTCCTTATTTATTTTCATTTTGCATGATCTGCCCATTGGTGAATGTGGGGTGTTAATGTCTCCTACAATTATTGTGTTACTGTCAATTTCCCCTTTTATGGTTGTTAGCATTTGCCTTATGTATTGAGGTGCACCTATGTTGGATACATAAATATTTACAATTTACAATATTTACGTTCCTTCTTCTTGGATTGATCCCTTGATCATTATGGGGTGTTCTTCTTTGACTCTTGCAATAGTCTTTATTTTAAAGTCTATTTTGTCTGATATTAGAAGTGCTACTCCAGATTTCTTCTGATTTCCATTTGCATGGAATATCTTTTTCCATTCCCTCACTTTCAATCTGTTTATATTCCTAGGTCAGAAGTGGGTTCCTTGTAGGCAGCATATATACGGGTCTTGTTTTTGTATCCATTCAGCCAGTCTATGTCTTTTGTTGCGAGCATTTAACCCATTTACATTTAAGGTAGTTATCAATATGCATGTTCCTATTACCATTTTCTTAATTGTTTTGGGTTTGTTATTGTAGGTCTTTTCCTTCTCTTGTGTTTCCTGCCTAGAGAAGTTCATTTACCATTTGCCATAAAGCTGATTTGGTGGTGCTGAATTCTCTTAGCTTTTGCTTGTCTGTAAAGGTTTTAATTTCTCTGTCAAATCTGAATGAGATTCTTACTGTGTAGAGTAAGCTCGGTTTTAGGTTTTTCCCTTTCATCACTTTAAATATGTCTTGCCACTCCCTTCTGGCTTATAGAGTTTCTGCTGAAAGATTAGTTTTTAACCTTATGGGGATTCCCTTGTTATTTGTTTTTTTATTTTCCCTTGCTGCTTTTAATATTTTTTCTTTGTATTTAATTTTTTATAGTTTTATTAATATGTGTCTTGGCATGTTTCTCCTTCTATTTATCCTGTATGGGACTCTCAGTGCTTCCTGGACTTGATTGACTATTTCCTTTCCCATATTAGGGAAGTTTTCAACTATAATCTCTTCAAATATTTTCTCAGTCCTTTTCTTTTTCTCTTCTCCTTCTGGGACCCCTATAATTCAAATGATGGTGTGTTTAATGTTGTCCTAGATGTCTCTGAGACTGTCCTCAGTTCTTTTCATTCTTTTTTCTTTTTCTGCTCTGTGGTAGTTATTTTCACTATTTTATATTCCAAGTCATGTATCTGTTTTTCTGCCTTAGTTATTCTGCTATTGATTCCTTGTAGAGCATTTTTAATTTCATTTATTGTGTTGTTCATTATTGTTTGTTTCCTCTTTAGCTCTTCTGTGTCCTTGTTAAACGTTTCTTTTATTTTCTCCATTTGATTTCCAAGGCCTGGAACACCTTTTCTATCATTATCCTGTATTGTTTTTCAGGGAGACTGCCTATTTCCTCTTCATTTGTTTGGTATGTTGGGTTTTTACCTTGCTCTTTCCTCTGCTGTGTGTTTCTCTGTCTTCTCATTTTGCTTAACTTACTGTGTTTGGGGTCTACTTTTCACAGGCTGTTGGTTCGTAGTTCCCATTTTTTTTGGTGTCTGCCTCCAGTTGGTAAGTTTGGTTCAGTGGGTTGTGTAGGCTTCCTGGTGGAGGGGACTGGTGCCTGTTTTCTGTTGGATGATGCTGGATCTTGTCTTTCTGGTGGGCAGGACTGTGTCTGGTGGTGTGTTTTGGGGTGTCTGTGACCTTATTATGATTTTTGACAGCCTCTCTCCTAATTGGTGGGGTTTTTTCTTGTCTTGTTAACTCTTTGGCATAGGGTGTTTAGCACTGTAGCTTGCTGGTCATTGAGTGGAGCTAGGTTTTCTCTTTGAGATGAAGATCCTTGGAGAGCTTTCACTGTTTGATATTACATGGAGCCAAGAGGTCTCTTGTGGACCAATGTCCTGAACTCAGCTCTCCTACCTCAGAGTCACAGGCCTGACACTTGGTTGGAGCACGAAGACCCTGTCAACCACATGGCTGGTGCATTTTTCTATAATAACACTTAATTGCACTGTGTTGTAATCATCCACTTCTTGTTTTTTAGATTGTTAGAGCATCCTCTTCTTCACAGTTCCTAGCAAGGTGCTTAATAAAGGGTAGGAGTCAGTAGGTGTCAGCTGAAACTTCCTCTAGTAGCCCAGGCCAGTTGTCAAGCAGCACTCTAGCCCGTTTTTGAGCAAGATTTAAGCATTTTAGATTCTGTTTAGTATTTGTTGAGAAATAATTTAATCAGTATTCACCAGAAATAACAGTAAATTAGGTATAAATTTATAATTAGTAGTGTTTAGATTAAAAACTATGGGAGCTTTAGGTAAACATTTGAGAATTTCTACATTATTTGATAAGTATTATTTATATTTCTTATGCATTTTATACTTTATTGTAGAAAACGGTTTCTCTGTAATAGAAAAGTGGTATTTAGAAATAATAATAAAAGATGTATTCAATTGTATAATATGGAAATAGTCTAGTTTGTTTATTGTCTTGAATGAGAGAGAATTTTCATGTTTCTCATGGAGATCATTTCCTGAGGAATGTGAAAACTGAATTATTTTACTGTTATATTTTGTATTTTTGTATTTCAGATATGGAGCATAGATTATGTCAGAGCCTAACATCGTAAAATCATTAACAATCATATACAAAGCATCACTTGTTAAATTGCGCTTTCTTTTTCTGCTTCGTCTTTTCCTTCCCCCTCCCCCTCCCACTTACCAAATTATTTAAGACAAAAAAAGAATCATCTTAAAAGGAAGATACAACTGCAGACAAGAGAACTGGTTCTGTATTCAAGCTGTATATGTGCTAATTACTAAGAGCATGACTCTGGGAAAGATATTTAATTTCTTTATTTAAACCAATTTTCTCACTTGAAAGATCAGTTGATGATAATATCTATCTTTAAGGTTTGTTATGTGCTGTAGATTGAATGTCTGTGTCCCCCCAAAAATTCATATGCTGAATCCTAATTGCTATTGTGATGGTATTTGGAGGTGGTTTAATTTGGAGGTCTCTGCCTTCATGAATAAGATTAGTGTTTGGATAAAAGAGATCCAGAGAACTCCCTTGTCCCTTTTCACTATATGAGGGCAGTGCCTATCTGAACAAGGAAAAGGGTCCTCACCTGACACTGAATCTACTGGTGCTTTGGTCTTGGACTTATTAGTCTCCAGGAAGATGAGAAATAAATTTTTGTTTATAAGCCACACAGTCTCTGGAATTTTGTTATAGCAGCTTAAACAGAACAGACTAAGACATAAGCATGAAATATTTTATATAAAGCACTTAACATAGTTACTGATATATAATAGAAACTCTAAAAATTCAAGCTGTTATACAGATGCTTTGTATAATAAGGTCAATGAATGGAGATGTAAATGGGGTATTCAGGAATAAGAAAAAAAGAGAAAGCAAAATACCAGTCCTAAAATGTAAAGTTTCTGTGTCTCAGAATAAAAATTAAGTCTGAGATACCTGACAAATCAAACAAAAAGGAACCAAGAAGCAATATAATCATTCTTATTATACAAAAGGTGGAAACATGTCAGTTTATCAGCAAAAAAGATAATTATTTTTGATATCATATTCTAAAAAGTCTCAAAATTTCATATTATGGATATTAAGTAGCATAATGGATAGTTTCATTACCAAGTCCAAAGTTCTAATGCTCACCACACAACAACACGACAGGCCAATACGTCAAGAGAAAAATTGTTAAGGCAAGGAATAGTGACTTTATTCAGAAAGCCAGCAGGCTGAGAAGATTGTGGACTAGAGTCCCAATGAACCATTTTGCCCAAGTTTGGGTGTGAGATTCTTTTACAGAACAAAGAGGGGGAGGTGAGGATGTAAAGTAAAAAAAGGTGATAAGTTGTTGCAAATACTTCCTGGTTTCTGCTTTATTCTGGAGGTGATATGTTAATTTCTTCTTTCCTGAAGAAGCCATTCACAGATGGGCCTAGTCAGGATGTTTCCTGTGAGCTAAACAAAGGTATTTTAGCTCAGGCATGGGAAGCAGTGTTTAAGAGATAGGCCATCTTGTATACTTTAAGCTACAGGCAACATCCCTTTAGTGATTAACTTGTAGCAAAAACAGTAGAATACAAAGTTTAAAGTAAAAGTAACAGATATGGAGTCTGATTTGTTCTTTCCTATTACAGTTTTACTCTGAATGTAGAAGTAGATTTCATATGATTGTTCTAGAGGGATAATTTCATTGTAGTTGAAGACATGACAGGACAGAAAAGAGGATGTTCTGAAGAGCTAGACCATTGTGTTTCAAATACAAAGACTAACAAGCTAGAATTTGTTATATCTAGAGAAGGGTTCTTAAAGGGTTGCCCTCAAATCTGACTGATCATCAGTTTCACCTGGGTAACATTAAATAGAAGAGTTTCCCAGGTCCATCAAAGAGATATTCTAATTTTACAGATGGTGAGTGAGGCCCAGGAATTGGTCTTTTAAAAACTTGCCAGATGGGGCTCATAATCACCTCATTTTGGAACTGTAGTTTTCCTAAATTTTATTCTAAATATTATGTCTTTTAGCTAGGCTTTTGCTAGGCTTTAAAAAGCAGACATAAGATCTTACTTTCTGGTTGTTTACATCTTATGTTGCTGATTTAGGAAACATTGTTACATTGTGGGAACCACATGACCATGGGCAGTGTTGATTTTCCAATATGGTGGCTGTGTAGCCTGGATCATGTTTTCTGGTGGATTTCATCTGCACATGGCATCTTCCCTTCTTGGTAATGTAAGCAAAAACAAGATTCTTTTCACAAAGGATATCTGAAACTGCTTCAATACCTAGAAAAGTGATTGATTGAGATCTCAAAATTATACCCCTCTGAATACATCAGATTTTATGATGTCTTAGCAAAAAAATCAGAGAAGGTGCTGCATGTAACTTGCCATCACCACAAAAATATAAACCCCTGATTCTACCCTGCAGAACCTCCTAAGGAGCCTGCCAGGATGATTTAGATTCTAAATGTAGTTAGCCAAAGGAGTTAACTAAAAAAGTTAGGAATAATTTTTTACCATGTGTGAGGGTGTTACTGAGTCCAAGTTCATACTGCTCGTGAGAGATCAGGTGTTGGGGCAAGGAATAGCAACTTTATTTGGAAAACCAGCAGACTGAGAAGATGGTGGACTAGAGGCCCAAAGAACCATCTTACCAGAGTTAGAATTCAGGCTTCTTTTATATTAAAAGGAGAGGGGATGTTGCTGGTTGTTGTAAACTTCTTGGTGCCTGCCAAACCTCAGAGGGAATGTGATAATCCTTTGTTCTTGTAGTTGGCCACATAAGTCTAGTCAAGATGTTCCTGTAAACCTCCAACAAGACAAATGTTATTCTCTGTTCTGCAACTTTTTGTCTCTATATGAAGGAATGCATTATACCTTTAAAGGTCAAGCCTGGGAGGCAGATCCTTGAAAATGGGTTATCATATATTTTTAGGCTATAGGCAACATTCTTTTGACAAAGTCCCAAGCCAGCATGACTAAGCACAGACAACAGAGCACTAAGGCTCTGTACTTATCTGTAATATAAATTTACAGATTATATTAACATTGTATTATTTTAAAATAGCACACAGATGATAGCCTGTAGCTGACTCAAATGTTAATTCTTTATTGGGTTTCCTATGCCATTTTGAGACAGGCTGGGACCTGGGACATGGACCACTTTGCTGCAGTGCTTGCACCTGGATAAACATTTCCAACAGAATACAACAGAATACAAAGAAACTATAAGGGACTAAACATAACTGTACAGATGCACAGTTGGGGCAAATTATGGACAACAAGATACAAAAAAGACCAAAAACCCAACAGTCACTTCTGAAGAGCCGGGAGCAAAAACAGGGTACTGGAGCAAAAGTAGCATAGTACACATGCCTCCTGCACCCAACACCACCAAAGGGGTGGGCAGACCATCTAAGCCACCCCTCTGGCCCAACCCCTGGATCCACCTCTACCCTCACCCCATATGAGGAACCAGCTTGCCCCCGCACTCAGGGAACAAGCAAGGAAACATTTTACTTGTTCTCACTCTCCTGCTGCAGTAGGAGCCCCATTAAACCCTTGCCTGAATTTCTTGTCTGACCTCTTATCAATTTCTATTGATTAAGGAAGGCCAAAAACCCTGGTCAGTAAAAATTTGACTGTCAGAGACCACCTTGTTTTGTACTTAAAATATCTGTTTGAGACCAAAAGTTGAAAGTTGGAAATAAAATTCAGGAGGAATATATTGTTTCATTGAAATTCAATTTTTCTCTTAGATGTCCTTCTATTTAAAGCATTCTTCAGAAAACAGTCTTTATCTGTCAGTATGCTTAGTTTATTCTCAGAGTTGCATCATTTTGTATCTGAAAGGGCATGGTTATTTTGGAAACTTGGTGAAGTGGAAAGAGCATGGACTTGGAAGTCATATTAAATGGGATTGAAAACCCCATTCTGACACTTATCAGGTATGTAACATTTCCTGAACATCTAAAAACTTAAGGAAAGTGACACAAGCTTTTGTTGTTGCTGTGAATATTAAATTAATGTAGGTAAAATACCTATAATATTGTGAGTGATTAATCAATTGTTTTCTTTCCTTGGGTAATGTTTCTTTTCATGGAACAATTTCAGAAAGATCTCCAGTGGCAATTTTGATTCAAACAATATTAAAATCTTATCTAGTACCTATTTAAATTTCTGTGTAGTTTTTTTCCTACTTTTAACATGTATAATATTCACAGACATTTTCTAAATTTTAGACAATCTCTCCTAATTAAGGAACATAAAATACATTCTATTAAAACTAATTTATTTTCTGAAAACCCAATTTAGTTATTCAAAATTTTTTATTGAACTATAATTGATTTACAATATTATGTTTATTTCATGTGTACACCATAGAAATTCAGTATATTTACAGATTAAACTCCATTAAAGTTTATTATAAGATAATTTTTATAATTCCCTGTGTCACATAATATATGCTTGCTGCTTATCTATTTTATATAGTAGTTTGTATCTCTTAATCCCATATCCATAATTTACCCCTCCCCATTTACCTCTCCCCTCTGGTAACCATTAGTTTGTTTTATATCTGTGAGTCTGTTTGTTTTGCATATACATTTATTTGTATTTTTTTAAATTCTGCATATAAGTGATATCAAACAGTATTTATCTTTCTCTGACTTATTTCATTAAACATAATATTCTCTAGGTCCATGAACATTGTTGCAAGTGGCAGAATTTTATTATTTTTTATGGCTGAGTAATATTCCATACAATATTACTGACTGGCTTACTGCTATAGATAAAGCAGATGTAGTATATGTGTACATATACTACAACTGCTTTATCCATTCATCTGCTGATGGACATTTGTGTTGCTTCTCTATATTGGCTATTGTAAATAGTACTGCTATGAACATTGGGGTGCATATATCTTTTCTAATTAGTGTTTTCATTTTCTTTGGATATATACCCAGGAGTGGAATTGCTGGATCATATGGTCATTCTATTTTTAGTTTTTTGAGGAACCTCCATACTGTTTTCCACAATAGCTGCACCAATTTACATTCCCACCAACAATGCATGAGAGTTCCCCTTTCTCCACATCCTTGCCAGCATTTGTTATTTGTAGGCTTTTGGTGATAGCCATTCTGACAGTTGTGAGGTGATATTTCATTGTGGTTTTGATTTGCATTTCTCTAATAATTAGTGATGTTGAGCATTTTTCATGTGCCTATTAGCCATCTGTATGTTTTCTTTGGAAAACTGTCTATTCAGGTCTTCCCCATTTTTTGATTGGGTTCGTTATTTCTTTTGATATTGAACTGTTTATATATTTTGGCTATTAACCCTTTGTTGGTCATATTATTTGCAAATATTTATTTCCATTCCATAGGTTGTCTTTTTGTTTGCTAGGTAGTTCCCTTTGTTATGCAAAAGCTTTTAAGTTTAATTTAATTGTTTATTTTTGCTTTTATTTCTTTTGCTTTAGGAGATAGACCCAAAAAAAATATTGCTACTATTCATGTCAAAGAGAGTTCTGCCTATGTTCTCTTTTAGGAATTTTATGGTTTCAGGTCTTACACTTACATCCTTAATTCATTTTGAGTTTATTTTTGTATCTGGTGTGAGGTGATGCTCTAATCTCATTGTTCTTTATGTAGCTGTCCAGTTTTCCCAGCACCACTTGTTAAAGACACTGTCTTCTCTCTATTGCATATTCTTCCTCCTTTGTTACAGATTAATCAACCATAGATGTATGGGTTTATTTCTGGGTTCTCTATTCTGTTCCATTGATCTCTGTGTCTGTTCTTGTGTCAGTACTGTGCTGTTTTGACTACTATAGCTTTGTATTATAGTCTGAAATCTGGGAGGGTGATACTTCCAGATTTGTTCTTTTTCTCAAGTTTGCTATGGCAATTTGGGGTCTTTTGTGGTTCCACATGAATTTTAGGATTGTTCTGGTTCTGTAAAAAATGTCATGGGTATTTTGATAAGGATTGCATTAAATATGTAGATTGCTTTGGGTAGTATCATCATTTTGAAAACCCAATTATTGAAGTTATCTGAGAGGGCTGCATTTCTGAAACACTACAGTGCTTAAAGCTCCACATCTCTTCACTAATAGAGACATAGAGGTAATTTCTTTGTCATTGTCTTTACCTATACACTTGACTCTAGGACCAAGAAGCAAAGTCATCTCTACTTTACTATAGCTTTCTTAAGTGGTCAGATGACTGCGTATCCGTAGAAGGAATAATAAAAGCTCCTAACACACTTCAATCATGACCCTAGAGTTTGTATGACATAAATAGGCATTAATAAAATTATTTTAATTAACAATTATTATTTACTATGAATATGAAAGTAAAATGGATTATTTATTATAAAAGGAAAAAAGACACTGTGCTTTAAATGTTTTAGATGCTCATTTGTTTTATTATTATTTTATTATTTTTATTTGTTTAAAATTTTTATTGGAGTATAGTTGATTTACAATGTTGTATTTGTTTCAGGTGTACAGCAAAGTCAATCTGTTATACATAAACATATATCCACTCTTTTTTAGATTCTTTTCCATATAGGCTATTACAGAGTATTGAGTAGAGTTCCCTGTGCTATAGAGGAGGTCCTTATTAGTTATCTATTTTATATATCCTGTGCATATGTCAATCCCAATCTTCCAGCTTATGCTCCCACTTACCCCCTGGTAACCATATGTTTATTTTCTACATCTGTATCTCTATTTTTGTTTTGTAGATAAGTTCATTTGTACCCTTTGTTTTAGATTCCACATATAAGTGATATTATATGATATCTGTCTGACTTACCTCACTCAGTATGACAATCTCTAGGTCCATCCATGCTGCTGCAAATGGCATTATTTCATTCTTTTTAAGGCTGAGTAATATTCCATTGTATATATGTAGCACATCTTCTTTATCCATTCCTCTGTTGATGGACATTTAGGTTGCTTCCATGTCCTGGTTATTGTAAATAGTGCTGCAATGAACACTGAGGTGCGTGTATCTTTCAAATTATGGTTTTCTCCAGATATATGTCCAGGAGTAGGAGTGCTAGATCATATGGTAGTTCTATTTTTAGTTTCTTTTAAAGAACCTCCATACTGTTCTCCATAGTGGCTGTACTAGTTTACATTCATACCAACAGTGTAGGAGGGTTCCTTTTTGTCCCTTCTGCCACAGTATTAATTGTTTGTAGACATTTTTGATGATAGCCATTCTGATCACTGGAAGGTGATACCTCATTGCAGCTTTGATTTGCATTTCTGTAATGATTAGTGATGTTGAGCATATTTTCATGTGCCTCTTGCCCACCTGTATGTCTTCTCTGGAGAAATGCCTATTTAGATCTTCTAATAGACCCAATTTTATTTATTTATTGTTTTACATCTTTATTGGAGTATAATTGCTTTACAATGGTGTGTTAGTCTCTGCTTTATAACAAAGTGAATCAGTTATACATATACATATGTTCCCATATCTCTTCCCTCTTGCATCTTCCTCCCTCCCACTCTCCCTATCTCACCCCTCCAGATGGTCACTAAGCACTGAGCAGATCTCCCTGTGCTATGCAGCTCCTTCCCACTAGCTATCTACCTTACATTTGGTAGTGTATACATGTCCATGTCTCTCTCTTGCTTTGTCACAGCTTACACTTCCCCCTCCTCATATCCTCAAGTCCATTCTCTAGTAGGTCTGTGTCTTTATTCCTGTCTTACCCCTAGGTTCTTCATGACATTTTTTTCTTAAATACCATATATATGTGTTAGCATATGGTATTTGTCTTTCTCTTTCTGACTTACTTCACTCTGTATGACAGACTCTAGGTCTATCCACCTCATTACAAATAGCTCAATTTCGTTTCTTTTTATGGCTGAGTAATATTCCATTGTATATATGTGCCATATCTTCTTTATCCATTCTTCTGATGATGGACACTTAGGTTGTTTCCATCTCCGGGTTATTGTAAATAGAGCTGCAATGAACATTTTGGTACATGATTCTTTTTGAATTATGGTTTTCTCAGGGTATATGCCCAGTAGTGGGATTGCTGGGTCATATGGTAGTTCCATTTGTAGTTTTTTAAGGAACCTCCATACTGTTCTCCATAGTGGCTGAACCAATTCACATTCCCACCAGCAGTGCAAGAGTGTTCCCTTTTCTCCACACCCTCACCAGCATTTATTGTTTCTACATTTTTTGATAATGGCCATTCTGACTCGTGTGAGATGATATCTCACTGTAGTTTTGATTTGCATTTCTCTAATGATTAATGATGTTGAGCATTCTTTCATGTGTTTGTTGGCAGTCTGTATATCTTCTTTGGAGAAATGTCTATTTAGGTCTTCTGCCCATTTTTGGATTGGGTTTTTTGTTTTTTTGTTATTGAGCTGCATGAGCTGCTTATAAATTTCGGAGAGTAATCCTTTGTCAGTTGGTCCATTTGAAAATATTTTCTCCAATTCTGAGGGTTGTCTTTTGGTCCTGTTTATGGTTTCCTTTGCTGTGCAAAAGCTTTGAAGTTTCATTAGGTCCCATTTGTTTACTTTTGTTTTTATTTCCATTTCTCTAGGAGGTGGGTCAGAAAGGATCTTGCTGTGATTTATGTCATAGAGTGTTCTGCCTATGTTTTCCTCTAAGAGTTTGATAGTTTCTGGCCTTACATTTAGGTCTTTCATCCATTTTGAGCTTATTTTTGTGTATGGTGTTAGGGAGTGATTAATCTCATACTTTTACATGTACCTGTCCAGTTTTCCCAGCACCACTTATTGAAGAGGCTGTCCTTTCTCCACTGTACATTCCTGCCTCCTTTATCAAAAATAAGGTGACCATATGTGTGTGGGTTTATATCTGGGCTTTCTATCCTGTTCCATTGATCTATCTTTCTGTTTTTGTGCCAGTACCATACTGTCTTGATTACTGTAGCTTTGTAGTATAGTCTGAAGTCAGGGAGCCTGATTCTTCCAGCTCCATTTTTCATTCTCAAGATTGCTTTTGCTATTCGGGGTCTTTTGTGTTTCCATACAAATTGTGAAATTTTTTGTTCTAGTTCTGTGAAAAATGCCAGTGATAGTTGGATAGGGATTGCATTGAATCTGTAGATTGCTTTGGGTAGTAGAGTCATTTTCACAATGTTGATTCTTGCAATCCCAGAACATGGTATATCTCTCCATCTATTTGCATCATCTTTAATTTCTTTCATTAGTGTCTTATAATTTTCTGCGTACAGGTCTTTTGTCTCCTTAGGTAGGTTTATTCCTAGATATTAGACCCAATTTTTGGTTGGGTTATTTATTTTTTTGATATTGAGCTGTTTATTTATTTTGGAGGTTAACCTCTTGTCATTTGACTCATTGGCAAATATTTTCTCCCATTCTGAGGGTGGCCTTTTCGTTTTGTTTATGGTTTCCTTTGCTGTGCAAAAGCTTTTAAGTTTAGTCAGATCCCATTTGTTTATTTTTGTTATTATTTTCATTACTCTAGGAGGTGGATTGAAAAAGATCTTGCTCTGATTTATGTCAGAGTGTTCTGCTTATGTTTTCCTTTAAGAGTTTTATAGTATCTGGCCTTATGTTTAGGTCTTTAATCCATTTTGAGTTTATTTTTGTATTTGGTGGGAGCCCCTTCTAGTAACTGCAGAGGCAGGAGCTGGCAAGTGGTGGTGACCGACTGGGGCATGCATGCTTGCTCAGGCAGGAGGCGGGTAAGGCAGCACTGACTGGGGCGTGTGCACTCTCTTTGGTGGGAACCCCTCCTAATGCCTGTGGAGGTAGGGACTGGTGTGTGAGGAGAGAGGCTGTGATGGCAGCCCTACCTTTTGCACCTCACTCAACCATGGTGACTCGCTTCTATGGCAGTCCGGGCTTTTTCCAGGAGCATTCCTGGTTGTGGAGCTCATCACTCCCATCCCCTCAGGCTGTCTCTGTGCAGCCAATAGCAGTCCTCTCCCCAGGTCTGCTCTATAAACCCCACATTACAGTACTCAGCCCCTGTCAGCACTGTAGGGCTTCCCCATCTCAGGCTGGGACTCGTAGGTGTGTGGCACGGGCCATCCGTGTAAGTCGGCTCTGTCTGGCCTGCCATAGACCAGCTGCTGCACTTTCCTTCGATAGTCTCCAAAGCTCCCCTTCTATCTTCACTGATCTCCCCACCAGTGAGAGGGCTTCCGTGGGTGCAGGAACATCTCCTCTCCTTCAGCTCCCCACAGGGGTGCGGGTTCCATCCTGTTTCCTCTTTCCTTTTTCTATCTTTTCTCTGTTTCAACCTACCTGGTTATGCTGGGATCTTTTCTTGTCCTTTTAGTTGTCCCAGGTCCTCTTCTAGTGTTCAGCAGGTACTCTGTGCAAATTGTTCCATTTGTAGATGTATTCTTGATGTACTTGTGGGGAGAGGTGAACTCTGGGTCCTCCTATTCTGCCATCTTGACCTCCCCCTCACTCATTTCACTGTGCTGTAAGTTTAAGTAAGAGCAGAGTATTAGTACCAGTTCTTCTACATATTAGTTATTTAACATTGTCAATCACTATACTTATCCAAGCCTCAGGAGCTTTTTTCACCATGTGAGGAGATAGGTACTTGTATTATGCCCATTTTACAGACAAAGAAACAGGTTTTGTGAAGATAAGTAACTTGTCAAAAGTAACCAGGTAGGAAAATATGAAGCAGGGAATTTAATGCAGGTCTTTCTAACTAGATCCTTAACTCGCAACTAACTTCTATACTTCATAACAACATGAACAGTTATGTTGAATTCTCTTTACTCTGCCAATCATATAGGGAAGAAAAAATTTAAAAGAAAGTTATGCAATCATCTGGGAATTTTTCAAAGAAAAATCAGTCCATTGTACAACTTACTCACAACATTCCAATTATATGGTCACCAACTGAATTTTTAAATAAAATCATTTTTTAAAAACATATTTTCACTCAGACTCTAGAATTAGAAGTGACATTAAAATTATCTTTGCTAGTCTTATATAACTTTAAAGCTAGGAAGAAGTAACAAGATTTCTTCAAAAATAAAATGAAATGGATGATACATGGCATTCTAGAATTTTATTTAGGAATCTGAGGAGAGCCACATATAGAAATGGCAGTAGTACATCTATTAAAAATGTTCAGCAATTCCACTCTTGGGTATATATCTGATAAAAACAAAAGCACTAATTCAAAAAGATACATACACCCTGATGTTTGTAGCACCATTATTTACAGTTGCCAAGATATGGAAGCAACCTAAGTGTCCATCAATGGATAAATGGATGAAGAAGATGTATGTATTATATAATATATATACATTATATATTACACACACACACACACACACACACACACACACACACACACACACACAGAGGAATATTACTCAGTCATGAAAAAGAACTAAATTTTGCCATTTGCAGCAACATGAATGGACTTGGAGGGCATTATGCTAAGTGAAATAAGTCAAAGACAAATACTGTACGATATCACTTATATGTGGAATCTAAAAATACAGCAAACCAGTGAATAAATCAAAAAAGAAGAAGATTCACAGATATAGAGAATAAACTGGTGGTTAGCAATGGGGAGAGGGGAAAAGGGGAAGAGCAATATAGGGCAGGGGAGTAAGAGGTACAAACTATTAGGTATAAAATATGATACAAGGATACATTGTACAACACGGGGAATATAGTCAATATTTTATAATAATAGTAAAAGTAGTATAACCTTTAAAAGTGTGAATCACTATATTGTATACCTCTAACTTATATGATATTGTACAGCAACTATACTTTAATTTAAAAAAATAAAAGATAAAAAATAAAATAGATGTTCAAAACATTTGGTACTTGTGTGGTGACAGGTAAAGAGAAGACTGAATTTTAGTCAGATTTGTCTTGGAAAGCCTAACATAGCACCAGGCAAACTTTGTTATAACAGTTATTTCCTGGTCACTTGAAGGGTGTTAAACACTTTGCCTGGGCCTTTACATGTATGGATATTGAATGAAGGGAAGGAAAGAAGCATGATAAGTGTATCTCATAAAATAATTGAAACAAAATTTAAATAAAATTTGGTAAGTTCAAGAAAAGCTATAATTTTTGTATATAAGACTTATCATTTTTATCAAACCACCTATTTATTAGCTCACCCAGGGCAGAAATCTGGTTATGGTTAATTCAGTTCTCTGTTCAAAGTCTCACAAAGCTGACATCAGTGTTGGGTGTACTATAGTCTCATTAAATGCTTGAGATCCTCTTCCAAGTAACTGGCTGTAGGCAGAATTCAGTTACCTGTGGTCATCTGTTTGAGGTCTCTGTGTTCTTGCTGGCTGTCAGCCTGGAACCTCTCTCAACTGATGGAGGCTGCCCATAATTCTTTGCCCATAGCAAGTCTCATATGTAGTCCACATATGGGCTAATAAGCAGTCCACTGCATGAATCTTTGCTTTCTTCCAAGCCAGTCTGAGCATGCCTCTCTGATTTCTCCTTCTGTGACCAGCTGGAGAAAACACTGCTCATTTAATTGGATCAGTCCACACAGATAATCTCTGTATCTTAAGGTCAACTGATTTCAGACCTTAATTATATCTGCAAAATGACTTCACACCAGTACTTATACTACTGTTTGATTCAATTACTGGGAGAAAGAGTGTGTACACCAGGGGTGGGGAAATTTAAAAGCCATCTTGGAATTCTGTGTACCACAAGGCCTATATTTGAAGTCATTTTTCTAGTAGCGATCATTCAAGTTTTCAAATTCTAGAGAGCAGATGGACCTCTTGATTGTCAAAAGTAAACGTGTACAGACTCTTTTTTTTATAGTGAAGTATTAAATATTTTAAACTAAATTTAATGATATCTGAAGGCTGTTCAAATACTAATTTGGTAGCTCAGCAGGTAACAAAATCAGTCTATGATGTTAACTGAAATTAAAGATAGAAAAAAAAAGATGCTCTCTGGCTGGATTAAAACTTTGATCAATCTAAAACACCTATTATATTTTAAAATAGTTTAAGTATTTGGTTATTTACTTATAGCATGCTCTTATATAAATGTTCTATTTCAAAGTGCACTATGTTCAAATGCACCAATGAGCAAGTTAGTAGATCTCTTTCTAAATGCATATACTTCTCTAAATTAAACATTTTATTGTAAAGGCTTTTAAATAATTTTTTTTGCATTTACAATAAATGTTTTTAACATATGAAACACTTCTATGTACAGTTAGTAACCATTATGTAAATAATTATTAATTTTAAATCTCTGGAAGGAAGTGCATCAACCATCTATGGTTTTGTTAGAATGGTGACAAAACTAAAGTTTTCTCAAATATTAAAATTTTTAAATGTACTTTAACTATTTTAGTAATGGAAAAATTTAAAATAACCCTCTTAAAAATTTTTTTAACACAAACTCTCTTTTCTCTATTAAAAGGATTCGTTTGATATTACAGTTAAAGTACATATGTATTAAATTCATCTTATCAAAAATTTATATTTGATTTTTTTTTTTTTTTTTTTTTTTGCAGTACGCGGGCCTCTCACTGTTGTGGCCTCTCCCGTTGCAGAGCACAGGCTCCGGCTGCACAGGCTCAGTGGCCATGGCTCACGGGCCCAGCCAGTCCGTGGCATGTGGGATTTTCCTGGACCGGGGCATGAACCCGTGTCCCCTGCATCGGCAGGCGGACTCTCAACCACTGCACCACCAGGGAAGCCCCTATATTTGATTTTTTAAAGATATAATAATCAATTTTTCTTTCCTACAGTAATATTTCTACCATTGGTAAATTCAAAGGGGACCATAGGTGACTTTACTGATCATTGATGTCAGATGGTTGGCATTTGAAACATGAAAGTCTTTATAACTGACAAGAAATAAACTTTTAACCAGTTCACTGAAGCATAGACATTTACTGAGCCCCTTCTATATGTTCAGAACTATGCTAAGTGTTTAGCAAGTGAAGAAAATGCTAAGAATCTTGTATTTTATGGTCTTAGATATTTATATTAAGTTTCTACATACTAAGATATCTTCATGTTACTTAGTTCTTAATTGCCAGTTCCAATCAATACGTTTCTATACTCATGTAAAAATCCCCCCCTCCTTTGAGATTTGGCCCTACATGGTCATGCTGTACTATAGATTTTACACGTTGCTAACATTGCTAAGTCCATAATTTTCTTTTCATGTAATGTCTTTGCCAGGGATTGGTGTCAGAACCTCACTGGCATCACATAATGAATTGAGAATGTGTATTATTTCTCTATTTTCTGATTGTGTGTATAAATTTTTTATTATTTCCTTTTAAAATATTTGATAGAATTTACTAATAAGGCTGTATATGCCTCATAGTTTCTTTGTGTGGAGGGTTTGAAAATAAATACAATTTCCTTGAAAACTCTAGGGTAACATATATTTATCAGTTTTGCTAAGCAGTGTTTTGAAAGGAATTTATCCAGTTCATCTAAGTTGCTGTATTTTTTGGCATTTGTAATATATTCTTATTATTATTTTGATAGCTGTGGGGTGGATACTTACTCTTTTTCATGATATTAGGAATCTGCTTCTTTTATTTCAGAGCAATTAATTTTATTATTATAATTATTTTAAAAACTTTAAAGTTTTTTTTAAATTCTTAAAAAAGAATTCTTCATTTGTGGACATTTCATTGATTTCTGCTTTTTATTACTTCTAAGTGTTTAATTTGCTCCTTTTTTGGTAGCTTTTAAAATAGAAACTTAGATCATTAAATCTAAGCTTGTCTTCATTTCTAATGTAAACATTTAAAGCTATAAGTTTTCCTCTAAATAATGCTTTAACTGAATTTTATAAATTTTAATATTTTGTATTCTCCTTATCATTTTGTTTGAAGCATTTTCTGGTTTCACTTGTGACTTATTCCTTGATACATGCTTTATTTAAAAGTGTATTCCCAATATTTGTGGTTTGCCTATCTATCTTATTGGTTTTTAATTTAATTTCTTTATTTCAGAGAGCATTCTTGTACGGTTTCAATCTTGGGAAATTTGTTGAGACTTGTTTTATGGTCCAGTAAATAGTCTATCTTGTAGACATTTTCACGTGCAATGGGACTCCTTCACCTTAATTCTTGACTTCTCTGCCAGCCCTGAGCTCTTTCCTAATGAACCACAAGTAAGTAAAGCTATGACTTTTCTGCCACCTCTTAGTGTGAGTAAATTGATGAGTGACCTAAAGTAAAAAGCTGCACACTCTTAAATCTCCCCAAGCACAATTCCTGACTTTCAAAGATAGATGCATGTATTAGGGTTCTCCAGAGAAACAACCAGAAGGACAAAGATATAGATATAGATAAAGGTATAAATAGATATATGAATTGACTTACACAATTATGGAGGCTGAGGAGTCCCACAATCTGCCATCTGCAAATTGGAGAACCAGGAATGTTGGTGGTGTAATTCAGTCCTAGTCTGATGCCTGAAAACCTGTCTGAATCTGAATCTAAGAAGTAGGAGCATCCATGTCCTAGTGCAGAAGAAGTTGATGTCCCAGGTCAAGCAACAAGAACAAATTAGTCCTTTCTTCACCTTTTTGTTCCTTAATGCTTTTAGCATACTGAATGTTGTCCACCCTTCATTGGTGAGGGTGATCTTCTTTACTCATCTACAAATTCAGATACTAATCTCATAAATTGGGAGATTAGGATTGACATATACACACGACTGTACGTAAAATAGATAACTAATAAGGACCTCCTCTATAGCACAGGGAACTCTACTCAATACTCTGTAATAACCTATATGGGAAAAGAACCTAAAAAAGAGTGGATATATGTATATGTATAACTGATTCACTTTTCTGTACATCTGAAACTAACACAACATTGTAAATCAATTTACTCCAAAAAAAATTTAAAAAAAAAACCAACAAATGCTAATCTCTTCAAGAAACACCTTTACAGACACCCCCAGAAATAATGTTTTACCAGCTATCTGGGAATCCCAAGCTGACACATAAAATTAATCATCACAATGTTTTTACAGATTTTGCCTGATTTTGTTCATTTTTCATTGCCTTCAAATAGTGGTTAATTTTGTATATTTTGCCCATATTTTATAATTCTATTCTGTGGGAGGATAATTCCAATCAAACTACTCCACCATTACCTTAGTTGGTCTAATTTTCTTATTTCAGATATTGGTTTTTTTCTATTTCTAGTATTTCCATTTGTTCATTTTGTCCCCTTTTAAAAAAAGTTTTCTCACTACACACCTGTTAAAAAATGTCTAAAATCCAAAACATTAACAAAATTAAATACTGACAAGGATGTAGGAAAATAAATTCTTGTTCATTGCTGCTGGGAATGAAAAATGGTAATTCCACTTTGGAATAGAGTTTGGCAGTTTTTTACAAAACTAAACATATTTTTTACTATGTGATCTAGCAATTATACTCGTTGGTATTATCAAGTTAAAAAAATGCACAAAGTTAGAGTTGCGAGTTAAGTTTTATTGGGGGCAAAATGAGGACTGCAGCCCGGGAGACAGCATCCCAGATAGCTCTGAGAAACTGCTCCGAGGAGGCAGGGGGGAATGTCAGTATATATGAGATTTTAGTGAAGGGGGAATACTTGCAATCAGGCACATATGTTTTGCAGAAGGTTTCTGCTAGTCTTGTGAAGGTTACTGCTAGTCACAAGGGGCAGTGGTCATCATGAAGGATTTTGGTGCTTTTCTAAATATGAGGAGATACAAGAATTGGGCTCATAAAATTGGCTTCTGAAAATATCTAACTATCTGAAGACCTGTTCTGCCAGTTTTTCCCAGAGCACAGAGTGCCTCATTTCTGCTCTCCATCTGAACTCCTTTCAGGGCTGTTAAAAGTCAGCAGCTGCAGCAGCACATGACTTAATCCTTGTAGAGGTAGATCGCAAGTGCCAATGGAAAATGCCAATTTGTAGTTGACAGGGCCCCCTCATGGTCATAAATTCAACCATGCTTTGGGAGGCATTTCATGACCATTTCATCCCATGGTGCTAGGAAGGCTCATTCCTAGGTGTGGCAAAGATTTCACTGATAGGCCACTCAGTGTGTTATTACTGGGCTGGGTCTTATCAACAAAGGTCTCTGGACCACCTGTATTCCTAGTCTGTTATGGTCCAGGAAAAAATTCTGTCTTGATGCATCTTCCCATATCTAGAGTTACATTATTACAATCATTGATCTTATATAAAACTATGTGTTTTTTTGGAGGCTCAGTCACACATTTGGTAATGCAAGAAACAACAATCTTGCAAAACAGGCAAACTACAAGTAACATAACTAGCAGTATTACCAAAGTCATAAGTGAAAATTAAGCCAGGAACTTCCATTAGGTGCAGCCCAGTATATCCTCAAGTCGTCTGACTTAGTCTGTTCTGTACCAATCTTTACCTTTCAGGTAAATTATACTTTGAGACTGTCCATAAGGCTCCCAGCCCAATTTCCTAGTGTTACTAGGCTGGTTATCCTAGTACAACTTAATTGTTTCCAAGATAAAGGGAGGCGTTAAAATGTAAATGACCATAGACTGTTGTTAACCACATAAATCCATCCCATAATTGTGGGAGGTTTTATTCCTTGGCTGAAATTTTGCTTGTTGCTCTGATTGAGCTTGAGTAACTTTAGAGGAAAATTCTTTTTTTTTTTATGGCCAGTGTCAGAGCAGGTATTATTAATTGTCTAGGTGAGGGGATCCCCTGAACAGGACTATAATTTCTTTCTTCTAAAATAAATTTCTAAGGGCCATCCAATTAAAGCCTTGGAGTAGGGAAATCCACCAGGGTAGTCCAGAAGTATTAGACACAGGTAATTGGCCACAAACCCAACAACTGGATTAATTTTTAAAACTAGCATAGGATTGTGTCCATGATATAAAAAACATTTGATTTATATGTAAAGATCCAAGAAGTCAAGAAAACATTATAAATGATCATATGAGTCAGGTCCAGCATCTTGGGTAAGCTGTCTACTTCTGATGTCGTCTTCTCATCCCGGTGTAAGTGTAGTTTCCTCAGTTTGAGCATCATTTAAAGGTGAGTTTGAGGTCAGCAGTCCTCTCTATACACCAGTCCAGTGCAGGGACCCTTTTTAAGTGGGAAATATGAATCCAAGAGTGAATTCCCTTTAGTTTTGCTACACATGAGCTAGTTAACAGTACCTGGTGAGGGCCTTTCCATCTGGGTTGTAGTGAATCCTTTAAATTATGTCTTTTCCAATATACATAGTTCCCTGGCTGCAGGTCATGGGACATCTGATCTTCATACTAAGACAGATTACTGAGATACGCTTTAGGAACAAACTTAGAGTGTCCTTTTAATAATTCAATTTAACTTTACATTAATATAATGTAACAGCAAGGGACTGTCCGGGAAGTTAGTAAATATAGACCTCCATTAACAAAACTGGGATTCAACATTCATTGAAACATTTTCTCTCTAAAATTACCCTCATTGCTACCAAATATAACCAAATTAAGACTAATTTGTTTGCAAAATAAATCTGGTCTCAATAAACTTGTTAATTATTTATATAACTATAATTGATCATGTAGGCTTTTGCTGACTGAAACTTTATAAGGAGTCTCAGACTGGACTTTTAAAAGACTTCTCAGGGCTAGGAAAGTCATGCCAAGGGCTTATCACAGATTTCACCTAACAAATTTAGGTGAATTCCTCCCTTTTCAAGGTCCCCAAAATGCCTTAAGTTTTCTATACCTGTTAATGAGGTAACATTCCTAATTTATCTGATAAAGCTGCTGGGAACCTAAGAGGTTCCAACCTCTGGAGGGAGCAGATAGAGATAAAAATAAGTGTTTCAATCCTGCTTACAAAGTATAATTTACCAAATTACTGTAAGTCATAATTAGTTTGAGAGGAAGGTTTTCCTTACACCTGGAAAACACAGATTTAAATCAGTTATTTTTCAAATAGAAACCATAAAAATGTATAACCATGTTCACCAGTTCACTCAGTCTTGTGTAACTAACTCTTTTTGTTAAGAGTTCATGAAGCCATCAGGTTTCTCATTAGGATTCTTAATTTCTTACCCAGTTCAGTATTATGGTCTGAAAGTCAGAAACTTACATTTATCCAAGAGTCCTTTTTATAAATCTTCTTGAAGAGGAAGCATTTTTGCAAAAGCATTAGAATGAAACTGTTAAGTGTCTCTACTGACAAAAGACTTAAGAAGGCACATTCAGAATGTAATTACAATGCAACTGACAAAGAAACTTGGTTACTGCTGTAACATACAACCCTTTAAGATAATAACTAGAATTATGACTGATAACATTTTACCAGAACATATCAGAATTTTAGGAACTCCATATAATTTCTAGAATATCTATATTAATAACATTTACCATGCACTAAAACCTAAGAAGATTTATTACTCATTTGACAATACTTCCCATGTAACTTAATGTACAAAATTAACCTAGTATATATCTCTCTTTGGGATGTTTCAGGGGTCCTTTGAAGCATTCCAAAGTTAACTAGAGGTAAAAAGGACTTCATTAGAATTAGGAAGTTTTGTCAAAACATATCAAAAAGGGTTTAGAACACTCAGTCAGATAGGATCACAGGTTACTGTGAAAAAACAGTTATTCACTTAACCAAAGTAACAATAAAAGATTTCAAAAGCAAATACAGAACAGATCACTTAAAAGGTAAAGAAACTTGAAATCTGTTATCAAAGGCAGTTCAACATTTTAAGAAATCTTGTCCTCTTAAGAGAGAGAGAAGCCAAATTCAAGTTTTACACTTGCTTACTTTTAAAGTTCATTTACTCAATTAAATTTATTTTAAACTTAGTTAATCCTGACCATGCACAAAACTCTTTTCTTGGAGTCTACTTTCGACAAACACTTTTGTCACTTTCTGTATCCATCACAGCCACCTGTAAGTCAGACCTACTTCCTTTTCCCTTAATAAAATTCAACTCTATTACTCATGCCATCTCTACTGAAAACACACATCCTACTTTCCTTAAGCAACTGTCCTTTATATTAGCATTCTGTAGATTGGTGAACATAAATACCAGTGATAATTTCTAAAAACATGTGCTTACTTTAGAGAGCATGGCACCAAACATACTCATTAATAGTCCAAACTATCTTTGGTTTCTAAGAGGAAGCCAGTGTTCAGTAATTAATGGTTCAGTATCTTATTTTATTTGGTAATGACCTAGCTATTCAATAAGCTTCCACCACTTAATTTAGCACAACTCTAGAATTTCAAGTTACCAGAATCTGGAGAGACTATTTTGGATAGACATTCCTAAAGCATAATTATTCTTAATAGAGTTTATCTAAAAGCTCTTATCTCATTTATATTTTCTTTCCTTAAAAGTTTCTTCACATCAAGTTACTTTCCTTGCTGACAAATTTGTAACAGATATAACAAGATTTTATTTAGCTTATATTACACCTAGGCACAATAAAAGTATTATACTTAATGTTGATGACTCTAAAATCATGTCTATATTAATTAGATCAACAAACATTAATACCAGATATTAATTTAATACTGAATATTTCAGGTTCACGTGAACCTGAAATTTATTTAGCTTAATTTCTCTTGTATTTAGAATTGTTTAATTTGTAAGTGCTTACTTTTCTTTAAGCCAATTAAATAAAGCTCATTTACAAATTAACTACAGCAATATTATCCAAAGAAAAAGACACATGCTGAGACATACATGTATCCAGACAGACACAATAAGAAATCTAGCTGCATTTTCTAAACTTAGTCATGAATCAGATATCATAATATAAACTCATTAGTTTATAAATAACAGTTGGAATAAGAAACAATTTTAAAGGCTTCTTCCAGTTCTTTTTTTTTCTTTTTCTCAATCTCAGGAATTAGAGATGGTCTAGATAAGATAAGTATCCCTGAGAACTCTGGTCTCAAGGCACAGGGAGAGAAAATCAGGTTCTCCTAGTAGGACTTATTCCCTTAGGGTCAGAATTCTGAAGAGAATTTTTTTTTTTCCTTCAAGCTATCTTTCTCTACTGGTTGGCAATTAAATGGTGTCGGTTAACCTTCGACTGACATTGTGTATTTAATTGGCATAATTGAAGCTTCATAATTTTTGTAGATACCCCCTTTTCTTTCTTTTTAATGGTTTTGAAAAGTTGGTCTGATATAGTTTCAAGAAATTAATTATTGATTTCCCGCAAAGAAGTTACTCTATCATTTCCTCTTTTAGAAGCTTCTAGATACCAATCAAAGTATGCATTCCATTCAGTCTGACCTTACAGCAGGCTGTTTTTCTCTAACTGTGCATGCAAAAATATTAATTTGGAATATCAAAAGAACCTCAATTTGGTCATTTTAGGTTGTGATCTCCTTTAGTATAATTTCCCCAATTAAGTAGGTACTTGCAAGTATGAGTTTTTGTATGTACATAATCCTGGCTGAGGTGTTAGTCAGAGACTGGCTTTCTGAAGTCGCTTGTTGCTGTGCTTGAGAGGCTCTATTTCCCATTTTAAGGTTGAATTTGTCAGGGATAAAATTTACTAGTGAAATTGTGTTGCGGGCCAGTGTGCTGCTTGTGAGTTTAGCTCCTCTAGGCATCGCCCCAGAGTCGTTTCAGCCCTCTTATCTGTCTCAGTTTCTCCCTTTGGTCGTCTAAGACCACCATAGGTGCTCCGATCGCTGAATGGCCAATTCTTATCCAGGACCCCTGGACGAGCAAGCGTTTTTAATTAATGAGTGGTTTTCCCTATGGGACCACTGCACAGTATGAGGACTCTGCCTCCACACTCCTGTAAATTTCTCAGTCACCTGAGAAAGCCATAATCGGCCAGGAGGAGTCTTGTCCCTTTTCTTCAGAGCAAAGTTTTCATGGTATATCTTCACTTTTATCCTGACAAATTCTATTAAGGCAGCCGAATTGAGGAAAAGCATCAGATCAGCCTCTTACCTAATCGCTCAGCACAGACCACTCAGTCTCCTACAACTGAGCAAACCCTGGTATTTCAACCAGGGCCTCCCCACCCCCGGTATCTTTCAACCAAGCCCCACCCAGTATCTTTCCACTGGGTGGGTATTTCCCTGGTATCTTTCAACTAGGCCCCCTCCCCCAGTATCTTTCAACTGGGAGGAGGCAGGTACCTGCTACACCACCAAATAAAGCTCAGAATCATCAACCGATATGGGAGATCGAGAACCAGGAGAGACTTACCCAAATTCGTCTGGACTCTCTGAAGAGGCGGATGGGCACAAGGGGCCTCTGCTGGTACCAAGGCTCTGGTTCTTCATAGAGTTCAGGTAAAGGAGAGAAGTCCACTCTGGGTCCCTTATTCATGGTCACCATAAGTATCAAAAAAAATGCACAACGTGAGAGTTGAGAGTTAAGTTTTATTTGGGGCAAAATGAGGACTGCAGCCCGGGAGACAGCCTCCCAGATAACTCTGAGAAAGTACTCCTAGGAGGCAAGGGGAAAGGTCAGTATATATGTGATTTTGGTGAAGGGGGAGTACATACACTCAAGCACATATTTTTTGCAGAAAGTTTCTGCTAGTCTCATGAAAGTTACTGCTAGTCACAAGGGGCAGTGGTCATCATGAAGGATTTTAGTGCTTTTCTAAATATGAGGAGATACAAGAATTGGGCTCATAAAATTGGCTCTTGAAAATATCTAACTATCTGAAGACCTGTTCTGCCAGTTTTTCCCAGAGCACAGAGTGCTTCATTTCTGCTCTCCACCTGAACTCTTTTCAAGGGGTATTGAAAGTCAGCAGCTGTAGCAGCACATGATTTAATCCTTGTAGAGGTAGATCGTAAGTGCCAGTGGAAAATGCCAATTTGTAGCTGACAGTATTTACCCGTATGTCCACATAAAAGCCTGCACATGGATGTTTATAGCAGTTTTATTCATAATGGCTAAACCTTGGAGGCAACCAAGGTATCCTTCAGTAGGAAAATGGGTAAATAAGCTGTGGTTCATTCAGACAATGGAATATTATTTAGCACTAAAAAGAAGTGAACTGGACTTCCCTGGTGAGGCAGTGGTTAAGAATCTGCCGGCCAATGCAGGGGACATAGGTTCGAGCCCTGGTCCAGGAAGATCACACATGCCATGGAGCAACTAAGCCTGTGTGCCACCACTTCTGAGCTCGTGCACCTAGAGCCCGTGCTCGGCAACAAAAGAAGCCACTGCAATGAGAAGCCCATGCGCCGCAACAAAGAGTAGCTCCTGCTCGCCACAACTAGAGAAAGCCTGCTTGTAGCAAGGAAGACCTAACACAGCCAAAAATAAAATAAATTAAATAAATAAATAAATAAATAAATAAATAAATAAAATACCATGAAAAGATACGGAGGAAACTTAATTGCATATTACTAAATGAAAGAAGCCAATTTGAAAAGGCTACATATTGTGCAATTTCAGCTACATTACATTCTGGAAAAGGGAAAACTATGGAGACAGTAAAAAGATCAGTGGTTGCCAAGACTTTGAAAGGAGAAAGGGGTAAATAGGTGGACAGAGGATCTTTGGAGCAGTGAAACTACTTTGTCTGATACTGTAATGGTAGGTATTACATTTGTCCAAACCCACAGAATGTACAACATCAATAATGACCCTAACGTGAACTATGAAATTTGGGTGATTATGACCTGTCAATGTAGGTTCATTTTAGCAAATGTACTGCTTTGGTGAAGAATTCTGATAGTGGGTAAGGCTATGCATATGTGTGGGCAAGGGATACATGGAACTCTGTTCTTTACATTTAATTTTGTTGTGAACTTAAAACTGCTGTAAAAGAATTAATTCTATTTTTAAAAGTTTCCACTTCTTTCTTTAAATTTGACATATCTTAATGCATTATATCCATCTTCTCTTATAGACTCTTTAATACAGTTGACCCTTGAACCATGTGGCAGGGAGGAGGTGGGGAGGCAGTTTACAGGCTTCCATTCTGCACAGTCAAAAATTCCACGTATAGTTGGCTTTTTGTATACATAGTTCCCCCGAATCCGGATGGATCTGTGGATTCAACCAACGACATATTATGTAGTACTATAGGATGTGTTTATTGAATAAACTTTGCATATAAGTGGATTCGTGCAGTTCAAACCCATGTCATTCAAGGGTTAACTGTGTATTTATCATAGCTGGTTTAAAGCCCTCCTCATACAATAACAATATCTTGATCATTTTTGAGTCTGTTACTATTGACAATACTTTCTCTTTAACAATGGGTCACATTTTTCCTGTTTCTCTGCATCCTTAGCAATTTTTTAAGTTATATATGGATATTGTAAAACATATTTAGCAAGTTATTAAGTTACTAGCAGATGACCTTGATCATATGAAGACTTGGATCTTGACTCTTCTAGCATATATCTATATCTATCTATATCTATATATATCCCTATTGTATAGTCACTACTTCTGGTACTTGGACATGAGTGTGGCCCTTCCAGATTTCAATGGAAATCTGAGTTGTTAGCCAATCCCCTGTACCTTAGAAGGAACTGAACTACAAACTTTGGTTGCTGCTGAAATATCTGTTCAATTCTTTTTAGTCTTCTCACTATTTCTTTCTGCTGGAGTCCTATAAGTCATGCATTACATGTGTAGTTCAAGAGTCAGCCAAGGAATTAAAGAGAGTTTGTACCCATATTGTCCCCTTTTCTGCAATTTCCCTTCAATTTCCAGCCTCTTTGGCATTAAATATCATATCATCAGCTCAGTAAATATGGCACTTTTTGTTGGAGCTCTATTATACATTAACTGCAATCTTGGTGTGCCCTCAGGGGAAAAGGTAGAATACTATGGATCTTACACAGTTTGGTTCTTTTTCAATAATCATATTCCTTCTAGTTCTTGCCTTCTATTGGGTGTTCTCCAGTATCTTTAAACAGAATTTTAAACAGTGATAAATGTGTGTGTGTATGTGTGTGTGTGTCTGCATGTTTTGACCGCTTTATAACTGCTATTGTTGGGAATGTTGGTCTGAAATCTATGCTGTCATAAGCAGAAGCTGGAAGTCTAAAGAACAGATTGATTTGAGACAATGTTTATGCTCCCTTTGGGTAACTGGTTTACAGAATATGAACTCTCAAAACTCACCATTTATTAGGAAAATTATGATGGATATGACAAGATTAGTTTTGAAATGATTATATATATTGTTTGAAAATCCCTGGGTAGTAGATACACACAGTGTTTGTCAGAAATTTCAGGAATAAAAGAAGGTGATTGTAGTTTTAAACATATACACAGAATCAAACTAATTTTCACCATCTCTACTGCTATCACTCTGGTCCAAGCAACCATTAGTTCTCAACTATTTTATTACAATAACATTTTTCTTCATGTCTTTCCTCCTACCCTTGCACATCTATGTTCTTGTATCCATGAGGCAGCCAATTTAATTTAGATGATGTAATTTCTCCGCTAAAACCAGTCTCAGAGCAAGATCAAAATCCTAACAAAGATGAACAGAACTCAGGATCTGGCCCCCTATTTTGTCTTTGACTTCACTTCCTAAGAGTACCCCATTGCTCTTTTAGTTTTAGCCACACTGACTTTCTTGCTTTTTCCATGCCCACAAGCCAGGTGTCCTCCTGCTGCTCTCTTTAATTCGATAAAGCTTGAAAGTTGTCTTTGTTTCATCGCACATTTGTGGCTTCAAGAATGTAAATCCTCTGAAGTTCTTCATCTGTATTTTCTGTTTGTCCAAAACTTCTCAGAGACTTTTGTATCTTCAAATTTCTCCTGAATTTAAAACTTCACATATTTTCTCTCCTCTTTACTTTATTTCTTGCCTCTCCTCTAATATAATTCAGTTTTCCTCTGAATTCCCTCTCTAATCAGTTCTGCTCTTATAAATTACTATCAGCTCTTTTCTATAATTTCCCTGTTTTTGATCTTTAACAAACATTCCCTTTAATTATCAGCAGGTGGTATTACATTTTTGAGCTTTAACTTTAAAGAAGAGTACACTGAGACTTTAAATAAATGGCTATTTATTTATTTTGCTTTCTCATGATTTAAAAACATGACTTGGTGTATCTTGGATTATAAATTTTTCTCCTCAAAGATCTAGACATATACCTTCATTGTGTTCTGATGATTAAGATTTCTGTGGCCAGACTAATTTTTTTTTTTTTTTTTTTTTTTTTTTTTTTTGCGGTACGCGGGCCTCTCACTGTTTTGGCCTCTCCCGTTGCGGAGCACAGGCTCCGGACGCGCAGACTCAGCGACCATGGCGCACAGGCCCAGCCGCTCCGCGGCATGTGGGATCTTCCCGAACCGGGGCACGAACCCGTGTCCCCTGGATCGGCAGGCGGACTCTCAACCACTGCGCCACCGGGGAAGCCCAGACTAATTTTTAATTTAATTTAAAATTTTTATGTAATCTTGTTTTTCCTGCTTTGATAGTAAAATTATTTGAAGTTATGTTTACTTTTTGAAAAAGGAAAAACCTCTAGTATATATCTTAATATAGAAGTTCTTTCTTTCATTTTTTCTAAACGTCCTTCCAATTCATGTCTTTGACAAACTGTCAACATTTTCCTCAGGTGCCCTTTCCTTCATGATTATTAGCAAATGTCTTCATTTTTATTTAATGAATAAAAAAATATCATTTTTCAAAACTTTCAAAAATTCTTGCCAGACTTATCTTCAAAAAACTAAAATTCAGTATGCAGAGAAGCAAACATTTATGTTCTTCTAAACCTAATTAATCAAATCTTCATTAACACAGTTCTCAGATGAGTTGAGAATTCTACTGGGTTGCTGAAATCCTGTGATATACAAACAAAATGACTATGGGTGATAAAAGAATAGATAAAAGAAGAATAAAATCATATAAAAAGTATATATATGTGTGTGTATATATATACTTTCCTATGTTTAGAAGAACATATCATTCTCTGATATGCTCTGATGCAATGCATTCAGTTATAATCTATGATCTTTTAGAAAACATTAATTACATTTAAATAATCGTATTTTATTATACAAGCTAATATTTTGGAGTGTGGTTAGCTTTACTGTAAAAAAAAGAAAAACCCACTGGATATATAAAAAAAGGAACATGATATCAGCTCCCAGAAAAACTGGAATTATATAAGAATGGTTAATAGCTGGTGGTTAAATCTCTAATTCCAGCTACTGATGTCACAGAATTAAATCATTCACTCATACATTAGTCATTCATTCATTTACCCATTTAGAGAATAATAGTAATATCTCTGTAAGCTACATGGTATTCTTTTTCTTTTCCTTTCCATGTCCTTGATGTTTTATGTCTATATACATTTATTGTTTGCTTAACAACTTGTCAGATTTCTTTAGAAGGACTTAAGACATTAAAAAATTCATTTAAAATATAAAGTATGATGTTCATTAATCTAAAATTCAATTATAAAATATCAGAATTTCATACAAGCTTTTGCAAAGTACTCTGGAAGAGATAGAAAAGAAGTAGAAGTCATCGAGCCTATCTTTAGTGAGCTTATACTATTGTAAAAGCAAAATCCTCAAATTGTTAAAAACATAGTTCTCGCATGCGTAGTGAGTACATGTCACTCTTTTATTGTAATCATTAAGGCAATAATCAGCAGAATAGGAGATGATTGAAATGAATTTTACAAACTGGGGTTACAAAACTAATGGAAAAAATGCCAAAATAACATTTCTAAATTAGATATAAAACTAGATTATGTTCTATAGGATATTAAGACCCTGGGTTTTGGGTGTTTTTTTTGTTTTTTGTGGTTTTTTTTGAGTATTGTCTCTATTAGATATCGAAAACTGTGAAGTGTCTTATATATTACCCTACATCCACTCTAACATATTAGCCTGTCATACATTCATGGATGTTGACTAAAGATACAAGATTCCCAGGTCAGAGGGAAAGAAGTTTATTACTATGACACAATGGGCAGCTTAAGTATTAGCATATTTTCATCAGTTCCCCATGTCCCCAAATATCAGAAGGCCAATACACATGGGTCCAGATGGATGCCGGGCAAACAATGGGTTATGTTATAGGACAAGAACTCCAAGATCAGGGAAACAAGATCTTTTATAATGGGCAGTAAGAAGACCTGTCATTTTACCCCAGAGGGAAAAATTATCTTTACTACACTACAGAGTAAGCATGTCCCTAGTATAATTTTTGCTCTGGGTAGAGAAACCATCTTTATCTTCCAAGTCTGTAAGCTTGCTGGAGGGTGACAGTATCTTCTGAGGCTGTTCATGATACAAACACCCTTGAAGAGATAGTCCAGAAAAAAGGAGAGGCAGTACATCACTAGCAAGTTATGTGGAAATGTGAGAGACAAACAGGGGTATTGTTTCTTAATAATATACACCCTTCTTTTCTATATTGTCTTGGCTTCCAGCAAATTTTCCAACAAGTATGCCACTCTGTTCATAACTCTGATTAATCTGACAGAGGCTAGGATTAAATCTGTTTAATTAGTCTCCTAAAGCATTTAATTAAGGCTACTACTAATTCAAGCAACAGATGTTGGCTTTCTGTGTTGAGCTCAACCCTGCCTCCCAAGGTCCCAGATCCAGCCGCAGAACAAAACTCGTAAACCATTAGAGTCTATCTTAGAATGTCAGGTATCTTTCTCTTTCAGTTTCTGTACTGACCTATCTAATTGGTCTGAGATATTAATCCAAGTATAGAAGAGTATAGCAATTGCACAGATTCTGCCTTGGTCTGAAAATGTCTATCCATAACAGTGAATTGAGCTGACCTGATAGTTTCCATGACTGAGGTTGTATTATTGACCACCTTTGCTAAAGTCAGGAATGAATTTCATACCAACTTCTCTAATTAGGTGACCACACTGTAGGGATAATTGTCCACATAGTTTGTATAAATAACAAAGTCTATTATCCCTTCACGTAGCTTCTCCAATTAACTAATGGTAACTCATTTTTCAGAGGCCCCCACAGTCATCTGAGAGCTATGTAATCTACTAGCGGTGTTTCCTTAAACACTTAAATGTCTCATATGACCACTCCTAAGGTACAATTCATGGTGTTTTTGAGAGTAAAACAAATTAACACCTGTCTTCCACACAAAAAGTAAAGTCCCAAGGATGCACATGGTGCCTCTGGAAAGAAAGTTTTGTCTGTAATTGCTGGGGACCCCCCCAGGTGGGAACTACATCAGTAGGGGTGGAGTTTGACTGTGTCTCCAATGTGGCCTCCTGGCCAGTTGGTAGACCTTAAGATTCCTAATTCAGTTTGAATAATTGATTCTAGTTCTGGTTTTTAGACAGACTTTCTGAAGGAAGTCATTCCAACCTATCCCATTTATCCATGCCACCACAGGGGTGACATTTGTCCAACCCATGAGTAGTGAGTAAGGGCCATAGGAATGGAGATAAGGAAAAGTTGAGTGATGGATTTTGAGATGAAAACTATTCATTTGTAATACAGTATGTAACTCTAAAATCTTGAGAAAAATTTAAACAAGATAAAATATTGTATAACATTCATATCAGTCCTTATTTTGAACATTAAGTACAAACTTTTTATTAATATTTCCCTGCATCTACCTAATACGTGAAATATGTGTAAGTAAATCGTGTGGGCTTAAAGGAGAACCAAATGATTAAAGGAGGACCAAATGCAGGACAATTACAAGTCTCCGTCCAGCTAAGAAAACTTTTTGTAATACTCTGTAAAATGCTTATTTTCTGCTTTAGTTATATTCTCAGAAGAATTGTGCCCAACTGTTTTAATCTGATTACTCTGAGTCCTATGTTGGTATGCTGATTTCTATAACTGTGTGGTCATAGAAGAAATGTTTTATGATACTTTTAGCACTAATATTCTTTTCTGATTAAGCAGAAATATGGACACCAAAACATTTCCTATGTAACATCATTTGAAAAACCTTTCCCTTCTCCCAAAGTAGATCAAAGGTATTATTATTTAAGTACTTCAGGCCATGTGCCACCGAAAGTCTCTACACATTGCAAAGTGAAGGGAGTTTCATATTATTAAATTAGTTTACCAATGTGGAAAACAAACCAGATACTAGGTGACCTGTTGCATCTTAAGTAACTGAAGTTCAAACTTAACATAATTTATAAATTTCCCTATATAATAAAATGTATTAAGCTTTATGAATAGTGCTAAACTCTTCATTGCATCAGTGGAGAAACAACTTTAAACATGGTATGAGCACTGATATACTTGATTTAACATGTTTGAAAGTATATGTGAATTATGGATTGCGGCTACACACCCTCTTTCTCAGACTTATAAATTTGGCTTATATAAATGATATCATAATTCAGTTGCCAAGAGCTACTCAAAATTTCAGCATAATGGCTTTAAGTATTATACAAAATTTTCAGTGTTTTTCATACAATCTTGAACTTAATTAGTGATACCTAAAATCTTATTTAGAATGTTAAATATTATCAGATTTGAGAAATACTATGGTTCCGTAAAATAAAATCATACTCTACAGAAGTCATCAATGCCTACTTGTATACCACACACAGCGTAATGTAGAATCTTATTCTTTGTGTTTTGCAATTTCTCATTCTTTCTCTCATCACTCAAATTTAGAATTCCTTCTTTGTTATTAAATTTATTAAAATTACCTTTAATAATTGAAAATAATATATAATTTACATTATATATACAGACATTAAGAATGATATCAGGCTTCCCTGGTGGCGCAGTGGTTGAGAGTCTGCCTGCCGATGCAGGGGACACGGGTTTGTGCCCCGGTCCGGGAAGATCTCACGTGCCGCGGAGCGACCAGGCCCGTGAGCCATGGCCGCTGAGCCTGCGCGTCCGGAACCTGTGCTCCGCAACGGGAGAGGCCACAACAGTGAGAGGCCCACGTACCGCAAAAAAAAAAAAAAAAAAAAGATAGCAATTTTACTTGTTATTTTACTTTGCTTTTAATGAATTCTCAATGAGAACATTCTTCTTCAAAAATCTTACTAAAAATACTTTCAAAACATGAATTTTCATATGATAGTTAAGCAAAATTGGTGAAGACATGTATTCCCTCGGATAAAATAGTAATTAAAATTGATTCTGCAGGTAACTACCTGACCAGCCCATTCTCCTATGTGGTTCTGTGCAGAACAAATGAAAAATTAAGCTGAACAAGTGCATAGCCAAAGACTGAGAATAAGATTCATGTTAGAAGAAAATGATTTTTCAGAAGCAGCCATATTGGGGCAAGAATGATCTGGGAAATTTAGAAGCTCAGACTCATTTAATGAAATAGAAAGAATTCATGTTAGATCAGACAGAGACTTTTCTCTGACAAAATTCTATATTAAGGTGCATTACTTGCCTTCTCTCATTTAATCCCTACTTCAATTCTGAATTTATGCAAATACAACTAAGGCTCAGTGAGACCATGTAACTTTCATCAGGTTATATAGCCAGTGAGTAACAGAACTTGTATTCAAATCTTGGTCTCTTCCTTCAAGGACTGTGCTCTTGATCACTATGCTATCTTACTTTTCTAGATTCCAGAAAATTCCATTAACTGAAGCATTTTGACTATAAAATCTGGTGAGGTATTTTCAGTAAAATTAGTTGAGACACTAATGGCTAGTTAGGCCGGAAACTGATCACAACCCATGGTAACCACTGGAGACTTATAGTCTCCAACTATACGTAAGGCCCATTTTATAACCTTTCCTTTGGGGGATTTTGGATTATATTTTATTTGCTTCAGAGTTATTTATGGGTAACATTTAAAAGGGCCTGGGTTGACCTCCATGACTTCACAGATTCTATCTCCTGAACATCTTAATCTCTTTCTCATCACAGGGCCTTTGCATATGCTTTTTTATCTTCCTGGAAGAAACTTCTTCTACAGTTTGACTGGTTAATAATTTGTCATCCTTCAGGTCTCAGTGGTATATCATCCCTTTAAAGATGTTTTTCCTCACAAGGATATCTGAAGTTACTTTCCATCACATACTGTTTGTTTTCTGTATATCATTAATTACAATTAAGAATAAAAATATTTATTTGTCTACTTATTATCTGAATCTTCCACTAACACATCATTTCCATGGGAGAAGGGATTATATCTATGGCTCAGTACTCTACTTTCAAAGCCCATGACAGTTCCATATGCTCAAAAAATGACATTTTAATAAACTAATAAGTTATAGACAAGAAAAATACCTCTTTGAACTTTAATTTCTTCGTTAATAATTTGGAATGATGACCTCTGCTCTTTGGGGTGATGATATTGCCTACATTTCTTACAATGTGGCTATGGATGTAATATGATACATTGTATGTAACAGCACATTATAAATTCCAAGTTATTACACTAATGCTGAATAAAACTAAGTGAAATCTTAGATATGGTTCCATCACTTGTTTGGGAATATTCTCTTGTTTCGGTGTCTTCTCCTTGAAGCACCATGTATCCAAGTTCCTTCATGTTACTTCCTGACTGAGCAAGGCCCCACTCTAGTGCTGTCACAACTGACTTTGTCTTCTTGATTGTGGACTAACTTTTTGGCATATTTTGGCCTGACTCTCTCATAAAAAACTCACTCATCTGTTCATTTTCCCATTCTCACAACGTATTGTAAAGTGACACATTAGTTGATTTGATACACTTTATGAAAATGTGTTAGTAATAATTTTTTATTACCCTTTTTCCAGAATTGCTTTTAGTAAGTGACTTTTGTGGACATTGCAAGCCCTGCCAGCTTAAGCTAGTAATATACTTGTGTCTGGTTTATAATTGTGGGTAAATGTGACACAGGTAAATGAAGGACTACTTATCTTGTGAGGATGATTGAAATTATGTCTGCCTAAGTTGTCACCTGTTTTACCCACTGCTTCAAAATGGAACACTAACTTAAATGTACAGTTGTTTTTGTTTTTTTTTATAAAGGAATGAAGAATTCCTTATTATAACAACAGATTTTTTTTATGATTCAATCAATCAACATGGTTTTCTTGTGTTGGCAAGAAACATAATATATAAGGGGCTATGTGTGATGAAGAATCAAGTCTGTACTTGGGAGGTAGGCATGAATGTCACATTGAAATAGGAAAGGGGTAAGAGTTTTAATTGTAATAAAAATGCCTAGACCTGTGTGAGACACCATTTGCTTCTCTGTAATAAAACATTTTCTAAAATGGCAATGTAATTCCCTCCCCCCTTACCTGTGACAAACAGAATGAATACCTCTCCAACTAAATAACCCTTCCAATAGAGAGCTATTGATATTATATTACTTTAAAGCCTAAATAATGACCTAGGAGAAGGGAGGGGCAGGTGTTGCCATTCTTAAATGTTATGGAGCATTTTAGAATTGTATAGCAAGCTTACCCTGAAGTTTTTCTAGTCCTCTTTTCTGTACTTAGACTGTAGAAGAATTGTTCTCTGCTGGAACAAGAGAGAAACCTGACTCAAACTGAGCAAGGGCACAGAAAAGGACAGCTCTCTGAAAGGAGTTATTAAACGGCTCTTTAATCTTGCTCCAGAGTTGTAAGAAGAGAATATTCTATTAACATTTCTTTCACACAGGTTCATTAACTGAAGACGAACAAATCCAATAAAATTTCTCTTTGAAATATCACCTTTTTCTTGATGCTACTTAAACATTAATTTACAAAATTCATAATAGAAAATAATTTAGCATCTTCAAGAATAATTTGATGTAAAGTTGTAGATAATGAGATAGTTTTCTGTCCTTAAATTATTACTTCAAATTAGGTCAGCAGTAACCTGCAGGCAATTCAAGTCTTTATAAAATGAGTCTTCTATCCAATTTTCCTTCAAGTCTTCAGTTTTCTGTCAAAGCTAGTGTTTCTTCCTAGTTCCTCCAGGAAGAAAGTAATGAGAATGAATGATGATTATGGTGGAATTTTACAAACATCAACATATCACCTTCTCCTTAATGAATATGAGTTTTACTGGCAGGCATTCTTGGAGATTTGAATTTAAAACAGAACATCCTTAGAGTTCTACTATTTTAAACTCAGTTTTTCAAGGGAGTTGTCAGACTAGGATAGATAAGGCTTGCTGTGGGACCCCCTTGTTTTTGCCTAATTGCTGTGTTTTGCTGAAACTACAGGTTGTTTTGTCAGACTTTCATTTGCTTTGGCCTATATACCTGTACCCTTGTCTCCTTCTAGACTTATCCAAGGCTATCACTCTATACTGAGTTCCTTCAGAGGCTTTTCCTGCTCTTGGGCTGTTTCATAACTCTGGTAGTAGTGATGTAGAACAATTTTATCTATATATTTTAGGGTCCTTCTAAGGTAATTGGAATATTTGATAGCTCCTGTAATGACATAATTTTTTTCCAGGATAACTGGGATCAGCATGGGATAAGATTTTTAGACATCTAAGTTACTGCTGAACTTGACCATGCAATCCTAACCCAAGGAACAGAAATATTATATAATTAAGATCCAAAGAAATATGTAGTAGGTCCTGATCTCAAGCAGCTTGTGAACTGGTCAGAGAGAAATGTAACAAATGCATGAACATATAAGTAAAAGAAAGAGAGACATGAAATGAATAACAAAATAAAATAAAAAGGTTATCAGAATTAGTATTAGGGGTTTAAAACTAACCTGTTTAACAGTGAACAAGACAGGCATAATACTAGCGTTTATTGAGTATACAGTTTAGGAGAGAATTAGATATTAAGTGGTACAACTGAATCTAAATAATTTATATAAATAAGATTTCAAGTCAGCATTCAGCAAATGTTTATTGAGCCCCTGAACTGAGGCAAACTTTATTTTATGTGCTTGAAATATATCAATTAAAAAAGATAAAGACCTTTTCCTTCATGGAGCTTATATTCTACTATGGGAATGGGGATAGAGAATAAAATAAAATATATTTTACTGTATATATATATATATTTTATATATGTATATATTTTACTGTATACTAGAAGTTGGTAAATGCTATGGGGGAAAAAATAGCTAAAGCAGGGTGAAAGGGCTTGGGAATGAACAGGAGTGGTAGGCTAGTGGAAGTGGGCTACTCTTTTCAACATAATCATATACATCTCATTGACAAAGTGACATTTGAGAAAGAGATGTGGAATTACGTGTGTGGATATCTGAGGGAAGACTGTTCCAGGCAGAGGAAAATAACAACGTGAAGTCTGTACGGTATGTGTTTACTTGAATATTTGAGAAAAAGCAAAGAGGTTGCTGTGGCTGGAGTAGGATAAATGAGGAGAAATTGGTCAGAGAAGTAAAGCAAGGAAGAGATGATGTCAGAGAGGCGAAGTGGAAGCAGATGATGTAAGTCTTAGTAGGCCGGTGTATGGGGAGCCACTGGAAGGTTTTAAGCAAAAGAGAGACATGATCTGAGTGCTGTAAACTGACCTACATAGTAAAAGGACCCTCTGTCTGCTGTGCTCTGCCTTGACTTAGGGGATTGAACATGTTAGCAAGAAGTTCTGTTAGGAGACCTATTGCAATCATCCAAATAATAAATGACAGTGGATCAGAGCAGGGTAGTAATAGTAATTATGGATGGAGTGGCCATCAATAGTGATCAAAGAGCCTGTAAGAGGCCAGGTTGGGACCGGGGAGTGGTCGAGGGGAGCATCAGGAGTTCAGTTTTGATTTTGCTGAGTTTGAGATATATTTAGACATCCAAGTGGAGATGCCCCTGGGCAGTTTAGTAAACAAATCTTAAGTATTAAACAGAGTTCTGGACTGCAGATTCGACATAGATGGCATTTAAATCCACAGGATGGAATGAGGTCACCCACAGAGTAAGCACAGCTAGAGAAGAGAAAAAAAAAAAATTCAAAGAAAGCACTTTGGCCTATTCCAACATTATAAGTCATGGAGAAGAGGGTGAAATAGCAAAGGAAATGAATAAAGAACACTGGATGAAGTAGGAGGCAAACCAAGTGATTGATAATACTGATTAAATGGTATAATTTATCATTAAGATAAAATGAGCATTCCCATAAGGGATCCCTTTTAAATGGATCCCATTTAAAACAGTGAAAATTTTTGTAGTTTCTGGTTTTTATGTGCTACCTTGTACCAGGCATATTCACTTTTACTATCACTAATGGGCCTTCCCTGTAAAAGACCTACACAGAGAACACTTGCTCCCCTCTGCCACAGAATAATGTCAGGAGGCAGACCTAGCTATATTGGCCTCCATTCCCTCCCATCAGACTCCTAGAAACCTGTGGATTAATGCTGGAACCTACTCCTCCTTGTGTCCATAGAACACTAAATTTTGCAAAGGCTTTGGTTAATTTTAATCTGATGGCCTTAGGGTGCTTTTATACTAAAGCCTTGGAAAAGTATGGAAAATTTGAAACAACCAAGATCACATTTACAATTTATTTTTAACACTTTTGAGGTTTTAAAATTCAATATGTTTTCTTCCCACCAGACAGAGCAAACTTTGTAATGATAATTAGCAAGAACTCCGTGGCATTTACATGGACCTGGTAAAGGACAGAAAACACCTCTTTTCTCAAGGTACAACAATCTAAACAGATGAAAGTCTAAGAGCTCATGAATTTGTGACTGAGTGGATTTATTCCTCTCAATTTATTGAAAAGGACAGGAAATATACCTTGATATGTACATAAGCCTTTCTTTATTCACTTTGCAGTAAAGAATGAGGTGAAATGTGGCCAAGAGGTCCACATGTCTCTCAGCTGTAATCTTTTCCTTCTTCTCATTTCCCTTGCTGTCTTTGAGCAGTCTGATCAAGTACAATGATCTCATTCTCTCATGGAGGGATATTTCCCACCGACTTTCTTCTAAGAGGAGCCCAAGTTGTAAACTAAATAAAACTATGTAATTCATCTATCATAAATATTCATTTTGGGTAAGTGACATTTTTAGTAATCTATTGCTTTTTTAACCAGAGAAATTGAGGGTAACTGTGCTTGTCCTAACTGACCTTTAAACTACCTGCGGAATATATGTAAACACCTCCTGATTGTAATTAACCCTTATTTAATATTTATATGGAACTCTCATGAGCTGTCTCATAAACTGAGGCGCTATTGTTCAATGAATCTGACAAATCTCAAGTCTTTTAAAAATATACATAACTGGGACTTCCCTGGTGGTGCAGTGGTTAAGAATCTGCCTGCCAAAGCAGGGGACATGGGTTTGAGCCATGGTCCAGGAAGATCCCACATGCTGTGGAGCCACTAAGCCCGTGTGCCACAACTACTGAGCCTGTGCTCTAGAGCCTGTAAGCCACAACTACTGAGCCTGTGTGCCACACTACTGAAACCCATGTGCCTAGAGCCCATGCTCTGCAACAAGAGAAGCCACTGCAATGAGAAGCCCGGGCACCACAACAAAGAGTAGCCCCTGCTCGCTGCAACTGGAGAAAGCCTGCACACAGCAATGAAAACCAAACGCAGCCAAAAATAAAATAATTAATTAATTAATTTAAAAAATATACACAGCTGACAAATGATTAGTATCAAAATATTTATTAAAAACCACCTACATATCAATAAGAATGGCAACTGAAAAATAAATATTTACTGACCTTCATTATCCAGCTAAGTTGATGATGATGGCTAGCCAGTGCTTTACACACTCAAAAGCAATTGTGTCAATAGTTTCCATTCCATTGTCTGACCTTTGTTATCAACTATAACTTCAATCTAGACAGAACTAAAGATATTTGCAGTTATTTCCCTAAGCAGAGCTACCATGTTTTTAACTAGCACAATTAGATGAAATTCTGGAGAAATAACAGGTTTACAGTAGAAGAATCATGAGGTTAGTCTTAGACATGTTAAGTTTGATTTATTATTATATTCAGCCCGGAAGGTGAAGCCAGTCATTGAGTAAATGGATTTGGAACTCACAGAAAAGGTTTGATTAGATGAAACAGATATATTTTAGTATGATCTTTGTATAAGTGATAACTGAATCCATTAAATTGAATGAAATCATCTTAGGAAGAGTAAGAAATGAAAATGGAAGAGGACCAAAGATGAAACCTTGAGGAGCTAATTCATTTAATGATCAGGGGGAGGATTAACTTGGCTAAAGAGATAAAGAATGAGAGGTCAGGGAGCTAGGAGAAGAATTAAGCATTTTATGTTATTGAGCACCTACTCTGTGCCAGTCACTTAACTCAGTGATTAGATAGAATTCCAAATTGACAGGTCTCTCTCAAGAAGTTTACAACCTAGTTGAATAGTCAGACCTTCAACAAATTATCATACTAATAAATATACAAATATGAACTGAGACACATGCTCTGAAAGAGATAATCGTAGTCTTTTAACAAAGGAAGTTGCTCTAGACTGTAGGGTCAGGGAAAGCTTCCCTGCTGAATCAGTTCTTGAGCTGAGATTTCAAGAGGGGATGAAAAGAGGGCAAATATGTGAAGAGTGGAGGAAAGAGCATTCCAGAAAGAAGAAATTGTGTAGGAAAAGACTCTTGTGACAAGAAGTAACATGTGGATATAACCAAGCAGGACCCTATAGGGCCTTCCCTGAACAGGCCTTCCACCATATCCTCTGCTTTAGCTCCTCTTTGAAGAACCTAGATAACAGTATTTTATGCACATTTCCTGAGTTACTTTACAGATGTAAACCCCCCCACCAAATGGAAGATGTTAACTACTTGATGACCGTAAGCACATAGCCTCTGGCCTCCTGGTGCCTAAGGACTGATAATGTTAACCCCTGTGACACCACCCTGTTACATCATATTCAACCAATCAGAGAATTATGTATGAGTTGATTGGGTACCCTGAGACCCTCCTCCCTCCCCAGCCTTTAAAAATGCTTTTCTGAAACCTTCAGAGAGCTCCAGGTTTTCTGGGGCTTGAGCCACCTGTCTCCTTGCATGGCCCTGTAATAAGCCTTTCTCTGCTCCAAACTACGACGTTTCAGTTTGTTTGGCCTCACTGTGCATCAGGCACATGAACTTACACTAACATGGATATTTAAAAAATTTAAAAGGCCAGTATGGCAAAAGGGCAGAGAGCAAGGTAGAAAATAGGGGAAGATCAGCCTTCAGAGATTGCCATGGGCCAGATCAGTGAGGGCTTAATAGGGTTTATTTAGAATTTTGATCTTTATTCTAAGACCAATGTGAAACAATGTATGCTCTTTAAACAGGCAGCTTTCTGGAAAGGAAACTGAAAAATAGAGACTTAGGGTTGTAGAAGGACATACACACCTGTGTGTATGAGTATGGTTGAGAAATCAAGAGAAAAGAGTGTAAAACAAAAGGACAATCAACAGAATCAAATGAAAGAGCCCAAAAAAATATCTATGGATCTGGTTACATGAGGTTATTGCTCTTGTTCACAGAGCTATGTCAGTGATATAATTGAAGAGGATAGAGGAGTGGGATTGGGTTAAGAGATTACCAGTTACTGCCTAGGCTTTAGGTAAAGAAAACTATTTCTAGTTACTGAATTCATACAGAGGAATAAAACCTAGATATTAACCTCCCTAAAGAATCTACTATCTCAGAATCATTAATGTGTTGAAAATTTTAGAGGATTGATGAAGGGCAGGATCTTCATCTCATATTATATAGCAAACAACAAGAAATACTCCTTGGATCTTTCACCAGTCCCTTCTCAGTCTCCCTGTGTCCAGTATCTTTCTTTCCTTTTCTTCCTCCTTTTACAAACCCTAACCCTGACTACCTCCTATATGCTTCAGCTCAGCCCCAGCCCCTAGCCTCAAATAGCATAACAATACCCTGCAAACAAGAAGGTCTTCCCTTGATCCTACCATCTTGGAAGATATTTTTGTGGTGAAGTTTTATTACTGATTATGATTTTAGTCCTCTAGTTCCAGGAAAAAACCAGCATAACCTCTAAAACATATTTTTATAAGTTTAATTTTCCACCTCATTTGTAATAAATACCCATTCAGTTTGTATAATATAGATATTTCTTAACAGTTCAAATCATTCCTCTTCCATGTGTTTAAATTTATACTTTGTTCTGCTTCTCATTTGTAGATTCATTTCCAAAATATGACAAAGTGTTCTATTATTTCTACCTCCAATAAATCCCATAAATATCACAAATACAATTTAATTCCACAAACATATGTGAAGCCCTACAGTGTGAAGGCATTGGACCAGTATTGGGAATATAAAATGCTTAAAAGTATGACCCCTGCCCTGAAGGAAGTTGGGTCTAATGCAATAAGAGAAAATAAACAGATGTTATAGTCCAAAGTGGCAAATGCTAAATTCATGTTTCAAGGCTTCTATCAGCCTTTTAACTATGCTGGATTGTGGAGGAAATTAGTATGGCAGTGCTGTGATTTTCTAGGACTTGGAATTTTACTGAAAGAGTACTCTTTAGTGATTTTTATACTTGTGGAGGAAAAACTGTTAATTACTCAGCATACCTTTATTTCCCCAAGTTAAAGCTCTATGGGTTTACAAACACACAAACAACAAAAGCAAAACAACAAAAACAACTTTTGATCATAGTGGAATTCAGGGTAAGAATAGAATATTTTTATGTTAAAAAATATTGTTGACTACCCATCATTTGTTAGGTACTGAAGAGAGAGCCTAGAACAGTCATCTGCTTTCATAGAACTTATATTCTAATGAGAGAGACAAATAGTAAACAAATACATAAATAAGATAATTCTAAGTAGTGGTAAAGTCTGTGAAGAAAAAACAGAAATCTGTGATAAAGCATGGTTTAGTGAAGGTAGGTTGGGCAGTTCAGAGTCCTTGCTAAAAAAATGACATTTTAACTAAGACCTTTGTGACAAGAAGGGATAAACCACATGAAGATATAAGTGAAAACTATTCCAGGAAGGGAGAACAGCAAGTGTACCTACCCCAAGTCAGAAATAGTTTGATATTCCAGAGAGACAGAAGGAAGGCCAGCATATCTGAAGTATAGGAAATGAGGCAGGGGTAGTAGGAGTTGGAGTCAGAGGAGTAGGGAGAGAATAGATCAAATAGAGTTTCTTGGGCCTTGTTAAGAATTTTGGATTTTTGAAGGCTTAATGGGAAACTATTAGAGAATGCTAACCAAAGCAGATATAAGACCTTTTTCATTTGTTTAAAAGATTACAAAGTCTGTGGTGAGGTAAATGGATTATAGGGGTGCAAATGTGGAAACAGGAATAGTGATGTTTAATGTTTAATACTTGCTTCCTGGAAGGAAGGAAAAGCCCTCATTTGTTTGCTGATTTTCATGGTGTAAATACTTCCAAATCATGCCCGTTTTTAAGCTAACAACATGACACATATTGGCTATCAAAATTTCTGAAAATTTAACTGGCATTCATGAGTTCGTATGCCCTGGCTCAGCATACCACTTGTTGGGAGGCTAACGCAGTAGGTTCAATCAAGAGACAATGGGGGGCTTCCCTGGTGGCGCAGTGGTTGAGAGTCCACATGCCGATGCAGGGGACACGGGTTCGTGCGCCGGTCCGGGAGGGTCCCACGTGCTGCGGAGCGGCTGCGCCCGTGGGCCATGGCTGCTGGGCCTGCGCGTCCGGAGCCTGTGCTCCGCAGCGGGAGAGGCCACAGCAGTGACAGGCCCACGTACCGCAAAAAAAAAAAAAAAAAAAAAGAGAGAAACAATGGGGATTGAATTAGTGTGGTCATAGAAGAGGCAGAGGGAAGTAGACAGATACAGGATATACTTGGAGGTACAGTCCACATCATTACTATTGGACTGAAATAGAGAGGGTTATGTGGGGAAAAAAAGGAAAAAATAATGTCTCCTATGTTTTGGACTCGAGCAACTACTCAGTGGTTGTTACACTCCTGAAAGAGAAAGTATTAAAGGAGAAATAGGTTTGGGAGATGTTGCAGGATGAAAAGTTTGGTGTTGGTCATGTAGGGATTAAACTGTTTTACAAATAAGGCAAGATGTCAAATAAGGTAATTAGAGGTAAGAACCTAGAGCTGAAAGGAGAGGTCAGGGCTAGAGATATAAATTTGAAAGTCAGCCACATAAAAATCTTCTAAAGATATATCTCATTTCTTTTCAGTGCAAATTTAGAAAACCAAGTTTTTACTTTCAATTTATAGCATATATGAATCTCAGAAAGCAAACTCAATTATGCAATACCATAATTACCTTTAGTTTTCAAACTTCATTGAATTTTTAACAAGTAGTATTTTGTAAGGTGGCAGAAACTTATTCTCAGTCATTTCAGAGACCCTGTCTTCCAATGAGTAGCATCTGATTTCCTGGGGTCTTATGTAACCAAGTTTTCATGGGTAGAAGGCTTTCAGATCTTGATATTACCAGTTATCCATGCTGGTATCCAATAGTATATCTTCATGTCCTGTTTTTAGTATTTTGTCATGTTGTTTACTGTTGAATTATTCATCATTCATGATATCAAGGTCTATTCAATTTTCTGAGTTTCCCTCAAATTCTTAAGTTAAACTTTTCAGATGTTTCTGCATTTCTTGCCACAATGAGGCTCAGACAACTCTGTGGAAATCTCTCAAGTCCTTTGTCATTTGTTACTTAAGTTAGTAATTTAATTTACTAATTTACAGGGAGCATAGAAGCCACTCTACTTTCCTGTAGGAAGCTCTCTGACCCTTCCTAAATTTCTTCTACCTAAACATACTACCCAGACATTTCTACTCAGGAGTCCTAAAGCTTCCTTTTAATCTACTCAGCAAGTAAGAAATAAGACTCTCTGCTCTCCAAGTTCAAAAGTTTTCCAAGAATTTCTGTTGTTCCTCTACGCTTAGGACTTGATAAGATCTCCAGTTAAGAGTAATACAAAATGCTTTCTCCATTAGTCACAAACTGATACGTATAGATCAGATTAGGCCTAAAGTCATGTTTATTCTGGCCCTCAGAGTGTTTTCCCAAAAGTTGAATGAGTGAAAACATTTATAAATCAGAAGATTACAGATGAAAATTCAGTTTTCTTCTTTTCCAATACCCAAAGTTTTGGGACCAATAGATCTTTGTCCCCATGTGGTAATAACTGTACAGACACAAGCAGTTGCTGCTGTCTTTTGATGGGTTCACCTTGTCCAGTTATTTATAGTGGCTTCCATTTTTTTATTGGCTCTCTGATGCTGAGGATGTGTGTCAGTTGCCATCATTGTCATTCTTCTGCTGTTTTTTCCCTTATATCTGGTCTGCTTCAATCATTTACCTTAACCACCTGAACTGCATGGGCACTTGAGTTTGTGACCCCCATTTTACTCCTGTGTTTAGTTTTGACTAGAAGATTAACTATTATTCATAAAGCATTCTTTATAATATGTATGCATGCCTATTTGTCATGGCATAAGATGCCAATAATGTTATAATGTCATTATTCTCTTGTGCCAATTAAGCTATAATCAGGAGACAGATTCACACCAGTTATTTTAACATAAAGAATTTTATATAAATAATTGTTAATCAAGTATTAGAGAATTGTAAAGGCGCTAAGAGTGGGGACTAGAATATTATGAACTTAGCAGCTGCAGGAAGTAGTTAATTGTGCATATACTGGGGTAGGGGAAGAGAAGAGGTTGGAATTATTAATACTTAGAAACATAGAAGAAAATCTCTGAAACCCAGACCTCTGAAGAAGAGGTGCCCCTCAGTTGGTGTTGCTGTCTCTGAGCTCAGAGGAGGGTTACAATGGGGTTGGGACCAGAGCTCTGAAGAGGAGAGGGAGGGTGCCAGCTTTCTGGTGCTAATGTCTCTGACTGGGAACAGATAAATTTGGTTACAATTGTTGGGAAAAACTGTGTACTAAATATGGCACCAATGGAAAAAACAGATACTGCCAAATGAAAAAGAAGCATTGCTAAGACACTGTGATGATAACAGAAAGACAAACAGAAAGAGGAAAAATCAACATCCGGTCCCTCCTCTGGCTTTCCAGTCTTCTAGAGACTCTTTTGCAGGGGCCTAACATGAAGCCAGCTGGCAAAGGAGATCCAGCGAGAACAAAGTAGAGAATAAAAGAGTGGGTTTGGAGTGGAGAAACAATAACTTAGTAACTACTATATCTTTTGCCCTCAAAAACACCGGCAGCAACAACAACCACCAACAATAAAACCATAATTGTCATCTGTGCCCTCCCCTTCAACTGCAAGAATGTCCTAGATCTCTGTACAAAATTATAATATTTATGACAAGAAGAAGAACATGGCTAAGTAAACAGTTTATTTCCTAGGCTGCCAAAGGCCAGATACATAAATGAATTAAGGCAACAAATAAACAGCTAAAACAAATACCCGTACAGAATACAGTAGTTTAAAAATGATGGAAGTTCATTCTTCTCTCATGTACTAGATTCAGGTTGAAAATGTCAGCCTTTCAAGAGTTTGCTCTGCTCCAAATGGTCATTCATGGATTCAGACGCCTTTCTCTTTATCATGCACAATTCTTTGTACTCTCTTGCTTTCCTGATTAAAGTTGGGTTGTGGGTTCTAGCTCAGAAGTAAAGGAATTAGTATCAAGAACCTAGGGGTAAGACAGGAATAAAGACACAGACCTACTAGACCATGGACTTGAGGATATGGGGAGGGGGAAGGGTAAGCTGTGACAAAGTGAGAGAGTGGCATGGACATATATACACTACCAAATGTAAAATAGATAGCTAGTGGGAAGTAGCCACATAGCACAGGGAGATCAACTGGTGGTTTGTGACCACCTAGAGGGGTGGGATAGGGAGGGTGGGATGGAGGGAAGAGATATGGAAACATATGTATATTTATAACTGATTCACTTTACTATAAAGCAGAAACTAACACACTAGAAACTAACACACTAACACACTTTATACTAACACTAGTATAAAGCAATTATACTCCAATAAAGATATTTAAAAAAATTAGAAACTAAAAAGTAAAACTAACAAAACACATGTGTTATTATAAAAAAAAAAGAAGTAAAGGAATTAGAAAGGAATTACAGGCAACAATTTCCTAATAAGCTAGTGAAGAAGTTTTACACATGCCATTCAACTCATGCTACTGTGAAAAACTTCTAGTTCACATGACTAGAAATAGTTGAAAGACTGGCTGGAAACGTAACCTGGTCTGCTAAATATCCATGAAGAATGGGGAAAAAGATTTGGTGACAGCCTGTAGTTTGCCAAGTAAATGTAGATAATAAGTAAGTTTTCTTTTCCCACTAAAAGACTTCATTCATACCTTTCCCTTCATCTCTTCTCCTGGACCTCAAGATCAGAGGGCATTCAGTTTGTCCTAAGATAAACTTCTGATAGACTCTGAGTATTAATAGTTGTATTATCTTTGCTTAAAGGAAGCAAATGATGATGGATTTTCCCGCTGCCAACACATGCCATGACTTCTCTCTATGCAAAATTATCATGTAGTCCTTGTAACTTCTAGCAAAGAGAGAAATGGATGCAAATAGGACCTTTACTTTTAGGGTTTTATGACTATCATGGTTCTATTCTTAGGCCCCCTTCTGACTGCCAAAAACATCTCAAGCCTCTTAACTTCAGCATTTACTAGCTGTAAATTTTCTTTGCAGATACAGTCTAACATGTAATCTTCAACTTCATCATTTCATGGTAAGGCCATTTTGCACCCTTGTACTCTGAAAAGTTAAATTAAAACATTATTGTTCCAGGGTTGGCAGGGCTCTTGCCTGTTTCACTTTAGAAAATAGCCTCTTCATCCAAGCTTAAAAGTGCCACTACATTTTGGGTAGATAAGAGTTGGTCCAATTGTGATTATCAAGGTTTTCCTCTGCCTTGGTGACTAGAACTAACACAACAACTACTAAAATTATTTTACCCTTTTAAGTGTAAGGTCAATTTTTTTTTTAATTTAAAGTCTAAGACAGAGATTTTCCATGTTCCTTTTTCAACTGTTCTCCTGGGAATCAGAATTTAAATCTAGTCTTCAATCTCTGATAAGGCCATGGCATTCTGCTTGGGGGGATGAAGTGTATTATGTATTACCCTTTTAAAATCAGTCTCATACCAGTCTACTAATAGCTCTGAAATCATCAGTAACTTTTAAAGCTCCTTGTCATCTCTGTATACCATTTCTTCCACAGTTTTCAGCTGTTCCCTAGTGATCACTTGGCTTGAGTATATAGTTTTAATCAGTTCATATTGCAGACATAAGAGCAAAACAGTTCCTTACAATGTCAAATTCACATCTACTCTGTAGGGGAGAAAAATCTCAGTAAGTAGCACAGATAAGCAAGACATGACTTTCCCTTTATATAACACTTCCTTTTCTACTCTGAGCTTCATTCTTACTATTGTATCCTCAGAATGTAGCCCAATGCCTGATATAGTATAGGTGTTCTATAAATATTTGTTAAACTAGTGAATGCTATGGGTAGCCATCCCTGAAATATTAGTCATCAAAAATGATCTAAATAAGGCAGCTACAAGTCTCCCTATAATTTTAATAGACAAAATATAATGGTAGTTGGGGAAAATTTAGAGCAGTAAGTGTCCTTCTCTAAAGTGTCACAGGAGGAATAAATGACCTCAGTGAATCTTATCTAATAGGTCTGTATCTGGAAGCAATTCTAAATTTATTTATATGGTTTCTCTTTGCCCCCTAAGTGCTAAAATTACTGTGAACTTGATATTTTAAAAGATTCCTTTTTCTACCACTCCCTTTAATTCTGTTCTATGTAAATAATGGAAACACCAGCAAGGAACAAACTGCAATACCCTGAGGACATTTGTTGGAATAAAGATATTGTGTTTGCATGTATAAAAACACAGCCACAATCTTCAGACTTTGCAATAACAGTATTTACACAACTAAATACAGCAGGGACCTCATTAAATGGCATAATGAAGGAATGAAATCTGAATATCTGAGTTTGCTATTTCCATATTAGTTTCAGGTGTACAACATAGTGATTAGCTAGTTTTATACATTACTAAATGATCACTGTGATAGTCTAGTTACCACTTGTGACCATACCAAGTTACTACAACATTATTGACTTTATTGCCTACACCATACATTACAGACTAAAGATTTATTTATTTTATAACTGGAAGTTTGTACCTCTTAATCTCCTTCACCTATTTTGTCTACCCTCATACCCACCTCCCTTCTGGCAACCATCAGTTTGTTCTCTATATCTATGAGTCTGTTTCTGTTTTTTATGTTTGTTCTTTTTTTTTTTAGATTCCACCTATAAGTGAAATCATGTGGTATTTTTCTTTCTCTATTTCACTTAGCATAGCATCCATGTTGTCACAAAAGGTGATGTTTCATTTTTTATGGCTGAGTAATATTCTACTGTATGTATATATACCCCGTCTTCTTTATCCATTCATCTATCAATAGACAATTAAGTTGCTTCCAGATCTTGGCTATTGCAAATAATGCTGCAACAAACATAGGAGTGTATATATCTTTTTGAACTAGGATTTTCTTTTTCTTAGGATAAATACCCAAAAGTGGAATTGCCGGGTCCTATGGCAGTTATCTTTTTAAATTTTTGATTACTGTTTTCCATAGTGGTTGTATCAAATTACATTCTCACCAAAAGTGTGCCAGGGTTTCCTTTTTTCCATACCCTAACCAACACTTTTTTGGTTTTTTTGATACTATCTATTCTAACAGGTATGAAGTTAGAATACTCACACCTGTTAGAATAGAATAGGTAAATATTATCTCATTGTGGTTTGGATTTGCATTTCCCTGATGATTAGTGATGTTGAGCATCTTTTCATTTGCCTGTTGACCATCTGTATGTCTTCTTTGGAAAAATTTCTATTCAGGTTCTCTGTCCATTTTTGTTTGTTTGTTTTTTGATATTAAGTGTATGAGTTCTGTATATATTTTGAATATTAACCCTTTATTGGACATTTCACCTGCAAATATCTTTTCCCATGCAGGATGTGGCCTTTTCATGTAGTTGATGGCTTCCTTTTCTGTGCAAAAGCTTTTTAGTTTGATGTAGTCTCATTTGATTTTTTGCTTTTGTTTTCCTTGCCTTAGGGGACATATCCAAAAACATATTGCTAGACAGATGTCAAAAAGCATACTGCCTGTTTTCTGCTATGAGTATTATGGGTTCAGGCCTTACATTTAAGTCTTTGATCCATTTTGAGTTTGTTTTTGTACATGGTGTAAGAAAGTTGTCTAATTTCATTCTTTTGCATGTAACTGTCCAGTTTTCCTGGCACCATTTATTGAATATCTCTGTTGATATTCTTTGTTGTAGAGTAATTGACCATATAAATGTGGGTTTATTTCTGGGTTCTCTATTCTGTTCCATTGATCTATGTGTCTGTTTTGTGCCAGTACCATAGATTGCTTTGACTATTTGGAGTCTTTTCTAGTTCAACACAGATTTTAGGACTGTATTCTCTATTTCTGTGAAAAATAACATTGGAATTTAGAAAAGGATTGTATTGACTTGAGTTGTATGTAGATAATTTAGAGCAGTAAGTGTCCTTTGGGTTGTATGGACATTTTAACAATATTAATTCTTCCATTGCATAAACACAGAATATCTTTCCATTTATTTGTGTTCTCAATGTATTTCATCAATTTCTCATAGTTTTCCTTGTATAGGACTTTTACCTCCCTGCTTAAATTTATTCCTAGGTATTTTATTCCTTATGATTCAATTGTAAATGGGATTGTTTCCTCTAATTCTCTTTCTGATATCTTGTCATCAGTGTATAGATATGCAACAGATTTTTGCATATTATTTTTGTATCCTGCAACTTTGCTGAAGTCATTTATTAATTCTAATAGGTTTTTTTTCCAGAATCTTTAGGGTTTCCTATATGTAGTATCATGTCATCTGAAAATATTGACAGTTTGATTTTACTTCTTCCTTTCCAATTTAAATGATTTTCATTTATTTTTCTTGTCTGATAGCCATGACTAGGACTTCTAAAACTATGTTGAATAAAAGTAGTGATAGTGGAAATCCTTGTCTTGTTCCTGATCTTAGAGGAAAAGCTTTCAGCTTTTCACAAATAAGCATGATGTTAGCTGTGGGTTTATCATATAGATCTTTATTAGGTTGCTGTATGTTCCCCCTGTACCCACTTTGTTAAGAGTTTTTTTTCATAAATGTATATTGAATTTTTTCAGATGCTTTTTCTCCATCTATTGAGATGATCATACGATTTTTATCCTCTGTTTTGTTAATGTGATGTTTTATCATGTTGATTGATTTGTGAGTCCCGAACCATCCTTGCATTCCTGTAATAAATTCTACTTGACCATGGTGTATGATCCTTTTAATGTATTGTCAAATTCAGTTGCTAATATTTTGTTGAGGATTTTTGCTTCTATAATATAATCATCAGGGATATTAGCCTATAATTTTCTCTTTCAATAAAGTTTTTTTCTGGCTTTGGTATCAGGATAATGCTGGCCTCATAGAACGAGTTTGGAAGCGTTCCTTTCTCTTCAGTCTTTTGGGAATAGTTTGCAAAGGAGAGGTATTAACCCTTCTCTAACATTTGGTAGAAGCCATATGGTCCTGGACATTTTTGTTGGGAATTTTTAAAAATTATAAATTCAATACCATTACTAGTAATCAGTCTATTCATATTTTCTATTTATTCCTGATTCAATCTTGGAAATTGTATATTTCTACAAATTTATCCATTTCTGCTAAATTGTTCAACTTGTTGGTCCATAAGTGTTTGTAGTAGTCTCTAATGATTCTTACTTCTACTCTGATGTATATTATTTCCATCCTTATACTAACTTTGGGCTTTGTTTGATCTTCTGTTTCTAATTTCTTTAGGTGTAAAGTTAAATTGTTTATTTGAGATTTTTCTTGTTCCTGGAGTTAGTCCTTTATTGCCATGAATTTCCCTCTCAGAATCACTTTTGCTGCATCCATAGACTTCAGAAAGGTGTGCTTCCATTTTTGTTTATTTCAAGGTATTTTTTGATTTCCTCTTTGATTTCTTCAACGATGCATTGATTGTTTAGTTCCATCTTGTTTAGTGTCCACATGTTTATATTTTTTCCAGTTTCTTCCTGTAATTAATTTCTAGTTTCATACCATTGTGGTCAGAAAAAATGCTTGATATTATTTCAGTCTTCTTATATTTATTGAGATTTATTTTGTGACCTAACATTTGATCTATCCTGGAGAATGTTCCATGTACACTTATAAAGAATGTGTATTCTTCAGTCTTTGGCTGAAATAATATGTATATAAAGTTCACCTGATCTACTGTGTTGTTTAAGGCCAGTGTCTGAATTTCAGTCTGGAAGGTCTATTCATTGATGTAAGTGAGGTATAAAGTTCCCTACTATTTTTGTATTACTGTCTATTTCTCTCTTTGTGTTTGTTAATATTTGCTTTAAAATTTAGGTGTTCCTATGTTGGGTGCATCAATATTCATGAATGCTATATTCTGTTCTTTGATTGACCCCTTTATATTTACGTAATGCCCTCCTTTGTCTGGTGTTACAGTCTTTGTTTTAAACTTCATCTTAACTTTTTTTTTTTTTTTTTTTTTTTGCGGTACACGGGCCTCTCACTGCTGTGGCCTCTCCCGTTGCGGAGCACAGGCTCCGGATGCGCAGGCTCAGCGGCCATGGCTCGCGGGCACAGCCGCTCTGTGGCATGTGGGATCTTCCCGGACCGGGGCCCGAACCCGTGTCCCCTGCATCGGCAGGCGGACTCTCAACCACTGCGCCACCAGGGAAGCCCCCATCTTAACTTTTTAAGTGGCTGATCCACTGTCTTCACTATACATTTGCCTTTACCAGTCAGATTTTTTTCTTTCACACATTTTCTTTTTTTTAGTTATGGTCTTTTCTACTTAAAGAAGACCTTTCTTTTATTTCCTGTAAGGGTGGTTTAGTGATGAACTCTTTTAGATTTTGCTTGTCTGGAAAACACTTCATCTCTCCTCTAATTCTTAATAATATCCTTGCCAGTTAGAATTTTCTTTCTCTTTAAACACTTTAGATATATTTCGCCACTTCCTTCAGTCCTTCAAAGATTCTGCTGAAAAATCAGCTGATAGCCTTATAGGGGTTTCCTTATGTTTGATCTGTTGTTTTTCTCTGCCTTTAAAGTTCTTCATCTTTAATTTTAGCAATTTCAGTTATGATATATCTTGGTGTGGATCTCTTTGGGATCATCCTTTTTGGGACTCTTTGTGATCCTGGACCTGGATATCTGTTTCCTTCTCTGGGTTAGGGAAGTTTTCAACCATTATTTCTTCAAATAAGTTTTCTGCCTCTCTAACTCATTTACTACTGGGACCCCTGTAATGTAAATGTTAGTATGCTTAATATTATCCCAGAGGCCCCTTAAACCATCCTCATTTTTTAAAATTCTTTTTTCTTTTTGCTGTTCTGATTTCCACTACAGCCATCTTGGTAAGATGGCTAGAGTTAGTATGGGCTTGGGCAGGTGTTCTCAGGAGCATGCCACAGCAGGGCTGCCTCAGTGGGATAGCTATAGCTGGTGTAGGCTGGGGCCTGAAGCATTCTTGGGTGGCCTGTGCAGCACCTGGACTGTGTTCCCACGTGCACTATCAGGTGGAAGGAAAATGGGAAAAAAAATGGTGCTTTCCAGTGCCTCCAAACCTGAAAAGAGTTCCAGGGGTCCCCTGCCCTTTTGGTAGATGCTTTAGGGTTAATAAAGTGATTTTCTTCATGTATAATCTAGGTTCCCTATAAACCATTTATTTTTCCTGGGCCCCAGGGTGAGCAAGTCTGCACACAGGCCCCTCAGTGATATCCCTTCCTAATACAGTTCACTACATCAGGGGTGGGGCACCCACTGATACCACATCTCTGTCTCTCCTACCCATCTCTATGTAGTTTCTCTATTGTTTGTTGTGCAGGAGCTATTCAACAAGCCCTCAATTCTTCAGGAGGAGTTGCTTTATATGTAGGTTTATATTTGGTGTGTCCATGAGAGGAGGTGAGTTCAGGATCTTCTTATGCCTCCATCTTGATTAGAGTTAGTATTTGTACCTTACTTTATATTTCCCCTGTATTTTGAATGGTCAAAAGTTTCATTGCTGTTGCTGTTTTTCTTATTGCTTATAATGAAGGAACAATAGATATAAATATCAGACTTTATAAATTAAGGTTTTCAAGAAATCTCCTTTTCTCAAACTTTTCCATAAATCAACTAAATTTCTCTTCAGAAGTCCTATTTCACTAGGTACAGAAACTTAATCTCAGTTAATTTAAGACTTTCTTGCCAATTCCCCAGGACTGCCTCTAAGTTTGGGGAGCAGCCTCAGTAGTACCAAGCCATTGAGTGCTGGTGGTGGACCATCTGTTTTTTAAAGTCTATGTCTATTTAGGCATCCAGTGATGTTCCTTTAACCCTCCAGTCCTCATTCATCAATCCATGTAAGTTGCTGCTGCATTGTCTTTCATTCCCACTGGCTGCATAATCTCCTTTCCCATGGAGCTCTACATGCTCATTTGGGAAATAAGAGAACATAAATATTAATACAAATAATTGTAAAATCCAAAACTATTAGAAGTACAGTAAAGAAAAAGTACAACCTGCAGTGAAAAAAAAAACACATAACACTGTAATAATGGCAGAGCTGTTAGTGTGCAGTTGTTAGCAGTCCCGCTCCACCAATGGCCAGTGTCACAGTGTTCCCTGCAGTGGCAGTCTCCCTGGGTTGTAGTCCCCAAGACCTGGCCCCCATTTGTGTGCTTGCCCCCTTCACCAGAGCAGTCATTGAGCAAGGCCTGGCAGTGTGCTGAGGAGGTTACTGAAAAGGAAGGCTATGGCAGTGTTAGGTGCATGCACACATTGTAGCTTCTAGTTTTGGGCACATCTGGTGTGTTTTTGGGTGGCTGAGCAGGTGCACTGAAAGGTAAACCAGAAGACTGATGGAGATGGTGATATTCTGCCTGACTGTGAATTTAGTAGATTCTCCATTGGCATAAAAGACCAGTTAAAGATGCTGTGGTTGGAATATCATGATCTGACTGTGACCTGATCTATGTGGACAGCTGTAAGAACAAAATGAGCTCTGACAGCTACTAAACACTTGGAGAAGGAGGTGTCCTGGCTGGGGTCAACTTACCACAGATACAGACTCCTGGCTGGCTCAACAAAATTGTTACTGAACACACGTGCATGTGCCCAACTCATAGTGAAACCCAAACAATAATGAAACATTGGAATTAGGAACAAAAAAGTTTTATTACAGAGCCATGCAAAGAGACAGGTGGTTCATGCCTTGCAAAGGTGAGGGAGGGGCATGGTAAGTTGTTGCAAATGTGTCCCTCCCTCATCTTTTCTTGAAAAGGGCTTTGCTGAAAACCTTCAGGGAATTTGTTTTTTTCATATATATATATATATATATATATATATGTGTGTGTGTGTGTGTGTGTGTGTATATATATATATATATTTCTACAGTATTTCTGTAGAAAATCAAGTGAAGAATGGAGATAAATTAATAAAGAATAAATGCTTTGAAGTCAAAATTTGGAAAGATTTAGCCTCAGTATTCTAATAAATTGAATCTCCGGTTTTTTTCAGTGCTCTTTTATTCTGGCTGATGTACATCTAGTAATTTAGTTTTGAAGGTGGGGGAATCTGCAAATACTTCATTTTTTAACAAAAACAAAAATCTACAGAAAAAATAAAGAACCCATTTTAAATGTCATCCATAATTAAAAACAAAATGGAAGCATTTTCACAAGAACACTATTACAATATTAAGCTTTATGTTAGATTATAAGTTCCTCAAGGACAAGGTATCTTTAATTACTTTTTCTTTTTCTAATGTCTAGAATGGTGCCTAACAGACACAGAAAAAACATTTACTCAAAATTTCTGAAATTTTTGCATGAAAAGGCACTACACTGAAATACATAATTATGTTCTGTTCCCCTAGCAATATTGTATAAAGCTTTTCTCTTGCAAAGTGAGCTTCTTCGCTCTGAGTGGGATATCTGAAAAGACAGAACCTATTCTTTCTGCCCTGTTAGTACCTGCTACCAGGCAATAAGAATCTAGCAGTTTTTGTGGTAATTTTCAGCAGTTAACTCCTCAAATGCTTAAACCAAGCAATGAAGTACACACCAGGAAAGCACCTAAACCCACATGTTATCTTGGGGACCATAAGAAGTTCACACCTAGAGAAAGTATTTAATTTATATAATAATATTTTCAAAATCACACATAAAATTTTCCAGAAAATGAAATGAGTCATTACAATCCAATTCATGTGTTTATTGCTAATAAAATATTGAAAAAAGAGAAAAAATATTTTCATGAAATTAACAATAGAAGAATAATAAAATGTCCTTTTTTGGTTCATGATTTCAATTGGTGAAGGCATTTCAAATCAGTATCATTTATTATTTTTTGTTAAAATCTAATTTCATGGTTTACTCATATTTTGACAGTTATTTTAGACAAAAGAAGTTATTTTTTATTTCTTATATGTAACATACATATTTAAATCTCATAAATTCTGTTTATTAAAAATAGCATGCCCTGAATTTCTGTTTATGATGAAATTAAAGCAAAGAGATTGGATTTATTCTCTCACTTCAAACAACTAGAAAACTTGACAAGAAAAATGAAACAATGATTTCCAAGACACTGGACATGAAACAATAAAAAAATATGATCTCTGGGAGACAGAAAACAAGTGACGTGAGCCTTACAGTTGCTTCAGTTTACTGCCTGGAGAGATTTTCTTGGACAATATAACAGGGAGAGGAAACCCAGGCAAAGCCCATTGGTCTTTTGAATTTAGAAGATAGAGCTGAGAATCAGGGAAGAAATTCTCAGAGTAGAGAGAGTAGAGAACTACACAGTAGGAGAACTCCAGAGATTTGCAGAAGGTCCTCCTTGTATATTAATCTGTTTCAAAGGATACATTTGAGGAAACTGAGGTAAGAACCATTTAAAAGTATTACTGTGAATAATCTCTGAATCTCACATAGGGCTGGGAATATTTTCTGTTCCCATTGGTAAGAGGGGAGACTTTTATAAGTCATGAGGTATTGATTAGAGTAATCAGAAGAATTTTGTCTCAGTAATGGAGGAAAATTAGCTAAAGACTTAATGATGTTCTGGTACTGCCCAGCAAAATCTTTAAATCCAGCCTTAAATGGATAAAGTGTTTCCAAGTAACTTCTTCACATCCCAGCACAAAATTCAAGAATATATATATTACAAAAAAAAATCCAGTGCCTAACAATCACAATGCCTGGCATTCAATAAAAAATTACAAGTCATACAAATAAGCAAAAAAAAAAAAAACAAAAGAAAAAAGCAACCCATAGTCAAGAGAAAAAATATCACATTAAAACCAACAGAGAGGGCTTCCCTGGTGGCGCAGTGGTTAAGAGTCCGCCTGCTGATGCAGGGGACACGGGTTCGTGCCCTGGTCTGGGAAGATCCCACATGCCACGGAGCGGCTGGGCCCATGAGCCATGGCCACTGAGCCTGCGGATCTGGAGCCTGTGCTCTGCAACAGGAGAGGCCACAGCAGTGAGAGGCCCGCGTACTGCAAAAAAAAAAAAGTGTGAAAATCAATAGAGAAATGAGACAGATGATATAGTAATAGAGAAGTACATTTGAATACTTATCATAACTATTTTATATATTTGAGAAAATAAGTAGAAATGTGGAAAATATTTTTAAGATCCTAAATCAAACCTCTAGAAATTAAAACTACAGTGTCCAAGATGAAAAATATATTATGTGGGATTGTTGGCAGAATACATATTGCATATAAAATATGAGTGAACTTGAAGACAGAATGGGCAGAGGATCAGTGAAATGTAGAACAATTTCAACAATCTAAACATTCACATAACTGAAGCCCAGAAGGGGAGAAGAAGGGAAAGAAAAATTTTGAAGAAATAATGACTATTTTCCCCAAATTTGATGAAAACTATAACCTCACAGATTAAAGAAGTTAAGAAACAAAAAGAGAAGGCATAAAATCAAGAATAAAGCTACACCAAATCATATCATAATTGGATTGCTCAAAGTAAATAAAATACAGATGGAACAAATAGAAAATGAACAGAAAGATGGTCATTTTAAATCTAACCACATCAATAATCACATTAAAATAAAGAGACATATATTGAATAAAAAAGCAAGACCCGGCTTCCCTGGTGGCCCAGTGGTTGAGAGTCCACCTGCCGATGCAGGGGACACGGGTTCATGCCTCGGTCTGGCAAGATCCCACATGCCGCAGAGCGGCTGGGCCCGTGAGCCATGGCCGCTGAGCCTGCGCGTTCGGAGCCTGTGCTCCACAACGGGAGAGGCCACAACAGTGAGAGGCCCACGTACCACAAAAAAAAAAAAAAAAAATAGCAAGACCCAACCATATGCTGTCCACAAGACACGTATTTTGGGAGTTGAGGAAGATGGCAGAAGAGTAAGATGCGGAGATCACCTTCCTCCAAACAGATACATCAGAAATACATCTACACATGGAACTGCTCCTATAGAACACCCACTAAACACTGGCAGAAGACCTCAGACCTCCCAAAATGCAAGAAACTCCCCACGTACCTGGGTAGGGCAAAAGAAAAAAGAAAAAACAGAGACAAAAGAACAGGGAAGGGACCTGTACCAGTGGGAGGAAGCTGTGAAGGAGGAAAGGTTTCCACACACTAGGAAGCTCCTTCGTGGGCAGAGACAGTGGGTGGCGGAGCAGGGAAGCTTTGGAGCAGTGGAGGAGAGCACAGCAACAGGAGTGCAGAGGGCAAAGCAGAGAGATTCCCGCACAGAGGAGCGGTGCTGACCAGCACTCACCAACCGGAGAGGCTGGTCAGCTCACCCTCTGGGGCAGGCGGGGGGTGGGAGCTGAGGCTGGGGCTTTAGTAGGAGCGCAGGAAGAGGAATGGGGTTGGTGGCATGAACACAGCCTGAAGGGGTTGGTGCACCACGGCTAGCCGGGAGGCAGTCCGGGAAAAGTCAGGATCTGCCGAAGAGGCAAGAGACTTTTTCTTCCCTCTTCATTTCCTGGTGCGTGAGGAGAGGGGATTAAGAGCGCTGCTTAAAGGAGCTCCAGAGATGGGAACGAGCCACGGCTATCAGTGCAGAACCCAGAGACGGGCATGAGATACTAAGGCTGCTGCTGCCGCCACTAAGAAGCCTGTGTGCAAGCACAGGTCACTATCCACACTACCTCTCCCTTGAGCCTGTGCAACCCGCCACAGCCAGGGTCCCATGATCCAGGGACAAATTCCCTGAGATAACGCACGGCACGCCTCAGGCTGCTGCAAGGTCACACTGGCCTCTGCTGCTGCAGGCTCTCCCTGCATCCGTACCCTTCCCTCCCCAAGGACTGAATGAGCCAGAGCCCTCGAATCAGCTGCTCCTTTAACACCGACCTGTGTGAGTGAAGAACAGACGCCCTCAGGTGACCTACATGCAGAGGCAGGGTCAAATCCAAAGCTGAACCCCAGGAGATGTGCAAACAAAGAAGTGAAAGGGAAATCCCTCCCATCAGCCTCAGGAGCAGTGGAATAAATCTCCACAATCAACATAATGTACGTTGCATCTGTGGAATACCCGAACAGACAACGAATCAACCCAAATTGAAGAGATGGACTTTGCGAGGAACATATATTATCTTTCCAACTTTTTCTCTTTTTGTGAATGTGTATGTATATGCTTCTGTGTGAGATTATGTCTGTAAAGCTTTGCTTTTACCATTTGTCCTAGAGTTCTCTCCATCGGTGTTTGTTTTTTCACTTAAAAATTTTTTTTTCTTAATATTTATTTTTATTTTAATAACTTTATTTTATTTTATCTTACTTTATTTTGTTTTATCCTCTTTCTTTCTTTCTATTTTTTCTCCCTTTTATTCAGAGCTGTGTGGATGAAAGGCTCTTGGTGTTCAGCCAGGAGTCAGTGCTGTGCCTCTGAGGTGGGAGAGCCAACTTCAGGACACTGGTCCACAAGAGACCTCCCAGCTCCACGTAATATCAAATGGTGAAAATCTCTCAGAGATCTCCATCTCAACACCAAGACCCAGCTTCACTCAATGACCAGCAAGCTACAGTGCTAGACATCCTATGCCAAACAACTAGCAAGACAGGAACACAAACACACCCATTAGCAGAGAGGCTGCCTAAAATCATAATAAGTCCACAAACATGCCAAAACATGCCACCAGACGTGGAGCTGCCAACCAGAAAGACAAGATCCAGCCTCATTCTAGTGCCAGAACACAAGCACTAGTCCCCTCCACCAGGAAGCCTATAACCTACTGAACCAACCTTAGCCACTGGGGACAGACACCAAAATTAATGGGAAATATGAGCCAGCAGCCTGCAAAAAGGACACCCCAAACACAGTAAGATAAGGAAAATGAAAAGACTGAAAAACACACAGCAGATGAAGGAGCAAGGTAAAAACCCAACAGACCTAACAAATGAAGAGGAAATAGGCAGTCTACCTGAAAAAGAATTCAGAATAATGATAGTAAAGATGATCCAAAATCTTGGAAATAGAATAGAGAAAATGCAAGAAACATTTAACAAGGACCTAGAAGAACTAAAGGGCAAACAAGCAATGATGAACAACACAATAAATGAAATTAAAATACTCTAGAAGGGATCAATAGCAGAATAACTGAGGCAGAAGAACGGATAAGTGACCTGGAAGATAAAATAGTGGAAATAACTACTGTAGAGCAGAATAAAGAAAAAAGAATGAAAAGAACTGATGACAGACTCAGAGACTTCTGGGACAACATTAAATGCACCAACATTCGAATTATAGGGGTCCCAGAAGAATAAGAGAAAAAGAAAGGAACTGAGAAAATATTTGAAGAGATTATAGTTGAAAACTTCCCTAATATGGGAAAGGAAATAGTTAGTCAAGTCCAGGAAGCACAGAGAGTCTCGTACATGATAAATCCATGGAGAAACATGCCAAGACACATATTAATCAAACTATAAAAATTAAATACAAAGAAAACATATTAAAAGCAGCAAGGGAAAAACAACAAATAACACACAAAGGAATCCCCATAAGGTTAACAGCTGATCTATCAGCAGAAACTTAGCAAACCAGAAGGTAGTGCCAGGACATATTGAATGTGATGAAGGAGAAAAACCTGCAACCAAGATTACTCTACCCAGCAAGGATCTCATTCAGATTTGATGGAGAAATTAAAACCTTTACAGACAAGCAAAAGCTGAGAGAGTTCAGCACCACCAAACCAGCTTTACAACAAATGCTAAAACTTCTCTAGGCAGGATATAAAATAGAAGGAAAAGACCTCCAATAACAAACACAAAACAATTAAGAAAATGGGAATACGAACATACATATCGATAATTACCTTAAATGTAAATAGATTAAATGCTCCCACCAAAAGACACAGACTGGATAAATGGATACAAAAACAAGACCCATATATATGCTGTCTACAAGAGACGCACCTCAGACCTACGGACACATACAGACTGAAAGTGAGGATTTGGAAAAAGATATTACATGGAAATGGAAATCAAAAGAAAGCTGGAGTAGCAATTCTCATATCAGACAAAATAGACTTTAAGATAAAGAATATTACAAGAGACAAAGAAGGACACTACACAGTGATCAAGGGATCGATCGAAGAAGATATAACACTTGTAAATATTTATACACCCAATAGGAGCACCTCAATAAATAAGGCAAATACTAACAACCATAAAAGGGAAAATCAACAGTAACACGATCAAATTAGGGGACTATTTTTTCTTTCTTTTTTTTTTTGCAATACACAAGACTCTCACTGTTGTGGCTTCTCCCATTGCAGGGCACAGGCTCCGGAACCGCAGCCTCAGTGGCCATGGTTCTGGGGCATGAGGGATCTTCCCAGATTGCGGAATGAATCCGTGTCCCCTACATCATCAGGCAGACTCTCAACCACTGTGCCACAAGGGAGGCCCCATAGCAGGGGATTTTAACACCCCACTTTCACCAATGCACAGATCATCCACAATGAAAATAAGTAAGAAAACACAAGCTTTAACTGATACACTAAACAAGATGGCCTTAACTGATATTTATAGGACATTCCATCCAAAAGCAACAGAATACACATTTTTCACAAGTGCTCATGGAACATTCTCCAGGATAGATCATATCTTGCGTCACATATCAAGCCTTGATAAATTTAAGAAAACTGAAATCATATCAAGTATCTTTTCCGACCACAATATTATGAGATGAGATACCAATTACAGGAAAATATCTGTAAAAAATACAAACACATGGAGGCTAAACAATACACTACATAATAACGAAGTGATCACTGAAGAAATCAAAGAGGAAATCAAAAACTACCTAGAAAAAAATGACAGTGAAAACACAGTGACCCAAAACCTACAGGATGCAGCAAAAGCAGTTCTAAGAGGGAAGTTTATAGCAATACAATCTTAGCTTAAGAAACAGGAAACATCTCAAAAAAAAACCTGACCTTGCACATAAAGCAATTATAGAAAGAAGAACAAAATAACCCCAAAGTTAGCAGAAGGAATAAAATCAAAAGATCAGATCAGAAAGAAATGAAAAAGATATGAAGGAAATGATAGCAAAGATCAATAAAACTAAAACCTGGTTCTTTGAGGAAAAAAAAAATTGATAAACCATTAGCCAGACTCATCAAGAAAAAAAGGGAGAAGACTCAAATCAATAGAAATAGAAATGAAAAAGGAGAAGTAACAACTGGCACTGCAGAAACACAAACGATCATGAGAGATTACTACAAGCAATTATATGCGAATAAAATGGACAACCTGGAAGAAACGGACAAATTGTTAGAAATGCACAACCTGCCAAGACTGAATCAGGAAGAAATAGAAAATACGAACAGACCAATCACAAGGACTGAAATTGAACCTGTGATTAAAAATCTTCCAACAAACAAAAGCCCAGGACCAGATGGCTTCACAGGTGAATTCTATCAAACATTTAGAGAAGATCTAACACCTGTCCGTCTCAAACTTTTCAAAAATATAGCAGAGGGAGGAACACACCCAAATTCATTCTACGTGGCCACCATCACCTTGATACCAAAACCAGACAAGGATGTCACAAAGAAAGAAAACTACAGGCCAATATCACTGATGAACATAGATGCAAAAATTCTCAACAACATACTAGCAAACAGAATCCAACAGAACATTAAAAGGATCATACACCATGATCAAGTGGGGTTTATTCCAGGAATGCAAGGATTCTTCAATATACGCAAATCTATCAATGTGATAAACCATATTAACAAATTGAAGAAAAAACCATATGATCATCTCAATAGATGCAAAGAAAGCTTTTGACAAAATTCAACACCCATTTATGATAAAAACCCTGCAGTAAGTAGGCATAGAGGGAACATTCCTCGACATAATAAAGGCCATATATGACAAACCCACAGCCAACATCATCCTCAATGGTGAAAAACTGAAAGCATTTCCACTAAGATCTGGAAAAAGACAAGGTTGCCCACACTCACCACTCTTATTCAACATAGATTTGGAAGTTTTAGCCACGGCAATCAGAGAAGAAAAGGAAATAAAAGGAATCCAAATCAGAAAAGAAGAAGTAAAGCTCTCACTGTTTGCAGATGGCATGATACTATACATAGAGAATCCTAAAGATGCTACCAGAAAACTACTAGAGCTAATCAATGAATTCAGTAAAGTTGCAGTATACAAAATTAATGCACAGAAATCTTTGGCATTCCTATACACTAATGATGAAAAATCTGAAAGTGAAATCAAGAAATCACTCCCATTTACCATTACAACAAAAAGAATAAAATATCTAGGAATAAACCTACCTCAGGAGACAAAAGACCTGTATGCAGAAAATTATAAGACACTGATGAAAGAAATTAAAGATGATACAAATAGATGGAGAGATATACCATGTTCTTGGATTGGAAGAATGAACATTGGGAAAATGACTCTACTACACAAAGCAATCTTCAGATTCAATGCAATCCCTATCAAACTACCAATGGCATTTTTCACAGAACTAGAACATAAAAGTTCACAATTTGTATGGAAACACAAAAGACCCCGAATAACCAAAGCAACCTTGAGAACGAAAAATGGAGTTGGAGGAATCAGGCTCCCTACTTCAGACTATACTACAAAGTTACAGATATCAAGACAGTTATGGTACTGGCACAAAAACAGAAAGATAGGCCAATGTAACAGGATAGAAAGCCAAGAGATAAACCCATGCACATGTGGTCACCTTATCTTTGATAAAGGAGGCAGGAAGGTACAGTGGAGAAAGGACAGCCTCTTCAATAAGTGGTGCTGCGAAAACTGGACAGGTACATGTAAAATTATGAGATTAGATCACTCCCTAACACCATAAAGAAATATAAACTCAAAATGGATTAAAGACCTAAATGTAAGGCCAGAAACTATCAAACACTTAGAGGAAAACATAGGCAGAATACTCTATGACATAGATCACAGCAAGATCCTTTTTGATCCACCTCCTAGAGAAATGGAAATAAAAACAAAAATAAACAAATGGGACCTAATGAAACTTCAAAGCGTTTGCACAGCAAAGGAAACCATAAACAAGACCAAAAGACAACCCTCAGAGTAGGAAAAAATATTTGCAAATGAAGCAACTGACAAAGGTTTAATTTCCAAAATTTACAAGCAGCTCATGCAGCTCAATAACAAAAAAACAAAAAACCCAATCCATAAATGGGCAGAAGACCTAAATAGACATTTTTCCAAAGAAGATATACAGACTGCCAACAAACACATGAAGGATTGCTCAACATCATTAATCATTAGAGAAATGCAAATCAAAACTACAATGAGATATCATCTCACACCAGTCAGAATGGCCATCATCAAAAAATCTAGAAGGACTTCCCTGGTGGCGAAGTGGTTGAGAGTCCACCTGCCCATGCGGGGGACACGGGTTCATGGCCTGGTCCAGGAGGATCATGCATGCCGCGCAGCAGCTGGACCCGTGATCCATGGCCACTGGGCCTGTGCATCTGGAGGTGTGCTCTGCAGCAGGAGAGGCCACAGCGGTGAGAGTCCTGTGTACTCCAAAAAACAAAAAACAAACAAACAAAAAATCTAGAAACAATAAATGCTGGAGAGGGTGTGGAGAAAAGGGAACCCTCTTGCACTGCTGGTGGGAATGTGAATTGGTACAGCCACTTTGGAGAACACTGTGGAGGTTCCTTAGAAAACTACAAATAGAACTACCATATGACCCAGCAATCCCACTACTGGGTATATACCCTGCGAAAACCATAGTTCAAAAAGAGTCATGTACCAAAATGTTCATTGCAGCTCTACTTACAATAGCCTGGATATGGAAACCACCTAAGTGCCCATCATCGGATGAATGGATAAAGAAGATGTGGCACATATATACAATGGAATATTACTCAGCCATAAAAGAAACGAAATTGAGCTATTTGTAATGAGGTGGATAGACCTAGAGTCTGTCATACAGAGTGAAGTAAGTGAGAAAGAGAAAGACAAATACCGTATGCTCACACATATATACGGTATTTAAGAAAAAAATAATGTTATGAAGAACCTAGGGGTAAGACAGGAATAAAGACACAGACTTACTAGAGAATGGACTTGAGGATATGGGGAGGAGGAAGGATGAGCTGTAACAAAGCGAGAGAGGCATAGACATATATACACTACCAAACGTAAGGTAGATAGCTAGTGGGAAGCAGCCGCATAGCACAGGTAGATCAGCTCGGGTGCTTTAGGACTGCCTGGAGGGGAGGGATAGGGATGGTGAGAGGGAGGGAATGTGAAGAGCTATGGGAACATATGTATATGTATAATTGATTCACTTTGTTATAAAGCAGAAACTAACACACCAATGTAAAGCAATTATACCCCAGTAAAGATGTTAAAAAAAAAAAGAAATACTGCAACTAAAAAAAAAAAAAAAAAAAAAAAAAAGAATATATGAACAGACCAATCACAAGCACTAAAATTGAAATTGTGATTAAAAATTTTCCAACAAACAAAAGCGCAGGACCAGATGGCTTCACAGGTGAATGCTATCAAACATTTAGAGAAGAGCAAACACGTATCCTTCTGAAACTCTTCCAAAATATAGCAGAGGGAGGAACACTCCCAAACTCATCCTATGAGGCCACAATAACCCTAATACCAAACCAGAAAAAGATGTCACAAAGAAAGAGAACTACAGGCCAATATCACTGATGAATATAGATGCAAGAATCTTCAACAACATACTAGCAAACAGAACCCAACAGCACAGTTAAAGGATCATACACCATGATCAAGTGGGGTTTACTCCAGGAATGCAACTATTCTTGAATATACACAAATCAATCAACGTGATACACCATATTAACAAATTGAAGGAGAAAACCATATGATCATCTCAATAGATGCAGAGAAAACTTTTGACAAAATTAAACACCCATTTATGATAAAAACCCTGCAGTAAGTAGGCATAGAGGGAACTTTCCTTTACATAATAAAGGCCATATATGACAAACCCACAGCCAACATTGTCCTCAATGGTGAAAAACTGAAACCATTTCCAATAAGATCAGGAAAAAGATAAAGTTTCCCACTCTCACCACTCTTATTCCACATAGTTTTGGTAGCTTTAGCCACAGGAATCAGAGAAAAAAAAAGAAATAAAAGGAATCCAAATCAGAAAAGAAGTAAAACTGTCACTGTTTGCAGATGTCATGATAATCTCATAGAGAATCTGAAAGATGCTACCAGAAAACTACTAGAGCTAATCAATGAATTTGGTAAAGTAGTAGGATGCAAAATTAATGCACAGAAATCTCTGGCATTCCTATATACTAATGATGAAAAATCTGAAAGTGAAATTAAGAAAACACTCCCACTTATCATTGCAAAAATGAGAATAAAATATCTAGGAATAAACCTACCAAAGGAGACCAAAGACCTGCATGCAGAAAATTATAAGACACTGTTGAAGTAACTTAAAGATGATACAAATTGATAGAGAGATATAGCATGTTCTTGGATTGGAAGAATCAACATTGTGAAAATGACTTTATTACCCAAAGCAATCTACAGATTCAATGCAATCCCTATCAAACTACGACTGGCATTTTTCACAGAACTAGAACAAAAAATTTCACAATTTGTATGGAAACACAAAAGACCCCGAATAGCAAAAGCAATCTTGAGAACAAAAAACGGAGCTGGAGGAATCAGGCTCCCTGACTTCTGACTATACTACAAAGCTACAGTAATCAAGACAGTATGGTACTGGCACAAAAACAGAAAGATAGATCAATGGAACAGAATAGAAGGCCCATAGATAAACCCGTGCACATATGGACACCTTATCTTTGTTAAAGGTGACAGCAATATACAGTGGAGAAAGGACAGCCTCTTCAATAAATGATGCTGCGAAAACTGGACAGGTACATGTAAAAGTATGAGATTAGATCACTCCCTAACACCATACACAAAAATAAGCTCAAAATGGATGAAAGACCTAAGTGTAAGGCCAGAAACTATCAAACTCTTAGAGGAAAACATAGGCAGAACACTCTATGACATAAATCACAGCAAGATTCTTTCTGACCCACCCCCTAGAGTAATGGAAATAAAAACAAAAATAAACAAATGGGACCTAATGAAACTTCAAAGCTTTTGCACAGCAAAAGAAACCATAAACAAGACCAAAAGACAACCCTCAGAATGGGAGAAAATATTTGCAAATGAAGCAACCGACAAAGGATTAATCTCCAAAATTTACAAGCAGCTCATGCAGCTCAATAACAAAAAAACAAACAACCCAATCCAAAAATGGGCAGAAGACCTAAATAGACATTTCTCCAAAGAAGATATACAGACTGCCAACAAACACATGAAGGATTGCTCAACATCATTAATCATTAGAGAAATGCAAATCAAAACTACAATGAGATATCATCTCACACCAGTCAGAATGGCCATCATCAAAAAATCTAGAAACAATAAATGCTGGAGAGGGTGTGGAGAAAAGGGAACACTCTTGCACTGCTGGTGGGAATGTGAATTGGTTCAGCCACTATGGAGAACAGTATGGAGGTTCCTTAAAAAACTACAAATAGAACTACCATATGACCCAGCAATCCCACTACTGGGCATATACCCTGAGAAAACCGAAATTCAAAAAGAGTCATGTACCACAGTGTTCATCGCAGCTCTATTTACAATAGCCCAGAGATGGAAACAACCTAAGTGTCCATCATCGGATGAATGGATAAAGAAGATGTGGCACATATATACAATGGAATATTACTCAGCCATGAAAAGAAACGAAATTGAGCTATTTGTAATGAGGTGGATAGACCTAGAGTCTGTCATACACAGTGAAGTAAGTCAGAAAGAAAAAGACAAATACCGTATGCTAACACATATATATGGAATTTAAGAAAAAAATGTCATGAAGAGCCTAGGGGTAAGGCAGGAATAAAGACGCAGACCTCCTAGAGAACGGACTTGAGGTTATGGGGAGGGGGAAAGGTGAGCTGTGACGGGGCGAGAGAGAGTCATGGACATATACACACTAACAAACGTAGTAAGGTAGATAGCTAGTGGGAAGCAGCAGCATGGCACAGGGATATTGGCTCAGTGCCTTGTGACAGCCTGGAGGGGTGGGGTAGGGAGGGTGGGAGGGAGGGAGATGCAAGAGGGAAGAGATATGGGAACACATGTATATGTATAACTGATTCACTTTGTTATAAAGCAGAAACTAACACACCATTGTAAAGTAATTATACCCCAATAAAGATGTTAAAAAAAAAAAAAAAGAGTCATGAACCAAAATGTTCATTGCAGCTCTCTTTACAATAGTCAGGACATGGAAGCCACCTAAGTGTCCATCATCGGATCAATGGATAAAGAAGATGTGGCACATATATACAATGGAATATCACTCAGCCGTAAAATGAAATGAAACTGAGATATTTGTAGTGAGGTGGATGGACCTAGAGTCTGTCATACAGAATGAAGTCAGAAAGAGAAAAACAAATACCATATACTAACACATATATATGGAATGTAAGAAAAAAAATGTCATGAAGAACCTAGGGGTAAGACGGGAATAAAGACACAGACCTACTAGAGAATGGACTTGAGTATATGGGGAGGGTGAAGGGTAAGCTGTGACAAAGTGTCATGGACATATATACACTACCAAATGTAAAATAGATTGCTAGTGGGAAGCAGCCACATAGCACAAGGAGATCAGCTTGGTGTTTTGTGACCACCTAGAGGGGTGGGATAGGGAGGGTGAGAGGGAAGGAGATGCAAGAGGGGAGAGATATGGGAACATATGTATATGTATAACTGATTCATTTTGTTATAAAGAAGAAACTAACACACAATTGTAAAGCAATTATACTTCAATAAAGATGTTAAAAATAAAAACACATATTTTGAATACAAAGACACAACTAGATTAACAGAGAATTGATGGAGATAGGCATTCCATCTAACACTATCCCAGAGAAAACTATCATGTTTATATTAAAATCAGACAAAGTAGATTTCAGAACAAAGGAGTTTTTCAGTTTTTCAGTTTTTCACCATTGAGGATGATGTTGGCTGTGGCTTTGTCATATATGGCCTTTATTATGTTGAGGAAAGTTCCCTCTATGCCTACTTTCTGCAGGGTTTTTATCATAAGTGTGTTGAATTTTGTCGAAAGCTTTTTCTGCATCTATGGAGGTGATCATATGGTTTTTCTCCTTCAATTTGTTAATATGGTGTGTCACATTGATTGATTTGCATATATTGAAGAATCCTAGCATTCCTGGGATAAACCCCACTTGATTATGATGTATGATCCTTTTAATGTGATGTTGGATTCTGTTTGCTGGTATTTTGTTGAGGATTTTTGCATCTATATTCATCAGTGATATTGGACTGTAGTTTTCTTTCTTGGTGACATTTTGGTCTGGTTTTGGTATCAGGGTGATGGTGGCTTTGTAGAATGAGTTTGAGAATGTTCCTCCCTCTGCTATATTTTGGAAGAGTTTGAGAAGGATATCTGTTAGCTCTTCTCTAAATGTTTGATAGAATTTTCCTGTGAAGCCATCTGGTCATGGGCTTTTGTTTGTTGGAAGATTTTTAATCACAGTCTCTATTTCAGTGTTTGTGATTGGTCTGTTCATATTTACTATTTCTTCCTGGTTCAGTCTTGGCAGGTTGTGCATTTCTAAGAATTTGTCCATTTCTTCCAGGTTGTCCATTTTATTGACATAGAGTTGCTTGCAGTAATTTCTCATGATCTTTTGTGTTTCTGCAGTGTCAGTTGTTACTTCTCCTTTTTCATTTCTATTTCTCTTGATTTGAGTCTTCTCCCTTTTTTTCTTGATGAGTCTGGCTAATGGTTAATCAATTTTTTTTATCTTCTCAAAGAACCAGCTTTTATTTTATTGATCTTTCCTATCATTTCCTTCATTTCTTTTTCATTTATTTCTAATCTGATCTTTATGATTTCTTTCCTTCTGCTAACTTTGGGGTTTTTTTGTTCTTCTTGCTCTAATTGATTTAGGTGCAAGGTTAGGTTGTTTATTCGAGATGTTTCCTGTTTCTTAAGGTAGGATTGTATTCCTATAAACTTCCCTCTTAGAACTGCTTTTCCTGCATCCCATAGGTTTCAGGTCATCGTGTCTTCATTGTCATTTGTTTCTAGGTATTTTTTGATATCCTCTTTGGTTTCTTCAGTGATGACTTCATTATTAAGTAGTGTATTGTTTAGCCTCCATTTGTTTGTATTTACAGATCTTTTCCTGTATTTGATATCTAGTCTCATAGCATTGTGGTCTGAAAAGATACTTGATAAAATTTCAAATTTCTTAAATTTATCAAGGCTTGATTTGTGACCCAAGATATGATCTATCCTGGAGAATGTTCCATGAGCACTTGAGAAAAATGTGTATTCTGTTGTTTTTGGATGGAATGTCCTATAAATATCAATTAAGTTCATCTTGTTTAATGTATCATTTAAAGCTTGTGTTTCCTTATTTATTTTCATTTTGGATGATCTGTCCATTGGTGAAAGTGGGGTGTTAAAGCTGCCTTCAATGAATGTGTTACTGTTGATTTCCCCTTTTATGGCTGATAGTATTTGCCTTATCTATTGAGGTGCTCCTATGTTGGGTGCATAAATATTTATAATTGTTATATCTTCTTCTTGGATCGATCCCTTGATCATTATGTAGGGTGCTTCTTTGTCTCTTGTAATAGTCTGTATTTTAAAGTCTATTATGCCTGCTATGAGAATTGCTACTCCAGCTTTCTTTTGATTTCTATTTGCATGGAATATCTTTTTCCATCCCCTTACTTTAAGTCTGTATGTGTCCCTAGGTCTGAAGTGGGTTTCTTGTAGACAGCTTATATATTGGTCTTGTTTTTGTATCCACTTAGCCAGTTTTTGTCTTTTGGTGGGACCATTTAGTCTGTTTAAAGTTAAGGTAATTGTCAATATGTATGTTCATATTCTCATTTTCTTAATTGTTTTGGGTTTGTTATTGTAGGTCTTTTCCTTCTCTTGTGTTTCTTGCCTAGAAAAGTTCCTTTAGCATTTGTTGTAAAGCTGGTTTGGTGGTGCTGAACTCTCTCAGCTTTTACTTGTCTGTATAGGTTTTAATTTCTCCATCAAATCTGAATGAGATCCTTGCTGGGTAAGTAATCTTCAATGTAGGTTTTTCTCCTTCATCACTGTAAATATGTCCTGACACTCCCTTCTGGCTTGCAGAGCTTCTGCTGAAAGATCAGCTGTTAAGCTTATGCAGATTCCTTTGTGTGTTATTTGTTGTTTTTCCCTTGTTGTTTTTAATATGTTTTCTTTGTATTTAATTTTTGAGAGTTTGATTAATATGTATCTTGGCATGTTTATCCTTGGATTTATCCTGTATGGGACTCTCTGTGCTTCCTGTATTTGATTAACTATTTCCTTTCCCATATTAGAGAAGTTTACAACTATAATCTCTTCAAATATTTTCTCAGTCCCTTTCTTTTTCTCTTCTTCTTCTGGGACCCCTATAATTCGAATGTTGGTGCATTTAATGTTGTCCGAGATGTCTCTGAGACTGTCCTCACTTCTTTTCATTCTTTTTTCTTTATTCTGCTCTGCAGCAGTTATTTCCACTATTTTATCTTCCAGGTCACTTATCCATTCTTCTGCCTCAGTTATTCTGCTATTGATCCCTTCTAGAGTCTTTTTCATTTCATTTATTGTGTTGTTCATCATTGCTTGTTTGCTCTTTATTTCTTCTAGGTCCTTGTTAAATGTTTCTTGCATTTTCTCTATTCTATTTCCAAGATTTTGGATCATCTTTACTATCATTATTCTGAATTCTTTCTCAGGTAGACTGCCTATTTCCTCTTCATTTGTTAGGTCTGGTGGGTTTTTATCTTGCTCTTTGATCTGCTGTGTGTTTTTCTGTCTTCTCATTTTGCTTATCTTACTGTGTTTTGGGTCTCCTTTTTGCAGACTGCAGGTTTGTAGTTCCCACTGTTTTTGGTGTCTGTCCTCAGTGGCTAAAGTTGGTTCAATGGGTTCTGTAAGCTTCCTGGTGGAGAGGACTAGTGCCTGTGTTCTGCTGGATGAGCCTGGATCTTTCCAGTAGGCAGGTCCACGTCTGGTGGTGTGTTTTGGGGTGTCTGTGGCCTTATTATGATTTTAGGCAGCCTCTCTGCTAATGGGTGTGGTTGTGTTCCTGTCTTGCTAGTTGTTTGGCATAGGGTGTCCAGCACTGTAGCTTGCTGGTCATTGAGTGAAGCTGGGTGTTGGTGTTGAGATGGAGATCTCTCGGAGATTTTTGCCATTTGATATTACGTGGAGCTGGGAGGTCCCTTGTGGACCAGTGTTGAAGTTGGCTCTCCCATCTCAGATGTACAGCACTGACTCCTGGCTGGAGCACCAAGAGCCTTTCATCCACACGGCTCAGAATAAAAGGGAGAAAAAGTAGAAAGTAAGAAAGAAAGAGGGTAAAATAAAATAAAGTAAGATAAAATAAAGTTATTAAAATAAAAATTTATTAAGAAAAAAAATTTTTTATGTAAAAAAACAACAAAAAAAACCAGACGGACAGAACCCTAGGACAGATGGTGGTAGCAAAGCTATACAGACAAAATCTTACACAGAAGCATTCACATACACACTCACAAAAAGAGGAAAAGGGGAAAAAATATATCTTGCTCTCAAAGTGCACCTCCTCAATTTGGGATGATTTGTTGTCTATTCTGGTGTTCCACCGATGCAGGGTACATCAAGCTGATTGTGGAGATTTAATCCGCTGCTCCTGAGGCTGCTTGGAGTGATTTCCTTTCTCTTCTTTATTTGCACAGCTCCCACGGTTCAGCTTTGGATTTGGCCCCGCCTCTTCATGTAGGTCGCCGGAGGGCATTTTTTCTTCACTCAGACAGGACGGGGTTAAAGGAACAGCTGATTCGGGGGCTCTGGCTCACTCAGGCCAGGGGGAGGGAGGGGCATGGAGTGTGGGGCGAGCCTGCGGCGGCACAGGCCGGTGTGACATTGCACCAGCCTGTGGTGCGCTGTGCATTCTCTAGGGGAAGTTGTCCCTGGATCACGGAACTCTGGCAGTGGTGGGCTGCACAGGCTCCCATGAGGAGAGGTGTGCATAGTGACCTGTGCTTGAACACAGGCTTCTTGGTGGCGGCAACAGTGGCCTGAGCACCTCATGATCATCTCTGAGGTCCGCGCTGATAGCCGCGGCTCACGCCCATCTCTGGAGCTCCTGTAAGCAGTGCTCTTAATCCCCTCTCTGCGTACCAGGAAACAAAGAGGGAAGAAAAAGTCTCTTGCCTCTTCGGCAGGTCCAGACTTTTCCCCAGACTCCCTCCTGGCTACCATGGTGCACTAACCCCTTCAGGCTGTGTTCACACCACCAGTTCTCTCCCTGCGATCTGACCGAAGCCCAAGCCTCAGTTCCCAGCCCCCGCCCGCCCTGGCGGGTGAGCAGTCAAGCCTCTTTGGCTGGTGAGTGCCGGTCCGTACCGCTCCTCTGTGCGGGAATCTCTCCACTTTGTTCTCCACACCCCTGTTGCTGTGCTCTCCTCCGCGGCTCCGAAGGTTACCCCTCCGTCACCCATAGTCTCCTCCCGTGAAGGGGCTTCCTAGTGTGTGGAAACCTTTCCTCCTTCACAGCTCCCTCCCACTGGTGCAGGTCCCGTCCCTATTCTTTTGCATCTGTTTATTCTTTTTTCTTTTGCCCTACCCAAGTACGTGGGGAGTTTCTTGACTTTTGGGAGGTCTGAGGTCTTCTGCCAGCGTTCAGTGGGTGTTCTGTAGGAGTTGTTACACATGTAGATGTATTTCTGATGTGTCTGTGGGGAGGAAGGTGATCTCCGCCTCTTACTCTCCTGCCATCATCCCCCTCTCCCTGCATGTATCTTTTTAAATTAGAGTTTTCATTTTTTCTGGATATATACCAAGAGTGGCATCACTGGATCATATGGTAGCTCTATTTCTGTTTTTTAAGGAAACGCCATACTGTTTTCCATAGTGTCTTCACCAATTTACATTTCCACCAGCAGTGTATTAAGGTTCCCATTTCTCCAAACCCTTTCCAGCACTTACTATTTGTAGACTTTTTAATAATAGTCATTCTGACTGGTGTGAAGTGATATCTCATTGTGGTTTCGATTTGCATTTCTCTAATAATTAGCAATGTTGAACATCTTTTCATGTGTCTGTTGGCCATCTGTATGTCTTCTTTGGAAAAAAAGTTTATTTATATCTGCAATTTGATTGATTGGGTTTTCTGTTTCTTCAATACTGAGTTGTATGAACTGTTTGTATGTTTTGAATATTAACCCCTTCTCAGTCACACTATTTGCAAATATTTTCTCCCATTGTCTTTTCATTATTATTATTTTTTTGATGGTTTCCTTTGCGTGCAAAAGCTTTAGGTTTGATTAGGTCCCATTTGTTTATTTTTGCTTTTACTTCTTTTGCCTTGGGAGACGGATTCTTTTTTTTTTTTTCTTGCAGCATGCAGGCCTCTCACTGTTGTGGCCTCTCCCACTGCAGATCACAGGCTCTGGACGCACAGGCTCAGTGGCCATGGCTCACAGGTCCAGCTGCTCTGCGGCATGTGGGATCTTCCCAGACCGGGGCACGAACCTGCATCCCCTGCATCAGCAGGCAGACTCCCAACCACTGCACCACGAGGGAAGCCCTGATTCATTTTTTATTGTTGTTAGTTTCTGCTTTATCACAAAGTGAATCAGCTATACATATACATATATCCCCATATCTCCTCCCTCTTGTGTCTCACTCCCACCTTCCCTATCCCACCCCTCTAGGTGGTCACAAAGCACTGAGCTGATCTCCCTGTGTTATGCAGCTGCTTCCCACTAGCTATCTATTTTACATTTGGTAGTATATATAAGTCCATGCCACTCTCTCACTTCGTCCCAGCTTACACTTCCCCCTCCCCATGTCCTCAAGTCCATTCTCTACATCTGCATCTTTATTCCTGTCCTGCCCCTTGGTTCTTCATAACCTTTTTTTTTTTTTTTTTAGATTCCATATATATATATATATATGTTAGCATATGGTATCTCTTTTTCTCTTTCTGACTTACTTCACTATGTATGACAGCCTCTAGGTCCATCCATCTCACTACAAATAACTCAATTTTATTTCTTTTTGTGGCTGAGTAATATTCCATTGTATATATGTGCCACATCTTCTTTATCCATTCATGTGTCAATGGACACTTAGGTTGTTTCCATGTCCTGGCTATTGTAAATAGAGCTGCAATGAACATTTTGGTACATGACTCTTTTTGAATTATGGTTTTCTCAGGGTATATGCCCAGTAGTGGGATTGCTGGGTCGTATGGTAGTTCTATTTTTAGTTTTTTAAGGAACATCCGTACTGTTCTCCATACTGGCTGTATCAATTTACATTCCCACCAACAGTGCAAGAGGGTTCCCTTTTCTCCACACCATCTCCAAAATTTATTGTTTGTATATTTTTTTATGATGACCATTCTGACTGGTGTAATGTGATACCTCACTGTAGTTTTTCTTTGCATTTCTCAAATGATTAGTTATGTTGACCATCCTTTCATGTGTTTGTTGTCAATCCATATATATTCTTTGTAGAAATATCTATTTAGGTCTTCTGCCCATTTTTGGATTGGGTTGTTTATTTTTTCTATATTGAGCTGCATGAGCTGCTTGTAAATTTTGGAGAATAATCCTTTGTCAGTTGCTTCATTTGCAAATATTTTCTCCCAGTCTGAGGGTTGTCTTTTGGTCTTATTTATGGTTTCCTTTGCTATGCAAAAGATTTTAAGTTTCATTAGGTCCCATTTGTTTATTTTTCTTTTTATTTCCATTTCTCTAGGAGGTGGGTCAAAAGGATCTTGCTGTGATTTATGTCATAGAATGTTCCGCCTATGTTTTCCTCTAAGAGTTTGATAGTTTCTGGCCTTACATTTAGGTCTTTAATCCATTTTGAATTTATTTTTGTGTATGGTGTTAGGGAGTGTTCTAATTTTTTAATCAGATTTTTGTGTGCTATTGAGTCTTATGGTTTATTTATATATTTAAATATTATATTCTTATCAGGTATATGATTTGCAAACATCCTCTCCCATTCAGTAGGTTTTCTTTTCATTTTGTTGATAGTCTCCCTTGCTGGGTATAAACTTTTTCATATGTAACCTCACTTATTTATTTTTGCTTTGCTTTCAGATTTAAAAACTCATTTCCAAGACTTATGTCAAGAAGCTTACCACAAATGTTTTTTTTCTAGGAATTTTATGGTTTCAGGTCTTATGTTCAATTCTTTAATCCAGTTTGAACTAGTTTTTTTTTTTTTTGGTATGGTGTAAGGTAGTGGGTTGAGATTCATTCTTTTACATGTGGCTCTCTAGGTTTCCCAACACTTTATTGAATAGACTGTGCTTTCCTCATTGTATATACTTGCCTCCTTTGTTGTAAATTAATTCTCCATATATGCATGAGTTTATTTCTGGGCTTTCTATTCTGGTCCACTCATTCATGTGTCTGTTTTATGTTTTAATTACTATAGCTTTGTGACATAGTTTGAAATCAGGAAGTGTGTTGCCTCCATCTTTGTTCTTTCTCATGGATGCTTTGACTGTTCAAGGTTTCTGTGGTTCAATACAAATTTTATAATTATTTTCTCTGTTTCTTGAAAAATGCCATTGGAATTATAATAGAAATTGCATTAAATCTATAGATTACTTTGAGTACTATGTAAAGTTTAACTATACTGATTCTCCCAGTCTATGACCATGGACTATCTTTCCATTTAGTTGTGTCTTCTTCAATTTCTTTCATTAATGTCTTCTAGTTTTCCATATACGGGTCTTTCACCTTCTTGGTTAAATTTATTTTTAGGTATTTTTGTGTAATGCAATTGTAAATTGGATTGTTTTCTTTATTTCTCTTTCTGATACCTAATGAATAGACTCACAACTGTTTTTGTTTGTTTATTTTATGTCCAATTTGTACACATTAGATATATTTTTATATGGATATCCATGTTGTCATTAAACACAGACAGTATTTTTAATAGCTGTAAATAGATTGTAACCTTTAAAATTATATAAAAAATTAAAAAGTAAATCTCTCAGAAATCAAGAAAAAATTTAAAGGATGAAAAAATATATCTAGCTTAAAGAAATTTACTCATTAAATAAATATATATGAATTAAAAATACTTTAGAGTAAATAAGTTAGTCTTATCCATGACCTCAGTTGTCACCTGTATATTAATCACTCTTTAACTAGAATGCCCCGTTTAATCGTCTCTTCTGAAGTTTCTTACAAAGCTCTTCATTTCCAGCTGCCTTCAAGATAATTTTTTTTCTACATGTTCTTATAGTACCTCATAGTACTTGAACTTAATTTATCACCTCTTGTTGCCTGAGTTACACCTTCATCAACTTTAATATTCCTTCATTAATAAAGCTAACTTACCCTGGAGATAAAAGGAGGATTGCAAACTCTGTTATAGAATCATTCCATTAGAAGTTTGTCTCTACCTCAATTGACCTTAACTTTTACTTACATAATAAACATTTATAATGGTAAAGTTTTTGTGAACTTGGAGTACAGAATAATATGGAAGTATTTTCCCCTCAATGAAAGAATAAGATTGTAATGAGGACAGGAAAGTTTTCAAGACAAAAGATAAAGGCACCCATAATTTCCAGATTTAAGTGGTGCATTATGGTAGAGATCAGTTAGAACTCTGTGATATTTAGTAGGTGTGAATTTTAGTTTAAATATTGCAGAGTTTATTATTGCTTCTCTCATGTGGTCACCAACTCTGGTTACTATAGAGGTGAGTCATTATCTGAATTTTGATTTTTCTTATTGAAACTGTATTACTCAGATGACATTCAACACTTTACTGTGCTTGGCTTTTTCACAGGGTCATCTGTATTTCTTCCTGTCCTTGCTTGAGGAGAATATCGTCTGAAGCATATGAAAAGCTGGATAACTGCTGGAAGGATTGCAATTATTTTGTTGTTTTCTGAAGTCATAGGTCAGCAAAAACTATTCCCATAAAATGGCACATGGTATGGAAAAAATTTTATAGAGTATAAACTAGTAAAAGTTCCAGGTATCAAGATGTAACCTACATGAAGTATTAACATTTTAGAGGTATATAGGGTAGGAATACTGGGAATCATGAGGAAACTGAACAAATAGGATAGAAGAAAGAAATAATCAAAATAATTGAAGATATGTATTAAAAAGGATAAGGTTGAATATTCCATGAAGATTTCACCACTAACACATGGAAAACTGAGGTAACTGTGACATATCTACAGCTGCCAAACACATAGAAATCCCACATAAAATATAACAAAATAAGTAAAGGTTTAAAAAGTAAATATTTGAGTTCAAAATAAAAAAGTAATCCCCAAAGCTAGAACCCAAATTGAAAGTTAAAGTGCTAAGAATTTGATCTACCATGAATGTGCTCCAAGAACTTGGATAAATGGTTAAAGACTGTGTTATATAATTCACAGGTACAAGTGGTCTTGGCCAGTATGAGACATGGCCGATACTGTGGTCTATGTATGAATCAGTACCATACAGGTGTTGTTCCCTTCAAGTAAAAGGGGTTAGAAAAACTTGGTTCAATAGCTAAGTGATGTGGTAAGGTAAAAAGTCTCCATGGGTTCTCCATTGAACTTAGTTTTTAGTTTCTTGTCGCTCAAGAAATTGAAATTTGAGGCCTTTGATACATGCTGGTGAGGGATATGAATGAATACCAACCACACATTGTCAGATTTCCCAGATAAGAAATTAAAATAAAAACAATTCTGGAACAACAAGACTCCTAGGACCCCGGGAGAGATAAATATAAAATTAGTCTATTTGGATATTTCCACATCTGAAGGTGAACAAAATCATTTGACAGGGAAAGGGAGAGGCACATGGTGGGATGTCTCCTAGAGGTGGGTTCCCAATAACATAAATACAAAGCAGACGAAGGGATAAGAATTATGAAGGGGATCTCACAGGGAGAATAAATAGACTTTGCATTGAATAATGTAAAAATAAAAAAAATTATTTTAAAGGTAAAATAAAATATGCTTGCCTAACTAAAGAAATAAAAGAAGAAATCAACACAATAATAAAAATGAGATAGACGGGAAGTAAGTTTAGATTAAAAATTAGAACTTCCAGAAATGAAAACATAAATGGTGAGATGAAAAATACTGGAATTTTGAAAACCAAAATTACCTTGAAGGAGCAAAAAGAGATTTGAGAAAAAAAATGAACTGAAAAAGAAAGTATAACATGGGCCTGATTGAAGTTCCCATATGAGAGAATAAAAAGAATGGAAGAGTCTTTCAAAAATTCAGGTAGTTAAGAAAATTTTTAATAAAGTACACATTTACTGTGTAATGTTTATTTTACCTTATTTATATTACTTAATCCTTAAATGAACCATATATAGTCATACTCTTATCCCTAACTTTTTTTGACATCTGATTTTATTTTATTTATTTATTTTTTTGTACAGCAGGTTCTTATTACTTAAGTATTTTATACATATTAGTGTATATATGTCAATCCCAATCTCCCAATTCAACCCACCACCACCCCTCCCCCTCTTTTCCCCCTTGGGGTCCATATGCTTGTTCTCTACATCTGTGTCTCTGTTTCTGTCTTGCAAACCTGTTCATCTATACCATTTTTCTAGATTCCACATATATGCATTAATATACGATATTTGTTTTTCTCTTTCTGACTTCCTTCATTCTGTATGACAGTCTATATGTCCATCCATGTCTCTACAAATGACCCAATTTCTTTCCTTTTTATGGCTGCGTAATATTCCATTGTATATATGTACCAGTTCTTCTTTATCCATTCATCTGTCAATGGACAGATGCTTCCATTTCCTGACTATTGTAAATAGAGTGGCAATGAACATTGTCGTACATTACTCTTTATGCATTATGGTTTTTTCAAGGTATATGCCCACTAGTGGGATTGCTGAGTCATACAGTAGTTCTATTTTTAGAATTTAAGGAACCTTCATACTGTTCTCCATAGTGGTTGTATCAATTTACATTCTCACCAACAGTGCAAGAGGGTTCCCTTTTTCCACACCCTCTCCAGCATTTATTGTTTGTAGATTTTTTTTTAACATCTTTATTAGAGTATAATTGTTTTACAATGTAGATTTTTTAATGATGGCCACTCTGACTGGTGTGAGGTGATATCTCATTTTAGTTTTGATTTGCATTTCTGTAATGATTAGTGATGTTGAGCATCCTTTCATGTGTTTGCAGGCAATCTGTATATCTTATTTGGAGAAATGTCTACTTGGGTATTCTACACATTTTTGGATTGGTTTGTTTGTTTGTTTTGATATTGAGCTGCATGTGTTGCTTGTAAATTTTGGAGATTAATGGTTTGTAAGTTGCTTTGTTTGAAAATATTTCCCCCCATTCTGAGGGTTGTCCTTTCATCTTGTTCATGGTCTCCTTTGTTGTGCAAAAGCTTTTAAGTTTCCTTAGGTCCCATTTGTTTATTTTTGTTTTTATTTTCATTTCTATAGGAGGTGGGTCAAAAAGGATCTTGCTGTGACGTATGTCATAGAGTGTTCTGCCACTGTTTTCCTCTATGAGTTTTGTTTTTATCACCTTTATTGGAATATAATTGCTTTACAATAGTGTGTTCGTTTCTGTTTTATATCAAAGTGAATCAGCTATACATATACATATATCTCCATATCCCCTCCTTCTTGTTTCTCCCTCCCATCCTCCCTAACCCACCCCTCTAGATGGTCACAAAGCACCAAGCTGATCTCCCTGTGATATGTGGCTGCCTCCCACTAGCTATCTATTTTGTATTTGGTAGTGTATATAAGTCCATGCCACACTCTCACTTCATCCCAGCTTATCCTTCCCACTCCCTCTGTCCTCAAGTCCATTCTCTATGGCTGCATCTTTATTCCTGTCCTGCCCCTAGGTTCTTTAGAACCATTTGTAGTGTCTGACCTTAAATTTAGCTCTTTGATCCATTTTGAGTTTATTTTTATGTATTGTGTTTGGGAGTGTTCTAATTTCATTGTTTTACATGTAGCTGTCCAGTTTTCCCAGCACCACTTACTGAAGAGGCTGTCTTTTCTCCATTGTATATGCTTGCTTCTTTTATCAAAAATAAGGTGCCCATATGTGCATGGGTTTATCTCTGGGGTTCCTATCCTGTTCCACTTTTCTATATTTCTGTTTTTACACCAGTTCCATACTCTTTTTATTACTGTATCTCTGTAGTGTAGTCTGAGGTCCAGGAGCCTGATTCCTCCAGCTCCATTTTTCTTTCTCAAGATTACTTTGGCTATTTGGGGTCTTATGTGTTTCTATACAAATTGTGAAATTTTTTGTTCTAGTTCTTTGAAAAAATGCCATTGGTAGTTTGATAGGGTTTGCATTGAATCTGTAGATTGCTTTGGGTAGTAGAGTCATTTTCACAGTTGATTCTTCCTATCCAAGAACAAGGTATATCTCTCCATCTGTTTGTATCATCTTTAATTTCTTTCATCAGTGTCCTATAGTTTTCTGCATACAGGTTTTTGTCTCCATAGGTAGGTTTATTCCTAGGTATTTTATTCTTTTTGTTGCAGTGGTAAATGGGAGTGTTTCCTTAATTTCTCTTGCAGATTTTTCATCATTACTGTATAAGAATGCATGACACTTCTTTGCATTAATTTTGTATCCTACTAATTTACCAAATTCATTGCTTAGTTTTTGTAATTTTCTGGTATCATCTTTAGGATTCTCTGTGTATAGTATCATGTCATCTGCAAACAGTAACAGATTTATTCTTCTTTTCTGATTTGGATTCCTTTTATTTCTTTTTCTTCTCTGATTGCAATGGCTAAAACTTCCAAAACTATGTTGAATAAAAGTGGTGAGAGTGGGCAACCTTGTCTTGTTCCTGATCTTAGAGGAAATGTTTTCAGTTTTTCACCATTGAGAATGATGTTGACTGTGGGTTTGTCATATATGGCTTTTATTATGTTGAGGTAAGTTCCCTCTATACCTACTTTCTGGAAGGTTTTTATCATAAGTGGTGTTGAATTTTGTCAAAAGCTTTTTCTGCATCTATTAAGATGATCATATGGTTTTTCTCCTTCAGTTTGTTAATATGGTGTATCACATTGGTTTATTTGTGTATATTGAAGAATCCTCCCATTCCTGGGATAAACCCCACTTGATCATGGTGTATGATCCTTTTAATGTGCTGTTGGATTCTGTGTGCTAGTATTTTAATGAGGATTTTTGCATCTATGTTCATCAGTGATATTGGCCTGTAGTTTTATTTCTTTGTGACATCTTTGTCTGGTTTGGGTATCAGGGTGATGGTGGCTTCGTAGAATGAGTTTGGGAGTGTTCCTTCCTCTGCTATATTTTCGAAGAGTTTCAGAAAGTTAGGTGTTAGCTCTTCTTTAAATGTTTGATAGAATTCCTGTGAAGCCCTCTGGTCCTGGGCTTTTGTTTGTTGGAAGGTTTTTAATCGCAGTCTCAATTTCAGTGCTTGTGATTGGTCTGTTTATATTTTCTATTTTTTGTTGGTTCAGTCTTGGAAAGTTTTGCTTTCCTAAGAATTTGTCTACTTCTTCCAGATTGTCCATTTTATTGATATACAGTTGCTTGTAGTAATCTCTCATGATCTTTTGTATTTCTCCAGTGTCAGTGGTTACTTTTCCTTTTTCATTTCTAATTCTATTGATTTGAGTCTTCTCCCTTTTTCTTCTTGATGAGTTGGCTAAAGGTTAATCAATTTTGTTTATCTAACTTGCCAAAGATTATTAATTTATGGCAAAGCCAGCTAACTACATAGTAGTATTTTCAGCAAAGCCATTTATCACTTGGAAGCATTTATGATGAGATTTATGACACTTTATATTTTCTGGATGGATTCAAAAATGTGACTCTATCAGGAGTTTCCAAATATAATAAAGCTACTTTGTTAGTTATTATTAGTTAGGCTCTAGGTTCACGTAACAGAAACCCATCTTAAATAAAACAAGGGTAAGAAAATTTATCCAAATGAAATAATTGGGGGATTGAGGTTTATCACAGTAACAAAAGACAACTAAGAATCACGGTCACTCTGGAACCTCAGTGTCTGGCTATGCAAGATTCATATGCTGCTAGAAGTGCTCTCACAATTTTCCCTCATCTGCCTCCTTATCTGTTTACCCCTTCCTCTTCTCTCTCTGCATGTCTACACCACTATCTCAGTTTTATTTACTGTCACCAGAAATAAATGAAGGCAAATTTTAGGTAATATTCTTTTAGTTGCTAATTAGAGAGAAAAGGAGTCTTTCTGTCCAATCCACACTGACAAATCTTGGTGAATGATTCTGATTATCCTGGAGTAGTTCAAATATATTTTAGGTCAATCTCCCTAGAAGTGAAACCTGAAATGAGGATTTTTGTGCCAGTGATTTATTGAGGGAGCTTCATCCAATGAAACTTATAAAGGATAAGATTACAAAGATAGAGTAATATACAGTAAGGTATTAAGTGGTACAAAATATTATGTATAAAGTAAGCTACAAGGATATTCCAATATGGGAAATATAGCAAATATTTTATAATAACTATGATAGATCTTTAAAATTATGAACCACTATATTGTACACCTGTAACTTATATAATATTGTACATCAACTATATGTTAATAAATTTTTAAAAAACAATAGAGCAGTGGAAGAAGATAAGCAAAGATGTAGGTTCAGTTAGAGCCTCACCTCAACCTTTTTCCTAGGAGAATTTGAATGGTAATGCAGTTTTCCCACATGAGCTAACTGGTCCACTCTTTTATGTTTACCTCATCACTCAGTGATGGGATGAAAGCCATCTCTTGAGCCTGGTCCTATGCGCCTTTCAGATATCTCTGGGTGTGGTGGCTCAGATCAGCCAAGAGCAAGTCACTGGATTAAGGTACAGCTGTGAACTGTTTTAAGCCATTACTTACAGATTGTTAAAGAGATCTGCATGGGACAACAAAAGCTTCCTCTACAGACTGCTTATTCCCCTACTTATTTGGAGTAGTTGATAAGGATACTATATTTGTCTCAACCTGGTTCACATACTTCATTTATCTTTGGAAATAGGTGTGTTTGTCTTGGAGTCTAATATGACAAAGCAAGCAATGAAGGGGTGCTGGATAGACTATAATAGCCACTGTTCTAACAAAGTTCTTTGCCTATGTGAATAACATCTATTTTCTACAGCTCCAAAATCTCCCCTAGAGTTTCAATGTAATCTTAATTAATTATAATTATATGTATATAATATATGTGTACACACACACACACACACACACACACACAAACAAACAAACATTGCTTAGACATAAGTTGGCTATGTGAAACTCACATAGCCAATCTAAACCCTCTAGTCTTTTCCATAGTTCAATCCTCCCATTTTGTGTTGATACTATCATTAAGCAGTCAGGCTTAAATCATTTGAATTATCTTTAACTTTTTCTTTTCATCCCATATACTGAATCAACAGATATGAAAAATTCTCTTATAATGCTTATCACATGCAAAGCTTCCATTTTATTTTATTATCACTCTGGTTCTAGTTCTAATCTCATTCCACCTTAAATACACAAAGAATTTCTTAACTTATTTTCTCATATCAATTCCTCACTAATAAGAAGAAATATTTCTAAAGGCACGTCTTTAATCACATCACCCTTTAACTCAAAATTTTAAAATACCTTCCTGTCTTGTCCATAAATCTAATTTTCTTAATTCATGTTTAAGTACCCCCAATAACCATGCCTGAATCAAACTCTGATGCTGTGTCAATACGTGTTGCTTATTTTCAATACTTTTATATATTATTTTATCTAGACATAAAAGAAGATAATATTAAGAGGAGATCAAGATGATGGAGTAGAAGGACACTGAACTCACCTCCCTGCACAAACACATCAAAACTACATCTACATGTAGAGCCATTCTGAGAACAGAATTAAGACTGTCAGAAAGACTCCTGTAGAAACAAATCTGTAAAGAAGATCCGCATGGAGTCATGTAGAAAGGAAAGAGTTGTGGTCAGGTCAGGACTTGTGCTCTTCAGAGAGAACACAGAGAGGAGGGGGATTACACATGCTCAGAGATCCTCCCTGGGGAGTGAGTGATTCAAACCTCATATTGGGAACCCCAGCACTGGGGTCTGACACTGGGAAAATGAAGTCTGTGGGACTAACAGGAAAGTCGTAAGAAATCTAGACTCTGCTCATGAAAAACATGCTCATGCTTGCTTACCCCCAAGAACAAGGTGGAAGATGTAGATTGAAAGTGCCGAGGACCTGGCTGGTTTCCCACGACTGCCCCAGTGTGTGCCCTGGCCCATGATGAGTCCCCGCTCCAGCAGCTCTAGCTTTGGTGTAGTGCTCCACTAGGGAAAAGGCTGCTATTGCCAAGGAGGGTACACAGCTGGGGTACTACATCTGAATAGGGCAAGGTCACCATTACTGGCATTTGTGAAGACAGATCAGAGGCAGTCTAGAGCTCTAACTGGTGTGTTGGGATCACCCCAATGCATACTCTGGCCCATGCCATGCTCCCTCTCTTGTTCCTTTTGCTCCAACACAGCTCCCCACTAGAGTGAAGGTTACTGTGCAGTTGTGGGGGACAGAGCCTGTTAGAAGTTGGCACTGTATCTGAATGAGATAAAGGCAGTCACTGTGGAGCTTGTGAAAACAGTGGATGGGGAACTATCTCAAGCACTGACTGGGATAGCCCAAAAATATGTCCAAGCCCACAATGGACACCTGCTTTGACCCCTCTTGCTGTAGCACTTCTCCCCATCTGGGACAAAGATGCCACTGTTGGAGGTGGGAAGCATGCACATGGAGGGAACAGAAGCCTTAGGGTTTCTGCTCCAGCACCTTGGGACCTGACCCCACCCCTGATACAACAGTGGTAGCAGAGGAGGGTTGAGCATAAGAGAAGCCCTGGCTCACACCTGGCATTGCCTCTATCACCTTCATCTCCAGCCCCACCTCTCACTAAGGTGATAGCTGCCAGCACACTCTGGAGGAGGATGAGACCTGTGGTCACTTCAGATCCAGCTCTCCCACCAAAACCACCAGGCACAGGTAGACTGCATAGGGACACTTCCACACAAGAACACCCCTTCAGACTAGGATAGGTAACAGTTTCACCTAAATTCATAGAGAAAAATAAAGTTAAGCAACATGAGAAGACAGAGGAATTTGTTTAAAATGAAAGAACAATGAAACCCCCTGAAAAAATTAATGAAGTATAGATAAATAATTTACCAGGTAAACAGTCCAAAGCATTAGTAATAAGAATGCTGGCTGAATTAGGGAAAAGAAGAGATGACCACAGTGAAATTTTAAAGAAGGAACTAGAGAATATACATAAAAAGTCAGAACTGAAGAATACAATAACTGAAATTTAAAAAAAAACACTAGAAGGAAATAATGGCAGACTAGGTGATAAAGGAGAACATAAAAGTGATCTGGAAGATAGAATAATGGAAATAATTCAATCAGAATAGCAAAAAGAAAAACAAATTTAAGAAATGAAAACATCTTAAGGGACATCTGGGACAATATCAGGCTTACTAACATTCATATTATAGGGGTCCTAGAAGGAAAAGAGAGAGAAAGAAAGGGGTCAAAATTGTATCTGATGAAATTATGGTTGGAAACTTCCATAACCTGAACATGGAAATGGATATCCAGGTTCAGAAGCACAGAAATTCCCAAACAAGATGAACTCAAGAGACCTACACAAAGACATATCATAATTTAAATGGCAAAAGTTAAATATTGATATAAAGAGAGAATTCTAAAGGCAACTAGAGAAAAACAGAGCCTTATATCAGTGAATTCCTATAAGGCTATCAGCTGATTTTTCTTCAGAAGTTTTGCAGGACAGAAGGGAGTGGCCAGATATATTTAAAGTGATGAAAGGGAAAACCCTACAACCTAGCTCTACCTAGCAAGATTATCATTCAGAACTGAAGGAGAGATAAAGAAGTTCTCCAAGAATCAAAAATTAAAAGATTTCATCAATAATAAACTGACCCTAAAGGAAATGTTAAAGGGTCTTCTCTAAGTAGAAAAGAAAAGCCTACAACAAGAATTAAGAATTTATAGGAAAGGAAAACTCCCCTTAGTGAAGGTAAATATACTGTAGAGTAAAGGCTGTGGATCAACCACTTAAGCCAGTACAAAGATTAAAATACAAACATTGTGAAAATCAACTATAACTCAATAAACAGTTGAGATAAATATGAAGATGTAAAATATGACATCAAAAACACAAAATATGGGGCAGGGGGCTAAAAAAATAGTAGGTCTTTTAGAATGTATGTGAACTTAAATGACTATCAGTTTTTAAAAGTAGTTATAGCTATAAGTCAACATATATGAACACCATGATAACCACAAATCAAAAACCTACATTAGATTTACAAAACAAGAGAGAAGGAAACACAAGAACACCACTAATGAAAAACATCAAACCACAAGGGAAGAAACGAAAATAAGAGGAAAAGAACAGGGAAGAATTTCAAAAAAAAACACCAGGAAACAAAACAAAATGCAAATAAGTACATACGTATTGATAATTACTTTATATATCAGTGGAATAAATTCTACAATTGAAAGTCATACAGTGGTTGATTGGATTAAAAACAAGCCCCATCTATATGCTGCTTACAAGAGACTCATTTCAAAGCTAAAGACACACACAGACTGAAAGTGAGGGTATGGAAAAATATTTCATGCAAATGCACATGACAAGAAAGCTGAGGTAGCAATACTCATATCAGACAAGGTGGACTTAAAAACAAAGTCTATAACGAAAGATGAAGAAAGAATTTGTATAATGATTAAGGGATCAACACAAGAAGATACAATATTCATTAACATATATACACCTACACCTGAATATATAAACCAAATATTAACAGATAAAGGGAGAAATTGACAACAATGCAATAATAGTAGGGGACTTTAACACTCCACTTACATCAAGGATAGATTATCCAGACCAAAAATCAATAAGGAAACAGTGGCCTTAAATAACTCATTAGATCAGTTGGACTTAATAGATATCAACAGGGCATCCCATCCCAAAACAGCAGAATATACATTCTTTTCAAGTGCCCAAGGAATGTTCTCTAGGATAGATCATGTGCTAGGCCACAAAACAAACATCAACAAATTTAAGAGGACAGAAATTATATCAAGCACTTTTTTTTACCACAATGATATAAAACTAGAAATCATTTACATGAATAAAAATGGGAAAAACACAAACCCATGGAAACAAAACTACATGCTAATAAATTAAAAAAAAAGTCAATGAAGAAAACAAAAAGGAAATCAGGAAATACCTCAAAACAAATGAAAATAAAAACACAATTTCAAAAATCTATAGGATGCACAAAAACAGTTCTAAGTGGGAGGTATACAGTGATACAGGCCTAACTTAAGAAATAAGAAAGTCTCAAAAATACTGCCTAACCTACATCTAAAGGAATTAGAAGAAGAAGAACAAACAAAGCCTAAAATCAGGAGAAGGAAGGAAATAAGTATCAGAAAGGAAATAAATAAAATAGAGGCCAAAAAGAAATGCCAATAGAAAAGTCAATAAAACCAAGAGCTTGTTTTTTGAAAAGATAAACAAAATTGATAAGCCTTTAGCCAAGCTAGTCAAGAAAACAAGAGAGAAGACCCAAATAAACAAAATAAGAAATGAAAGGGAAGAAATTATAACTGATAACACAGAGATTTAAAAAAATCATAAGAGAATATTAAAAAGAGTTATACAGCAACAAATAAGACAATGTAGAAAAATAGATAAAACCTAGAAACATACAATCTTCCAAACTGAATCAGGAAGAAATAGATAATCTGAATAGACCTATCACTAGTAGTGAATTGAATTAGTAACCAAAACAACAACAAAAAACCTCCAAGCAAACAAAAACCAGGACTGTACAGCTTCACAGGGGAATTCTACCAAACATAAGACTTAATAGCTATTCTTTTCAAACTATTCCAAATAATTGCAGAGGATGAAACACTCCCAAATTCATTGTATGAAGACAACATTACTGTGATACCAAAACCAGACAAAGACACTACAGAAAAAGAAAATTACAGGCCAATATCTCTGATGAATATAGATGCAAAATTCCTGAACAAAATATTAGCAAACTGAATTCAACAATGTATTAAAATATTCATATACCTCGAACAAGTAAGATTTATTCCAGGGATGGAAGGATGTTTCAATACCCAGAAATCAATCAATGTGCTATATCATCTTAACTAAACAAAGGATAAAAATCATATGGTTGCCTCAATAGATGTAGAAAAACCACTTGACAAAATTCAACATCCATTCATGTCAGAAACTTTTATCAATGTTGTTTTAGAGGGAAATATCTCAATATAGTAAAAGCCATATATGATAAATTCTTGGCTAACATCATACTCAGTGGTTAAAATCTGAAATCTTTTCCTCAACAATGAGGAATGAGACAAGAATACCTGCTCTTCCTACTTCCATTTAATATAATATTGGAAATCCTAGCTGCAGATATCAACAAGAAAAAGAAACAAAAGGCATCCAAAAGGAAGAAGTAAGACTGTCACTATTTGCAGAAGACATGATACTTAGAAAACTTAAAATTTCTGCCAAAAAAACAAATAGAACTAATAAGTATATTCAGTAAAGTTGTAGGATACAAAATTAAGATGCAGAAATCTGTTGCTTTTCTATACACTAATAATGAATTACAGAAAGATAAAGCAACAAATAATCCCAATTAAAATAACATTCAAAAGAATAAAATAACCAGGAATAAACTTAACTAAGGAGGTGAAAGACCTATACTCTGAAAACTAAGAAACATTGATGAAGAAAATTGAAGATGAGACAAAGAAATGGAGAGATATCCTGTGTTCATGGATTGGACGAATTAATATTGTTAAAATGTCCATACTACCCCAAGCAACCTACAGGTTTAATGCAATCCTAACAATATACCCATGACATTTTTCACAGAACTAGAACAAATAATCCTAAAATTTGTAAGGAACCACAAAAGACCCCAAATAGTCAAAGCAATCTTGAAAGAAAAGCTGACTGTCATACTCCCTGACTTCAGACTGTACTACAAAGCTATAGTAATCAAAACTGCATGGTACTGGCACAAAAATAGACATATAGATCAATGGAACAGAATAGAGAGGCCAGAAATACACCCGTGCAGTAATGGTCAATTAATCTTAAATGAAGGAGGCAAGAACATACAAAAGGGAAAAGGCAGTCTCTTCATTAAATGGTACTGGGAAAATTGGCAAGCTACATGTAGAAGAATGAAATTAGAGTATTTTCTCACATTATAAACAATAATAAACTCATAATGGATTAAAGTCCTAAATGTAAGACCAGAAACCATAAAACTCCTAGGAGAAAACATAGGCCGAACATTCTTTGACATTACCTGTTTTCTCAGGCAAAGGAAACAAAAGAAAAAATAAACAAATGGGGCATAATTAAATTTAAAAGCTTTTGCATAGCAAAAGGAAATCATCAACAAAATGGAAAGACAACCTATCAAATGGGAGAAAATATTTTCAAATATGACCAATAAGGGGTTAATATTTAAAATATATAAACAGAGCATACAACTCAATATCAAAAAAATCAAACAATATAATTAAAAAATGGACAGACCTGAATAGTCATTTTTCCAAAGAAGGCATACAGCTGGCCAACAGGCACAGGAAAAGAAACTCAACATCACTAATCATCTGGAAAATGCAAATCAAAACCACAATGAAATATGACCTCATACCTTTCAGAATGGCTATCATCAAAAAGACTATAAATAAGAAATGTTAGTGAGGATGTGGAGAAAAGGGTACCCTAGTACACTGTTAGTGGGAATGTATATTGGTATAGCCAAAACAGTATGGAGGTTCCTCAGAAACTAAAGTTAGAACTACCACTAGATCCAGTAATTCCACACCTGTGTACTTACTCAAAGAAAATGAAAACAGTAATTTGAAAAGATACATGTACCTCAATGTTCATAGCAGAATTAATTATAATAGCCAAGATATGGAAGGAACCCATGTGTCCAACAGATAAATGAATAAAGGAGATACAGTATGTATATTAAGTGGAATATTGCTAAACCATTAAAAAGAATAAAATTTTGCCATTTGTAACAATATGGATTGACCTGGAGGGTATTATGCTTAGTGAAGTAAGTCAGACAGAAAAGGACAAATACTGTTATCACTTATATGTGGAATCTAAAAAAAAAAATGAACAAATGAATATAACCATGCAGAAACAGACTCACTTATATAGAAAACAAACTAATGGTTACCAGTGGGGAGAGGGAAGTGGGGGGAAGGGCAAGAGAGGTGGAGGAGATTAAGAGGTACAAACTACTATGCATAAAATAAATGTTACAATATATTATACAGCACAGTTAATATATCCAATATTTTATTTTATACTGACTTCAATAAGAGTATAAGCTATAAAATTATTGAAGCACTATTGTACACCTGAACCTAACATAACATTGTAAATCAACTATTCTTCAAATTAAAAAAGAGTAGAGAATACATCAAATTTGTGAATAAATTCAAGTTAGGATGTGAAATTTTAAGTAGAGTTTAACAAGCTGAAATTTTGAAGTAATAAATGAACATTTTAAATTTAGCTTCTAAAAATCATTTTTTGGTGAGGTGACAGCAACACTACAACTATAAAATTTAATATTTGTTATTTTAAACTTAGTGAGAAAAAATGTGATGTGATTACAATTTTTTTAATTTAAATTAAAACAATTTTAAATGGAGAATGCAACTTAGAATATATAAGAAATAGAATATATATTTTCAAAGTTTGATCAAAGAAATATTTTTCAAGCAAATTATTACATATCCAAAGCATATAAAACAATAAAAACATATACAAAGGGGCTTCCCTGGTGGTGCAGTGGTTAAGAAGCCGCCTGCCAATGCAGGGGACATGGGTTCGAGCCTTGGTCCGGGACGATTCCACATGCCACGGAGCAACTGAGCGCGTGCTCCACAACTGCTGAGCCTGTGCTCTAGAGCCTGCAAGTCACAACTACTGAGCCCATGAGCCTAGAGCCGGTGGTCCGCAACAAGAGAAGCCACCGCAATGAGAAGCCCGCGCACCACAACGAAGAGTAGCCTCCACTAGCTGCAACTAGAGAAAGCCTGCGCACAGCAAAGAAGACCCAACACAGCCAAAAAAATATATACAACAATTCATATTTTCCTTGATTTATGATGAGGTTACATCCTCATAAACCCATTGTAAGTTGAAAATATTGTAAGTTAAAAATATACTTAATACACCTAAACCTACAGAATATCATAGCTTAGCCTGGACTACTTTAAACATGCCCAGAACATTTACATTAGCCTACAGTTGGACAAAGTTATCTAACACAAAGTCTATTTTATAAGAAAGTGTTGACTATCTCATGTAACTTATCAGACACTTTACTGAAAATAAATATCAGAATGGTTGTATGGGTACAGAATGGTTGTAAGTGTACTGGTAGTTTACCCTCATGATTGCTTGGATAACTGGGAGCCATGGCTTGCTGCTGCTGCCCAGCATCAAGGAAGAATTGTATCACATTTCGCTAGCATGGATAAAGATCAAAATTCGAAGAACAGTTTCCACTGAATGTGTATCCCTTTCACACCATCATAAAGTCAAAAAGTTAAGTTGAACCTTCATAAGTCAGGGGCCATTTGTAAAAGGGAAGATTTATTACAGTGAAGCAAGCTGGTGATCCTCTTCTCTGCCTTCCTGAACCAACCCCCAAACTGCCCCTGAACCCCTTCCATGGAATTCTAAGTGTTTGTAATCCATAGCTCTAAGTCAAGATTGGAAAATGTGTTACATTTCACTGTCAGGCTATATCTTGAGTGCTCGAAGATAAACTCTAAGTAAATAAAACAAAAGTCTAGTTTGGAGGATAGCAAAATAAGGTTAACTGAAAATCATGTAATGAGGATTGGTTGATTAGTTGAAAGAAATGGGGACCTTTAGTAGAAAGGATAGGAGAGTGAACAGTGATATGATATTGATTTTTATGCATGTGAGGGACTGTAATGTGGAAATGTTTCAGATAGCTCCAAATTTCTACTTAGAACAGCCTCTTTAAAGAATAATGATTCAAGTGAGAGAAAGATTTAAAAATATTCAAGGGCCATGACCATTGGTTCAGACCTTCCCTCCCCCCAACCCCCATGATTCTAGGTATGTCCTTTTCCAGATTACATAGTTTGGGATATATACAGGTAATGCTATACCTCATGGATGTATTAATTCTTACAGCATTTAAATACTTATTGGGTGCCTACAATATTCCAGATGCTATACTAAGTGGGGAAGATAATGAGGTGAATAAGACATCATCCTTTTCTTCAGTCTCATAGGGAAAACAGACATTTCCACAGAAAACTGCAATGAAATATGAAAAATGCTAAAGGGAGATACAAATAAAGTAGTATGGGAAACAAAAATTAGGAAGCAAATAAGGCTTCTTGGGGGACTCAGCGAAGGTTTTAACATATTAAGCTGGTGATAAAAACTGAGTTTACCAAGTGATGAGGTGGGAAAATCTACCTCAGTGAAGTTAATGATGTGTGCAAAAGTGCTGAGGCATGAAATCACATGGAAGAGGTGGGAAACATTTAGCATTGCTGGAAATTAATGTGCCTGCAGTTGAGTGAGGTGGTAAGAATAGGAAGGTGCTCTGCAGGAAAACAGAGACAAGCCTTTGAATCTTTTGGGTGATAGACAGATATCTCATTTTTCAACCTACTCTATTTATGACAGACATCCTGGCTTGGTGTATGGAGGGGTGAGAAGAAATGGGACTACATGCTAAAAAAAAAAAAAAACCCTGAATATTACCTTATTCCATACCATTAATCTATAAAAGGAATAGACTATTGCAATATAATCATTCAAAGACCAGCTTTGCTACGTTTTCCAATAACTTAGGAAATTTAATAAAAAGCTTATTTGTTGTTCTATGATGAATGAAAACTAACCTGGAATTGTCTCCAGTATAGCAGACTCACTTATGGTCAGATCAAATAAGGCTAAAGAAATATGAATAAAAGGAGATTCTAAATAAATACTGCCTTCTTTAAGTTTTCCCTTTCACTTATTCTCTGATGATGGAAACTAAAGGGTTGCAGTATTAGTGGATCAAGAACACTGAATACAATTTATAACCCCTAAATAAGAATAATCATTCTTAGCATTTTAACAAACTGCTATTTAACATACACATTCATGTTAAGTTTCAAAGAAAAACATTTATTTATGGATCAGAAAGAAATAAAAACATGTTTTAATTCTGAAGACTCTTCTGCCTTTTATTTCAAGACTAACTTCAATATCATAGGACTTTCAGTGGAATCACTGCAGTGTTACATTATTTTATATCCCACTCCAAAAAATACATGCCTACATTTTCTTTCTAACTTCTATTGGAATAGGAGAAATATTTTAAAAAATCAGGTTGATAAGCAACAATTTGCTTCAGTTTTTACTAACACAACTGACACAAGGAAAAGGAAATTAAATGTGAGATTGATTGTTGTCATGTGTCATTCTAGGCAGCACTTTGTGGTGTATCTTAAACCTCTACATAATGTCACCTCTATGCAATTTCATTTAATGTAACATCCTCAAACTTTTCACTTCATACCACTTTTATACAATTCATAAAGGAAAACAAAAAACTTTTAAAAAACATTATCCTTGATCTTCATAAAATTCTAGATGCACTCTACCTGCTCTCTGCACTAGTATGCAAATTGCCTTTCATTATGTATTATTAGGAAGTTGTGAATATGCTTTAAAATCATATACAGTGAAAATAAGAAAATAATGTAATTTTATATGACTTTATTTCAAAAAAGAAATACATTATCTGAAATATTTCACTTGAAAACATTAAAATTTAAAAATTTTAAATTTCATAAACAACCCAATCATTCTTAAGAATTATTTACAAATTATGGACAAGTTAATTGGGAATGATGCATTTTCCATTTGACAAGATTCTACTCATGATTCAAAATATGTAAATAGTTTGCTTAAAAATCACTTCACTCACATCTTTCTTTACTCACACCTCTTGCTCTAGTCCCTTCACTCCCCATGCTCCCAATAGCATTTTTAAAAAATATACAAACCATGTTTATTGGGCACTTATTTTTTGTGCACTGAGAACTTTACATATTTTACTTTTATGCTCACACTTTAGTACTTCATTATACTACAGAACTAGGCTATAAAATAAGTTGTCACTTTCTCAAATTTACATTGATGTTGGCATTCAGGCACAAAAAATCTGACCCCATTTAATAACTACACAGTAATACCTCCTATATGTCTTTTTAAACAAAATATAGTACAATTTGTTTCATATCTATCTTTAACTATTGATATAATGTAAGCCTTTTAATTTATTTACCAATTCAGTTACTGAACAGGCATGTGTGTTAAGCACTGGGGATAAAATAGAAAATAAAACAAAAAATCGCACTTCTGTAACTCACCAAGTGTTAAGGGAAGCAAATGTGAAGAACAAAAAGTAAGAAGAGTGCTCTGGCAAACGTAAGTCTAGAACTGTAGAGGCACCCAGAGGAGCAATATGCTAGGAGTCAGGTAAGCCTTCCTGAGAAAAGTCATGCTAAAACAGAGTTTCGAAGAATGCTTAGGAGGTAGCTGAGTGAAGACAAGTGAGAAGTGAAATGACTGATATAAGGCTATTGTATTTATTTAACTGAGGGCTGGGAAGTTAGACAAAACAATGATTTTTCTAGACTTGCTAGTAGGTAACTATGGTTGAAACACAGAGTATACAGTGCAAAATTGGAACAGATGAGGCTATGAAGAAAGTAGGAGACATGTGGAAAGGGCCTTGTGTGTAGGGAATGACATGATAACATTTGTACATTAGAAAGACCACTCTAATTACAGCAAGAATTGATTGAGAATGGTTTGGGGACCACTCCAGATTAGCATGAAGGAATCCTGTTAGGAGGCCATTGCAGTGAACCAGGAAGAGATGATGGTCACCTAAATTGAGGTAGCTACATCAAGGATGGATAGAATGGGTAAATAAGATAGATGTAAAGGATGACTTTGAAATGATAACCTTTGGTGGATGAATGAATTTGGAGGCTAATAGACAACAAAGATATAATGAGACATCTAGACTTCTGTCATGTACAATTCACCACGTACATTTACCATCAACACCAAAGTGCTGATTCTAATTACCAAGATACAGGATGCTAAAGAATGAACAGTTTGGAAGAAAAATAACTGAGTGAAGAAGTCAAGCAGGTATTTGGGTATATTATTGTGAAAATTTGGAGAAAAGTTTAAAGAGAAATCTCCTTTAGGATAAGAATCTTTCCTTTTTAAGGTTTTTAACTAAATGTATTTGGCATACAATGATTGGGCACTCAATTAATATTTGTTAAATGAGTGAATAAGCATTTTTTTTAACATTACATATTTTGCTTTGGTAGATAAGGGAAATTTTAGAAAATTATATCAATTAATATTTCTCAAGGTTAAAAGTAGATTTTTAAGAGTCATGCAGTGATATCAAAGTGATCTAGGGTGAATTGTGTAAGGAAGCAAAAGTTTTGATTCCATGCATGTGCCAGTCATTCTCTCCCTTCTTTATTGTGTTCCAATTGTTCACCTCACTTCCAATACTGCCATGTGTCTGAGTTTTCTCCAGAGGCTGAGCCATAGTAATCAGATGTAGAGTAGATAAGTAAATAAATAAACAGCCTGATTTAAAAAAAAAAAGAAGAACGAAATTGTTAAAACCCTAAAGTAGCACAGACTTTTTTAGAATTGGAAGATTTTTAAACTGGCCATACACATATTCACACACCAAGTTAAAATCAACTCTAGATTGATATACTGCCTTTGTTTATTTAGTTATCAAATGTTACACTGTATTCAACAAATGGAAAATATTTTTTAATGTGATTAAGATTGTTTTACTGTTGAGATGGCATATACGTATGTATGCCTGCATGCCTGCATGCACTAGACTCTATACACATAGTATAGACACAGTGTTGAACAAAACTGGACATTGTCCCTGGCCTCATGGAGCTTGGAATAACTATTAATTAAAGAATTACCCAAAGGAACGTATACACACAGTTGTGCTTTAAAGAAGCAGCACATAGTCATAGGAAAATATATTTTGGTGGGAGCTATTGTTACTGACCAGGGTTCTTGACCTTCCCCAATCAATAGAAATTGACTAGAGGCCAGACAAGAAATTCAGGCAAGGTTTTACTGGAGCCCCTGCTGCAGCAGGGGGGAGCAAGAACAAATCGGTTCCCTTGCTTGCTCACTCTCTGAGGAGCAAGCTTGTTCCTTATATGGGGTGAGGGAAGGGGTGTGTCTGGGGGTCAGACTGGAGGAGTGGCTTAGGTGTTTTACCCACCCCTTAGGTGATATTGTGTGCAGGGGGCATGTTCAGTACCCTGCTTTTGCTCCTGACTCGCTGTTTTTGCTCCAGGCCTTCAAAGTCGTCAGTTTGGTTTTTTGGTCTCTTTGTATCTTTTAGGTCCAGAATTTGCCACAACTGTGCATGGATGCAGTTATTTTTAGTCCCATACAGTTTCTTTGTACTTTGTTGCTCAAGGAGAGGTGTGTCCAGGTGCAGGTATTACAGCACTGCAGCAAAGGGTCCCAGGTTTAAACCTGTCTCATTACGATTGAGAAAGAAAAGCTGACCACTTGCTTTACCATCATTATGATTAAGCATGAATATCAAAGATTAAAGTAAGAAAAGATTTGGCATCTTGAAATAAACCATACACACACACATACACACACACACACACACACACACACACACACACAGAACACTTATCTACTATTGGTTTCTGAAATAAATGAAACCTTGATTTCCTTTGCAGCAAGTTCCTCACTTCCTAATAAAAACAACTTCATCACTGTCTTTTTCATCATTAACATCTATGGAAATATTGACCCTTGCAGACATGATAATTATGTTACAAACTTGACCTCTGGGGAACAATGAGAATAATTAACAAACTAAATTTTTTTCTTTAAATACTAACCATATTTTACATATGAAGTCCAGTTTTTCCAAAGGTTGGACTCTTGCAAGCACTACAAGTAAAAATACTTTTATTCATATGCATATTAGTCTCTGAGTCTTCTTTTGATATGATCTGATCAGAAATGTCAAGGAAGTCTTCCTGCCTCAGAGATGATTAAACAGATCTGAAAGATAAACTATATTTAACTAGAAAAACGGAGTTGATATACAAAGGCAGTACATCAAGCTAGAGTTTATTTTAGCTTGGTGTATTAATATGTGAGTGGCCAGGCTAAGACACTGAAGTTATGATTTAAATAGGACTTGACATTTTAATACCTGAAAATGTAATACTTCTAATATCTGAAAATTATCAGAAAGCTAGGGATCTGCAAGAGATATCATCTGGAAAGAAGAAATGGACATTTAACCTAATATATTTGAAAGCAAGTATGAGAAATTTTGTAAAAGTTTTGCTGATTGTATTTTACAGAGTTTAGCTCTTACAAGAAGCCAATTTCACAAAAACAAAAACTTCTAAATCTGATAGTGAGATTTTCTTCACCCTATACATATATATATGTTTATGTAGATGTTCAACCCTTTAATATATATAATACATGTAGATATATGTATATAAATATATAATGTACATATATAAGTAAAAAGATATACAGTAATATAATATATAACATATGTATATAGGTATGGCTTTGCAGGCAAAGGTGTGACATTTTATTATTGGTGCACAAGAGTAATGAAAATTGTAATTCTATTCATTTTTTTAAAAGCTTGTGAAAATCTAATTTGCTACAATAACAATATGAACAGATTAGAAAGTGGCTATGAAATTTACTAATTGCAAAATGGGGCAGTCATGGTGACTGTTACACAGCAAATTGTATACATTTATTTAAAATGGGGAGAGACCTTCAAGATGGCAGAGAAGTAGGATGTGGAGATCAACTTCCTCCCCACAAATACATCAGAAATACATCTACATGTGGAACAACTCCTACAGAACACCTATTGAAGGCTGGCAGAAGACCTCAGACTTCCCAAAAGGCAAGAAACTCCCCACATACCTGGGTAGGGCAAAAGAAAAAAGAAAAAACAGAGGTAAAAGAATAGGGTCAGGACCTGCACCTCTGGGAGGGAGCTGTGAAGGAGAAAGTGTTTCCACACACTAGGAAACCCCTTCACTGGTAGAGACAGAGGTGGCTGGGCAGAAGCTTCAGAGCCTCAGAGGAGAGCACAGCAACAGGGGTGCAAAGGGCAAAGTGGAGAGATTCCTGAACAGAGGATCAGTGCTGGCCAGCACTCACCAGCCCGAGAGGCTTGTACGCTCACCTGCCAGGACAGGTGGGGGCTGGGAGCTAAGGCTCGGGCTTCGGAGATCAGATCCCAGGGAGAGGACTGGGGATGGCTGTGTGAACACAGCCTGAAGGGGGCTACTATGACACAGCTAGCTAGGAGAGAGTCCAGGAAAATGTCTGGAATGGCATAAAGGCAAGAGACCATTGTTTTGGGGTGCACGAGGAGGGGGGAATCAGAGCACTGCATAAACGAGCTTCAGAGATGGGCGTGAGCCACTGCTATCAGTGTGAACACCAGAGATAGGCATGAGATGTTAAGGCTGCTGCTGTAGCCAACAAGAAGCCTTTGTGCAAGCAGAGGTCACTATCTACAACTCCCCTCCCAAAAGCCTGTGCAGCCCGCCACTGCCAGGGTCCCATGATCCAGGGACAACTTCCCCGGGAGAACACACGGTGCACCTCAGGCTACTGCAATATCATGCCGGCTACTACCACCGCAGGCTTGCCATGCGTTCGGTACACCTCCCTCCCCCTGAGGGAGCCAGAGCCCCCTAATCACTTGCTACTTTAGCCCCATTCTGTCTAAGCAAAGAGATGACGCCCTCAGGTGACCTACACAGAGAGGCAGGCCCAAATCCAAAGCTGAACACCATGAACTGTGCAAACAAAGAAGAGAAATGGAAATCTCTCCCAACAGCCTCAGGAGCAGCAGATTAAATCTCCACAATCAACTTGATGTACCCTGCACCTATGGAATCCCTGAATAGACAACAACTCGTCCCATAATTGAGGCAGTGGTATTTGTGTGATTTTGTCTGTATAGCTTTGTTTTTACCATTTGTCCTAGAGTTCTGTCTGTCCATCTGTTTTTTTTTTTTTTTTAGTATAGTTTTTTAACACTTGTCATTGGTAGATTGGTTTTTTGGTTTGGTTGCTCTCTTCTTTCTTTCTTTCTTTTTTTAAATTACTTTTTACTTTTTAATTATAATAACTTTATTTTATTTCATTCGTTCATTCATTCATTCATTCTTTCTTTCTTTCTTTCTTTTTCTCTCCCTTTTCTTCTGAGCCATGTGGCTGAAAGGGTCTTCATGCTCCAGCCAGGAGTCAGGCTTTTGTCTCTAAAGTGGGAGACCTGAGATCAGGACATTGGTCCATGAGAGACCTCATGGCTCCACACAATATCAAATGGGGAAAGCTCTCCCAGAGATCTCCATTACAATGCTAAGACCCAGCTCCACTCAAGAACAACCAAGCTACATTGATGGACGCCCTATGCCAAACAGCAAGCAAGACAGGTATACAACCCCACCCACTAGCAGAGAGGCTGCCTAAAATCATAATAAGGTAACAGACATGCCGAAACACACCACCAGATGTAGTTCTGCACGCCAGAAAGACAAGATTCAGCCTCATCCACAAGAACACAGGCACCAATCCTTTCCACCAGGAAGCCTACACAACCCACTGAAACAACCTTACTCACTGGGGGAAGACAGCAAAACCAAGGGGAACTATGAACAAACAAACTGAACAAAGGAGACGCCAAAAACAGTAAGTTAAGCAAAATGAGATGACAGAGAAACACAAAGCAGATGAAGGGGCTGGTAAAAACCCACCAGAACAAACAAATGAAGATGAAATAGGCATTCTACCTGAAAAAGGATTCAGAGTAATGTAGTAAACATGATCTAAAATCTTGGAAATAGAATGAAGAAAATACAAGAAACTTTTAACAAGATATTGAAGAACTAAGGAGCAAACAAACAATGATGAACAACACAATAAATGAAATTAAAATTTCTCTAAAAGCAATCAATAGCAGAATAACTGAGGCACAAAAATGGATAAGTGACTTGGAAGATAAAATAGTGGAAATAAATATGGCAGAACAAAATAAAGAAAAAAGAATGAAAAGAATTGAGGACAGGGGCTTCCCTGGTGGCGCAGTGGTTGAGAGTCCACCTGCCGATGCAGGGGACACGGGTTCATGCCCCGGTCTGGGAAGATCCCACATGCCGCGGAGCGGCTGGGCCCGTGAGCCATGGCCGCTGGGCCTGCGCGTCCGGAGCCTGTGCTCTGCAACGGGAGAGGCCACAGCAGTGAGAGGCCTGCATACTGCAAAAAAAAAAAAAAAAAAAAAAGAATTGAGGACAGTATCAGAGACCTTTGGGACAACATTAAAAACACCAACATTCAAATTATAAGGCTTCCCAGGGAGATCAGTTAGGTGGTTTGTGACCACCTAGAGCAGTGGGATAGGGAGGGTCAAAGGAAGGGAGATGCAAGAGGGAAGAGACATGGGAACATATGTATATGTATAACTGATTCACTTTGTTTTAAAGCAGAAACTAACACACAATTGTAAAGCAATTGTACTCCAATAAAGATGTTAAAAAAAAAAAAAAATATATATATATATATATATATATGGCTTCCAGAAGAAGAAGAGAAAAGGAAAGGTACTGAGAAAATATTTGAAGAGATTATAATTGAAAACTTCCCTAATATGGGAAAGGAAATAGTCAATCAAGCTCAGGAAGCACAGAGGGTCCCATACGGGATAATTCCAAGGAGAAACACGCCAAGACATATATTAATCAAACTGTCAAAAATTAAATACAAAGAAAAAATATTAAAAGTAACAAGGGAAAAATAACAAATAACATACAATGGAATCCCCATAAGTTTAACAGCTGATCTTTCAGCAGAAACTCTGCAAGCCAGAAGGGAGTGACAGGACATATTTAAAGGGATGCAAGGCAAAAACCTACATCCAAGATGACTCTCCACAGCAAGGATCTCATTCAGATTCAATGGAGAATTTAAAACATTTACAGATAAGCAAAAGCTAAGAGAATTCAGCACCACAAAACCAGCTTTACAACAAAAGCAAAAGGAACTTCTCTAGGCAGGAAACACAAGAGAAGGAAAAAACCTACAATAACAAACCCAAAACAATTAAAAAATGGTAATGGGAACATACATATTGATAAAAACCTTAAATGTGAATGGATTAAATGCTCCCATCAAAAGACACAGACTGACTGAATGGATACAAAAACAAGACCCACATATATGCTGTCTACAAGAGACCCACTTCAGATCTAGGGACACATAAAGACTGAAAGTGAGGGGCTAGAAAAAGATATTCCAGGCAAATGGAAATCAAAAGAAAGCTGGAGTAGCAATTCTCATATCAGACAAAATAGACTTTAAAATAAAGACTATTACAAGAGACAAAGAAAGACACTACATAATGGTCAAGGGACAAATCAAAGAAGAAGAGAGAACACTTGTAAATATTGATGCAACCAACATAGGGGCACCTCAATGCATAAGGCACATGTTAACAGCCAACAAGGGAAATGTGACAGTAACACAATCATAATAGGGGACTTTAACACCTCACTTTCACCAATGGACAGATCATCCAAAATGAAAATAAGTAGGAAACACAAGCTTTAAATGATACATTAAACAAGATGGGCTTAAGGGATATTTATAGAACATCCATCCAAAAACAACAGAATATATTTTCTTCTCAAGTGCTCATGGAACATTCTCCAGGATAGATCATAACTTGGGTCACAAATCAAGCCTTGGTAAATTTAAGAATATTCAAATCATCACTAGTATCTTTTCTGACCACAATGTTATGAGTCTAGATATCAATTACATGAAAAAAATCTGTAAAAAATACAAACACATGGTGATTAAAGAATACACTAGGAAATAACGAAGAGATCCCTAAAAAAATCAAAGAACAAATCAAAAAATACCTAGAAACAAATGACAATGAAAACACGATGACACAAAACCTATGGGATGCAGCAAAAGCAATTTTAAGAGGGAAGTTTAGAGTAATACAATCCTATCTCAAGAAACAAGAAACAACTCAAATAAACAAACTAACCTTACACCTAAAGCAATTAGAGAAAGAAGAACAAAAACCCCAAAGTCAGCTGACGGAAAGAAATCATAAAGATCAGACAGAAATAAATGAAAAAGAATTGAAAGAAAAAATGGCAAAGATAAATAAAATTAAAAGTAGGTTCTTTGAGAAAATAAACAAAATTGATAAACCTGTACCCAGACTCATCAAGAAAAAAAGGGAAGAGGCTCAAATTAACAGAATTAGAAATGAAAAAGGAGAAGAAATAATTGACACTGCAGAAATACAAAGGATCATGAGAGATTACAACAAGCAACTATAGGCCAATAAAATGGACAAACTGGAAGAAATGAACAAATTCTTAGAAAAGCACAACCTTCTGAGAGTGAACCAGAAAGAAATATAAACAGACCAATCACAAACACGGAAATTGAGACTGTGATAAAAAATCTTCAAACAAACAAAAGCCCAGGACCATACGGCTTCACAGGCAAATTGTATCAAACATTTAGAGAAGAGCTAACACCTATCATTTTCAAACTCTTCCAAAATATAGCAGAGGGTGGAACACTCCCAAACTCATTATACAAGACCAATAGCACCCTGATACCAAAACCAGACAAAGATATCACAAAGAAAGAAAACTACAGGCCAATATCATTGCTGAACATATATGCAAAAATCCTCAACATTTTACTAGCAAACAGAATCCGACAGCACATTAAAAGGATCATACACCATGATCAAGTGGGGTTTATCCCAGGAATGCAAGGATTCTTCAATATATGCAAATCAATCAATGTGATAAATATATTAACAAACTGAAGGAGAAAACCCATATCATCATCTCAATAGATGCAGAAAAATCTTTTGAAAAAATTCAACACCCATTTATGAAATATACTATCCTAAAAAGTAGGCAAAGAGGAAACTTACTTCAACATTATAAAGGTCATATAGGACAAACCCACAGCGAACATCATTCTCAATGATGAAAAACTGAAACCATTTACACTAAGATCAGGAACAAGACAAGTTTGCCCACTCTCATCACTGTTATTCAACATAGCTGTAGAAGTTTTAGCCACAACAATCATAGAAAAAAAGTAAATAAAAGGAATCCAAATCAGAAAAGAAGAAGCAAAGCTGTTACTTTTTGCAGAGGACATGATAGTATACATACAAAATACTAAAGATGCTACCAGAAAACTACTACAACTAATCAATGAATTTGGTAAAATTGCAGGATACAAAATTAATGCACAGAAATCTTTTGTATTCATATACACTAATGATGAAAAATCTGAAAGAGAAATTAAGAAACCACTCCCATTTACCACTGCAACAAAAAGAGCAAAATACCTAGGAATAAACCTACCTTAGAAGACAAAAGACCTGTATGCAGAACACTGTAAGAAACTAATGAAAGAAATTAAAGATGATACAAACAGACGGAGAGATATACCATGTTCTTGGATTGGAAGAATCAACATTGTGAAAATGACTGTACTACCCAAAGCAATCTACAGATTCAATGCAATCGCCATCAAACTGCCAATGGCATTTTTCACAGAACTAGAACAAAAAATTTCACAATTTATATGGAAACACAAAAGACCCCGAAGAGCTAAAGCAATCTGGGGAAAGAAAAATGGAGCTGGAGGAAACAGACTCTTGGTCTTCAGACTATACTACAGAGCTACAGTAATCAAGACAGTATGATTCTGGCACAAAAACAGAAAGATAGATCAATGGAACAGGATAGAAAGCCCAGAGATATACCCACGTACATATGGTCACCTTATCTTTGATAAAGAGGCAAGAATATACAATGGAGAAAAGATAGCCTCTTCAATAAGTGGTGTTGGGAAATCTGGACAGCTACATGTAAAAGAATGAGATTAGAACACTTCCTAACACCATACACAAAAATAAACTCAAAATGGATTAAAGACCTAAATGTAAGGCCAGACACTATAAAACTCTTAGAGGAAAACATAGGCAGAACGCTCTATGACATAAATCACAGCAAGGTCCTTTTTGACCCACCTCCTAGAGAAATGGAAATAAAAACAAAAATAAACAAATGGGACCTAATGAAACTTCAAAGCTTTTGCACAGCAAAGGAAACCATAAACAAGACTAAAAGACAGCCCTCAGAATGGGAGAAAATATTTGCAAATAAAGTAACTGACAAAGGATTATTCTCCAAGATTTACAAGCAGCTCATGCAGCTCAATATCAAAAAACAACCCAATCAAAAAATGGGCAGAAGACATAAATAGACATTTCTCCAAAGAAGATATACAGATTGCTAACAAACACATGAAAGAATCCTCAACATTATTAATCATTAGAGAAATGCAAATCAAAACTACAATGAGATATCATCTCACACCAGTCAGAATGGCCATCATCAAAAAATCTAGAAACAATAAATACTGGAGAGGGTGTGGAGAAAAGGAAACGTTCTTGCAATGTTGGTTGGAATGTAAATTGGTACAGACACTATGGAGAACAGTATGGAGGTTTCTTAAAAAACTAAATATAGAACTACCATACAACACAGCAATCCCACTACTGGGCATATACCCAAAGAAAACCATAATTCAAAAAGAGTCATGTACCAAAATGTTCATTGCAGCTCTATTTACAATAGCCAGGACATAGAAGCAACCTAAGTGTCCATCAACAGATGAATGGATAAAGAAGATGTGGCACACATACACAGTGGAATATTTCTCAGCCATAAAAAGGAACGAAACTGAGTTATTTGTAGTGAGGTGGATGGACCTAGAGACTTTCATACAGAGTCAAGTAAGTCAGAAATAGAAAAACAAATACCATATACTAACACATATATATGGAATCTAAAAAACAAACAAACAAAAAGCCTCTAAAGAACATAAGGGCAGGACTGGAATAAAGATGCAGATGTAATGAATGGACTTGAGGACACTGGGAAGGGGAAGAGTAAGCTGGGATGAAGTGAGAGATTGGCATGGACTTATATATACTACCAAATGAAAAATAGATAGCTAGTGGGAAGTGGCCGCGTAGCACAGGGAGATCAGCTTGGTGCTTTGTGACCACCTTCAAGTGTGGGATAGGGAGCGTGGGAGGGAGACACATGAGGGAGGTGATATGGGGATATATGTATATATGATTCACTTTGTTATAAATGGAAAGAAATACACCATTGTAAAGCAATTATACTCCAATAAAAATGTTTAAAAAAATTTTAAAGCTTGTGCTTCCTTGTTTTTTTTCAATTTGGATGATCTGTTCATTGGTGAAAGTGGGATGTTAAAGTCCCCTACTATTATTGTGTTACTGTCGATTTCCCCTTTTATGGCTGTTAGCATTTGTCTTATGTAGTAATGTGCTGCTATGTTGGGTGCATAAATATTTACAATTGTTATATCTTCTTGTATTGATCAGTTGATCATTATGTAGTATCCTTCTTTTCTCTTGGAATAGTCTTTATCTTAAGGTCTATTTTTTCTGATATGAGAATTGCTTACCCTGCTCTCTTTTGACTTCTATTTGCATGGAATATCTTTTTCTATCCCCTCACTTTCAGTCTATATGTGTCACTAGATCCGAAGTGGGTCTCTTGTAGACAGCATATATGTGGGTCTTGTTTTTGTATCCATTCAGCCAGTCTGTGTCTTTTGGTTGGAGCATTTAGTCCATTTACATTTAAGGTAATTATGGATATGTATGTTACTATTACCATTTTCTTAATTGTTTTCTGTTCATTTTTGTAGGTCTTCTCTGTCTCTTGTGTTTTCTGCCTAGAGAATTTCCTTTAGCATTTGTTGTAAAGCTTGTTTTGTGGTGCTGAATTTTCTTAGCTTTTGCTTGTCTGTAAAGGTTTTAATTTTTCTGTGAAATCTGAATGAGATCCTTGCTGGGTAAAATAATCTTGGTGTAGGATTTTCCCTTTCATCACTTTAAATATGTCCTGCCACTCCCTTCTGGCTTGTGGTGTTTCTGCTGAGAAATCAACTGTTAATCTTATCAGATTCCCTTGTATGTTATTTGTTGTTTTTCCCTTGCACCTTTTAATATTTTTTTCTTGTATTTAATTTTTGATAGTTTGATTAGTATGTCTTGGCATGTTTCTACTTGGATTTACCCTGTATGGGACTCTTTGTGCTTCCTGCACTTGATTGACTATTTCCTTTCCTATATTAGGGACGTTTTCAGCAACAATCTCTTCAAGTAATTTCTCAATCCCTTTCTTTTTCTCTTCTTTTTCTGGGACCCCTATAATTCCAACGTTCGTGTGTTTAATTTTATTCCAGAGGTCTCTGAGAGTGTCCTCAATTCTTTTCATGCTTTTTTCTTTATTCTGCTCTGCTGTAGTTATTTCCACTATTTTATCTTCCAGGTCACTTATCTGTTCTTCTTCCTCAATTGTTCTGCTATTGATTCCTTCTATAGAATTTTTAATCACATTTATTTTGCTGTTCATCATTGTTTATTTGCTCTTTAGTTCTTCTATGTCCTTGTTAAACGTTTCTTGTATTTTCTGCATTCTCTTTCCAAGGTTTTTGATCATCTTTACTATCATTATTCTGAATTATTTTTCAGATAGACTGCCTATAACCTCTTCATTTTTTTATTCTGGTGGGTTTTTACTTTGCTACTTCATCTGCTGTGTATTCCTCTGTCTTCTCATTTTGCTCAACTTACTGCATTTGGGGTCTCCTTTTTTCAGGTTGCATGTTCGTAGTTCCCCTTGGTTTTGCTGTCTCCCCCCACCCCAGTGGGTAAGTTTGGTTCAGTGGGTTGTGTAGGGTTCCTAGTGGAGGGGACTGGTGCCTGTGTTCTGATGGGTGGGGTTGGATCTTGTCTTTCTGGTGTGCAGGACTGCAACCTGTGGTGTGTTTTGGAGTGTCTGTGACCTTATTATGATTTTAGACAGCCTCTCTTCTTATGGGTGTGGTTGTGTTCCTGTCTTGCTAATTTTTTGGCATAGGGTGTCCATCACTGTATGTTGCTGATTTTTGAGTTGAGCTAGGTCTTAGCATTGAGATGCAGATCTCTGAGAGAGCTTTCACTCTTTGATATTATGTGGGGCTGGGAGATATCTGGTGGACCAATGTCCTGAATTCAGCTCTCCCACCTATGAGGCTCACTCCTGATACCCAGCCAGAGCACCAAAACCTTGTCAGCCACATGTCTCAGAAGAAAAGGGAGAAAAAAGAGAAAGAATGAAAAAAATAATAAAATAAAGTTTTTAAAATAAAATTTTTTTAATTATTAAAAATAAAAAAGAACAAAATAAAAGAAAGAAAGAAGAGAGCAATCAAAGCAATAAACAAATCTACCAATGATAAGAAGCTTTAAAAAAAAAAGAAAAACAAATTTTCTGAAAAACCTAGGGGCAGGACAGTCATAATGACACAGACATAGAGATTGGAGTTGAGGACATGGAGGGGGGACAGGTAAACTGCGATGAAGTGAGAGACTGACATGGACATATATACACTACCAAATGTACAATAGATAGCTAGTGGGAAGCAGCTACATAGTATAGTACAGTGCTTTGTGATCACCTAGAGAGTTGGGATAGGGAGAATGGGAGGGATACACAAGAAGGAGGAGATATGGGGATATATGTATATGTATAGCTGATTCACTTGTTATACAGCAGAAACTAACACACCATTGTATAGCAATTTTACCTCAATAAAAACTGTTAAAAAATACCTATACTAAAAAGGAAAAAAAAAAAAAGACAGACCCCTAGGGCAAATGATAAAAGCAAGCTCTATAGACAAAATCAACCAAAGAAGCATACACATACACACTCACAAAAAGAGAAAAAGGAAAAAAAATTATATATATATATATATATATATATATATGAAGAGAACTATCAAATCAATAAACCAATCTACCAGTGATAATAATCTTTAAATACTAAACTAAGATAAACATAAAACCAGAAACATATTGATTCAGAAAGCAAACCCCAAGTCTACAGTTGTTCCCAACATCCACTGCCTCAATTTTGGGATGATTCATTGTCTATTCAGGTATTCCACAGATGCTGGGTACATCGAGTTAATTGTGGAGATTTAATCCACTGCTCCTGAGGCTGCTGGGAGAAATTTCCCTTTCTCTTCTTTGTTCGCACAGCTGCTTGAGTTCAGCTTTGGATATGGCCCCACCTCTGCGTGTAGGTCACCTGAGATTGTCTTTTCCCCCGCCCAGACAGGACAGGGTTAAAGTAGCATCTGATTAGGGGACTCTGGCTCACTCAGGCCTGGGGGAGGGAGGGGTACAGTATGCGGGGTAATTCTGTGGTGGCAGAGGCTGGCGTGATGTTGCAACAGCCTGAGGCATGCCATGTGTTCTCCCGGAGCAGTTGTCCCTGGATCATGGGACCCTGGCAGTGGTCAGCTGCACAGGTTCCTGGGAGGGGAGGTGTGGATAGTGACCTGTGCTTGCACACAGGCTTCTTGTTGGTTGCAGCAGCAACCTTAGTATTTCATGCCTGTCCCTGGTGTCCGCGCTGATAGCCACAGCTCATGCCCGTCTCTGGAGCTCGTTTAGGCAGTGTTCTGAATCGCCTGTCCTCACGAACCCCAAAACAATGGTCTCTTGCCTCTTAGGCAGTTCCAGCCTTTTTCCCGGACTCCCTCCTGGCTAGCTGTGGTGCACTAGCCCCCTTCAGGCTGTATTCACACACAGCCAACTCCAGTCCTCTTCTTGGGATCTGACCTCTGAAGCCTAAGCCTCCACTCCCAGGCCCCACACACCCCAGTGGGTGAGCAGACAAGCCTCTCAGGCTGCTGAGTACTGGTCGTCACCGATCTTCTGTGTGGGAATCTCTCCACTTTTCCCTCTGCATCCCTGATGCTGCACTCTCCTTGGTGGCTCCAAAGCTCCTGTCCCGCCCATCCCCCCGTCTCCACCAGTGGAGAGGTCTCCTCATGTTTGGCAACTTTTCCTCCTTCACAACACCCTCCCAGAGGTGCAGGTCCTGTCCCTATTCTTTTGTCTCTGTTTTTCCTTTTGTTCTACCGAGGTACATGGGGAGTTTCTTGCCTTTTGGGAAGTCTGAGGTCTTCTGCCAGCATTCAGTAGGTGCTCTGTAGGAGTTGTTCCCATGTAGACGTATTTTTGATGTATTTGTGGGGAGGAAGATGATCTCCACGTCTTACTCCTCCGCCATCTTGAAGGTCCCTAGAAATGATTGTTGCCTTTCCAAATATCAAATAATAGTACTTATGTCAGCAATTAAAAATTCCTAGAACTTTTATTATATACAATGCTCTAGAAAAGCCCATCTTTTAAAGTAGTGGTATATGATAAATGAGCTCAGTATCTTCCCCAGAGTGTATGTAGTTGAAAGTATAATTTATTCATGAATGACAACGCAATTATCTGTGGAAACATGGAAGTGCTAAAATTAAGAACATTCAAGATATAAACAAGGAAAAATGAAAGCACAGGAGAAACCAAATGAGTGTATTGTTCAAAACATAATTTATGTGCAAACTTTCAAAATATCCTTTTTAAGAGAGATGAATGGTTTAATTGTATTTGCAGGACTCTACTTAGGTATTCAGAGAAGATTTATTAAAGTCAGCTCTCATTCCCATTCTTTTCTGGTCTGCCTCTTGTTTCTTCAACTAAAAATAAGCTAAAGTTCTAAATCTCTAAAATATTCTACCCTGCTCTCTCCCTAAGCTTCCACACTCCATACATACAGCATTGAAAGAATATTTTACCTATATACATTTGCTCCAATTTCTAATCATAAATAATTAACCTCCTGTAGTCTAATTTCTGCCCTCACAGTCTGCTTTAATTACTCTTTGAAAGTCACCAAGGATATTTTAGTTAATGCAACAAGTTGTTTCTTGCAACACTGTTTTTTAAAGACTATACCTCACATATTCAATCCTTCTCCCTTGATTTTTCATCATGCAACACACTTCTGAATCTCTTTCTACCTAATTGTCTTCTCTGTCATTGTTTCCTCCCCCTATCACCAATCAAATTGACAACACTGTTAGTGAAATTATTTAATTCTGATATAAAGTTAACTAATTGGCACTCTCATACATTTATGTTTCCAAGGAGAAAAATAATGCTGCAGACAACTTGGCAACTGAATTAGAAGACGATAGCAATTCATTCCCTTCAGTCAGTAATATTATTACTGGAAGTATATTTTAAATCAATAATTATACCTACAAAATACTAATTTTTGTTATGTATAATTTTGAAAAATTAGAAATAAATACTCAGAAAGAGGAATGATTTAGAAATTTGTAAGATTTATATGTAATGGAATATTGTCATTAAAATGTTTGTGAAGGGGCTTCCCTGGTGGTGCAGTGGTTGAGAGTCCATCTGCCGATACAGGGGACACGGGGTTGTGCCCCGGTCCGGGAAGATCCTACATGCTGCGGAGTGGCTGGGCCCGTGAGCCATGGCCACTGAGCCTGCGCGTCCGGAGCCTGTGCTCCGCAACAGGAGAGACCACAACAGTGAGAGGCCTGCGTACCACACACACAAAAAAACATGTTTTTGAAGAATGTTTACACAAGTATAAGGACATGAAAACTGTTTAAAATATATAGTGTACAAGGCAGAGAACTGACTTTTTCACACACAATTATCACTTCTATAAATATATATACATATATATATATATATATATATATATCTGAATGGAAAAATACTTCAAAATTTAAGAACTGATCATTTTTGAATAGTGGCCCTGAGAATCATTAAGTTCCTGTTCATGTTTAAACATATTTTCCTAAATTTTCTACATTGTTTATATTAGTTCTATGATCTTACCAATAAATAAAGAAATGGTATAGATGGCATTTATAATTTTTTGTGTGATTACTGGACAAAGTATAAATTCAAGAAAGAATGACATACCAGGATTAGGTGTTCATTTAAAAAGAAAATTGCACCAGATCTCTGGAAATTGATCCGTCACTTTCTTTTTTCCCAAGAGGGAGGTGATCATTATGACTAGTATAAACTTATTTGGAAATTTGCCTTTGTTTTACTCTGAATGTCTTGATGTCCTTATAGGAATCCAGATTTCGTAGAGTTTGAGGACTGAAGACTGAATATGCTGTCATAACTCACTCAGACTTGTTTGAATCCAACTATTTCCCTTAAGTCAAGTCTGTACAAATTGCTGAAACTTTAGACATATTTATGGTCTACCAGTTAGTTAGAGATAATAGAACTAGTATCCTTACAGATAACAGTGATTTTTTTATGTGATCCATTATTTTGGTATGTTTTAGAAATGATGTGGCTTTACCACTGGCAACTGGTGCTCTGATTAAACATGGCAGCCACATAAAAGGTGTATTAAATGCCTTGCCTCTTTCAAAAAATTGGCTATAAGTAAAATTGAGAAGAAACATCAAAAAACAGACTCTAGAAGCAAAGGATAATGCTTTCACAGATTATAATGCTAAACAAGCTGCTTTAACACATTCCAAGGCTGTTCAACAACTCCAAAAATCAAAGCCAACACAAACTCCAGACTATTGGCATCAAGTCTTGAGTCAACTCCAGCCTCAAGCACCTGATTTTGAAGGAACTTGTTACAAAAGATGACTTGCTCCTCTCCAATAACATAAAGATGGCTATTCAGGCTGCCATGTTAAAATAGTATAGTATGCTATAATAGTATGCTAAAATAGTAAAAATTCAGTAAGATTGTAAAGGATTTCTCTGATGTTATCCCATCTGTTAATCACATAATCCTAAGAAAATGACAGAGGTGAGACATAGACATAAGCCAGACCTATCGGTCATTTTGAACATCAACAAATGGATTTTATTTAGTTACCCCTTGTGTGATTTTGAATATACTATTAATATTGTATATCTGATTTTTGGTTGACTAGAAACTTTTCTTGATGTAAAGCAATTGCTCTTAAGCAGAAAAATAACTTGAGACTTTGTACTTTCCACTTAAGGAAACCCTAACTATTTGACTAATGATAGAGGTAACCATTTCACTAGATGAGTTATTAAGTAACTGCATGAAGCTCTGCATGTCACCCAGGAACTTCCTTGCCCCTACCACCTCTTCAAAAGAATAAAACAAGTGAATGGCATTTTAAAACAGAAATTTGTGAAACTATCCAGGAAATTTCAATTGCTATGACCAATGTCTTTTCCCTTAACTCTCATGGCTATTAGGTCCATTCCTCAAGAAATATTGCCAAGTGGAGCTTTCACCACTAACACCTGGGTCTGCCATTTCGATAGCTCTACATGGTCAAATAGTGTAGAGGTTTAATACAAGACACCCCAATTTATTATCAAGCTGTTTTTCCTGGGATAAACCACAGGAATGACTGCATAACTTTCCTGGTTAACTGGAAATTACACCAGTAAAAGTTGCTCTTGAACCTCCTTAGGAAGTACCATATGATACTGTTAATCACAAACACTGTAGTAAAACTTCAGAGAATCGACCTTTTTATTCACATTATCACGGCTAAAAAGACATGATATATCCTCATTGTGGAATTCCATGCCTATAAGAAATCTTAAACTGAGACTCTTTCAAGATTGAACAAAAGCAGGCAGCATCAGAAAAGAGACATCTATCTAAAGAACCTCAGATCAAGCAGCAGGCTACTAGTAAACACGACGGTTTACTCAAGACCGTTCAAGATTCCCAAATGCTCAGAACCACTAAGTAACACTTGTCCTTTTCTTTCTTTTCTTGGCTATCTTTTCCCAGTTATGTTTTCTAATTGCTAAAATGATATTTTTAATATTCTTGCCCTAATCTTGTTACTCTGGGTAAGTCAGGAGTATAAAACAAATTACACAAGACTATTAATCTCAAATCATATCTTTTCTCTACAAACTCTGGTTGGTATGGGATTTGTTATCCTGGCTAATCCCACAAGCAGCAGGACTTGGCTAAGAGATATTATCCAGGGCTTTTTGATAATTCTTATGTTAATATCTTTGTCTCAACATTCGTTTGATGTATTCCATCTGGAGTCATAAATATTTCTATTTAACTATTCACTTGACAAAAGATTAAAATTCAACTGCAAGGACCAAAGTTATAACACTTTCAGCAGTCAGCAAAAAGTCTGAGACTGAAATTAACACAAATGGTACAGATCTAACAGATATGCATATTTACAAACAATGAGACTCAGTCTCCCACTTGACCAAAAAGGAAGGAGTATGAGAAACCCTGAAGGGCTGAAAATTTTCTACTGTGATCCTCATGTGTCATTAAATTCTGCATCTATTCCTCTTGATAAACCTAAACTGCTCAACCTACACTTTACTAAACTACTCTCTTTTCCAAATGTGTTTTTGACTACTATTCCAGAAAGAGCTGAACTTTGACCTCTTTTACTAAACCTCTATAAAGCTCTATAAAAATGCTTCCCTTCTTATTTAAGACAGAACACTCCTTTTTGGTGTTCTAGCTAATTTCCTTCCATAATGTGAATTAAACTGGATCTATCAATATGATCATTTTTTAAGTTTATTTTTCTGGTCAAGCATTTTATACTAGCATTTTGTAGGCTCTACAAAACAAATGGAAGTAAATATTAGAAATTATCCCAAATTTAGCCTGTGAAATACATACCTTAGTGGCTATTATAAAAACTATTAGATTGATTTTCACAGGTTAAAATCATCAGATAAATGTGAACTTTTCAGTTTTAATGTGGAAGAATGACTATCAAAAAAAGAGAATGAACTTTAGAGAAAAATACACCTGGGTTATAAGCCAGACTCTTCTACAATATGTTTGTGAACTTGGACATATTTTTTACTTCTTCGATTTGGAATTTTGATAGCATTAAGACTATTGCCTTCAGAAAGGTGAAATGACTTACCTAAGGCCATAAATATAGATTTTATCAGAATCCAATCTTTTAATTCCATGTCTGGTGTTTAGTCCTCTTCATTGTGACCTCCTATACCATCTGGTATCAAGTCTGCCAATGACCAAAATATATGAAGTTAAATAACAACTTTCAAATAAATATTTTTATTTATTACTCTTATTATCATCTAAATAACCTATTAATAAAATTGATGGCTTTTATCAGAGGTTCTTAATAATAACCATTGTCAGAAGCAATTAACAAAATTTTTTACTTTTTCAACAAATATTTCTTAAATAGCTACTGTTCTAGGCCATGGGAAAGCTTCAGTGAACAAAAAAAAGATAAAGTCTCTGCTCTCATGAAGATCACAATCTAGTGGTGAGATATAGAAATAAGTGTATCCTATAATGACCATAGGGTCAAATACAATAAACAAACAAACACAGAGTAAGGGGATTGAGAGACATAGCAGTGTTATTACAAATACAGTAGTAAAAGTCGAAAAGGTTTCTCTGAGGAAGGACCCATTTGAATCAGCCCACAGCTTGTGAATATCTAGGGGAATAGCAGCCCCAGCAGAGGTAAGACCTTGTGAGGAAAGTTGCTTTGTGTATTTGAGGAAAGCAAGGTGAAGGTGAAGAGAAAGAGGGAGGAAAAGGGGGCAAGGGTACAGATCATGTAGAACCTTATAAGTCATGGTAAGATCTTTAAATTTTAAGTTCAAAAATAAGCCTAGAAAAAATGTTATTAAGAATGTTCAGAATAAAGACACAGACCTACTAGAGAATGGACTTGAGGATATGGGGAGGGGGAATGGTAAGCTGTGACAAAGCGAGAGAGAGGCATGGACATATATACACTACCAAACGTAAGGTAGATAGCTAGTGGGAAGCAGCCGCATAGCACAGGGAGATCAGCTTGGTGCTTTGTGACTGCCTGGAGGGGTGGGATAAGGAGGGTGGGAGGGAGGGAGATGCAAGAGGGGAGAGATATGGGAACATATGTATATGTATAACTGATTCACTTTGTTATAAAGCAGAAACTAACACACCATTGTAAAGCAATTATACTCCAATAAAGATGTAAAAAAAAAAAAAAAAAGAGTGTTCAGAGTCAAATGTGTAGTTTTCCAGAGTGTTTGTGGGATGACATGGTGATGATTACCATTTATTTTATATTAATTAATCATAATAATGGTATTTTAATGACCTTATTTGAATAAGCTCTTGTTTTAATGGGTGTTTGGGTACATTTATGTCCTAGGAATTATATGGATTATGGAAATAAAAAGAGCCCTGAAAATTCAGTTAATTTTAGTTACACTCAATAGAAACAAAAGTTATTAAAATTATGTTTAGCTTAAATGTACAGTTGTTTAAAATGGAATTTTTTTATCAAGTAAGAGATAAGAAATGATATTTGAGGAACTTAATAAATTAGAAAAAATATTCTTCTTCCTATACATGTCTACCACTTATTAAACGTGCACCTTGACTATATTATTTAACCATGATATTAACCAATGTTATTTAAACTTACTGAGCCTCAGTTTTCTCATCTTTAATATAGTGATAATAATACCTTCCTTGTAAGATTGACCAGAAAGTCAATGAAATAATCCTTGTGAAATGTTTTGAATAGTACCTGACATAGTAAGTGCTAAATAATTGTTACTTTTCTTCCCCTCGTTATATGGGCTTCAAACTCTACAGGAAGCCATAGTCATGTTCCTTCCACTTTGTTCTGAAAGTAAAAGAACTCCTAAGTGAAATAAATCTTCTAAAAGAATGATTCATTGAAGTACAGCCTACACAATTTAAGTCATTTGCTAAAACTTTTGTTTTATAAGACAATGAAGTGATGAGCAGTGAAATAATTGATATACACCATCATTTTATAAGTTAATTTCCTGGGTATTTTGTTAGTTTGAAAAAGATGTAACCCCTCCAGGATCTAGGGTAATGAATGTTTAAAAATAATTGTACACAGTGTAAAACTTGTTATCAAAATATGTTGAGTTTAAGTAAAATATATAACACTTTCTTATGCACAAAATATTTTCACTAATATTATTTAATCTTCAATCCCTTGGGAATAATTCTGATTTTACAGTAGAGAAAACTGAAGATTTAGAGAGACTGGTAACTACTCTAGATGGCAATTATTTAATAAAAAAGCTTAAATTTGAACTCATGCCATTTTGTAGAAACATATTCTAATGAAGTTTATAGAAATATACTAATTTTAAAGATGAAGCTATAGTTGTATATAAACTTAAAATCTACATAGGAGATATGTTAAATTACAAATGTAAATCCACATTTGAGTATAGGAAGAAAATAACAAGTGATCTTGCTTACCAAATTTCCTTCAGTTTAATGCAACAAAGATTTACAGAGTGTCTATTACATGAAAGGACCTCTTAGATATTCATAATTAGTTAATAACCCTGGAAAGTTTTATAAGGCTTTTCTAATTTGGATGAGCATCATTTGAATAAATGTTTTGTATTACTATATATCTTACTATTACCAATGTCATATGCATTCGCTCTCCATAGTACCTGGCACAATGTTTGAATAGATGTGATGTATCCTTTTAAGTGAAAGTTTAAGGAGCAGAGTTCTCAATTAATTATAATTTTAAAAGTCAGATTACACAAGAATGAATAAATTCTTAATTTATTTTCATTTCTTTTATAGATAATGAAAAGATTTTTTAATTATTGTGTTAAAAATACAATGTTAATTTTTAAATTTGTTCTATGAAGAAATGTAGATCTCTTCCTTTCAGTACTTTCTTCAGAAAATGTTTGTAGTTTTTCTGATTTAGAAACTAAGTGAACATAAGAAGAGAAAAGAGGATAAACATCATGAGAGAAACATCATTTGAAGAAATAGCTTGCTTAAGTCCATTGAATTGCAATAAAGTTATGTTATTACATTCTCTGCCTCTTTGGGTTAATGGCAGTTGTGGAATTTGAAAATCAGACTTTATGAGGTGGGTCACTGTAATTCATTTATTGAAACATTTTTCTTTCTGTGGCTATGTTTTGTGTTTTTTTTAACCACCGTTTTGGAGAACAAAATTTAATGACTTTACTTTTTTTCCTCTTTTACTTCAAAATGATTTCATAATTCAGAGGCTGTGAAGAAGCTTTGATGGAAGGAATAACCCAGGTCAGAGTAGCAATTTAAAAGACTGTACCTTTAGTGGACTGGGATAAACCAAGACCTTCTATCTCTACCCTGGTAGAGAAATTCTACCAGGAGCTTAATTAAGCTCCAAGTTAAGTTCTAACAGTCTTAGGCCTTCTCACTTAGACTTTATTACTCCACAATACGTAGTTAAAATCATTCAGTTTTTTCCTGGTTCTATGAAAAGGAGGACATTTCTTCTAGCATCATCCATCTGGTAGATGTTTTCAATATATTTGATTTGATGAGACTTTATACCTAAAGATAAAAGGAAAAGGGCCACTGCATGTTAAATCAAAACTTGATGGTACTGAGTTGTATCCAATTTATTTTATAGAGTTATACATTTTGAGTTGTTTTCAGTCTTGTTTTAGCCGTGATTTATATATATTTAGAAATATTTTCAATTAGAAACTTCACTTTCTAAATCTTAATAATCTGAATTCAGCTAACTATACTTTTAAGAAAAAGAAGTTTTTACTGGTCGGATTTGTTTATAATGTAACATTTTAGGCACTCATATTAATGAATATTTGTAAAGTCTTACTTAAATATGACCTTTCAAGGCTAATGGTTCAATTTTTCTAATATCTGATAGCAAGACCAATTACAGGGATACATAAAGGAAGAAAAAATAAACATCTTTCTGTATATCATTCAACTATTATTAATGGAGGAAATACTGTGAGCAAGGCATAATAATAAACACAGAAATAGAGGTGCTTGGACATTTTCTCTCTAATCCAAAATGTATGGGACTAAAAGTAATAAAATAAATAGAGATGTTTTATTCAAAGTATAATAGCATGCTGCTTTTCACATATTTCATTGAAATCACTGTAACATAATTTTTCTATGGAGATTTTGTACTCTCATTGCTCCCTTAACAATGTGGGCCAGTCCTAGGGAGGAAGTGATAAGAAAAATTCTTCATAGTAACAGAGGTGTGATGTTATTTACTTCGATTTTTCATCCCCTGCATATGATTATGGTGTTTTCCTGATTTTTTTTCATATTGTTGTGCCACAGTTATTTATCTATTTTCTTGTCAATCCATATAGGCCTTGCTGTTGAAAAGATTTGTAACTGTTTTAGCTTACTCCTTATGGAAAAAATTAAATAAAGCAGCATCTGGCACTCACTTTCATTTTTAATTTAATTTTTATTTTATATTGGAGTATAGTTGATTTACACTATTGTATTAGTTTCAGAGGTACAGAAAAGTGATTCAGTTATACATACACATATATCCATTCTTTTCCAGATTCTTTCTTATTTAAGTTATTACAGAATATTGAATAGAGTTCCCTGTGCTATACAGTAGGTCCTTGTTGATATCAGTTTTATATATAGTAGTGTATATATGTTAATCCCATACTCCTAATTTATACCTCCCTACCACCTTTCCCCTTCAGTAACCACAAGTTTTTTTTTGATATCTGTGAGTCTCTTTTTGTTTTGTAAATAAGTTCATTTGCATCATTTAAAAAAATTAGATCCAACATATGAACGATATGACATTTTTCTCTGACTTACTTCACTTAGTATGATATCTAGGTCCATCCGTGTTGCTAAAAATGACATTATTTCATACTTTTTTATGGCTGAATAATATTTCAGTGCATATATGTACTGAAATGTCTTTATCCATTCCTCTGTCAGTGGGCATTTAGGTTGCTTCCATATTTTGCTCTTGTTAATAGTACTGCAATGAACATTCGGATGCATGTATCTTTTTAAATTATGATTTTCTCTGGATATATGCCCAGGATTGGGATTTCTGGATTATATGGTAGTTCTATTTTTAGTTTTGTAAGGAACCTCCATACTGTTCTCCATAGTGGCTATACCAATTTATATTCCCACCAACAGTGTAGGAGGGCTCCCTTTTCTCCACACCCTCTCTAGCATTTATTGTTTGTAGACATTTTTGATGATGACCATTCTGACTGGTGTGAGGTGGTACCTCACTGTAGTTTTTCATTTGCATTTCTCTAATGACTAGTGATGTTGAACATCTTTTCATGTGCTTTTTGGCCATCCATATGTCTTCTTTGAAGAAATGTCTATTTAGATATTCTGCCAAATTTTTTGATTGGGCTGTTTTTTGATGTTGAGCTGCATGTCTACAAATATTTTCTCCCAACTGTGGGTTGCCTTTTCTGTTTTGTTTATGGTCTTATTTGCTGTGCAGAAGGGTTTACATATAATTAGATCCCATTTGTTTATATTTGTTTTCATTTTCATTACTTTAGCAAGTGGATCCAGAAAGATGTTGCTGCATTTTATGTCAAAGTATGTTCCTCCTATGTTTTCCTCTAAGAGTTTTATAGTATCTGGTCTTAGATTAGGTCTTTAATCCATTTTGAGTTTATTTTTGTGTATGGTGTTAGAGAATGTTCTAATTTCACTATTTTACATGTAGCTGTCCAGTTTTCACAACACCAATTATTAGAGACTGTCTTTTCTCCACTGTTTATACTTGCCTCTTTGTTATGGATTAAGAGAGGTTATTTCTGGGGATTCTATCCTGTTCCACTGATCTTTGTATCTGTTTTTGTGCTGGAACCATACTGTTTTGATTACAGTACTTTTGTGGTATAGTCTGAAGTCAAGGAGGCTTATTCCTCCAGCTCCCTTTTTCGTTCTCAAGATTGATTTGACCAATCTGACTGGTGTCAGGTGATACCTCATTGTAGTTTTTATTTGTATGTTTCTAATGATTAGTGATGTTGAGCATGCTTTCATGTGTTTGTTGGAAATCTGTATATCTTCTTTGGAGAAATGTCTGTTTTAGGTCTTCTGACCATTTTTGGATTGGGTTATTTGCTTTTTTGATATTGAGCTACATGAACTGCTTGTATATTTTGGAGATTAATCCTTTGTGGGAATGTAAATTGATATAGCCACTATGGAAAACAGTATGGAGGCTCCTCAAAAAATTAAAAATAGGAAACATATGACCCAGCAATCCCAATACTGGGCATATACCCTGAGAAAACCATAATCCAAAAAGAGTCATGTACCACAATGTTCATTGCAACACTATTTTCAATAGCCAGGACATGGAAGCAACCTAAGTGTCCATTGACAGATGAATGGATAAAGAAGATGTGGCACATATATACAATGGAATATTACTCAGCCATAAAAAGAAATGAAATTGAGCTATTTGTAATAAGGTGGATAGACCTAGAGTCTGTCATACAGAGTGAAGTAAGTCAGAAATAGAAAGACAAATACTGTATGCTAACACATATATATGTAATTTAAGAAAAAAAATGTCATGAAGAACCTAGGGGTAAGACAGGAATAAAGACAGACCTACTAGGGAATGGACTTGAGGATATGAGGAGGGGGAAAGGCGAGTTGTGACAAAGCGAGAGAGAGGCATGGACATATATACACTACCAAATATAAAATAGATAGCTAGTGGGAAGCAGCTGCATAGCACAGGGAGATCAGCTCAGTACATTGTGTGCACCTAGAGGGGTGGGATAGGGAGGATGGGAGGGAGATGCAAGAGGGAGGAGATATGGGGATATATATATATATATATGTATATGTATAGCTGATTCACTTTGTTATACAGCAGAAACTACCCACCACTGTAAAGTAATTATACTCTAATAATGATGTTAAAAAAAAAAGATTGATTTGGCTATTCAGGGTCATTTTTGTTTTCATACAAATTTTTAAATATTTTGTTCTAGTTCTGTGAAAAATGCAGTTGATAATTTGATAGAGATTGCATTGAATCTGAGATTGCCTTGGGCAGTATAAGCATTTTGGCAATATTGATTCTTCCAATCCAAGAACATGGTATACCTTTCCATCTGTTTGTGTCATCTTCAATTTCTTTCATCATCATCTTATTGTTTTCAGAGTACAGGTCTTTTGCCTCTTTAGGTAGGTTTATTGATAAGTATTTTACTCTTTTTAATGCAGTGATAAATGAGATTGTTTCCTTAATTTCTCTTTCTGATTTTTCATTTTTAGTGTATAGAAATGCAAGTGATTTCTGTATTAACTAGTAACCTGCACCCTAACAGAATTCATTGATGAGCTCTAGCAGTTTTCTGGTAGTATCATTAGGATTTTCTACGTGGAGTATTATGTCATCTTCAAACAGTGACAGTTTTACTGCTTCTTTTTCAATTTGGATTCCTTTTATCTCTTTTTCTTCTTTGATTTCCAAGGCTAGGACCTCCAAAACTATGTTGAATAAAAGTAGCAAGATTGAACATCCATGTCTTCCTCCTGATCTTAGAGGAAATGCTTTCACCTTTTCACCGTTGAGTATGATGTTAGCTGTTGATTCATCATATATGGCCTTTATTCTCTTGAGGTAGTTTCTCTCTATTCTCACTTTCTGGAGAATTTTTTTCAAAAGATTTTTCTTCATCTATTGAGATGAGCATATGGTTTTAGTTCTTCAGTTTGTTGATGTGGTTTGTCACACTAACTGATTTATGGTTATTGAAAACTCCTTGCATCCATGGGATAAATGCCACTTGATCATGGGGTGTGATCATTTTAATGTATTGGTGGATTCCATTTGCTAGTATTTTGTTGAGAAATTTTTCATCTGTGATCATCAGTGATGCTGACCAGTAATTTTCTTTTCTTTTTTTTTTTTTTTGATATTTTTGTCTGGTTTGGTATCAGGGTGATGTTGGCTCCATAGAATGAGTTTGCAAGTACTTTGTTCTTCTGCAATTTTTTTGGAGTAATTTCAGAAAACTAAGTGTTAACTCTTCTCTAAACTTGTAATAGAATTTACTTGTGAAGCCATCTGGTCCTGGACTTTTGTTTGTTGGGAGTTTTTAAATCACAGTTTCAATTTCAATACTTGTGATTGTTCTGTTCATATTTTCTATTTCTTACTTTTTCAGTCTTGGGAGACTGTGCCTTTCTAAGAATTTGTCCATTTCTTCTAGGTTTTTCATTTTATTGGCATATAGTTGATTGTAGTAGTTTCTTATTATCCTTTTTATTTCTGTGGTCTCAGTTGTAACTTCTCCTTTTCCATTTCTAATTTAATTGATTTGAGTCCTCTCCCTTTTTTCTTGATGAGTCTGGCTAAAGATTTATCAATTTTGCTTATCTTCTCAAAGAACCTGCTTTTAGTTTCATTGATCTTTTCTGTTGTTTTCTTCATCTCTATTTCATTTATTTCTGCCCTGATTTTTATGGTTTCTTCTCTTCTCCTAATTTTGGGTTTTGTTTGCTCTTCTTTCTATGGTTGCTTTAGGTGTAAGGTTAAGTTGTTTGAGATTTTTCTTTTCCTGAGGTAAGATTGTATTGCTATGAACTCCCTCTTAGAAAATCTTTTGCTGCATGCCATAGGTTTTCGTTCATTGTGCTTTCATTTTCATTCGTCTCTAGGTATTTTTTGATGTCCTCTTTGATTTCTTCAGTGATCCTTTAGCTGTTTAGTAACATATTGTTTAGTCTCCATGTGTTTTGCTTTTTATAGTTTTTTCCTTGTAGTTGATTCCTAATCTCATAACTTTGTGATCAGAAAAGATGCTTGATATGATTTCAGTTTTCTTAAATTTACTGAGGCTCACTTTGTAGCCTACCATGTGATCAGTCCTGGAGAATGTTCCATGTACACTGGAAGAAAATGTGTATTCTGCTGCTTTTTGATGGAATGCTCTATAAATATCAATTGAGTCCATCTGATCTACTGTGTCATTTAAGACTTGTGTTTCCATATTGATTTTCTATCTGGATGATTTGTCCATTGATAAAAGTGGGGTGTTAAAGTCCCCCACTATCATTGTGTTACAGTCATTTCCTCTTTTTATGGCTGTTAGTATTTGCCTTATATATTGAGGTGCTCCTATGTTGTGTCGGTATATATTTAAAATTGTTATGTCTTCTTTTTGGATTAGTTTCTTGATAATTATGTAGTGTCCTTCTTTGTCTCTTGTGACATTCTTTATTTTAAAGTCTATTTTGTCTGATACTAGTATTGCCACTCCAGCTTTCTTTTGATTTCCATTTGCATGGAATACCATTTTCCACCTCCTCACTTTCAGTCTGTATGTGTCCCTAGGTCTGAAGTTGGTCTCTTGTAGACAGCATATATACGAGCCTTGTTTTTGTATCCATTCAGCCAGTCTGTGTCTTTTGGTTGGAGCATTTAGCCCATTTACATGTAAGGTAATTTTTGATATGTATATTCTGACTGCCATTTTGTTAATTGTTTGGGGTTTGTTTTTGTAGGGCTTTTTTCTTCCTTTTCCCTTTTGTTCTCTTCTCTTGTGATTTGATGCCTATCTTTAGTATTGTGTTTGGATTGCTTTCTCTTTTGTGTGTGTGTATCTATTGTAGATTTTTGGTTTATGGTTTCCATGAGGTTTTGATATAGCAGTCTATATATGTACAAGATTGTTTTAAGTTACTACTCTCTTAATTTCCAATGCACTTCCAATATCTTGCATTTGTACTCTCACAATTGCTGGTTTTAATATCATATTTTTGTGGGGGTAAATTCCTACCTTTGTTTTATGTTTGCCTTTAACAGTGGTCTTTCCCATTCATAATTTTCTTGTTTCTAGTTGTGGTCTTTTATTTTCCACCTAGAGAAGTTCCTTTAGCATTTGTTGTAAAGCTGGTTTGGTGGTTATGAATTTTCTTAGCTTTTGCTTGTTTGTAAAGTTCTGGTTTCTCTTTCAAGTCTGAACAAGAGCATTGCTGGGTAGAGTATTCTTGGTTGTACATTTTTTCCCTTTTGTCATTTTAAATATATCCTGCCGTGCCACCTGACCTGCAGAGTTTCTGCCGAAAAATCAGCTGATAAGTTTATGGTGGTTTTCTTGTATGTTATTTGTTGCTTTTCCCTTGTTGCTTTTTAATACTTTTTCTTTGTCTTTAATTTTTGTCTGTTTGATTAATATGTATGTCAGTGTGTTTCTCCTTGGGTTTATCTTGTATGTGATTCTCTGTGTTTCCTGAGATGAGTGAGTGTTTTCTTTCTCATGTTAGGTAAGTTTTTGGCTATAATCCCTTCACATATTTTCTCAGGCCCTTTCTCTCTCTCTCCTCCTTCCAGGACCCCTATAATGTTAATGTTGGTACATTTAAGGTTGTCTGTGACTTCATTTCTTTTCATTATTTTTTCCTTATTCTGTTCCACAGCAGTGATTTCTACCATTCTGTCTTCCAGCTCACTTGTTTGTTCTTCTGTGTCAATGATACTGCTATTGATTTCTTCTGTTGTAGTTTTCGTTCTGGTTATTTATTATTCATCTCTGTTTGTCCTTTAAATCTTCTAGCTATTTATTAAACATCTTTTGAATCTTCTTAATCTGTGTCTTCATTTTTCTTTTTGAGATCTTAGATCATCTTTACTATCATTACTCTGAAATCTTTTTCAGATAGGTTGCCTATCGCCTCTTCATTTAGTTGTTCTTGTGGGTTTACCTTGTTCCTTCATCTGGAACATATTTCTCTGTCATCTCATTTTGTCTAACTTTCTGTGTTTGTGGTCTCTCTTCTCCTGGCTACAGGATCATAGCTCCTCTTGCTTCTGGTGTCTGCCCCTTATTCCCTTGACATGGGGTGTGCAAGTACAGTGGCCATTGCACACTCCCAGGACAGCAGGGGTAGTGCTTGGTGCCTCCTCTTAGGTCTCCTAGAGGTGTCTGTGGAATGCACACACTCGGGACAGTGGGGGTAGAGCTTGGCATCTCCTCCTGGGTCTTGTATGGGCCTCTGCTGTCCACCCACTCCTGGGAGAGCAGGGGCAGGGCTCAAAACCTGCTCACAGACTTCTTAGGGGTGACTGTTCTCTGCGCACTCCTGGGACAGCATGGCCAGGCTTGACGTCTGCCCATGGTTCTCCTAGGGGTGGCTGCTGTCTACACACTCCTGGGATAGTGGGGGAAGCACTTGATGTCTTTTTTTTGGGTCCTGTAGTGGTGGCTCATGTCTGCCTCTGGAGCCCAGGATTGTGGCAACAACTCATGCCTGCCCTCAGATCTCCTGTAGGTGGTGTCCTGTTGCCTAGGAGTGCTGGAGAGTGTGTAGAAAGAAGCTCTTATGGTGGTCCTTCCCCTCTCTTCATGTGTCCCACAATTCCCTAACAGCATGCAAAATAGTAAACTCAAAATTAACAAAGACCTAAATGTAAGGTAAGACAACATAAAACTCTTAGAGCAAAACATAAGCAGAAAACACTTTGACATAAACTGTAGCAATATCTTCTTTGAGTAATGAAAATAAAAGCAAAAATAAACAAATGGGACCTAATGAAACTTAAAAGCTTCTGCACAGCAAAGAAAACCATAAACAAAATGAAAAGACAGCCCACAGAATGGGAGAAAATATTTGCAAATGAAGCAACTGACAAGGGATTAATCTCTAAAATATACAAACTGCTCATGCAGCTCTATATCAAAAAAAAAAAAAGACAACCTAATCAAAAAAAATGGCAGAAGATCTAAATAGACATTTCTCCAAAGAAGACATATGGATGGCCAAAAATCACATGAAAAATGGTCAACATCACTAATTAACAGAGAAGCACAAATAAAAACTACAATGAGGTGTAAGCTCACACCAGTCAGAATGGCTATCATCAAAAAGTCTACAAACAATAAGTGCTGGAGAGTGTGTGGAGAAAATAGAACCCTCCTACACTGTTGGTGGGAATGTAAACTGGTAAAACCACTATGAAGAAGAGTATGGAGGTTCCTTACGAAACTAAAAATAGAACTACCATATGATTCAGAAATCCCACTCCTGGGCATGTATCCAGAGAAAACTATACTTTGAAAAGGTACACGCACCACAATATTCATTGCAGCACTATTTACAATATCAAAGACATGCAATCAACCTAAATGCCCACTGACAAAGGAATGGATATAGAAGATGTGGTACGAGGGCTTCCCTAGTGGTGCAGTGGTTGAGAGCCCACCTGCTGATGCAGGGGACATGGGTTCGTGTCCTGGTCCGGGAAGATCCCACCTGCCACAGAGCGGCTGGGCCCGTGAGCCATGGCCACTGAGCCCGCACGTCCAGAGCCTGTGCTCTGCAATGGGAGAGGCCACAACAGTGAGAGGCCCACATACCACAAAAAAAAAGAAGAAGAAGATGTGGTACATATATACAATAGAATATTACTCAGCCATAAAAATGTATGAAATAATGCCATTTTTGGCAACATGGATGGACCTAGAGATTATCATACGAAGTGAAGTAAGTCAGAGATAGAAAGACAAATATCATATAATAGCACTCATATATGGAATCTAATATTTTATAATGATATAAATGAACTAATTTAAAAAACAGAAAGAGACTCACAGATATCAAAAACAAACTTGTGGTTACCAAATGGAAAACGTGAGGTAGAGGGATAAATCAGGAGCTTGGGATGAACATACACACAGTACTTTATTTAAGATAGATATCCAACAAGGACCTACTCTGTAGCATAGGGAACTCTACTCAATGTTCTGTGATAACTTATATGAGAAAAAAATCTGGAAAAGAATCAATATATGTATAAGTATAACTGAATCACGTTGCCATAGATTTGAAACTAACACAACACTGTAAATCAACTATACTCTAATAAAATTTAAAAAATTAAGTGGGGTGTGAAGAACAATTTCAGATCCCATATTTGTCAGACAAATATTGTTGATTGTTTTGTGATATTTTGTTTTAATTGGCAGATTCCCAGACTATCAGACCCAAGACAAATCATGTGGTAACAACTTTAGGTGGGAAAATCATGTGTTATTTTTGGTTATATATACTATTATGCACATAAAAGAGGGTTTCTTGAAATCCTAATTTGAATTCAAAATACAATTATTTTCTATACCTACCACCATCTTTTAAATATCAGTTCAGATTTTCTTTAGTGGCTGCTTCATAAAACTCTATCAAATGGATATTCATTATTTGTTCTCACCAATTCTTTAGTTTCATAAAAAATATAGATGAAATCAAATTACTATATGTCAATATGTGTGTAAAGGTATATATAAATATGTATTTGTATATGTGTGGGTACATATAAGTACTTGTTCTTCATGTTATTGAAATGGGAACATACTTCTTATATAGCAATGGGAGAAAAAAGTTATACTACCAGTACAAATTAGGATGGTATCTCTCTTAATCTCGGAGACTTTGATGATTTAGACAGAAATATAGGGCTTATTGAGTGTTCAGACTACCCTCACTGGCTAGAAAACTAAAATAAATTTTGAAGTAGGACTTCCCATTCCAGTCATAATTGAGTGACTGATATCAAAATTGCCAAATTCATAAAATATTTGTTTCCTCTAATTGAACAGAAACCAATTCAGGTCTAAAACCCTTGAAGGAAAGATTGCAAAGAGGCAAGCCCCATACTTAGCCTGGTTTTCTTTCTGAGGAAGTTTTCCAAATGACAGCATATTAGAATAGATTCCAAGTAAAGAACAAAGATCTCACTGGATGTAGCAAATAGACATTGGAGTTCATATTTTTGGATGCTTTTTATGCTGTACATGCATTGGTCAAGACTCCAGGCAGCCTAGAAGATGCTGGGAGACTAGAGAGATGAGATTCAGATGCTGCACAGTGCTATGGAAATATTGAAGTTACAGCCAGGTTTGAGTGGGAATATCTTGGTAAATATCCCAGCCTTTTAGATGAGACCCCAGAAAGACCAAATAAAATATGCTTACAACAAAAATCAAGTTTTAAAATGATCAAGGTAATTTGCTGGTATTTTAACTGCTTGTAAAAATCAAAATTTAACACTGCTTAGAGGAAGAAGATAAAATTCAGAGCCTCTGCAATATATCATCAACAACATGAGGTATATGATAAAAAATTACTAGAAATGCAAATAACCAGGAGAAAAAGTAACCAATAGTGAAGTGATAAAATAGTCAATATAAACAGAAAGGAGGATGATCCAAATATTAGAATCAGCAGATAAGTATTTCACAATTAGTATAATTAATGTATTAAGGAAAATAGGCACTAAGATAGACATAATGAATAAAGAAATGGAAAATAATACAGGATTAGAACCAATAAAATAATTAAATGGTTATTCTTGTACAGTAATACAAGGTATCTGCAATTAAGAACTTATTGAATAGGGCTAACAGCAAATTGGACATAACAGAAGAGTGGATTAGTAAAGGCAGAGGCAGATCAGTAGAAATTTCCCAAACTGAAGTACAGAGAATAAAATTAATGAAGAAATATGTAATACTGAACATGAGACATGAGGGAGCTGCTCAAAATGTCTAAGAATGCATGTTATTGGAGTCCAGAAAAATAGGAAAAAACTGGGACAAAAGCACTATTTGAAGAAATAATGGCCAGAATTTTTCAGATTTAAGAAAAGACAACAACCCCAAAATTCAAATAGGTCAGGCAACTCTTAGCAGGATAAATACAAAGAAAGCCACACCTTTGCACATTGTTGTCAAACCTCTTTTTAAAATAAGCAAAGAGAAAATCTTAAAAGCAGTAAACATGTTATACTACCTTTGAAGGAGCATCATTAGACTTTTAGCTAACTTTATAATAGCAACTATGATAGGTAGAATACAATTGAAGGACATTTTTTCCCTGGTTTTATGGAGAAATATTTGATCTACATCACTGAATAAGTTTAAGGTATATAGCATGATGGCTTGATTTGCATATATTGTTAAATTATTACCAAAATATGTTTAGTTAGCATTCATCATATCATATGGACACAATACAAGGAAAAGAAAAAAAGCATTTTTTCTGATGAGAACTCTAAGGATCTACTCCTTTAACAACTTTCTTATATATAATACAGCAGTGTTAACTATAGTCATCATGTTGCACATTACATCCCTAGTACTTATTTGTCTTAGAGCTGGAAGTTTATAACTTTTGACCATCTTTCTCTAATTCCTCTTCTCTCCACCATCCAGCTGTGGTAACTACAAATCTTTTCTCTTTTCCTATGAGTTTGATTTTTTTGTTTGTGTTTTTGAAGATTCCATGTATAAGTAAGGTGATACAGTACAGATGACCCTGGAACAGCGTGGGTTTGAACTGAATAGGTCTACTTATATGCAGATTTTTTCCAAAAATACATACTACAGTACTACATGATCTGTAGTTAGTTGAATCTGTGAATGTGAAACCATGGGTAGAGAGGGCTGATTGTAAAGTTATATGCAGATTTTTGAAAGTGTGGGGTTGGTGCCACTAACCCACGAGCTGTTCAAGTGTCAAATGTATTTGCCTTTCTCTGTTTGACTAATTTCACATGGCATGATGCATTCAATGTTCATCTATGTTGTTGCAGATAGTAGAATTTCCTTGTTTTATGGCTGAATAATATTCCTGTGTGTGTGTGTGTGTGTGTGTGTGTGTGTGTGTGTGTATCCCACATCTTCTTTATCCATTCATCCATTGATAGATGCTTAGGTTGTTTCCATGTCTTGGCTATTGTAAATAATGTTTTTGTGAGCATGGAAGTGCATATATCTTTTAAAGTTAGTGGGGGTTTTTTTCCTTATGTATATATATCCAGAAGTAGAATTGCTAAATAATATGGTAGTTCTATTTTTCAGAACTTCCATACTGTTTTCCATAATGGCTATGCCAATTTACATTCCCACTAACAGTGCACAAATGTTCTGTTTTCTGTGCATTCATTCCAGCATTTGATGGACATTCTAACAGGTGTAAGGTGATATCTCATTGTGGTTTTAATTTGCATTTCTATATTAACTAGTGGTGTTGACCATCTTTTCATGTACCTGTGGCCATTCATATATCCTCATGGGAAAAATGTTTACTCAGATATTTATCCATTTTCAATTGTATTATGCTTTTTTTTTTTTTTTTGCTATTGAGTTGTATGAGTTATTTATATATTTTGGATATTAACCCCTTATCAGATATATGTTTTTCAAATCATTTTCTTATTTTGTATGTTGTCTTTTCACTTTCTTTTTTTTTCTTAAATTTATTTTTTTATTGAAATACAGTAGATTTATAATGTTGTGTTAATTTCTGCTGTACAGTAACATGACTCAGTTATACACACATATGCATTCTTTTTTATATTCTTTTCCTTTATGGTTTATCTCAGGATATTGAATATAGTTCCCTGTGCTACACAGCAGGATCTTGTTTATCCATTCTACATGTAACAGTTCTCATCTACTAACCCCAAACTCCCAGTCCATCCCTCCCAGCCCTCCTCCCCCATGGCAACCACAAGTCTGTTCTCTATGAATCTGTTTCTGCCATTTAGGAAGGTTCATTTGTGCCATATTTTAGATTCCACATATAAGCGATATCATATGGTACTTGTCTTTCACTTTCTGACTTACTTCACTTAGTATGACAATCTCTAGTTGCATCCATGTTGCTGCAAGTGGTATTATTTCATTCTTTTTTATGGCTGAGTAATATTCCATTGTACATATGTACCACATTTTCTTTAACCATTCTTCAGTCAATGGACATTAAGGTTGTTTCCATGTCTTGGCTGTTGTGAATAGTACATTGGGGTGCATGTGTTTTTTGAATTATAGTTTTGTCCAGGTATATGCTCAGGAGTGAGATTGCTGGATCTTATGGTGATTCTATTTTTAGTTATCCAAGGAACCTCCATACTGTTTTCCATAGTGGCTGCACCAATTTACATTGGCTCCCACCAAAAGTGTAGGAGGATTCCCTTTTCTCCACACCCTCTGCAGCATTTATTGTTTTTAGACTTTTTTGATGATGAGCATTCTGACTGGTGTGAAGTGGTATTTCATTGTAGTTTTGATTTGCATTTCTCTTTCTCTAATAATTAGCAATGTTGAGCATATTTTCATGTGCCTATTGGCCATCTGTATGTCTTATTTGGAGAAATGTCTACTTAGGTCATCTGCTCATTTTTTGATTGGTTTGTTTTTCTGTTGTTGAGTTGTATGAGCTGTGTGTATATATTGTAAATTAATCCCTTACCTGTCACATTATTTGCAAATATTTTCTCACATTCTGTAAGTTGTCTTTTCATTTTGTTTATGGTTTTGTTTGCTGTGCAAAAGCTTTTAAGTTTAATTAGGTACCATTTGTTTACTTTTGTTTTCATTTCTATTGCCTTGGGAGACTGACCTAAGAAAACATTTGTATGATTTATGTCAGAGAACATTATGTCTATGATCTTTTCTAGGGGTTTTATGATGTCATAACTTATGTTTAAGTCTTTAAGCCATTTTGAGTTTATTTTTGTACATGGTGTGAAAGTGTGTTCTAGCATCATTGATTTATATGCAGCTGTCCAACTTTCCCAACATCATTTGCTGAAGAGACTGTCTTTTTCCCATTTTATTTTTATTTTTTATTTCTTTAACATCTTTGTTGGAGTATAATTGATTTACAATGGTGTGTTAGTTTCTGCTTTATAACAAAGTGAATCAGTTATACATATACATATGTCCCCATATCTCTCCCCTCTTGCATCTCCCTCCCCACAACCCTCCCTATCCCACCCCTCTAAGTGGTCACAAAACACCGAACTGATCTCCCTGTGCTATGCAGATGCTTCCTACTAGCGATCTATTTTACGTTTGGTAGTGTATATATGCCAATGCCACTCTCTCACTTCGTCTCAGCATACATTTCCCCTTCCTGTATACTCAAGTCTATTCTCTAGTAGGTCTGAGTCTTTATTCCTGTCTTGCCCTATGTTCTCCATGACCTTTTTTTTTTTTTTTGATTCCATATGTATGTGTTAGCATATGGTATTTGTTATACTCTTTCTGACTTACTTCACTCTGTTGAACAGTCTCTAGGTCCATCCACCTCACTACAAATAACTCAGTTTCATTCCTTTTCATGGTTGAGTAATATTCCATTGTATATCTGTGCCACATCTTCTTTATCTGTTCATCTGTTGATGGACACTTAGGTTGTTTCCATGTCCTGGCTATTGTAAATAGAGCTGCAATGAACATTTTGGTACATGACTCTTTTTGAATTATGGTTTTCTCAGTGTATATGCCCAGTAGTGGGATTGCTGGGCTGTATGGTAGTTGTATTTTTAGTTTTTTAAGGAACGTCCATAGTGGCTATATATGTTCATAGTGAATATATGTTCACTATGATCTCCATAGTGGCTGTATCAATTTACATTCCCACCAACAGTGCAAGAGGGTTCCCTTTCTCCACACCCTCTCCAGCACTTATTGTTTGTAGATTTTTTGATGATGGCTGTTCTGACCAGTATGAGATGATATCTCATTGTAGTTTTGATTTGCATTTCTCTAATGATTAATGATATTGAGCATTCTTTCATGTGTTTGTTGGCAGTCTGTATATCTTCTTTGGAGAAATGTCTATTTATGGCTTCTGCCCATTTTTGGATTGGGTTGTTTGTTTTTTTGTTGTTGAGCTGCATGAGCTGCTTTAAATTTTGGAAATTAATCCTTTGTCAGTTGCTTCATTTGCAAATATTTCTTCCCATTCTGAGGGCTTTCTTTTCATCTTGTTTATCGTTTCCTTTGCTGTGCAAAGCTTTTAAGTTTCATTACGTCCCAGTTGTTTATTTTTGCTTTCATTTCCATTCTTCTAGGAGGTGGGTCAAAAAGGATCTTGTATGTCATAGAGTGTTCTGCCTATGTTTTCCTCTAAGAGTTTGATGGTGTCTGGCCTCACATTTAGGACTTTAATCCACTTTGAGCTTATTTTTGTGTATGGTGCTAGGGTTTGTTCTAATTTCATTCTTTTACATGTAGCTGTTCAGTTTTCACAGCACCACTTATTGAAGAGGCTGTCTTTTCTCCACTGTATATTTTTGCCTCTTTCATCAAAGATAAGGTGACCATATGTGCATGGGTTTATCTCTGGATTTTCTATCCTGTTCCATTGATCTATATTTCTGTTTTTGTGCCAATACCATACTGTCTTGATTACTGTCACTTTGTAGTATAGTCTGAAGTCAGGGAGCCTGATTCCTACAGCTCCGTATTTCTTTCTCTATATTGCTTTGACTATTCAGGGTCTTTTGTGTTCCCATACAAATTATGAAATTTTCTGTTCTAGTTCTGTGAAAAATCCCAGTGCTAATTTGATAGGGATTACATTGAATCTGTAGATTGCTTTGGGTAGTTATAGTCATTTTCACAATTTTGATTCTTCCAATCCATGAACATGGTATATCTCTCCATCTATTTGTATCATCTTTAATTTCTTTCATCAGTGTCTTATAATTTTCTGCATACAGGTCTTTTGTTTCCTTAGGTAGGCTTATTCCTAGATATTTTATTCTTTTTGTTGCAATGGTAAATGGGAGTGTTTTCTTAATTTCTCTTTCAGATTTTTCATCATTACTGTATAGGAATGCAAGAGATTTCTGTGCATTTATTTTGTATCCTTCTACTTTACCAAATTCATTGATTAGCTCTAGTAGATTTCTGGTAGCATCTTTAGGATTCTCTATGTATATTTTCATGTCATTTGCAAACAGTGACAACTTTACTTCTTCATTTCTGATTTAGATTCCTTTAATTCCTTTTTCTTCTCTGGTTGCTGTGGCTAAAACTTCCAAAACTAAATTAAATAATAGTGGTGAGTGGGCAACCTTGTCTTTTCCTGATCTTAGTGGAAATGGTTTCAGGTTTTCAGCACTGAGGATGATGTTGGCTGTGGGTTTGTCATGTATGGCCTTTATTATGTTGAAGAAAGTTCCTCTCTGCCTACTTTCTGGAGGGTTTTTATCCTAAATGGGTGTTGAAATTTGTCGAAAGCTTTCTCTACATCTATTGAGAAGATCATGTGGTTTTTCTCCTTCAATTTGTTAATATGGTGTGTCACGTTGATTGATTTGCAAATATTGAAGAATCCTTGCATTCCTGATCCTTTTAATGTGCTGTTGGGTTCTCTTTGCTAGTATTTTGTTGAGGATTTTTGTATCTATGCTCATCAGTAATATTGACCTGTAGTTTTCTTTCATTGTGACATCTTTGTCTGGTTTTGGTATCAGAGTGATGGTGGCCTTGTAGAATGAGTTTGAGAGTGTTCCACCCTATGCGATATTTTGGAAGACTTTGAGAAGAATAGGTGTTAACTCTTCTCTAAATGTTTGATAGAATTTCTGTGAAGCCGTCCGGTCCTGGGCTTTTGTTTGTTGGAAGATTTTTAATCACAGTTTCAATTTCAGTGCTTGTGACTTGTCTGTTCATATTTTCTATTTCTTCCTGGTTCAGTCTCAGAAGGTTCTTCCTGGTTCAGTCTAAGAATTTGTCCATTTCTTACATATTGCCCATTTTATTGTCATATAGTTGCCTGTAGTAATCTCTCATGATCCTTTGTATTTCTGCAGTGTCATTTGTTACTTCTCCTTTTTCATTTCTAATTGATTTGAGTCTTCTCCCTTTTTTTCTTGATGAGTCTGGCTAGTAATTTTTCAATTTTGTTTATCTTCTCAAAGAACTAGCTTTTAGTTTTATTGATCTTTGCTATTGTTTCCTTCATTTCTTTTTCATTTATTTCTGATGTGATCTTTATGATTTCTTTCCTTCTGCTAACTTTGGGGTTTTTTTTGTTCTCCTTTCTCTAATTGCTTTAGGTGTAACTTTAGGTTGTTTATTTGAGATGTTTCTTGTTTCTTAAGGTAGGCTTGTATAGGTAAAAACTTCCCTCTTAGAACTGCTTTTGCTGCATCCCATAGGTTTTGGGTCGTTGTGTCTCCATTGTCATTTGTTTCTAGGTAGTTTTTGATTTCCTCTTTGATTTCTTCAGTGATCCCTTCATTATTAAGTAGTGTATTGTTTAGCCTCCATGTGTTTGTATTTCTTACAGATTTTTTCCTGTAATTGATATCTAGTCTCACAGTGTTCACTTCGGAAAAGATACTTGATATGTTTTCAGTTTTCTTAAATTTACCAAGGCTTGATTTGTGACCCAAGATATGATCTATCCTGGAGAATGTTCTGTGAGCACTTGAGAAGAGTGTGTATTCTGTTGTTTTTGGATGGAATGTCCTATAAATATCAATTACGTCCATCTTGTTTAATGTATCATTTAAAGCTTCTGTTTCCTTATTTATTTTCATTTTGTATGATCTGTCCATTGGTGAAAGTGTAATGTTAAAGTCCCCTACTATGAATGTGTTACTGCCAATTTCCCCTTCTATGGCTGTTAGTATTTGCCTTATGTATTGAGGTGCTCCTATGTTGGGTGCATAAATATTTACAATTGTTCTATATTCTTGGATTGATCCCTTCATCATTATGTGGTGTACTTCTTTGTGTCTTGTAATAGTCTTTGTTTTAAAGTCTATTTTGTCTTATATGAGAATTTCTACTCCAGCTTTCCTTTGATTTCCATTTGCATGGAATATTTTTTTCCATCCCCTCACTTTCAGCCTGTATGTGTCCCTATGGCTGAATTGGGTCCCTTGTAGACACCATATATACGTGTCTTGTTTTTGTATCCATTCAGCCAGTCTATGTCTTTTGGTTGGAGTGTTTAATCCATTTACATTTAAGGTAATTATCATTATGTATGTTCCTATTACCATTTTCTTACTTGTTTTGGGTTTATTATTGTAGGTCTTTTCCTTCTCTTGTGTTTCCTGCCTAGAGAAGTTCCTTTAGCATTTGTTGTAAAAGTGATTTCGTGGTGCTGAATTCTCTTAGCTTTGGCTTGTCTGTGAAGCTTTTAATTTCTCCGTCAAATCTGAATGAGATCCTTGCTCGGTAGAGTAATCTTGTTTGTAGGTTTTTCTCTTTCATCACTTTAATTATGTCTTGCCACTCCCTTCTGGCTTGCAGAGTTTCTGCTGAAAGATCAACTGTTAACCTTATGGGGATTCCCTTATGTGTTACTTGCTGTTTTTCCCTTGTTGTTTTTAATATTTGTTCTTTGTATATAATTTTTGATAGTTTGATTAATATGTGTCTTGGCGTGTTTCTCCTAGATTTACCCTGTATGCGATTCTCTGTGTTTCCTGGATCTGAGTAACTATTTCCTTTCCCATATTAAGGAAGTTTTCAACTATAATCTCTTCAAATATTTTCTCTGTCCCTTTCTTTTTCTCTTCTTCTGGGACCCCTATAATTCAAATGTTGGTGTGTTTAATGTTGTCCCAGATGTCTCTGAGACTGTCCTCAATTCTTTTCATTGGTTTTTATTTATTCTGCTCTACAGTAGTTATTTCCACTATTTTATCTTCCAGGTCACTTACCAGTTCTTCTGCCTCAATTATTCTGCTATTGATCCCTTTTAGAGAATTTTTAATTTCATTTATTGTGTTGTTCATCTCTGCTTGTTTGCTCTTTAGTTTTTCTAGTTCCTTGTTAAACGTTTCTTGTATTGTCTCCATTCTACCTTCAATATTTTGGATCATCTCTACTATCATTATTCTGAATTCTTTTCCAGGTAGACTGCCTATTTTCTCTTCATTTTTTAGGTCTGTTTGGTTTTTGCCTTCCTCCTTCATCTGCTGTGTGTTTCTCTGTCTTTTCATTTTGCTTAACTTACTGTGTTTGGGGTCTCCTTTTCACAGGCTGCAGGTTCATAGTTTCCATTGTTTTTTTTGTCTGTCCACAGTGGCTAAGTTTGGTTCAGTGGGTTGTGTAGGCTTCCTGGTGGAGGGGGCTTGTGCCTGTGTTCTGGTGGATGAGGCTGGATCTTTTCTTTCTGGTGGGCAGTTCCACATCTGCTGGTGTGTTTTGGGGTGTCTGTGGCCTTATTTTGATTTTAGGCATCCTCTCGGCTAATGGATGGGGTTGTGTTCCTATCTTGCTAGTTGTTTGGCATAGGGTGTCCTGAACTGTAGCTTGCTGTTCGTTGAGTTGAGCTGTGTCTTGGCATTGAGATGGAGATATCTGGGAGATTTTCACCGTTTGATATTCTGTGGAGCTGTTAGGTCTTTTGTGGACCAGAGTCCTGAACTTGGCTCTCCCATCTCAGTGGCACAACCCTGACACCTGGCTGGAGCACCAAGAACCTGTCCTCCACACGGCTCAGAATAAGAGGGAGAAAAAACAGAAGGAAAGAAAGAAGGTAAAATAAAATAAAAGTAAAAGAAAAGAAAAGAAAGTTATTAAAATAAAAAACATTTATTAAGAAAAAATATTTTAAGTAATATAAAAAACCCTATAAAACAAAAAGCGGACAGACAGAACCCTAGGACAAATCCATTCCTTGGTAAAAGCAGAACTATACAGACAAAATCACATAGAGAAGCATACACATACACACTCACAAAAAGAAAAAAAGGAAAAATATATATATATATATCGTTGCTCCCAAAGTCTACCTCCTCAATTTGGGATGATTCTTTGTCTATTCACGTATTCCAGAGATGCAGGGTACATCAAATTGATTGTGAAGATTTAATCCCCTGCTCCTGAGGCTGCTGGCAGAAATTTCCCTTTCTCTTCTTTTTTGCACAGCTCCTGATGTTCAGCTTTGTATTTGGCCCCGCCTCTGAGTGTAGGTCACCTGAAGGCATTTGTTCTTCGCTCATACAGGACGAGGTTAAAGTCCAGCTGATTAGGAGGCTCTGGCTCACTGAGGCCGGTGGGGAGGGAGGGGCATGAAAGTGGGGCAATCCTGCTGTGGCAGAGGCTGGGGTGATGTTGCAACAGCCTGAGGCATGCTGTGTGTTCTCCCGGGAATGTTTTCCCTGGATTGCAGGACCCTGGCAGTGTCAGGCTGCACAGTCTTCCATTAGGGGAGGTGTTGTTAGTGACTTGTGCTTGCACACAGGCTTCTTGGTGGCTGCAACAGCAACCTTAGCATTTTATGCCTGTCTCTGGTGTCTGTGCTCTGATAACCACAACTCGTACCTTTCTCTGAAGGTTGTTTAGGTGGTGCTCTGAATACCCTCTCCTTGCGTACCCCAAAACAATGGTCTCTTGCCTCTTAGGCAGTTCCAAACTTTTTCCCAGACTCCCTCCGACCTAGGTGTGTCGCACTAGCCCCCTTCAGGCTGTGTTCATGCAGCCAACCCCAGTTCTTTCCCTGGGATCTGACCTCTGAAGCTGGATCCTCAGCTCCCAGCCCCCACCCACCCCGGTGGGTGAGCAGACAAGCCTCTCAGACAAACTGGCGACTGCTGGTTGGCACCAATCCTCTCTGAGGGAATCTCTCCGCTTTGCTCTCTGCACCCATATTGCTGTGCTCTGTTGCTCCAAAGATTCCCCCCGCTAACCCTGTCTCTGACAGTGTAGGGGCTTGTTAGTGTGTGGAAACTTTTCCTCCTTCACAGCTCCCTCCCAGAGGTGCAGGTCCTGTCCCTATCCTTTGTCTCTGTTTTTTTCTTTTTTCTTTTCCCCTACCCTGGTACGTGGGGAGTTTCTTGCCTTTTGGGACATCTGAGGTCTTCTGCCAGCATTCAGTAGGTGTTCTGTAGGAGTTTTTCCACATGTAGATGTATTTCTAATGTATTTGTGGGGAGGAAGGTGATCTCCACGTCTTACTCCTCCACCATCTTGAAGGCCTCTCTCAAAAATCATAATTTTTAAGTAATACTGTTTTATTTTTTCAGAAGAAATTCTAATTTTTATTTCCTCCTTTTCTTTTATAAATTACATATCCACATGTAAAAATTATGTAAAATTTTACATAAATGTATTGCCTTTGAATAAAATTAAAATTATTCCCACTACTATAATTGCCATTGAATCTACCTAATAAGGCATCAAAATACAAATTACCAAATTAGATATTATAGATTTTATCATTTAGAAATATTTAATAGTAACACTGAAATTTTTTGCTCCCTGAAGTCATGTGAGCCTATGTAACTTACTTTAGCCAATTCAATGTGAGCAGAAGTGAGGAAGATATCTCTTTTTGGAATTTAAAAGTCAGCACATGATTCAACACATGTATTGAGATGAGGTCTTTGTCACACTAATTCCTGAGTGACTATTATTAGCAGAGCTTCCCTGCTGACCTGAGTTAAACAGTAAGTATGAATAGAAAATAAAATTTTGTGTAACTAATTCACTAAACTTTTGGAGTTGTTCCTACAGGAACATAAACTACCTATCCTGACTTATACACAAAGTGACTTAAACTATGGGGAATTGACTTAGTAAGTGGGTTGAAGGGCATTCAAGAAACTTATAGTAGTCTAGACAAAAAAAATCACCATCCATAACGTACTGGCAATCTATGTGGCAAAACTCTGACAATTATTTGGAAGGAAGATTCCAACCTCCTATGACAAGATGTTGAAAAAGTAGATGTTAGTAGTGTATTTTAGTTGTTATTGGTAGCTTTTGGGACAGGGACTATGAAAAATATGAGCTTAGAATACAAAGAATGACTAGTTTGCAATCAAAGAGAAAAGGAAAGTTCAGAAATATGGTGAATTGCAATGTTGAAACGTACAGCTCCTTCTCTAACCTAACAAGTAGAAAATAAAATAGAGAAGAACTTTAATGACAAAGGCTAAGTTAAACTGAGCTTTGTCTGAACGGTTAAGTCAAGAGAATGTGCAGTGCTCTTAAAACTTCGTCTCAAATTCTTTAACACTCCTCCCATCTAAAGGTTGGGTTTATTTCTCATCCTCTTGAATCTGGAAGAGCTTGTGATTTCTTCAACCAATAAATTATGGCAGAAGAGATACTATGTAACTTTCAAGATAGGTCAGAAGTCTTACTGTCTAGAGACCTCCTTTTGAGATGACCCCTGCAGATCCCAGCCAACATAGTTGTAATGAGACCAAGCTACACAGAAAGGCAAGGTGTTAAATGCTCCAGTTAAAGTTCCAACTGAGCTGGTTTTTAAGTCATCCCAGCTCAGGTACCAGCAATTTTTTTAAATTGTGGTAAAATATACATACTATAAACCATTTTTAAGTGTACAGTTCTGTGGCATTAAGTACATTCATACTGTGTGCAACTATCACCATCATTGATCTCCAGAACTTTTTTCATCATCACAAACTGAAACTTTGTACCTATTAAATAGTAAATTTCCATTCTTCCCCTCTCCCCAACCCTGACAACCACCATCCTACTTTCTATCACCAGCCATCTTAAATAAAGAAATTATCTTGTAAGTGCATATTTCAGCGCAAGTTGTTCCAGACCCTAGTCATGTCAGTCTCTTCAATTGAGGCCCCAGATACTTTGGCATAGAGAACTGCTACCCTTGCTCTGCCTCTTCTTACTTTCTGACTGACAGAATCCAAGAGGAAAATCAATAGTTAATGTTTTACACCACTAAGTTAGGGGTGATTTGTCATAGGACAGAGACATTTGGAATAGTATGGCTGTTATAATCATTTATAAAATCTCTGAAAGTATTAAAATGTCTCATGGTAAAGAGCCATCTAAGGGTGTGGTATGTAGTAAAATCTTTCAATTGGACAAAGTGACTCAGTTAAAAGAGAAATAAGTTGTAAATTTTCTAAAGGCTAGACCTGTTCAAAATATCTACAATTAAGTTAAAAAAGAAAGAGTGAGGGAGTGGGGTGGGCAGAGGGAGGTGAGAAATGTAAGGAGAATAACTGCTACATAGAACTCACTGGAAGCAAATTGATAAGGATCTCACTGAGTTTTTAAGAGAGATTTTTAAGTAAGATTCTGAGATTTATGCCTGAGATCTTTCCCTGCAAATTTTTCCATTTCTTTTGGGTCAAATTATTCCATAGGACCTTAAAAGAGGGCACATTCTCCAATGCCCACTTGAAGAGTAAGCAAACACACTAAAGGAAAGGAAAGAAAAAATTCCTAAATGGTGGAGTCAAGGGTCAGGGAGAACAATGGAATAGAGGGCCTTCCCAAAGAAGAGAGATTAATTAAGAATGTGCTTCACCTGTCTAGCTTGAGTTCACCATGAATGTCTTCTACATCTCTCATCTTTCCTTTATGGAATACAAGTGTTTATTGCATTATTTGTCCTTGTTATACAAGTGTATATAGGGTTTGGTTATTTTTTTTATAGAGAGTTTTATAGTGTGTATGTGAGTGTGCACATATTTGAATAAATTTCTGACCATTTTATTTAGTTCCTTTAAAAAGCAAAATATTTTCTGTTTTTTTTCTAACTGGATATATACATTCATAATAATGTTAATGTTAGATATTTTGCCTTTGCCAGAGCTTCCAAATTGGATGAAATAAGTCCAACTATTGGTAGAATTACTTTAATGAATTTACTCTTTAAAACATTTTTTTTTTAACATCTTTATTGGGGTATAATTGCTTTACAATGGTGTGTTAGTTTCTGCTTTATAACAAAGTGAATCAGTCATACATAAACATATGTTCCCATATGTCTTCCCTGTTGCCTCTCCCTCCCTCCCACCCTCCCCATCCCACCCCTCCAGGCTGTCACAAAGCACCGAGCCAATATCCCTGTGCCATGCAGCTGCTTCCCACTAGCTTTCTACCTTACTGCGTTTGTTACTGTGTATATGCCCATGACTCTCTCTCGCCCTGTCACAGCTCACCCTTCCCCCTCCCCATAACCTCAAGTCCGTTCTCTAAGAGGTCTGCGTCTTTATTCCTGCTTTACCCCTAGGTTCTTCATGACATTTTTTTCTTAAATTCCATATATATGTGTTAGCATACGGTATTTGTCTTTTTCTTTCTGACTTACTTCACTCTGTATGACAGACTCTAGGTCTATCCACCTCATTACAAATAGCTCAATTTCGTTTCTTTTTATGGCTGAGTAATATTCCATTGTATATATGTGCCACATCTTCTTTATCCATTCATCCGATGACGGGCACTTAGGTTGTTTCCATCTCCGGGCTATTGTAAATAGAGCTGCAATGAACATTTTGGTACATGACTCTTTTTGAATTTTGGTTTTCTCAGGGTATATGCCCAGTAGTGGGATTGCTGGGTCATATGGTAGTTCTATTTGTAGTTTTTTAAGGTACCTCCATACTGTTCTCCATAGTGGCTGAACCAATTCACATTCCCACCAGCAGTGCAAGAGTGTTCCCTTTTCTCCACACCCTCTCCAGCATTTATTGACTTCAGACTATACTACAAAGCTACAGTCATCAAGACGGTATGGTACTGGCACAAAAACAGAAAGATAGATCAATGGAACAGGATAGAAAGCCCAGAGATAAACCCATGCACATATGGACACCTTATCTTTGATAAAGGTGGCAGTAATGTACAATGGAGAAAGGACAGCCTCTTCAATAAGTGGTGCTGGGAAAACTGGACAGGAACATGTAAAAGTATGAGATTAGATCACTCCCTAACACCATACACAAAAATAAGCTCAAAATGGATTAAAGACCTAAATGTAAGGCCAGAAACTATCAAACTCTTAGAGGAAAACATAGGCAGAACACTCTATGACATAAATCAAAGCAAGATCCTTTCTGACCCACCTCCTAGAGTAATGGAAATAAAAACAAAAATAAACAAATGGGACCTAATGAAACTTCAAAGCTTTTGCACAGCAAAGGAAACCATAAACAAGACCAAAAGACAACCCTCAGAATGGGAGAAAATATTTGCAAATGAAGCAACCGACAAAGGATTAATCTCCAAAATTTACAAGCAGCTCATGCAGCTCAATAACAAGAAAACAAACAACCCAATCCAAACATGGGCAGAAGACCTAAATAGACATTTCTCCAAAGAAGATATACAGACTGCCAACAAACACATGAAAGAATGCTCAACATCATTAATCATTAGAGAAATGCAAATCAAAACTACAATGAGATATCATCTCACACCAGTCAGAATGGCCATCATCAAAAAATCTAGAAACAATAAAACATTTTTAATTGATATAAAACTGATATCATTTGACAATTTGAGAAATTCTTCTGTGAATGGAGCCAACACAATAACATGTATCACTTCATTTCTTATCCAAAAAAAAAAAAAGTTAAAGTAGAAAATGAGTGAAACTAATTGAGAAAATAGTCATTTTCATTTGTTTGGAACAAAATGTCTTGTTCCATAAAGCAATATATAAATACGGTTTTTGCCACTGCATGTGTTAAATTGTTATCTCTAATATCTGCTTAGTATAGAAATAACATTTGAAGTAGATGTGCTTGCTTCTTTAGCAGAATTTTGTGTTTAACTTTTAATTTGGCAATGATATAACCACGATCTTCAGGATGAAAGGTAAATAAGGAAAACCATTTAGTGCAAATTGCACATTTATCATTAACTTTCTTAATGCACAGAAATTCAAAGTTTAATTTGTCATTGAGAATTTACCTGTTTCTTTTTAAACATCTACTGCTAAAAGGACTTATTGCATATGTTCAAAGCAGTAAATAGTCACAGATTTGCATCATGCAATAAAAGGCAATTTCCTAACCCTATACCAATACTAAAGGCTTTTAAATTTATAACATTAAAATAAATCTTTATGTTGGTAAAGCAAGTCCTTCAAATTTGTTATTTTCCTTCAAGAATTTCGTATGTATTTTTGGATGTTTTCCATATATTTACATTTTAGAATTTTGTCATTTCCTTTTCCTTAACAAAATATATTAGGGTTCTAATTGGATTACATTGAATATTTTATTTAATTTGTGTTGTTTTGCTATCCTTGAAATTATCTTTCAATCCATGGGTATGGTATATTTACATATTTATATCTCTATTAATGTCTTTCAGTAAAGTTTTATAATTTTCCACATAAAAACTTTATACCTCTTTTGATAGATTATTATTAGGTACTACATTTTTTTTTGATTTAGGTACTAAATTTTTTGAAACCATTGTAAATTACATATTTTTTAAATTTACTTTCTACTTGCTACAAATATGTAGAAAACCAATTAGTTATATACATTGATTTTGTATCTGAACACCTTTTCATATTCTGTAATTAATTCTAAAATTTTTATGTATATTATTTTAGACTTTCTCCCAGTATTACCTACATAATCTTATACACATGCACACAAACACCCTCATGGGAAATATACTGCAAACCTTATGCTTAAATTAAACATGAAAATTTTATAAATTTTCCTTGGAAAATAAGAAGATGAGAATGTCCTCCATATCATTACTTAGATTCAGTATTATCCTGGAGGTCTTAGCTTGTTTATTAGGGAAAGGAAAACAACAAAGGTATAATATTTAGAAAATATTGTAATTTAATATTTAATTTTCTTAGTTCCTGAAACACTTCTAAGAAATGCAGTTGAAAAATTGTTTTTTCAATCTCTGGGGGAAAAGAACTGCATAATTTATTTATTGATTTCAGCAACATTTGAGGAGTGGCATGTATAAGTGGAAAAAGATACTGTCAAAGGTTCAATGACTTGAACAGTAGGTTATGAATGAGGAAAGAATATTAGTACATTAAAATAGTTTCAGTAGGGTTTTGTGTGTGTGTTCGTGCTTACCTCAATTGTGAATATATAATCACAAATTCAAAGTTAATAACATCTCATCTATGGCTGTTGATTATTTTATTTCCTTGTTAGTCAAAGAGATTGAAAGTGTAAGGTACTGATTTGACAGTTCTTATTCTTACATTGTTTTGTTATTTTTCTATAAAACTGGCAGGAACAAAATGAAACTGCTCTCCTTTCAATATGTCCAATATAACTGTCAGTGGGATGTATAAGATGACTTGAAAGCTATTCAGTCTTTAAAAAGAAATGAAGAAGGAGAAGTTAGTCTACATACACATTTTGACAAACTGAATTCTTTGAAAAATAATCACATAATTATTTTCAGCCATTATTTGACAGTACTGGACTATGTCTAGTGGATCTATTGAGATCATCAAGGTCTTGCAAGCCAGCCAAGAAAAATCCACCAATCTAATAGAGAAATTTTTGTTACAACACTTATGAAAAGTTATTAACTTTCTGGGCAATGTAGTGTAAGACCAATAATTGTTCAATAAAAAGTTTAGTAATATTTGAGATAATTAAAGAAATAAAATGAAAATTAACTTTTAACAGTATTTTCACAGAATGATTGAACCATTCATACCTTTTTTTTCTTCTTCTGCAAAATCACTGTTCTGCACAATTTCATCCTTTCCTGTGTAGGTATTATTTCTTAAGTTATTTTAACCAATAGTCCAATATCTAGAGTTCTTCACATCAAGAAATTCTATGAGGAACATCTATGTTTATATTTATTTGTTCTCTTACACAAATATATCAGTAAAGAAAAATTTTTTATTGTGTTGAATGATTATTCATCATGGGTATCTGTCCCCTCATGTTTATTTATTTATTTTTAAAATTAATTTTTATTGAAGTATAGTTGCTTTACAATGTTTTGAGTAAAGTAAATTCTTAGGAATGAAATTAGCTAGGTCAAAATCAACGTGTCCTTTTTATTTTGATAGTAAAACCTAAGATGCCATGGTCGTCTTCTTTCTCTTTTGAGAGGGAAGTATTCTCTAGAGCTAAGGTTTTTATTCTCTGAGATTTTCTGTATACAGAATTCTCCTTCTGTGTTTTGCTTCTTTTCCTTTCCTTTAGCCTCATATCAGCTATTTGGAGTCATCATCTTATATCTCTGGTTATTTTTCCCTCAATGGACTGATACTACATTCCACAAGAGAGGTGAATACATGAGGTCGTAAAAGTGTCCTTTTCCATGTTGATTCTGCCATTTTATTCTCCCTATGCATACCCTACCAGACCATGAAAATAGAGATAATTTCTCTTTATTCTAGGTTCTGAACAATGTTTTTAGAATTTTAATTGCAAAATAAGAGGGAAAATTGTTAATTTGATGTTCTCAGATTTGTACCTAAATTTTTGTTTCAATAATCTCTTAGTCCAAAATTTTACCCACAATTCTATGAAAAAATATCCGTATCTACAGGAAGAGATCCATTTTTCTCGGTTTTTTTTTTTTCTGCCTTATCCATGTGTCTTATCCCAAGTCTGAGTTACAGTTTACACAATAGCCCCTCCCGGAGCTTTATAACTGGATGGACCAGGATACTCAGTGCCTACCAATTCTCAGGGGCCACAAAAGGAAAGAGATACAAACCCATAGTCAGTGATGATATAAATTCTCCTTCCTGGATTCCCCTTTTGACTGTTCATCCATGCAGAATATGAGAATAGAGTGATAAACTATAGAAAAAGCAATTTTGAATCAGTGTGATTCATGGATTAGACAAGTGGGTAAAACAAATTTGGAAAGCTGGTTTAAAAATAATTTCAGTGGTCAAGGTATCAGATGATGAGAGAATAAATTAAGGCTACAATGTAAGTCTGTGGAAGCAAGGATGAGTATAAGAAGTAAAAAGAAAGATGAATTACAAGAATTTAGAGTCAAATTACATAAGTGAAAAGAAAGAAAAATAAGTCATTTTTAGATTTGACATTATGTAGCTCACTAGCTATTTTTGGAATCATTCTTTTCAGAATTAAGTTAACTGCTCCTTGAATATTTTAAATTTATGTCTTGAGAAATAAATTTTTGCAAAACAAGGCCAGTGACCTTTTTTTTAAGGATACTAATAGCCTAAATAGGAAGTAATCAGTATTAAATGAGTAAAGGGTACACATGGCCTAGGAGTATTCTTCAGTCCAACAGAGCTTGTGATGCTCTGGGTAGTAAACATAACACACTAACAATCTAGTACCTTGTTACAGGCCATGAATAACCAAGTCCAAGGCCAGAGGATATACAGAGTTCCTCCAGCCAGCAAATGAGCATCCTGAGACTAACTTATCAGAAGGTTACTCTTGAGTGCTGCTGGGTTTCAAAGTAAACAGAATTAAAACAGAACTGGAAGCAGAATTCAAGAAACTGCAAGAAACCTGAGAGATAAAATGGTTGGGAGCAAAGTATTGGGAAGACATGTATGAAGGCAGAAACCAATCTGCTGTTTGAACATCACTCAATAAAAGGATAGTTACAAGAAGTCAGAAAATGTTTCCATAGTCTTCAGATAAGAGGATCCTCCCAGATGTGTGTATAAATGAATGAAAGGGATAAAGCAATCATGAAAAAGATTGAGTGGCTATAGAAAGAAGATAGACATTTTTCTGACTTCATTTCTATATGTAATCCTTTGGAATCATCCTACCGTGCTGGGCTTGGAAGGGAACTACACCTAGAAATAAATGTGAAAGATGTGGACTTTCAAGAGTCTCCTGGACAGGAATAAATTGGGAGATTGAGATTGACATATACACATTACTATGTATAAAATAGATAACCACTAATAAAAACCTACTGTATGGCACAGGGAACTCTACTTAATACTCCATAATGAGCTATATGGGAATAGAATCTAAAAAAGAGTGGATATATGTATATGTATAACTAATTCACTTTGCTGTATAGCAGAAGCTAACACAACACTGTAAATCAGCTATACTCCAATAAAAATTAATTTTTAAAAAAGAGTCTCCTGGACAGAGGGAAAGTCATAATTGCATAGGCCAAAATTCTAAGAACAAAGGGGCAGGACAGGAATAAAGATGCAGACTTAGAGAATGGATTTGATGACATGGGAGGGGGAAGGGTAAGCTGGGACAAAGTGAGAGAATGGCATAGACATATATACACTACAAAATGTAAAATAAATAGCTAGTGGGAAGCAGCCGCATAGCACAGGGAGATCAGCTTGGTGCTTTGTGACTACCTAGAGGGGTGGGATAGAGAGTGTGGGAGGGAGACACAAGAGGGAGGAGATATGGGGATATATGTATATGTATAGCTGATTCACTTTGTTATAAAGCAGAAACTAACACAATATTGTAAAGCAATTATACTCCAATAAAGATGTTAATAAATAAGTAAATTTTAAAAAATAGAAAAAAAAATAAAGCTTTAAACAGCGTTCTTCAAACTGAACGTGGCAACGTGCTAGTAGATAATGAAATTAAGTTGGTGAATTAAATATCATTAATAATTAGATTAGAATGGAGTCAAAAATACCACTGCTTTAACATTTGTTTCATGTATATATGTAGTGTTTTGAGTCATGGAGTAAAATATATGTCTGTAAGTCATAGCCATAAAGTTTGAGTACCACAGATAAAAAATCTGGGCTAATTAATTTTTCTTGGACTACCTTTTCTATCTGATTGAAAGATGTTATTAGGCCGATTAGCTGTGATTTGAAACAATAACCCAAAATATTTACTTAATCCTTTATAAATGTAATAAACAAACAGGACAATACCTCTAGGTTCTTGACACTTGTATAGCTCATAAGATAAAAAATTTTCTTTATCCTTTAATCCCCTTAAATTTGGGGTGTCTTAGAGAGCAGAAATACATTTTTTGAGAAAAAATACTGTTTTTTAATGTTGATTTTTAAACTTCAGATTGCTATGTAAATATTATTGAAGCATAAACACTGATAAAATTTATAAATCATTTAAAAACTTTAAAAGTGGAACAACAGAAAAATTTAACCACAAGAACATTAAAGACAGATTTATTTAGATTTAATTTCAATTGTAAACATGGTCAAAATAATTTCTTTTATTTTCTCCCTGAAAATTGTAGGCATTTCAAAGCCATCATGTAATTTTCCCAACATTTTGCTAACTACACACATTTTTTAAAAGTGCAGTTTACCATAAGAACAGTGTTTTTTAAAGAGAAATATGCATTAGCATATTATAATCCTTAGACTCATGATATGCTTTGTTACACTACAAAACAAATGTACTTATTTTATGGTTGAGTGAGCCCATTAATTAAAGCTGTCATATAAATTTCCCCAACTCCTGCCTGAAGAAAAGAGAACATCTGTCTTACAGAAAAACAAACAACCTTGCTCTAAAATATATACAGCTATCTAGTTTATTCAATAGGGAAAATTATTTTCTCTCACCTATGACCTTACTTTATGAATTAGAAAAAAACAATGTTAATATATAAATTCTGACATGAATTTGTTCTTCCAGCCTGAAACAGACTATTTATGATAGTAATCACCTTTGAATGTTGGGATGAAGTGGTTACTAACCAAAATTATTTAAATTAAATAAATTACAACTTGGCAAAGACAGCTCTTAGTAGGGCTATTATTCAAGTAGAAACAAAGAATTGGAACCTTATGAAAATTTTAAAACTTTACTATGTAAATATTAAGTTATGAGAAATACTTATGTCAAAATTATTTACAAACCAAAAATTTTAATCTCCCAATCCATAAACAGAGATTAAGTAAATCAGTGAAAGAAATTCTGTTAAAGTTTCCCATGAAGGAGAGAAAATTCCTAATGTGTGACTGTCTACATTGAAATAAGTTGATTATTAGAGAATCTTATAAATTGAAGGACATTAGAAGTGTTAAGAACAATGTTTTCTTAACCTTGGCTACACAAAATCATGAAATCATATAGAGAGAAAGAAAAAATGCAGATGCCTGTGCCTCACTTTCAGAAATGCAGTTTTATTTGCCTGGAGTAGGGCTGGACATTGACAGTTTTGTTTATAAAGCTCTCCAGTTGATGTTAATAAGCAGCTTGGATGGCTTGATGCAGGGATTCCCAAACCTAAGTCAGTCAGTTTGTGCCTATGCAAGACCAAGTTTCAACTGCGCACAACAAAATGGGAAAAATAAGGATGTTGAAATGACTTTTTCAAAAAAGTTAATTTTATTCTCATTGTGTGTGTTATTCATTCTTTTAGAAGGTGCTGGTGATCAAAGATAAAGTTTATTGCTGCTTTGTTTGTTCACAGGTTTAATTTTTCATTTGTGCAAAATAAAAATAGTTGCCAACACTATATGAATCTTTCGAACTGATTTTTCTCTCTTTTGGTAGGACAAGTCTGAATACCAGAATACAAGGAATTACCACTTTTATTGAAACAATTTTATTGATAGTCAAACTGGAACATAGAGATATTAAGTACCCCTGCAGTTGAACCCAGATTCCATTCCTCTAACTTTTTCATCAGTGTTTCAGGGTAGTCTTTCATGGGGATGACTTAATTCTAAGGCTTAAGGCCAACAATACTTTTCACTCAGTCTTTCCCATCCTAGAATTGAACCCAGACACCAAGTAGGCTTTTAACAAAGACCTTATTCCATTATTTCAGTAAAAGATCTGCTGGTTTGACACAAAAGCAGGTTGGTCTGATTTTTGTTTTCAAACTGAAAAAACAATCAATTAAAGTAAAAGGGAAGACCAATCAGAAGCCCACTGATGTGACAGTGGATGTCAACAGTAACATGGACTTTCCAGATAAAATTGGGGCTTCTTGGCATTATACTCCAGTCCTTCCTCAAGTTCCTCATCTCTCCATGTTCCCTCTAGGAGGTCCAGGCTGAGACGACTTGAATTGGATTAAAATGTTCTTGAGGATTTAGAATTTATTACTAGCCAAGTCACTCCAAAGTCTTATGCAGACATTTGATGGATACATGAGGAATTAATTAAATGGATTCACTGTGAACTGGAGGGACATGATTATTATGTGGACTATGAGTGCAAAAAGAGCAATGTTCTCTGTTGAACAAAAAGTCATTATCTTCTTTAAATAACTCATTCTTTTTTATTTATTTATTTTTGCGGTACGCGGGTCTCTCACTGTTGTGGCCTCTCCCGTTGCAGAGCACAGGTTCCGGACGCGCAGGCTCAGTGGCCATGGCTCACGGGCCTAGCCACTCCGCGGCATGTGGGATCTTCCCGGACCGGGACACGAACCCATGTCCCCTGCATCGGCAGGCAGACTCTAAACCACTGCGCCACCAGGGAAGCCCAAATAACTCATTCTTTTGCTTTCTTATTCATTTAACAAAATTATCTTGAGTGTCTATTATGTTCCCAGGCATTCTGTTAGGTACTGGGGATACTGGGAGAATACAATAAGAGAAAGATCTGAGTCTTTGAGGAGTTTCCAATGGAAAAAACTGATATTAAAAAAGAGACTGTAATTATGAGGTGCCACAAAAGAAGAAGGAGAAGGAGGAAGAGGAGAGGAAGAAGAAGAGAAGAAAAAGGAAGAGAAAGGAAAGAAAAACAACAACAGAGAAAATCCTGGGAGTATATTTCAGTGGAATCAACCTGTAATTTTTGACTAAGATAATTAGAAAATAAATATTGAAAGTCATACATTTATAAGAAAGTGATAATAGGGTGGTTTGTTTACCTTCTGATATGCTGAGGTAATTTAGCAAGTGTCTCAGAAGTATTTCCAGTTTGAACTTAATTATTCTGAGAACATCAACATTTTCAGCAAAATAATTTCAATTCTTTATTATTTGAGCAACTAATGAAGTTTTTTCCATATTATAAAAGGGAAAATGTTACAAGCTGATTTTAGTAATAGTTAATGTTCTTTTGTTATAAGCAACATACATTGTTTTTGACTAACAAGCAAAAACAAAACTAACCAACTAAACAGAAATATAGGGGCTATTACTAGAATATTCCAGTAAATATTTATTTACTTTGAAGAAATCAAACAGGAATTTCAAGGCTAGCTCTCTATCAACATTAACACAGAAACTTGCAGACATGAGACTAGACAGAAGCTCATGGGCAGAGGAGGCAAAGCAGAGAAGTAGATGGGGATGGAGAAAGCTGATGGTGGGAAGAAAGAACAGCTGAAAGCATTTATTGGCTGGATGGATGGATCTTCTAGGTAAATAAATCAGCCTACAGGAAAAACAGTGCTGTGAGCTTCCTCAAGCCAGTAGTACATGGGACAATTTGAAATTATATTTAAGAATGTATTATAGAGGAAGAATTGTCTTGTTATTAGTTTACTTACTATAATTTACCTTTAAAATTCATAGTAGAGATGTAGCAATATATATTTCTACATGATGAGGAATAAGCATAAAACAAAAACAAAAGCCCTACGTTGAGCAACGATTTTGTAATACCATTTGTAGCTAGAGACTGAGAAGAATAGATAGTTTATTGAAGTTTCACACACACACACGGTCACTGGATTTCATGAGGTCCCACTAACAGCTGACTATGGACTTCTTCTGAAACAAACATATTCACTAGCCTCATTGGTACTGTGTAGAGAAACAGAGGACAGCAATGTCATGCTTTCATTTTAGTGCTCTCTAAGCCTGAAGCATTTCCCCTAGGGATAGATAATTTTGAAATTATATTTTAGTAAAGTGAGAAAAATATTTTAGCCCATACACTTTTCTAATATTTCATCTAAAAAGAAGATAGAAATCCCAACTAAAAGGTACTATTTTAATGCTTTAGGTGTATAAATGCAAAAAGTAAATTTACTTTGTGTGTTGATTTGCAGAATTAAGAGTACATCTGAAGGTCACTTAAATTTTCCTGTTTACAAAGTTATTAAGCAAAGGTTAAAAGCAAACAACTAGGAAGAGATCTTCAAGATGGCAGAGGAGTAAGACATGGAGATCACCTTCCTCCCCATGAATACATCAAAAATACATCTACATGTGGAAGAACTCCCACAGAACACCTACTGAACGCTGGCAGAAGACCTCAGACTTCCCAAAAGGCAAGAAAATCCCCTAGCTGCATACCTAGCTGTGCAGCTGACAGGGTCTTCATACTCCAATCTGGGGTCAGGCCATGCCTGTGAGGTGAGAGAGATGAGTTCAGGACATTGGACCACCAGACCTCTGGGCCCCACGTAATATCAATTGGTGAGAGATCTTCTAGAGATCTCTGTCTCAATGCTAAAAACCAGTTCCACCCAACGGCCAGCAAGCCTCAGTGCTGGATGTCCCAAGCCAAACAACTAGCAAGATAGGAACACAAAACCACCCATTAACAGAGAGGCTGCCTAAAATCATACTAAGTTCACAGACACCCAATAAACACACCACCAGACGAGCCCTGTCCACCAGAAGGAAAAGATCCAGCTCCACCCACCAGAACACAGGCATCAGTCCCCTCCATCAGGAAGCCTACACAGCCACTAAATCAACCTTACTCATTGGGGACAGACACCAAAAACAATGGGAACTACAAACCTGCAGCCTGTGAAAAGGAGACCCAAACACAGTAAGTTAAACGGAATGAGAAGACAGAGAAATATGCAGCAGATGAAGGAGGAGGGTAAAAACCCACCAGACCAAACAAATGAAGAGGAAATAGTCAGTCTACATGAAAAAGAACTCAGAGTAATGATAGTAAAGTTGATCCAAATTCTAGGAAATAGAATAGAGAAAATGCAAAAAACATTTAAGAAGGACCTAGAAGAACTAAGGAGGAAACAAGCAATGAAGAACAACACAATAAATGAAATTAAAAACACTCTAGAAGGGATCAATAGCAGAATAACTGAGGCAGAAGAATGGATAAGTGACCTGGAAGATAAAATAGTGGAAATAACTACTGCAGAGCACAATAAAGAAAAAAGAATGAAAAGAATAGAGGACAGTCTCAGAGACCTCTGGGACAACATTAAACGCACCAACATTCGAATTATAGGGGTTCCAGAAGAAGAAGAGAAAAAGAAAGGGACTGAGAAAATAGTTGAAGAGATTATAGTTGAAAACTTCCCTAATATGGGAAAGGAAATAGTTAATCAAGTCCAGGAATCACAGAGAGTCCCATACAGGATAAATCCAAGGAGAAATATGCCAAGACACATATTAATCAAACTGTCAAAAATTAAATACAAAGAAAACATATTAAAAGCAGCAAGGGAAAAACAACAAATAACACACAAGGGAATCGCCATAAGGTTAACAGCTGATCTTTCAGCAGAAACTCTGCAAGCCAGAAGGGAGTGGCAGGACATATTTAAAGCGATGAAGGAGAAAAAGCTGCAACCAAGATTACTCTACCCAGCAAGGATCTCATTCAGATTTGATGGAGAAATTAAAACCTTTACAGACAAGCAAAAGCTGAGAGAGTTCAGCACCACCAAACCAGCTTTACACAAATGCTAAAGGAACTTCTCTAGGCAAGAAACACAAGAGAAGGAAAAGACCTACAATAACAAACCCAAAACAATTAAGAAAATGGTAACAAGGAGCGTACATGTCAATAACTACCTTAAATGAAAATATATTAAAAGCTTCAACCAGAAGACACAGACTGGTTGAATGGATACAAAAACAAGACCTGTATATATGCTGTCTACAAGAGACTCACTTCAGGCCTAAGGACACATACACACTGAAAGTGAGTGGATGGAAAAAGATATTCCATGCAATTGGAAATCAAAAGGAAGCTGGAGTAGCAAATCTCATATCAGATAAAATAGACTTTAAAATAAAGGCTATTACAAGAGACAAAGAAGTACACTACATAAAGATCAAGGGATCAATCTAAGAAAAAGATATAACAATTGTAAATATTTATGCACTCAACATAGGAGCACTTCAATACATAAGGTAAATGCTAACAGCCATAAAAGGGGAAATCAAGAGTAACACAAAAATAGTAGGGAACTTTAACATTACACTTTCACCAATGGACAGATCATCCAAAATGAAAATAAATAAGGATACACACGCTTTAAATTACACATTAAACAAGATGGACTTAATTGATATTTATAGGACATTCCATCCAAAAACAACAGAATACACTTTCTTCTCAAGTGCTCATGGAACATTCTCCAGATTAGATCATATCTTGGTTCACAAATCAAGCCTTGGTAAATTTAAGAATGCTGAACTCATATCAAGTATCTTTTCCGACCACAATGCTATGAGACAAGATATCAATTACAGGTAAAAAACTGTAAAAAATACAAACACATGGAGGTTAAAAGTACGCCAGTAAATAACCAAGAGATCACTGAAGAAATAAAAGAGGAAATCAAAAACTACCTAGAAACAAATGACAATGAAAACATGATGACCCAAAACCTACAAGATGCATCAAAAGCAGTTCTAAGTGGGAAGCATGTAACAATACAATCCTCTCTCAAGAAACAACACTATACTGTGAGGCCTGTTCAGACTCTGACCTGGAACAACTTCTGCATGTACTTGGCCCCAAAGTCCACTGTTGCTAAAGCTGGACCAGTCTCAGTTGTGGAAACACTCACTGTTTATTCAGATATTCCACAGATGCAAGATTTACCAAATTGATTGTGGGTATTTAATCCATGGCCCGTATAGCTGCATGGAGAGATTTCCATTCCTCTTCATTAGTTGCACTGCCAATGGGGCTCAGCTTTGGTTTTGTCCCAGCCTCTGCGTGAGCACCACGCTCAGGCAGTTCCCCACCCAGGTGAGAGGTAGTGAAAAACAGAGGTTGATTGGGGCACACTTTCTCAGGCCAGGGAGGGGTACATGGCCACAACTGGAATGTGTGCAAAGTGGCTACAGTGGTGGAGACCAGCAGGCATTTGCCACAGACTGAGACATGCTCATTCTGGTGGGAGTCCCTCCCAGTGCCTGCAGAGGCAGGGGCTGGCATGTGGGGGTGGTGGCAGCCTCGACCCTTGCATGCCACTCAACAATGGCACCTCATTTCCTAGGTAGACCACGTTTCCTCTAAAGGCACTCCTAGCCACAGAGCCCCTCATTCCCATCCCCTCTTTTGCATCCATGCAGCCAACAGTGGTTCTCTCCCTGGATCCACTCTCTTAACCCCATGTTTTAGCGCTCAGCCTCCACCAACACTGGCATATTCCTGTCTCAGGAAGGAGCTCCCAGAGCTGTTCCTGAAGAGGTTTTGGCATAGGCAGCCCTCAGAACCCCAGAGCTTAAACAGGTGGAGGAGGCCTTGGCTTGAGGGACAGGTGAGCCTGCTTAGATGGGTGTCCTTCCCAGTGCCTGCAGAGGCTGAAGCCGGTGGATGGGGAAAGTGCTTACAATAGTGGCCCCACCCCCTGCACACCACTCAACAATGATGCCTTGTTTTTGTGGTGTCCGAGGCTTCTTCCACAATCTTTCCCAGTTATGGAGCTCCTTACTCCTGTCTTTTCAGGCTGTCTTTGTACCGCCAACATCTGTCCTTCCCTGGTTCTGCACTCCAAACCCCACTTTTCAGAACCCAGCTCCCTTCCACAACAGGAGACATATGACTCAGGCTGGGGTACACAAGGCTGTGGCACAGACCATGTGTGCAGTATTTGCTTTGTCCTGCCTTCCACAGACCGTCCGCTGTTTTTTCCTTCAATCCCCCAAAGGTTCCTTTCTGTCCCAGCTGACTTTCCCACCATGAGGGGTTTTTTCTGAGTGCAGTAACCTCTCCTCACTTTCAGCTTCCCTCCAGGGTTCCTGATCCCTTTTTTGATTCCTCTTTTTTTCTTTCTTTCATCCTACCCAGTTGTGAGGGGATTTTTCCTGTCCTTTTAGGTGCCTGAAGTATTCCACTATTGTTCAGTGGGTGCTCTGTGAGAGTTGTTCTATTTGTAGATGTATTCTTGATATACTTGGGATGAGAGAAGAATTCTGCATCCTCCTATTCCACCATCTTGACTCCTCCCTCCCTATCTTGACATTTTTTAAGCCAAATATCTTTCTAAAATTATCAAACTATTTTTTGTTGGCATAAATTCTCCAGCTTTATATTTTTCACCTTCATTTTGCTTTAAGTTGTCATATAATGACTTCACATTTTGTCAAATTATATTAGTCTATAGGTAGGCCTTTCTTTTTTTAACCATTTTTTAATTGAAGTATAGTTAATTTACAATGTTATGCTAGTTCAGGTGTACAACAGAGGGATTCAGTTATATATATATATACATATATAAAATATTCAGTTTATATATATATATATAATATAGTTCCTGTTCTATAATGTAGGTCTTTGTTGTTTATTTTATATATACTATATATACTGTTTATTTTATATATATATGAACTTTTTGTAAATAAGTTCATTTGTATCTTTTTTTAGACTTCACATATAAGTAATATCATGTATTTGTCTTTCTTTGTCTGACTTACTTCACTTAATATGATAAGCTCTAGGTCCATCCATGTTGCTGGCAATAGCATTATTTCATTCTTTTTCTGGCTGATCATATATATATATGTATGCCACATCTTCATTTTCCATTCATCTGTAGATGGACATTTATGTTGTTTCCATGTCTTGGCTGTTGTATAGGTATGACTTTCTTACAGCAATCATTCATCCACATAAAAGCTGCTTTTTCAATATGAGATAAAGTATTTCACAAAAATTGCAAGGTTTTCATGCCTGCTGACATAGCTGCAGCAATGGCTTCATGAATTTCCTTATCTTTGTTTCAATTGTCCTTACACTGGATTCATTTATCTTGAAATGACAGACAACCACAGCTGCAGACCTCAATCTATGGTACATATGGAGCAACTCAACTTTTTCTTGTAACATCATGACTTTTCTCTGCTTCTTGAGAGCACTTCCAACATCTCTAATGGCACTTCAATGGTGTTGTTTAAGGTTTATGGTATTACACTAAACACAATAAAAAATATGTGAGAACTACAGTAGATCACTTTTCACTGAAATACGCAATTTACTGGAAAGATGAAGAGCTCATGTGAAGATGATTAGAATCACAAAGTGTTTTAAGTGGAGGCCCCCAATGTTGAGCTCACTGAAATAGCAACAGGAAGTGGCTATGAAATTAATACAGTATTAGTATAGTTAATTTTATGGAGTTATTATTTAATACTACATCTTTACATTTGTTTATATTTCTCTCTACTGCAAATGGCACCATTTATAGTCTGTGTTTGTGAGCATAAATTTTGATAAATTTTAACTTTTTATACTAGATCTGTGTATATTTCATGGTAGTGAATGATAAAATAGACTAGTATCTACATATATCTTACACTTTTATATATTTTTCTTTTTTTTCAGTATTTTTAGGCTTTGTGATTCATCTTTGAGTTTTTTCAAATTGTAGTAAATCTCTAAAATATTTTTCCAATATATTTATTGAAAAAAATCCATGTATTAGTGGACCTACACTGTTCAAACCTTTGTTTTTCTGTCAACTGTATTTAATCACCATGTCTACATTTGTAATAATGTTGACCCCTTTTGTAGCATATTTTGTATTGGTAGGCATAAGAATACCCATTAAAATTAAATTATCTGAAAACTACAAGATGAAAACCAGCATTTTTAGTCTATGTTAAAAGGCTCTTCAAATTTTGTCTCTGGCTTACTTGTCAAAACTCATTTCTTGACATGCATATTAGCCCCTCCTACAACGTTTCAGGAATATTGAGATATCTATTGTTTCTGGAGTGTTTCAGGCAATTTTATACCTCTGTCTTTTTTGTACAACCTATTTCATCTGCCTGGATTGTCTTTCTCCATAATTTTCTCCTAGGGAACTCTAATTCATCCTTCTAAAGTCCAGTTCAAATATTACTTCCTCCTGGTGACAGCTTCTCCTCTAAAGTTAATTACTTCATACTTGATCATAATCTTGTACTTTGTATGAAATTTTAAAAATAATACTTATCATAGAGTACAATATAGTTGTTTACATGTCTGTAAATAACCATGGGCAGCTTTTTTTTCATATTTTTTAGGTTTGTACCTAATATAGTATTCAATAAATGCTTGTGAAATTGAACTGAAGAACATAATGGAAACTTTAGTTGAATCTAGCTCTCTGTTGACAAAACATTTTTTAGAATGGAAAGAGATTTTAGCAATTTTGAAGTTTGGCAGTCTAATTATAAAGACAAGAAAACCAAGGCCTGGGGATATTTGGTGACTTGCTAAAACTCATAGCAGGTTAGTGGCCTAGTCAGAATTAGAATTTAATTCTAAGCTATCTCAGCGCTGCTGCAAGCATTTTTTGAGCCTGAAACAAATGCAGAACAATCTGTGAATCTATTTTATGAAGCACCATCAATTTTCATCGATTTGGTGTTGCAACTAGTGTCTTTCCTTATGTAAACAATGATGTACAATGTTTCCCCATCTAACAAGAAGGCAGTAATGTTGATTTTTAGGTAACAGTAATTTTAGTTCTATCTTGCATAATCAGTGTCAGAAGAATATTTTATTGTACAAAGCCTCTTTACCTCTATTTAAAGTGGCAATACGCATAAACCCATGCATAAATTAATTATGGGCAATATTTTCCCTCTTTGTTTCCATGCAGTGTTATTTGTCAATACCATTTTTCATAGGGTGACAGATATTCCCTGCATACTAATTTCTAAACTGTGGAGGGTCTACAGTCACCGACAACATGACAAATCATAAAGAGATGGATGATGCTAAAGGGCCAGAGTCAGTCCCTTTCCCTAAAAACCCAAGCACACAAAAGAGAGTGAAATGAAAGGAAAGAAGCTGGCAGCACACTTCCATTTGTTCTACACCCGCTTTGGACAAAGCAACATGGAACAATGATAAGGTGCAAATTACTGATAATCTATAGAAATCAGAAAGCTAGTGCCTAGACCTAGACTCTCTAGTCATGTGTGTAAGGTGGCTCCTTGATTTTCACTTTTTGTTACATAAAATAGAAAAGTTGGACAATAATAACTTTAAAAGACAGCAGAGTACATAGACACAATGTGCTAGGTACTTTATGCATGTCATTTTATTTAAATGTATAACAACTTCTAGGAGTCTATATTATTGTTCTAATTTTACTTATATATGCTGAAGAAGTGCTAGAGATAGGATTCAAGCCCAGGTTTGTCTAAGTCCAAAACCTACACTTTTAACCACTATGTTATTCTAGCTCCATAGTATGATTTAATGGAACTTTGCAATCACCCTGAATGTATACTGTGAGTAACAGAACAAAGTATGCTTTAGCATTTTTCTGGGGATTTAATCACCTTCACCTCAGTACAGGAGGCTTATACAAATAAGATCAGGCAAAAAACAAAAAAATCAGACAAACAGGCTAAGTACAGTTTGGGAATATATACGGCTTTCAGCTCCATTCAACAGCATCTGACTACTTCTGAGACAAAGAAGTGAGTTCTCAGTCTCTAGCAGAAGGTCTTATATGTGCAAATACAGTCTTCACATATCCACCTTACCTTCTGTAAATCCCGATTTCATTTCAGAAATCAAGGCAATCTACCTTGTACTACTCCTTTACAAATAGGAAATGATAAGCATAAGCATGTATAATTGCATGCTATTCCCATATATAAGATGTAGCATTCAAGTGAAGAAGTATAGAGACATAAGGTAAACTATCAGTCATTGAACCTAGGCATTAGGGGGGGAAAAGTACAACCCGAGTTTGGCTTGAGTTTTAAACGTTTATACAAGAACTAGTTTCTGCCTCTTTTCTAGAAATCTCCTTTAAGCAATTTATAGATGTTGTCAAGTTTTGTCATAGATATAAAGGAAGGGGAGAAGGAGAAGTAGAAGGAGAAGAAGAAGAAGAAGGAGGAGGAGTAGGAGGAGAAGGAGGAGGAGGAGGGGGAGGAGGAGGTGGAGGAGGAGTAGGAGGAGGGGGAGGAGGAGGGGGAGGAGGAGGAGGAGGAGGAGGAGGAGAAGGAGGAGAAGAAGAAGAAAAGAAAGAAAGAAAAAAGGGGGGAAACACCTATTTGGGAGCTGAGAATACTTTTTTTCAATTTTTGCCTAGATTTCTGGCTTCTGCATAACCTTGGTTAAACCATGTCTTTTCTCTGGACCTAATTTTTGTTTATAAAATAAAGCTAGACTAGATTATTTATAAAACCTTTTCAATTTGTGCTAAAAGTAGGTGCCTACATTCATGTGTTAAACAAATGCACTGACAAGTTTGTGATACTCAAGTCTACCCACATACAGTGATTTGCTGATTCATTCATTCAACAAATATTTACTGAGAGCCTACAAAGTGCCAGAAGCTGTTCTATATGATCAAAGAACAAAATAGACAACTATCCTTCACTTTATGTGACTGTGGCCTTTACTTTCAAGTGATGTACAGAAATAAGAATCCATGTATGCTACTTTTGGGAATCAAACGTATCAAGTAAATGAGATGCCTCCCAAAGTATCTGGAACATATCTCAAGAAACTCGTTTCAGGAATACTGTGTCTCAATCTCCTGTCAATGTCACATTGAGAATCATACTGTAACGTGAAACTTCCTCAGGAACAAAACTCTCTTTTCCAATTCCCGTATGTCAGTAGTGCTTGAGACAGTTTAACCAGGATCCACTGTTTTGTTTGTAGTGGCTTCTTGACTTCATTGACTGGCTCTGGAGTCATCTCTACCAGGGTCACTTTAGGTCCTTCCTTTGTCCACTCTGATGGCTTTGGTCAAAGTTTCCCTAGGACTTCCGCCGTTCTCCCTTAAAACATTCTGCTATTACCACCTCTTATCACATGGAGAGATCATTCACATCAGCCACTAGCTATCACTTAGAAAGGGGACTTTTACAGAAACTAAATAATATATGCCCTCTCCAAGGGATCTTTTACTCAATCTTCAGGGATCTGCCATCAAGGAAGGTCTGCAATGCAATTCAAATTTAGTGGTAGGCAATATGATGGCGGAAACAATAGCTGTGATTGGACCACCTCTTTGTTGTTTGGGGTTGGCCAAAAAGTTCGTTCAGGCTTTTCCAGCTTATGGAAAACCTGAACGAACTTTTTGGCCACTTAATATAAACTTAGGCAAAGTATTTGATCTCTGAGTCTTGGATTCTTGTGGAAAAATAATATGTAACTCAGAGTATTATAAAGATTAAATCAGAGAGTATGCAAATGCCTAGCACCCATCACAAAGCATTATATTAGACAATTCATCTGTCACCAGTAGCCAGAAAGGACTCCAAAACATAAAAATGAATGGCCAGTTACAAGTTATATAGAAAGTTCAAATATGAAAAATATTTAATGATGGAAATAGCAATCTAATGAATAAACTAATCTATATGCTAACTTAATATTTATATTTATGACCTCTAAGTTCCAGCACAATAAATGTTAGTTTCCTTCCCTAACCTTCCCTAATATTCTACCCAAAGTTCTATAATGAAGTCAGCTATTTCTCTACTTCATTTACAGACTCACTCACTAATGAATCAGAAAAGCAATCTTGGTGAAGGGAATGCCAAGAACTAGGTTCAACTCATAGATTTTCCACTTTACCATCTGCATCACTTTATATGTCGAACTTTCTAGACCGAATTTTTCCAGTTGTAAGATGGTCATCTATAGCTGCTGTACCAATCTGTGCAGGTTTTATGTAAATATCAAACCCATACTCTTCAGCTTTGTAAATTTGGGACTTTCATATATATAAGTTCTATTATTTCCCTGATTATTTGAATACATTCAAATAAAGATAGTTTTTGATTATATATGTAGTTATATTTACAATTTATAAATCCAGATTTCTTTTCTTTTCTTAAAACTTATACCTTAGAGACAAATTAAAATTTGGAGTCTGTGAAAAGGCAGTCACCTATCTTTTTCTCTCCTGATCCTTAAAAAACAGAAAATAGCACCATCATGAGACAAATAGCGTGATTACACCATTTGCTGAACTATTGATAAATATATGTGACAGAAAATGTCACTTCCCCAACCCCAATAAAACATGAATTAGCATGTTTGATGCACAGAGCATTACTTTGGGGGTATTAAATGTTTTGTTGTTGTTGTTTTTTGCGGTACGCGGGCCTCTCACTGTTGTGGCCTCTCCCGTTGCGGAGCACAGGCTCCGGACACACAGGCTCAGCGGCCATGGCTTACAGGCCTAGCAGTTCCGCGGCATGTGGGATCTTCCTGGACCGGGTCACGAACCCGTGTCCCCTGCATCGGCAGGCGGACTCTCAACCACTGCGCCACAAAGGAAGCCCAAAATGTTTGTTTTCTAACCATTTCATATATATAATTGTGTCATTATCCATGGTACTTATATCAACATTAAAATTCTACAGCAACTTATGAGTGGTATGAATAATTGTTATTGGATATATTTAAGGTGTGCAACATGAGCTTTTGATATAAACATTGTGAAATTATTACCACAGTCAAAGTAATTAGCATCACCTCCATCACCTATCAAAGTTATGATTTCTTGTGTTTGTGTGTGGCGAGAACATTTAAGATCAAATTTCTCAGTAAATTTCAACTATAAAATACAATAGAGTTGGTCCTCCATATCCCCATATGCATAACTCATGAATACAGAGAGCCCATGGTACTTTGCTATTTTATATAAAGAACTTGAGCATCCATGGATTTTGTTATCTGGGGATCCTGGAATCAATCCTCCTGCAGATATTGAGGGACCACTCTACTATTAGCCTAGTACATTAGATCCCTAGAAATTATTCATCCTGCATAAATGAAACTTTGAACCCTTTGACCAACATCTCTCCATTTTCTCCACCCTCCCAACCCCTGGCTCTAACATTCTACTCTCTACTTTTATGAATTCAACTTTTTAAGATTCCACATATGTGTTATCAGGCAAGATTTGAATTTCTGTGTTTGGCTTATTTCACGTAGCATAATATCTTCCAATTTTATCCATGGTATCACAAATGGTAAGATTTCCTTCTTTTTAAAGGCTGCATTATATCCCATTGTGTGTGTGTGTATCTCACATCTTCTTTATCCATTCATCTGTCAACAAACATATAGGTTGTTTCCATATCTTGGTATTGTGAATAATTCTAAAATGAACATGGGGGTGCAGATATCTCGTCAAAATACCTATTTTATTTCTTTTGAGTATATACCCAGAAATGAGATTGCTGGATCATATGATTTTTCTACCTCTAACTTTTTGAGAAACCTCCATGTTGTTTTCCATAACAGCTGCACAATTTTACATTTGTGCCAACAAGCATTTTCTTTTCTCCACATTCTCACCAACACTTGTTTTCTTTTCTCTTCTTGATAATAACCATTCTAACAAGTATGAGGTGATATCTCATTGTGGTCTTGATTTGCTTCCCCCTCATGATAAGTGATGTTGAGAACCTTTTTAATATACCTGCTGACCATTTGTATGTCTTCTTTTGAGAAATACCTATTTGGTCCTTAACCCATTTTTAATCAAGTTTTTGTCTGTTTGATTTTGTTTTTTTCTATTAAGTTGTTTGAGTTCCTTATACATTTTGATATTAACCTGTTCTTTATTAGATAAATGGTTTTTAAATATTTCTTCCCATTCTGTAAGTTAGCTTCAATACTTCAGCAATACTCTTCATTCACCTTGAAGATTTTTACTTTGATGCAATCCCATTTATTTTTGTTTTTGTTGCCTGTGCTTTTGGAGTCATATCCAAAAAATCTTTGTCCAGACCAATATCAACAAGTCTTTTCTTATGTTGTCTTCTCATAGGTTTACAGTTTCTTGTATTAGATTTAAGACTTTAATCCATTTTGAGTTTATTTTTGTGTATGATGGAACATAAGGGTCAAATTTAATTCTTCTGCATGTGGATATCCATTTTTCTCAACACCACATATTAAAGGGACTATCCACTGTGTGTTCTTGATAGCCTTGTCAAAAATCAGGTGACCATAGATGTGTGGATTTATTACTGGGCTCTTGATTCTGTTCCATTGGTCTATATGCTTGTTTTTATGCCAGCACCATACTGTATGCCCCTGTAGGCAGCATTTTGTTGGGTCTTGTTTCTTGTTTGTCTGTTTTTTGATCCATTCAGCCACTCTATGTTTTATGGCTGGAGAATTTAATTCATTTATATTTAAAGTAATTTTTGACAGGTAAGGACTTACTGTTGCCATTTTATTAATTGTTTTCTGCCTGTTTTATAGTAGTTCCTTTTTCCATTTTTCCTTTCATGCTATCTTTCTTTGTGATTTGATGATTTTTTGTAGTGGTATGCTTTGATTTCTTTCTCTTTATCTTTCTGTAACTACTAGAGGGTTTTTCTCATGGCAACCTTGAGACTTACATAAAATATCTGATAGCTATAACACTTTGTGTTAAACTGATAATAACTTCAATAACATAAAAAACATTAAATTTAAAAAGTATTGCACCTATAGTAATTTTAACACTTTTGTCTTAATTTTTATACTAGAGTTATTTGTAATTTATATGCCACCATTATATTAGAGTATCCTGAATGTGACTATATACTTACCATTACCCATGAGTTTATACTTTCATATGTTTTCATGTTATTCATTAGTGTCCTTTCATTTCAACTTGAAGGACTCCCTTTAGCATTTCTTGTAAGACTGGTCTAGTGTTGATGAACTCCCTCTGCTTTTGACTGTCTGAAAAAGGCTATCTCTCCTTCATTCTGAATGACAGCTTTGCCCAATATAGTACCTTCTATCAGCAGTTTTTGCCTTTTTTAGCACTTTCACAAAGTATATTTTTTTAAATACAGTAATCTACCCCTTCTCTTTAGCTTCTTCCACTTTCCACCCCAGAACTTTGTAGTCTCTGCTTCGCAAAGTAAAACTGATTAATTTGTGGAAAATGACAAGAATTTCCAGTGTTAGTAAAGGAGAGAAAAAAATATCATCAGTGTTTAATTCTGAAAACACTTCTTTTTAAAAAATATTAGGTTGTCCAGACCAAATGTGTTTATTTAATTTTGTTCCAGTGTCTAATAGAAACTTAAGTGGATGTTGAGCCAGATTGTGGGATGGTTAAACTAAGTGCTTTCAAGGGTACATACAGTATAATAATTTAATATTAATTAATAACCTATTAATTAATTGGCCATCAACCATCACTGAAAATGTAATGAGAGGGAGAAGAATACATTTGTCAGAAATTCTTTTAGCATAAATGTGGTTAAATGGAATTCTCCTTTATTGCCACTGGAAGGAAGTGGTTGGGCTGAGGGGCGTGAAAATACCCTAAGCTATTAAGGATGCTTTTCTCTACAGGCATTGTTTAAATAAGCTTGTTATATTGATTTCCTAATGCTGCTGAAATAAATTACCACAAACAATGGTTTAAGACAACATAAACAAATTATCCTACAATTTTGAAGTTTAGAAGTTTAAAATAGGTTTCACAGGGCTAAAATCAAGGTGTCAGCAGGATTTCATTCTTTCTGGGGACTTTAGGAAAGAATCCATTCCCTTGACTTTTCCAGTTTCTAGAGTCCACCTGAGTTACTTGGCTTGTTGTTCCTTTCTTACATCCCTCTGAACTCTACTTCCATTTATCACCTTTCCTTGTCTCACTGTGACTTTCCTCCCTCCTTTTTATAAAAACCTTTGTGTTTACATTGGGCCTACTATATAATCCAGGATCCATTTTAAAATCCCCAACTTAATCAGATCTGCAAAGTACCATGTAAGGCAACATTATCACAGGTTTCAGAGAATAAGAAGGGGATACCTTTGGGGGAAGCCATTATTCTGCCTAACACATCAGATATGCTATTCTGGAGGAAAAGTTGTATGGATTTATATGTTGAATCCACCATTTATTAATTATAAGATTTCAAATAGGTGCTAAAGTTGTAAGCTTTTGCTTCCAAAGCTATAAAATTGTGATCATAGTTGTATTTACCTCATAGGGTGTTTTTGGGAATAAAGTAGGAACATACATAAACCTATTTGGATAATGCTTGACATACTGACCAGAGATAATTTTCTATACTGGTGTTTCTAAAATTTAAGCAATTAATGATACCTTTTCAGGAAAAAAAAATGGTGTCTTCAGTATTGATAGAATATTTAAATTATATTTATTGGGCTTCCCTGGTGGTGCAGTGGTTAAGAATCTGCCTGCCAATGCAGGGGGACAGATTTGAACCCTGGTCTGGGAAGATCTCACATGCCACATAACAACTAAGCCCATGCACCACAACTACTGAGCCTGGGCTCTAAGGCTCATGCTCCACAACAAGAGAAGCCACCACAATGAGGAGACTGCACACACCTCAATGAAGAGTAGCCCCTGCTCACCGTAACTAGAGAAAGCCCATGTGCAGCAACAAAGACCCAACACAGCCAAAAATAAATAAATAGTTTTTTTAATTCTTTTAAAGTAATAAAAAATAAATTACATTTATTAAAATACGTGCACCGTAAAGCTAGATAAACTCCTCTTACTTATAACTCTCATACACATGTACAAAGCAAATATACAAATTAAATAATAAATATTAAAAGTTCATATAATTCAACTTATTGATACCAATTTAATTTGGGAACTAATGCTATTTTAATAAAAATTTAAAAACTATTGTAACCTGAATCACATACTTGCTACTATGCATTGGCACTTTTTGGTAAGGCATTCTTATTTGTGATAGCTTCATGATGCCTGAAAACTCTTACTGTTTTTCAAAATTTTAATTATTTGGAAGTTTTAATTAATAGAATTGGAGACCATTTTAACATTTAGGTTTCATATGGTCAAACCTGATTATAAACGTGTAAACAAACAAAAGTGCTAAAGTTCAAATGGCAGCGTTCAACTCTGAGAACATCTAGAAATACACTTTCCAATATAGTAGCTATTCACCACATTTATTCATGTTTAATTTATTTATATTTAATATTTTCATATTTTACTTTTAATATTTAAATTGTAACAAAGTATTTCAAATAAAATAAAATTAAAAGTCTCAGTTCATCAGGCACACTAGTTCTATTTTAATACTTAATAGTGGGGGCAGAGTCAAGATGATGGAGTAGAAGGATGCAGAGTTCACGTCTTCTCACAAGTGGGGCACCTACCAAGTGCTGGTGGGGGACCTCAGACATCTAAGGGATAGGAAGAATCTCCGCATGACTGGGTAGGACATGGGGGGCAAGGAGGTGTATGGAAAGTGGAGGTGGGATGGGACTGGTGCTCTGAGGGGCAGCAGGGGAAGGGATTTTGACACTCAGAAGGGCCCAGTCACACTGAGGGAATCAGTGGGGACAGGGAGAGACTTTTGAGGGATTGGGGGATCTGAGGGGAATATGGCCAGCATCTCCCCCACCCACTAGGGCCCCCTCCAGCCATGCGGGTCCTGAGCCTAAACCCCGACCCCCACGCAAAGTTCTTTTCCAGCTGCACAGGTCCTTAGTCTAAGCCATGCTTACCCCCCACCTACCCCCACCACCAAGGCATTTTCCACTTTGTTTTCTTTTTTCTTTTCTTTTCTTTTTTTTTTTTTTTGCTGTTGTGACTCTGTTTTGGTTTGTTGTTGTTGTTTCATTTTTATTTTTATTTTTTCTAATACATTTTATTTTTCTAATTTTATTTTATTTTTTATTCTTTGTTATTGTTCTATTCCTTTTTGTTTGTTGCACTTCTTTTGCTGGGCTGTGTGGCCTGCAGTGTCTTGGTTCCTAGGCCAGTAGCTGAACATGAGTTACTGTGGTGGTACCACGGAGTCTAAACTTCTGGACTAACAGAATACCTCATACCTCAGGGGATATTAATCAGTGTGAGCTCTCCCAGAGTTCCTCATCTCTGCACAAAGACCCAGATGCACTCAATGGCCTGCAAACTCCAGTACTGGATACATCAGGCCTAACAACAGTAAGACAGGAACAAAGCCACACCCATCAAAAAAAATTTTACAGACAATGAAGCAAGGTAAAAACCTACAAGATCAAATATATGAAGAGAAATAAGCAACTTACCTGAAAAAGAATTCAGAGTAATGATAGTAAACATGATCCAAAATCTCGGAAAAAGAATAGAGGTAGAAATCAAAAAAATACAAGAAATGTTTAACGATGACCTAGAAGAACTAAAGAACAAACAAACAGTGATGAACAACATAATAACTGAAATGAAAAATACACTAAAAGAAATCAACAGTAGAATAACTTGAGGCAGAAGAAGGAATAATTGACTTGGAAGATAGAATGCTGGAAATAACTGCCAAGGAGCAGAATAAAGAAAAAAGAATGAAAAGAAATGAGGACAGTCTCAGAGACTTCTGGGAAACATTAAATGCACCAACATTCGAATTATAGGGGTCCCAAAGGAAGAAGAGAAAGAGAAAGGGTCTCAGAAGATATTTGAAGAGATTATAGTCAAAAACTTCCCTAACATGAGAAAGGAAATAACCACCCAAGTCCAGGAAGTGCAGAGAGTCCCATACGGGATAAACCCAAGGAGAAACACAAGACATATTAATCGCACTAACAAAACTAAATTCAAAGAAGAAATATTAAAGGCAGGGAAAAGCAACAAATAGCATACAAGGGAATCTCCATAAGGTAATCAGTGGATTTCTCAGCAGAAACTCTGCAGACCAGAAGGGAGTGAGTGACAGGATATATTTAAAGTGATGAAAGGGAAAAACCTACAACCAAGATTACTCTACACAGCAAGGGTCTCATTCAGATTCAACAGAGAAATCAAAAGCTTTTCAGAGAAGAAAAATCTAAGAGAATTCAGGACCACAAAAGCAGCTGTACAACAAATGCTAAAGGAAATTCTCTAGGCAGGAAACACAAGAGAAGAAAAAGACCCACTAAAACAAACTCAAAACAATTAAGAGAATGGTAACAGGAATAAACATATTGTTAATTACATTGAAAGTAAATTGATTAAATGCTTCAACCAAAAGCCACAGACTGGCTGAATGGATACAAAAACAAGATCCATATATATGCTGTCTACAAGGGACCCACTTCAGACCTAGAGACACATACAGACTGAAAGTGAAGGGACAGAAAAAGATATTCCATCAAAATGGTGAAAAGAAAGCTGGAGTAACAATACCCTTATCAGATAATCTAGATTTTAAAATAAATACTGTTGCAAGAGACAGGAAGGACACTACTTAATGATTAAGGGATCAATCCAAAAAGAATATATAACAAATATAAATATTTATGCACCCAACATAAAAGCACCTCAATACATAAGGTAAATACTAACAGCCATAAAAGGGGAAATCAACAGTAACACAGTAACTGTGGGGAAATTTAACACTCCACTTACACCAATGGGTAGATCAACCAGACAAAAAATTGATAAGGAAACACAAGCTTTGAATGACAAAATAGATCAGATACACTTAACTGATATTTACAGTACATTCCACCCCAAAGTGGCAGATTACACTTTCTTCTCAATTGCACACGAAATATTCTCCAGGATAGATCAGATCCTGGGTCACAAAATCAGGCCTTGGTAAATTTAAGAAAATTGAAATCATATCAAACATCTTTTCTGACCCACAACACTATGAGATTAGAAATCAATTACAGGAAAAAAAAAAACTTTAAGAAACACAACACATGGAGGCTAAACAATTCACTACTAAATAACCAAGAGATCACTGAAGAAATCAGAGAGGAAATTTTAAAATGCATAGAAACAATGACAACAAAAACAAGATGACCCAAAACCTATGGGACACAGCAAAAGCAGTTCTAAGAGGAAAGTTTAGAGCAATTCAATCTCACCTCAAGGAACAAGAAAAATCTCAAATAAACAATCTAGCCTTACACTTAAACAACTAGAGAAAGAAGAACAAACAAAACTCAAAGTTAGTAGAAAGAAAGAAATAAAAAAGATGAGACCAGAAATAAATGAAATAAAAATGAAGAAAAGAATAGAAAAGATCAATAAAACTAAAAGTTGGTTCTTTGAGAAGATAAACAAAATTGATAAATCTTTAACCAGACTCATCAAGAAAATTAGAGTGGGCTTGAATCAATAAAATAAAATATGAAAAAGGAGAAGCTACAACTGATACTGCAGAAATACAAAGGATCTTAAGAGACTACTACAAGCAACTATATGCCAATAAATGGAAATCCTAGAAGAAATGGAGAAATTCTTAGAAAGGTGCAACCTTCCAAGACTGAACCAGGAGGAAATAGAAAATATGAATAGACCAGTCACAAGTAAGGAAATTAAAACTTCAATTAAAAATCTTCCAACAAAGAAAAGTCCAGGACCTGATGGCTTCCCAGGAGAATTCTATCAAACATTTATAGAAGAGCTAACACCCATCCTTCTCAAACTCTTCCAAAAAATTTCGAGGAAGGAACACTCCTAAGCTCAATCTATGAGGCCACCATCAGCCTTATACCAAAACCAGACAAAGATATCACAAAAAAAGAAAATTACATACCAATATAGACACAAAAATCCTAAACAAAATATTAGCAAACTGAATCCAGCAATACATTAAAAGGAGACTATGTCATGATCAAGTGGGATTTATCCCAGGGATGCAAGGATTCTTCAATATATGCAAATCAATCAATGTGATACACCATATTAACAAACTGAAGAATAAAAACCATATGATCATCTCAATAGATGCAGAAAAAGTTTTGACAAAATTCAGCACCCATTTACGATAAAAGCTCTCCAGAAAATGGGCATAGAGGGAACCTACCTCATCATTATAAAGGCCATATATGACAAACTCACAGCAAACATCATTAACAATGATGAAAAACTAAAAACATTTCCTCTAAGATCATGAACAAGACAAGGATGGATGTCCTCTCTCGCCACTCTTATTCAACATAGTTTTGGAAGTCCTAGCCATGGCAATCAGAGAAGAAAAATTAAAGAAATACAAATTGGAAAAGAAGTAAAACTGTCACTCTTTGCAGATGACATGATACTATACATAGAAAATCCTAAAGATGCCACCAGAAAACTACTAGAGCTAATTAATGAATTTGGTAAAGTTGTAGAATACAAAATTAATGCACAGAGATCTCTAGCATTCCTGTACACTAGCAATGAAAGACCAGAAAGGGAAATCAAGGAAACAATCTCATTTACCATTGCAACAAAAAGAATAAAATACCTAGGAATACACCTACCTGAGGAGGAAAAAGATTTGTACTCAGAAAGCTATAAAACACTGACGAAAGAAATCAAAGATGACACAGACAGATGGAGAGAAATACCATGTTCCTGGATGGGAAGAATCAACAATGTGAAAATGACTATACTCCCCAGAGCAATTTACAGATTCAGTGTAATCCCTATCAAATTACCAATGGCATTTTCCACAGAATTAGCAAAAAATTTTACAATTTCTATGGAACCACAAAGGCCCTGAATAGCCAAAGAAATCTTGAGAAAAAATGATGAAGCTAGAGGAATCAGACTTCCTGTCTTCAACTATACTAAAAAACGACAGTAATCAAGACAGTAGGGTACTGACACAAATCAGAAATATAGATCAATGGTACAGGATAGAAAGCCCAGAGATAAATCCACGCACCTGTGGTCAACTAGTCTATGACAAAGGGGGCAGGAATATACAATGGAGAAAAGACAGGCTCTTCAATAAGTGGTGCTGGAAAAACTGGACAGCTACATGTAAAAGAATGAAATTAGAACACTCCTTAATACCACACACAAAAATAAACTCAAAATGGATTAAAGACTTAAGGGTAAGACCGGACACTATAAAACTCTTAGAGGAAAACATAGGAAAAACACTCTTTGACATAAATCACAGCAAGATCTTTTTTTGACCCACTTCCTAGAGTAATGAAAATAAAAACAAAAATAAACAAATAGGACCTAATGAAATTTTGCACAACAAAGGAAACCATAAACAGGACCCTCAAAATGGGAGAAACTATTTTCAAATGAAGCAACAGATAAAGGATTAATCACCAGAATATATAAATATCTCAGGCAGCTCAATATCAAAAATATCAAAAAACAACTAACCCAATCAAAACATGGGTGGAAGACCTAAATAGACATTTTCCCAAAGAAGACATATAGATGGCCAAGATGCACATGAAAAGATGCTTAACATCACTAATTATCAGAGAAATGCAAATCGAAACTGCAATGAGGTATCACTTCACACCAGTCAGAATGGCTGTCATCAAAAACTCTACAAACAATAAATGCTGGAGAGGTTGTGGAGAAAAGGGAACCCTCATGCTCTGTTGGTGGGAATGTAAATTTATACAGCCACTATGGAGACCAGTCTGGAGGTTCCTTATAAAACTAAAAATAAAACTACCATATGACCCCACAATCCTACTACTGGGCATATACCTTAAGAAAACCATAATTCAAAAGACACATGTACCCCAATATTCATTGCAACACTATTTACAATAGCCAGGAGATGGAAGCAAGCTAAATGTCTATTGACAGATGAATGGATGAAGAAGCTGTGGTACATACATATAATGGATTATTACTCAGCAGTAAAAAGGAACAAATTTGGGTCATTTGTAGAGACATGGATGAACCTAGAGACTGTCATACAGAGTGAAGTAAGTCAGAAAGAGAAAAAAAATTGTATATTAATGCATATATGTGGAATCTAGAAAAATGGTACACATGAACCCATTTACTGAGCAGGAATAGAGACACAGATGTAGAGAATGGACAGGTAGACACAGGGTGGGAAGAGGAGATTGGGATGAACTGGGAGATTAGGGTTGACATATATACACTACCATCTGTAAAATAGATAGCTAGTGGGAGCCTGCTGTATAGCACAGGGAGCTCAGCTCAGTGCTCTGTGATGACCTAGATGGGTGGGATGGGGGGGTATGGAAGGGAGGTCCATAGGGAGAGGGTATATGTATACATATAGCTGATTCACTTCATTTTACAGCAGAAATGAACACAACATTGTAAAGCAATTATACTCCAATAAGAAAAAATTACTTAATAGCCACACATGGCTAGTGGCTGCCATATTGGATACCAAAATATTGAACATTTTCATTATCATAGAAAGTTCTGTGGAAAGCACTGGTTTAGAATATAATTATATATTTTTTTAGAATATTGTTAAAATTAAAAAAAACAATTTTAAAATTTTTATAGAAAAACCTTTACTCTTAAAAGACATTCAAGAACTCTAATGAGTTGAAAGACACTATGGTAAATGATAAGAGACCATAGTAGATAGTAGGACATGAGTAGAAGGATTATTACTATCATGTTAACTGCTTTTCCCTAGTCTTAGTGCTTAATAAATACTTGTTGAAAGATTGAATCACCATTTTAAAAAGAAAGCTATGAATATAAATTATGTTTTAAATGTATGAATTTCTTCACTATTCAAAAATTTATTCCTTCACACTCTGTAAGATGGCTATAATCAAAAAGTCTAACAATAATAGTAAGTATTGGTAAGGATATGGAGCAACTATAACCCTCATACACTGCTGGTGGGAATGTAAAATGGTGCAGCCACTTTGGGAAATAGGCAATTCCTCAAGTGATTAAACAGAGTTACTGTATGACTCAGCAATTGCACTCCTAATTATATATCCAAGAGAAATGAAAACCTTGTACCTGAACGTTTATAGCAGCACTAATCAGAATAGCCAAAAAGTACAAACAAGCAAAATACCCATAAACTGATGAATAGATAAATAAAATGTGGTATATCCACACTGGAATATTATTATAATATTCCATTATAATAATTCCATTATAAACAATGGAATATTATTTGGTCATAAAAAGGGATGAAATATTGATACATGATATACTGTGTATGAACCTTAAAAACATGCTAATCTTCAGATACAAAGTACATTAATATTTGCTTAGGGCTGAGGGTGGAATGGAGTGGGGGTACAGGGAGGGGATAAGGTAAAGAGCAAGGAGTTTCTTTTTCAAGTGACAAAAATGTTCTAAAGTTGACTGTGATGGTTGCACATATCAGTGAACATACCAAAAGACATTAATTATACACTTTATATGGGTGAATTTATGATACATCACTCACATTTTAATCAAGTTGTTGTAGAAAAAAGAAACTAAGAATTTCTGGGAAGTGGCCAAGATTGTGGAGTAGGAAGACTCTAGGTTCACCTCCTTTCATGAGCACACCAAAATTACAACAATTTACAGAGAAACTATTGATGAGAGAAACCAGAACACTAGCAGAAAAGATATTCTACAACTAAAGATATAAAGAAGGCTAAGGATGTGGAGAAAAGGAACTGTTGTACACTGTTGCTGGGAATGTAAATTGGTGCAGCCACTGTGGAACAGTACAGCAGTTCCTCAAAAAACTAAAAATAGAACTACCATGTAATCCAGCAATACCAGTCCTGTGCATATATCCAAAGAAAATGAAAACACAATTCAAAAAGATACATGCCTGCTAAGTGTCCACCAACAGATGAGTGGATAAAGAAAAATGTGATTTTATATATATACATATATATATTTATATATGTATATATATATATATGTATACACACACATACACACACACACACAAAACGGAACACTACTCAGCCATAAAACTGAATAAAATGTTGCCATTTGCAAAAACATAGATGACCTTGGAGGGTATTATGTTCAGTGAAATAAGTCAGACAGAGAAAGACAAATACCGTATGTTATTTCTTATATGTGGAGTCTAAAAAAATAAACAAACTAGTAACTATAACAAAAAAAGAAATGTATTCACAGGCACAGAGAACAAACTAGTGGTTACCAGTGGGCAGAGAGAAGTGGGGAGGGACAAGATGGGGTAAGGGATTGAGAGGTATAAATTACTATGTATAAAATAAATAAGCCACAAGGATATATTGTACAGCACAGGAAATATATCCAGTATTTTACAACAACCATAAATGGAGTAAAATCTTTAAAAATTATGAATGTCGTACACCTGAAAGTTATATAATATTATCAATCAACTATAGCTCAATACAGAGGGAAGGAAGGAAGGAAGGAAAGAGAGAGAGAGAAAGAAAGAAAGAGAAAGAAAGAAAGAAAGAAAGAAAGAAAGAAAGAAAGAAAGAAAGAAAGAAAGAAAGAAAGAAAGGAAGGAAGGAAGGAAGGAAGGAAGGAAGGAAGGAAGGAAGGAAGGAAGGAAGGAAAGAAGGAAGGAAGAAAGAAAAAGAAAGAAAGAAAGAGAGAGAAGAAAGATATAAAAAAGAACTACAACAAGATGGTTAGGAGGGGCAGAGATGCAGCATAGTCAAGACTCACATTCCTAGGTGGGTGACACACAAATGGGAGGATAATGACAATTGCAGAAGTTCTCCCAAGGAGCAGTGCAGGGGGATGGGGGGGAAGGTAGTTGAGCACACATTGGGCTCCCCAGTCTGGGCATCCTGAGCTGGAAAGATGAGTCCTCAGAATGTTTGGCTTTGAATGCCAGCGGGTCCTACTTTCAGGACAGCCAAAAGGCTGAGAGAAATAGAGTCCACTTTTAAAGGATGCATACACAATTTCACATTCTTTGGGACCCAGAGAAGAAGCAGTAATTTGAAAGGACCCTGGGTCAGCCCCACCTTCTGATTTTGGAGAGAAGCATAAGGCAACTGGAGATAACTTTAGGGACATAGACATGGCAACAGCCATTTTGGGGACTCATTCTACCACAAGGACTTAGTGCTGGCAAGCAACATTTTGGAATCCTCCCTGTAGCTTATTAGTTCCAGGATACAGCCTTACCCACCAATGGGCTGATATCAGCCTTGGGACTCCTGGGTCCTGAAGCCAGAGATCCCAGGACCTAGATCTACCCACCATATTGGGCTGGCACTAGTCCACAGACTCTGTCTCACCAACCAGTGGACAGGAACCAGACCTGAGACCTGTGGACCCCAGTCTTAACTACCAGTAGCAGATACCAGACGCAGGACCACTGCAGCCCAACCAGCCTGCCATATCAGTACACAGCCTACCCATGAGCAAGCCAACACCAGCTCTAGGACCCCAAGAATATTGCAGCCAGAGACCCAGGAACAAATTTCCATTTGCCAGTGAGCCGGCACTAGCCCTGTGAAGCTCTGGGCCCCAGCCCCACCTTTCAGTAGACCAATACCAGTTCCAAGACACATTGGATCCCAAGCCAGCTGTCCCAGGATCCAGCCCCCTGCACCAGTGAGCCAACACCAATTTTGAGACACTGTGGACCCCACAGTCAGTCATGTCAGGAACCAGTTTCACCCACCAGGACACCGACACTAGATCTGGGATCCCCAGCCCCACAACCACCCACTCCAGAACCTGGCTCCACCCACCAGTGAGCCAGCACTAACCCCAGGACACCCCTGGGCCCCTGTAGCCATCAGCCTTGTGACTTGGTCCTGCCAACCAGCAACCACCAGCCCCACACAAGGTAGGGCCTAGTGACCAACCAGATCAGAGGCCAACCATGCCTATCTGACCACCCACAGTAGTCAGCCCACCACAACAAAAGGACTTAAGCAACCCAAACTGAGGGTATAAAGAGTATAAAGCTTTGGTGTCCACTGTGCTATGCACTGATGGGACACATAGGATATAACCTGTAAAAAGCCACTTGTCCCAGGCTGAGAAACATAACCAATTTACCAAATACATAGACATAAAAATGGCAAATTAGGCAAAATGAGTAGACTGAGGAATATGTTCCAAATAAAGGAACAAGATAAATCCCCAGAAGAACTAAGTGGAAATAGGCTATCTACCCCATAAAGAGTTCAATGTAATGACTTAAAGATGTTCAAAGAACTTGGGGCCCCAATCTCTTCCTGGTTCATGGTTCTTCTGCCATTGCTTGTTGCTGGAACTGCAGTGGCCATGAGGATGGCATCTACCAGACATTTGGATGCTCTTCCAATAGTCACAAGTCCAAACCATCCAGATGCAATCCTAGTGGAGGACTACAGAGCTGGTGATATGATCTGTCCTAAATGTGACCTGGTTGTAGTTGACCGGGTTATCAATGTGGGATCTGAGTGGAGAACTTTCAGCAATGATAGAGCAACAAAAAACCCATCTCAAGTTGGGGATTCTCAGAATTCTCTTTTGAGTGGTGCAGATTTGTCTACTTTAAAAAACAAAAACACACTTAGAAAAGATTAGATGAACAGAGTAAGAAGTTGGAAGTTTTCAACAAAGTGCTAGAAAGTACAAAGAAAAATCAAACAGAGATGAAGAATACAATAACTGAAATTTAAAAATACAGGAAACTATATTTACTACCTTGTAATAACCTATTTTGGAAAAGAATCTGAATCAGTTTCACTGATTCACATTGCTGTACACCAGAAACTAACACAACATTGTAAATCAAGTATACTTCAATTTAAAAAATAATAATAATAGCAAATGAAAATACCTAGAAGGGGGCTTCCCTGGTGGTGCAGTGGTTGAGAGTCTGCCTGCCGATGCAGGGGACACGGGTTCGTGCCGGTCTGGGAGGATCCCACATGCCACAGAGCTGCTGGGCCTGTGAGCCATGGCCACTGAGCCTGCGCATCCAGAGCCTGTGCTCCACAATGGGAGGGGCCACAACAGTGAGAGGCCCACGTACCGCAAAAAAACAAAACAAAACAAAACAAAAAAACAAAAATACCTAGAAGGAATCAACAATAGATTAGATGATACAGAGGAACAGATCCGCCAGCTGGAAGACAGAGCAGTGGAAATCACTGAAACTGAATAGAAAAAAAGAAAAAAAAAGGAATGAGGACCATTTAAGAGACCCTAGGAAAATATCAAGCCCACTAACATTCACATTATAGGTATCTCAGAAGGAGAAGAGAGAGAGAAAGGGGCAGGAAACATATTTGAAGAAAGAATAGCTGAAAACTTCCCTAACCTGGGAAAGGAAACAGACATCCAGGTCCAGAAATCACAGAGTCCTGAAATCACAGAGTCCTGAACTGGATTAACCCAAAGAGGGCCACACCAAGGCACGTTATCATTAAAAAGGCAAAACTTAAGGATAAAGAGAGAGTATTGAAAGCAGAATGGGAAAAGCAACAAGTTACATAGAAGGGAACTCCCATAAGGCTATCAGCTAACTTTTCAGCAGAAAATCTGCAAGCACAACATATTTAAAGCAATGAAAGGAAAAAACCTACAACCAAGATACTCTACCTGGCAAAGCTTTCTTTCAGATTTGATAGAGAGATCAAATGTTTTACAGACAAGCAAAAGGTAAAAGAGTTAAAAAACACCAAACCTGCTTTACAAGAAATGTTACAGGGACTTCTCTAAGTGAAAAATAAAAGGCCACAACTAGAAACATGAAAATTATGGAAGGAAAAATCTCATCAGTAAAGAAAAATATACAATAAAGGCATAAATCAATTGCATATAAAGCTAGTAAGAAGGTTAAAAGATAAAAGTAGTAAAATCATCTATATGTAGGTAAGGGATACGCAAAACAAAAAGATGTCAGTAAATGTTTGGTAGAGGAGTAAAAATTCAGCGTTGTCAAAATGCATTTGGACTTAAGAGATTAGCAAATATATGCTCCACTGTGTTCATTGCAGCATTATTTACAAGAGTCACGATATGGAAGCAATTCAAGTGCCCATTGATAGATAAATGAATAAAGTAGATGTGACATATATATATATATATATATATATATATATATATATATATATATATATATATATATATATATAAAATGGAATATTACTCAGCCATAGAAAGAATAAAATCTTTCCATTTGCCACAACATAGATGGACCTAGAGGATATTATACTAAGTGAAATAAGTCAGACAGAGACAAATACCACATGGTTTCACTTATATTTGGAATCTAGAAAACAAAACAAGTGAAAAAACAATAAAACAGACAGAAACAGAGTTATAGATACAGAGAACAAACAGGTGGTTGCCATAGGGGAGGGGAGGTGGAAGAAGAAAGTAAATAGGTGAGGGAGATTAAGAGGTATTAATATAAACTTCCAGTTACAAAATAAATGAGTCATGGGTATGAAATATACAGTGTAGGGAACATAGCCAATATTTATGTAATATCTGTATGCTGATGTATCATAACTAGACTTACTGTGTTGGCCATCTGAAATGTATAGAAATATGGAAGCGCTGTGTTGTATACCAGGAACTAACACAATTAATTATACTTCAAAAACAAACAGACTCAGAAAAAGAGAACAGATTTTTGGTTAACAGAGGTGGAGTGTGGGGGAATGGAAAATTGGATGAAGACAGTCAAAAGTACAAACTTCCAGTTATAGGAGAAATGAGTACTAGTGATGTAATGTACAACATGATAAATATAGTTAACACTGCTGTATGTTATTTATGAAAATTGTTAAGAGAATAAATCCTGAATTCTCATCGCAAGAAAAATAAATTTCTATTTCTTTAATTTTGTATTTATATGAGATGATGGATATTCACTAAACATATTGTGATAATCATTTCATGATGTATGTAAGTCAAATCATTATGCTACAGACCTTAAACTTACACAGTGCTGTATGTAAATTATATCAATAAAACTGGAAGAAAAAACTAGTAAGTTGTGTGCTGGAGTAAATATACTGATAAGAGATTAGATCTATCAATCTATCCAGCTATATAATATATATATATATCTTTTGTTTATCAAACTTTACATTAATGTATTAAAGATTAGTACTTTTCACATTAGCTCATTCCACCATGTTTATTATAAATAATGCTAAAGTTAGAAAGTCTGCCGTTTTGTGTAACTGAGTTAATATCTCCAAACTCCACTCTTATTTGTGACATCATATCTCACATTATTGTTAAAAGGGACTATAGACTATACAAGAAATCACTATGTAAATTTGAAAGAAAATAAAATTTTAATTATTGGTATGTTATGATTTATGACCGTCGATTATTAGTTTAGGATTATTTTGATTTATTATTCTCAATGAATGGGCACTGTCACAATAACAAACTTCTCGAAACCTAGGACAGTATCAAGGGTTCAAAACATGTTTGTTACTAATGTGGATGTCTTTGCATAACTACTATCTTCATCAAATCAATGTATTTCTGAAAAGTTATATACAGATTGAAATTTTAAAAATTGAAGGCTTCTTTAATTGAGCTAGGGTATTTGTTATATAAAGAAACTCACTCTGTTTTATTGTTGTAGTTGTTTTCTTTTCACAGAGTGAAATCATTACGTAATTTGAAAAGTTATCCCATGTTGTTTGTGCTGTAAATTTATGTTGTTTTTAATGTTTATTCTTAAGACTACATCAACAACAGTCTAAACATTTCACCTTTATTTTATTGTATAAGCTTCACATGTTGGCATTTAGAAATCCTCCTGTGATAGAAACAACTGATAGATTATTGGTGTCCTTGCTGGAAAAGTGAAATTAGTTTATCAACGATGAAATAAATACATGTATCCTACTAAAGTAGGGAAATTTATGGAAAATATTTTATTTGATTTAAAAAAATTACAGATTTTATTGGAAGTCTCATGAATGTGCCTTGTGAAACATAATGAAATACTTTTATTTCTCTTGAGAATAATCTTATATAATACATTTGTGCTCCTCTGAATTTGAGGGGAACAGCCCAAAGCTGTGTGCTATCAAAATGCAAATGTAACACCATATTGCCAGGAACCTACTCTCCCCAGCAGGAAATATAGAACACAATAATTTAATTCATGCTGGAAAATGATGTTTTCCATTAGCACAGATTTACTTTCAAAAACAAAATTAAGTGTTGACTTGGAAGTAATCAGTCCTCTTCTTTTAGAAGTTTCAATTTTTCTTATATAGGGGGCAAGTTCTTCCAAAATGTATATAAGAAATGGGTATATTTCTGTTAACTATATCAATTTTCACCAGATACAGTTTGATGTAAATTACCTTGAAAGATCAGTAAAGTGGGCATGACTGTGGACAACAAAACATGGAATATATAAACACTTTTGAGAACCAATGACTCTTAAAGAGCTGGTATGCCTCTCACTCGTCTTGGACCTAGACTAATGTTTATGTCCTTGCAGAAAGTGATATATTAAAGCAGATTTCTGGCTACCATGGGAATTTAAATGGCCTATAATTACTTAATAAACAAACAAATAAATAAATATATTTGTATTTCTCTATAGTTTTCTTCTGAAAATAGAATTTAAATGCACTGCTTCAAAATTCATGCTCTCATACATACTTTCGTACATACTTTCTCACAAGCTGCTATATCTAAGTGGAATATTCTCCCTCCTCCCACACCCTTTGTTTTTGACATCTAACAAAACTATATTGTTCTTTATTTTAAGCCTGAGCATCTTTTGGGAAGCTCTCTCTAACACTAGGAATAAATGATTCTACACACTAAGCTATTAGTGTTCTCATTTTCACAATGTGTTTTCAGATTTGTTCTTATACATTAATAAATCTCTCAAAGCAGAGATGTAATTATACTTTCTAAATAAGGCAATAAACTTGTGGTCATACTTAAAACTGTCATAAATAATTAAAGCTAAATTTTATTCTTCAAAATAAATGAATAATGTAAATTTGTGTGGCTGTGCCCTTGATTTAGTATAGCAAGGAATTTTTTAATCACTCATTTGCTAATCAAAGATGTATTATAATCTTTGACAGAGTATCCCTGAATTCATTATTTTAATGACAGGATATATTTTAATGAAATATTGTTTAATATGGCTTTGCAATCAACAGATAGCTATTAAATATTTACTGGGAGCATGTCAAGCACAAGACCTATTACTCAAGCTTTGCTAAACTACCTGTTTTCTAGACTGAATTAGTTATAGATTCTTGGGCAAATGTTCTTGCACAGAGTTGGGCAAATGACGTCACAACATTTCCTAGAACACAATCTATTCCCATCTCTTCAAGCAGTCCCTGATGACTTTATTTATTTATTTTTGACTGGGTACTGTGCACTTTATTGATGGCAAGTGATAAGGTAGAGTTTCCTAAGTCCTTCCTCTTCTTCAGGGGTCTGGGATAGAAACTGTGTCAAGAACTGGAGATCCTCCAGTTGGGTCAAAGATTGAGTTGGGGCAAGGACTCCCTAGCAGTAAGCACCTCTTTATTCCTCTCCTGTTCTCACTGGGGCTGGTGTTCCAGGGGACTCACTCCTTAGAGGTCATGTGGACCATAAGGTCCACCACTTTATTGCTGTAGCCAAATACATTGTCATAAAATGAGCTTGACAAAGTGGTCATGGAAGGCAATACCAGTCCCAGCAACAAAGGTGGGAGAGTGGGTGTCACCTTTAAAGTCGCAGGAAACAACCTAGTCCTCAGTGTAGCCCAGGATATCCTTTAGGGCTTCCTCCAATGCCTGCTTCACTGCCTTCTTGATGTCATCATATTTAGAAGCTTTCTGCACACTGCAGAGCAGATCCAGCACTGAAACATTAGGGGAAGGGACACAGAAGGCCATGCCAGTGAGCTTCCCAGTCAGCTCAGGAAGACCTTTCCCACAGCCTCAGCAGCACCAATAGAAGTAAGAATGATGTTCTGGGCTTCCCCACAGTCATGACACCACAGTTTCTCAGAGGTACCATCTACATTCTTCTGGGAAGCAGTGATGGCAAGGCCTGTGATCATGCGTCCCTCCACAATGCCAAAGTTGTCATAAATGACTTTGACCAAGAGGGCCAAGGAGTTTGTGATGCAGGAGGCATTGCTGACAATCTTGAGAGAGCTGTCATACTTCCCATGGTTCATGCCCATCACAAACATGGGGGCATTAGCAGAAGAAGAAGAGGTGATGACTCTTAGGTTCAACGTGAGCCCTAGTCTTCTCCAAGCTAGTGAAGACACCAGTGGACTCTACAACATAATCAGCACCAAAATCACTTCATTTGATGTTGGCAGAATCTTGTTCTTGGAAGATGGAAGTTATATTTCCATTGAAGACATGCTTCCAGTTCTCAGCCTTGACTCTACCACTGAAATTGCCATGGGTGGAATCATACTGGAACATGTAGAATATGTAATTGAGGTAATGAAGGGGCCACGGATGGCAAGCAATATTCACTTTGCCAGAGTTAAAAGTGCCCTGGTGACCAGGTGCCCTATTGGTCAAATCCATTTACTCCAACCTTCATCATTGTGTCTCAGGGTCATGGCTTGACATGCAGAAAGATGTGGCTGCCTGTTGAAAAAAGCAGCACATAGAGCCTCAATCACTTTACTTTTCTCCTTCTCAAACAAACTTAAGTTATATTATATCCTATGATAAATCCCAGTTATCTTTTATTTATTCATTCATCCATTCACAGAACATGTTACCTGCTATCTAGTATTTACATGATAAATTTTCACTGATAAATAATTTTAGCAACACGGTAAGTACACTATATTACATAGCTTTACAGCAATAACAACCTCAAACATTTATTTTTCATTCATATTACCTGTAGGTAGTTGTGGTTTGGCTACTGTGACTCTCATTATTCTCATTATTCCCAGTAGTTACATTCTACAAAGTCACCATGAATGCTGAGTTAGCACTTACTGAACTATTGTTTCAAGGGGACCTGCAAGCCTCTGGTCACAGCATTTTTGACAACCAAACTGCCATTTGAATTATGTATGTTTGCCAAAATCCTTGTAAAATAAGTCAGCGTCACCATCATTGGAAATCTGCTCTTCCACATGGCCTTCTCCTATATAAGAGTTAGCAGGTATTTTTTTTAAGTTTTTGCACATCCTCCTGACCTGCAGAAGCTTTGGCATCTGCAAGATTATTTTTCATGCTGTATCTCCTTTTGAAAAGTATGAGCCATAATATCTATTTTTAGAGGCAACAGCCCTTTCCTTCTGAATAGAAAATACCCAGAGATTCAGTGACTTCGAGAAATTTGTTCTCTAAAACAGAACTGTAATTGAGAGGTTTAATGAATTGATGAATTGTTGGTGCCCTTAAACTATCTCTCAGTAGATTCACTGTCCTAAGGTAGCATAGTTATAGAGGTCTTGCTGGGACAGAGGGAAGAATAGATGAGTTTATGTTATCTCAGGCTATAAATAGTAGTTGGGACTTCCCCGGCAGTCCAGTGGTTAAGACTCCACATTTCCACTGCAGGGGTGAAGGTTCGACCCCTGGTCGGAGAACTAAGATCCCACATGCCAGGTGTTGTGGCCAAAAACTTTTTAAAAAGAAGCTAATTTTAGTTGAAATTATATCATTGGTATTCATGGGATATTTAGGTTTTCAATACTGCCCTGGTAATCTTTTTATTGTTGATATCAGTGTTATAAACTTTTTTTGATATCTTAATACAAGCCAATAGTAAGTTGAAAACCATTAGGTTTATTACTGATTGCTTATACCAGGGATTGTCAAATTATTGTCAACTGAAATAAAAGCACACAACATGAGAGCTGTGAGTTTCAGTTTTATGTGAGGACTTCCTTAGGACTATAGCCCAGGAGACAGCCTCTCGGATAGCTCTGAGGAATCTCTTTGAAGGGATGAAAGGGGAGGTAAGCATATATGTGACTTTGGAGAAGAGGTATGTGCAATAAAGCACACATTTTTGTAGAAGGTTACTGCTGTCACGAGGCACAGGTATCTTAGTTAATGATTTTAAGATGCAAGAAATTGGTTTATAAAATTTTCTCCTGAAAGCATGTAACTATCTGAAGGCCTGTTCTACAAGTTTTCCCAGAGCACAGAGTGCTTTATTCCTGATCTCCACTCTGAACTCCTTCAGGGTGTATTGAAGGTCAGCAACTGTGCTGGCTAGTGACTTAATTCTTGCAGAACCAGATGGCAAGTGACATTCTTTGTTAGTTGTGCCCCCTCATGGTCAAAAACTCAACAATGGTTTGAAAGATATTACATGACCATTTGTCCCATTGTACTAGGAATGCTCATTCTTAGGCCAGGATTTTGTTGATAGGCTACTCAATGTGCTATTACCAGAGTAGGCCCTATTAATTGATAGCAGAAGTTCCTGGACCACCTGTCTTACTAGTCTGTTATGGTCGAGGAGAAGATTCCCTCTGGTTGCTTCTTCCCATATCTAGACTTACACTGTTACAATCATTGATCTTATTTGGAACTATATATTTGGTCAATCATTTCAAGCCACCTAGTTACAATTATTTTTATTGGCAGCCCAGTCACATGTTTGGCACCTCAAGAAACAACAATCTTGTAAAATAGGCAGAATATAAGTACTATAGCTAGCATTAATAATAGTATTATAAGTAAATATTTAAGCCAAGAATTTCCATTAGGTATGGCCGAGTATACCTCAAACTCATCTGGCCCTGTCTGTCACTATCTTAAAAGTAATTATATACACATTTCCATTAGGTATGGCCGAGTATACCTCAAACTCATCTGGCCCTGTCTTATCGCTATCTTAAAGGTAATTATATATTGGTATTGTTCATAAGGCACCCAGCACAATTTCTTAGTGTTATTACGTTGAACTTCTTAATGTTATTCGGTTGATTATCCTTAGTATGATTTAATTGTTCCCAACACAAGGGCCTTTAAACGTAAATGACCTGGTATTAGCCATATGAATCCAGCCCCAAGTTGAGGGAGGTTATATTCTTTAACCAAAATTTAGCTCATTGTTCTGATTGAGCTTGAGTAACTTTAAAAGAAAATTCATATTTATGACATGGTCAGAGCAAGTATGATTCATTGGCTAAGTGAGGGTGTCTCATCTCATAATATCAGTAGTGGCCTAAACAGAACTGTAACTTCTTTAGTCTAGGATAAATTTCCTAAGACCATCCAGTTAGAGTCTTAAAGAGGAGAAATCCACAAAGGTAGAGAGGTAATGACCATAAACCCAACTACTGAATTAATTTTTAAACGCTGCATAGAATTTGTGCCCATGATAGAAAAACATTGATTTTCTTGCAAAAGTCCAAGATATTAAAAAAAAATTAATAATCATACAGTTCAGTTCCGGCACCTTGGCAGGTCTGTTTACTTCTGTTGTTTTCTTCTTCTTGTCCTGGTGTGAGTGTAGTTTCTCCTCTGAGCATTGTTTTAAGGGGAGTTTGAGGTCAGCAGTCCTCTCTATAGACCAGTCCAGTGTAGCACCCTATCTAAGTGGTAAATATGAATCTAAAAGTCAATTTCCTTCAGTTCTTCTGTGCATGAGCTGGTTAAGAGTACCTGATAAGTTTTCTTCCATCTACATTGAAGATAGTCCTTTAAATGATGCTTTTTCTAGTATGCATAATATCCTAATTGTAGGTCATGGGGCATCTGATCTTCATTCAAGGTAGATTACTGTGATAAGCTTCAGAAACAAACTCAGAGTGTCCTTTTAATAATTCAATTAAAATTTACAATAATGTAACATAATAACAAGGAGCTATCTAGGAAGTGAGTTTTAGGCAGTAAATACAGACCTCAGTTAACAACTAGAATTTAATATCCACTGAAACATAATTTTTCTCTCTAAAATTACCTTCATTTCTATCAAATACAGCCAAATCAAGAGTAATTTGTTCGCAGAAATAAATGTGGCTTCAATAAACTTGGCCAGATTATTTACATAAGTATAATTGAACATATAAGATGTTTTTAAATTGGCTTTGCTGGAAATTTTATAAGGAATTTCAGATTTAATTTTTAAAAGGCCTCTCAAGGCCAGAAGGCCACAGCAAGGACTTGCCATCAGATCCCACCTGTGATATCTAAAGATTTAGGTGAGTTCCTCTCTTCTCTAGGTCCAAAAGTATCTTTAGGTTCCTGCACCTTTTAGGAGTCTGCTTTCTGGTAACCTGAAAGTTTCCAATTTCTCTTCCAATTAGGTAGAGAGAAAAGTTAAATATTTCAATTCTGCTTACCAAATTGCTGTATGTCATAATTAGCTTCAGGGAGAAGTTTTCCTTACATCTGGAAAACACAGATTAAAAGCCAGTAATATTTCAAACCGAAAAAAGAAACACATAAAATTTATAAACAAATTCATCAGTTAACTCAGTCCTATGTAACTAATACTTGAACTTTTGTTAACAGTTGTATGAAGTCACCAAGATTTCCATTAGAATTCTTTAATTTCTTACCCAGCTTAGTGGTATGACCTGAAATTTATCAGAAACCTGTACTTGTCAAAAAGTTCTGTCTATAAATCTTCTTGAAGATAAAGCATTTTTTCAAAGGCATTGGAGTAAAACAACAACTATCTATGAATGACAAAAGACTTAAAATGATTTAAAAGGTAAAGAAAGTTTACAACCTGTGAAAAAAGCAAATCAATATTCCAGGAAAACTTTGTCCTCTTAACAGAGAGAAAACCCAATTCAGGTTTTGTACCACTTTACATTTAATGTTGAAATTAATTTGCTCAAATTTATTTTAATCTTAGTCCTGACCACACATAGAATTCCTCTCTAAAGATTTTTTTTTCTCACAAATCTTCGACAACATTCTATATCCATATTAATTTGTCCCTTATTTTCTTTCCCATTTAGAAATAACTTGCTTTAGGACAAAATTACCTTCTTTATGCTTAACAAAATGCATTTCTATTTCTTATACCTTCTTTTTTTCTTGAATACAAAAATATTTTGCTTATTAGCTTAGTAGTTTTAATTACATATATTAGTTAGATGACATAACTTCTAGCAATAATTAAGAAGTAAACACTTATGACTTGTCTCTTACATTAGCATTCTGTAGATTGGCAAACTTATAAATACTACTTATAATTTCTAAAAAGCATGTGCTTTATTAAAGAAAATGGCTTGATGTGGCACCAAACATATTTATTAATAGTCCTAAATATCTCTAGTTTCCCTGTAAAAGGAAGCCTATGTTCAGTAATTAATGTTCCCTATCTTATTTTATTTGGGAATGAACTAGATATTTAATAAACTGCCATCATTTAACGTAATTTAACAAAACTCTAAAGTTTCAAGTTACCAAATATCTGGAGAGACTATTTTTTAAGTAGACATTCCTAAAACATAATTATTCCTAAAGAGTTTACCTAAAAGCCATATCTCAACTACATTTAATTTGCTTATAAAATTTTTATCATTCCAAGTTATTTTTCTTGCTGACAAATTTTACAACTTCTTATTTGACTTCTAGTAAACCTAGGTACAATTAAAGTTTTATAGTTAATGCTGATGACTTTAAAGACATGTCTGTATTAATTAAACCAACTAACTTTCAAACCAAATGATAATTTAATACTATATATTTCCCAGATCATTTGAACCTGAAATTCATTTGGGTTAGTTTCTTTCATATTTCTGGGAATTTATATAAACACTTGATTTTTTTTACGTCAATTAAATAGAACTCATTTACAAGTTAATTTTGGTAATACCATCCACAGGTTGAGATATATCATATCTATAAAGTACACACAGATATATAGACAGACACAACTAGAGATCTCATAGCTTCATTTTTAAAAGTTAGTCATGAATCAGGTATTACAATACAGAACTCACTAGTTTATAAATAACAGAATAAGCTAAGGGTAAAAAGGTCTCTTTTCCCTTTTTTTCTCTCAGTCTCAGGAATTGGAGATGGTCTAGATAAGAGTAAAATAAGCTTCTGAAAGTCCTGATAGAACACTTACATCTCAAAGACACATGGAGATAAAAGCAAGCTCCTCCTAGAAGGACCTTTTGGGTCAGAATTATGAAAACATTTTTTATCAAGCCAGCTTTCTCTAACCTAAGTGTGTATGCAATAAAAGATCCCTATCTCAGCTAATTTCAGGAGAATATTTCCATTAATTCCCAAGTAAATACTTATAAATATAATTTTTGTACATACAGAAATGGGCTTGGGTGTTAGTTGGAGGGTGGCTTTCCCATGCCCCTCACTTAGAAAAGACATTAAGCCAGCCTCCCACCTAATCACCCAGTCCAGACCTCTCAGTGCCTTTCAACTGAGCAAATCCTAGTGTCTTTCAACTAGGCTTCCCCCAGTATCTTTCAACTGTGGGGGTCAGGTACCTGTTATACACTGCCAAATAAAACTCAGAATCATCACCAATAATCAGGAAATACAAGAACCACGAGAGGCATAATAAAATTCTTCTGGACTCATGAGTAGGCAGATGAGCATAAGGGGCCCTGCTGTCACCAAGGCTCCAGATCCTCGTAGAGTTCAGGTGAAGGAGAATAGTCTGCTCTGGGTCCATTCATAGTTGCCAGAAATGTCAGTCAACTGAAATAAAAACACACAAAATGAGAGCTGTGAGTTTCAATTTTATTTGAGGACTTACTGAAAACTAATAGCCCAGGAGACAGACTCTCAGATAGCTCTGTGGAATTGCTCTGAAGAGGTAAGGGGGAAGGTCAGCATATATGTGATTTTGGAGAAGAAGTATGTGCAATCAAGCACACATCTCCATAGAAGGTTACTGCTGTCACAAAGCACAGATATCTTAGTTCATGCTTTTAATGCTTTTCTAAGTATGGGAAGATGCAAGAAATTGGTTCATAAAATTTTCTTCTGAAAACATCTAACTATCTGAAGGCCTGTTCTGCCAGTTTTCCCAGAGCACAGAGTGCCTCATTCCTGATCTCCACTCTGAATCTCTTTCAGGGTGTGTTCAAGGTCAACAACTGCAGTGGCTATTGACTTAATTCTTGTAGAACCAGATGGTCAGTGACATTCTTTAGTTGGCATTATAATCTGTGAAACAAATGCTTCCTGACACTTGTTTTATAGATAAATTTTTACTGAATACAGCCATGCTTTTTTCTTTAAGTATTGTCTGTGGCTGCTCTCACACTACAATGGCAGAGTTTAGTTACAAAAGAGACCATATGTACCACAACACTGAAAATAGTTACTATCTGGATCTTGAAACAATGTCTGTCTGTCAACCTCTGCCTTATACTCATGGAAGACATTCAGAAAAAAAAGGACAACAACTAATAGTGAAACTAAGAACAACCAGGTTGGAAAACTAATATCCTTCCACAAAAATTCTCAGATTTCCAGAGCTTCTTGTTCATCTCTGTGGCACTGAATGTAAACTGATTACAAAGTTGCACAAGCAATTGGCACAAACACATTTGTGATAGTTGAACATTTTACATTATGGAAAAAGCGTAATAGTTAATAACAATGTTATAGTTTATATAAGATTGAGAAATAATATGTTTATGAATATGTTAAGCTGAAGCAAAATATTTTGATCAACCATTTAGCATGTTACTTATCTTTAATTCAACTATTTGAGTTTGGCTAATTAGCCAAAGTGACTATCTGGCTATGAAGTGGCTATCTGGGAGACAGGCACGTATGCTCATAAAGGATTATGTATAGACCTATACACTTAAAAGGAGTGAATTTCATTGTGCATAAATTATATCTCAATAAACCTGATTTATTTTCAAAAAAAGATTCTATATTTGCATAGATTTTTAGATTGTAGTAATTAACGTTAAGTCTTATAAAACAGTTCATTGATTGCGAGTATTATTGTTGTTAAATTAAGTGAATAGTTGGGACTGACATGACTGGTCCCATGGCATTAGAAGTCCAGAATAATGATCCATTAAAAAACAAATCCTGCCTAAAAGCTGGTTACAAGGTTGGCCCATTGTATTGTAAGAATAGCACCATATCTTCTTGCGAATCAGACATGCATGAAAGTGCTGGCCAGGTTACCAAATGGCAGAGAGAAGGAACTCCTTCAATCTGCAAACAGATTTTATGGCTGCTTCTGCCTCATTAGAGCCAGTAGATGTCCATTTTCTGAGAAATTTGGTCAGAGCTTGCTTTCACTGCAATGAACCATCTGATGATGAGTTTGCACAGGTGGAGAACTAGAACTCTCACCAGCCTCTCCCTACAATTGCAGAGTACCTATATACATGACAGAAAAAAATTCTGCTACTTACCGAAAAGCCAAATTAGTTTAGGCTAGGTTTATAAATAACCTTTTACTCACAGAGCACTAAATTATCAGAAATAAAAGAAAGAGAAATTTTTAGACTGAGTGTTGAACATTGTATTAAATGATGTTGGACAGATGGAAACACTGTATTTAGATATCTATTACATTAAATTTCTTGATTTGCCAGGTTGAAAACAAGTCACCTTATGTATCTTCTGGACATAGCACAAAATTTTTGTTTTTTTAAATTTTTGAGTTAAATAATCATTTGTCAAAATGTAATAGAGTGTTTCTCAAACTACATATGATAAAAATCCATTTTTAAAAGAATCCCAATCCATCATGAATTGATAATTTTATAAAACACAATAAAAATGAAAAACTAGAAAAGTGAAATGAAAGAAAAAAAGACATATGTCTTCTTTTTCAGTACTCCACAGACATACAATTACTTTGTGACACTGCTAAAAAATTTCTAAATATTTATTTCTATTTCTGTACTTATCTGGTCATAATCCAGTTGTATGGGGATCCAGGCAGGCATCAGTTGATAGACCACATTTTTAAGTACAAAGAGTTTTTCAAAATAAAATAAATTCAAAGGCTTATAAATTTTCCTTAAAAATGGGCACTATCCTTACCAGCCTGATTCCTGTTCCTCTGATTTAACCATCTTCCACTCTTCAAGCTGCTCCTTTTGACATTTAGCTCTATAAACTGAAATAAAATGCTTATATTACTACTTCTTGATTTTTCAATATTAGACATTCTCAGTTGACTTGATACTATGAAATATGAGGATATAGTTTACTTGCATCCTTCACTTATATATTCTTCCCACATCCTCCAAGTAGAGGTCTACCAGAATTTTTATTTAAATTTATGGAACTGTTTAAAAGCGAGACTCTGACTGACGTACTGAAAAGAGGATGACAACAAATATCAAAAACTAAAAGCGGGGCTTCCCTGGTGGCACAGTGGTTGAGAGTCCGCCTGCCGATGCGGGGGACACGGGTTCGTGCCCCGGTCCGGGAAGATCCCGCATGCCGTGGAGCGGCTGGGCCCATGAGCCATGGCTGCTGAGCCTGCGCGTCTGGAGCCTGTGCTCCGCAACGGTAGAGGCCACAACAGTGAGAGGCCCACATACCGCAAAAAAAAAAAAAAACCAACTAAAAGCGTAATGAACTACTTTATACAGTAAAAATGTCAATTCTTTCCCCAAAATAGCTGAATAGATTCAATACAATACTAATTAAAACAGCAGCTGGTTTTTAAAAATATTTATTTATTTGTTTGTTTGTTTATTTTTCACTGTGTTGGGTCTTCATTGTTGCGCATGGGCTACTCTTCCTTGCAGTGCACGGGCTTCTCATTGTGGTGGTTTCTCTTGTTGCAGAGCACGGGTTCTAGGCACGTGGGTTTCAGTTGTTGTGGCACGTGGGCTCAGTAGCTGTGGCTCGTGAGCTCTAGAGCACAGGCTCAGTAGTTGTGGTGCACAGGCTTAGCGGCTCTGCAGCATGTGGGATCTTTCTGGATCAGGGCTCTAACCTGTGTCCCCTGCATTGGCAGGTGGATTCTTAACCACTGCACCACGAGGGAAGTCCCCAGCAACTGGCTTTTTGTGGGAATTAATAAAATATAAATGGATATGTAATATCCAAGAGTATTCAAAATACTCTCAAAAAAGAAGAACATAGTGGGAAAAAATGCTCTACCAGTTACTAAGATATATTTTAAAGATGTAGTAAAATAGTGTAATATTATAATGACAGACAAATATAGCAATGGAATAGAGAGTTTAGAAAGAGACACATGCAAATATGGACGTTTCTTTTCTTCATTTGACATAAGTGTCACTGTAGAGAAGTGGCAATAAAATGGCATTTTATTTTTATTTATTTATTAACATCTTTATTGGAGTATAATTGCTTTACAATGTTGTGTTAGTTTCTGCTGTATAACAAAGTGAATCAGCTATATGTATACATATATCCCCATGTCTCCTCCCTCTTGCGTCTCCCTCCCACCCTCCCTATCCCATCCCTCTAGGTGGTCACAAAACACCGAACTGATCTCCCAGTGCTATGCGGCTGCTTCCCACTAGCTATCTATTTTACATAAAATGGCCTTTTAAAATGTTGCTAAGACAATTTTTTATTTTTATGGAAACCAACTAGGTTCACATCTTGCATAATGCACTAGAATCCATTATAGGTGGATTGTAGATCTAAGTTTGAAGGGCAAATAATTGAGATTCTATAAAATATTATAGAAGACCTGACCTCAGAATATATGGAAACTGTGTAAATGGAAATTACTATAAAGGAAAAGACTGCTAAATCTGAATACATAAATTTAGTAGTTTTGGGACTTCCCTGGTGGTACAGTGGTTAAGACTCCATGCTCTCAATGCAGGGAGCCAAAGTTTGATCCCTGGTCAGGGAACTAGATCCCACATGCCACAACTAAGGGTTCTCATGCCACAACTAAGACCTGGTGCAACCAAATAAATAAACAAAGTATTTTTTTTTTAATTTAGTAGTTTTCACTATTTTTATAAGCAGGGAAAAAAGTCACAGAGAGTGAGAAAAGACATTTTCAAACCATACAAACAACAAAGCGTTCACTATAAATAAAAAATTAAAAAACACACAACTTAGAAAAATGGACAATTGACGAGTAAATCTTCATAAATAAGAATACTCAAATGACTAATAAACATATGAAAACATACTCACTTTCATTAGTCATTAGGGAAATGCAAATTTAAACTGCAATTAGATACCATTACATATGCATCACTTGGTAAAATTTTAAAAATACCAAGTTTTGACAAGACTATGAAATAAGAAAAGCTCTTAAATACTGCTTAAAGAAGTATAAATTGGTATGACTACTTTAGAAAACACTTTTTCAATATTTAAACTATAAAATATGCAGATTTATGAACCAGCAATTACAATCTTAGTAGAGGTCTGCTTTTACCTTGTGCTGAGTATTGGACCATGGGTGTCAAAGGTTTTCTCTCAATATTCCTGCTCTACCCTCAACTTTCAGCAGTCTTTGCAAACCTGCACTTCAGAGGCTTCTCTCTCCATGCCTTTGTCCCATTGCAGCAGCAGACTGCTTTGTCACTCAGTGCTAGTCTCATGGGGGAAGTGAGGAGGTAAGTTCAGTATTCCCGATCCATCTTCAGTGTTAAGCAGGCCCTGTATAGCCTTATGGGTGAGCTTTCACATTGTTCCTGTTCCTCCATGTTATGGTAGCCTTGAATTTGTGGTAGCCCTCGAGGGAAGGAGAGTTTCCTGCCTCTCCCCTAGTGGCAACAGTCCTCTTCTTTGAATTAGTGCAGGATATTGGTCCCAAAGTCCTTCTTCCCCCTCCATCAGTAACAAGTTTTTCCTTTTCTCCCTTTCCCAGAAGCAATGGAGCTTTGCCTGGGTTCTGGAATGCAAACATCTCCTCACCTTCCCCCTGAGGACTAAGGCTTTCACTTCACTCAATTGAAGCGTCCAGGAAAGTGTGTGATTTTTTTTGTTTGTCCCCAAGTGGCAGCCAATCCACCTCTGCACACATGCATTTCTGTCAAGCTCTCTCCAGTCTCTCACATGCCCCCAATACTTCTTGCATGATCATATGATTATTGTAAGATATCTTCAAAACAAAAATAATAGTAATGAATTAGTATTGAAAATAATGAACTTTAAAAACACAGCCATCCTGAGTGACAGTTTTGTTAGGCGTATATTTGAGTGCTAATCAATAAAGAGGGCTAAAACATTACTGGAATCAATTTAGGGAAGGTAACAAATTGGTCCTGATTTTGCTGAAGTTGTCAGCACCCTCTAGTGGAAAGAAGACTTTGAAAAACCACTTCCTTATTGAAATAGGCTTGCCTCAAATACGTTTGCACAGATGCATTATCAGTCATCAAAATGTGGCAGTTACAGAAACTAAAATTTTGAGACAGTAATAAACAATGTAGTATTTCATTTTAATGTATTAAATAATTATAAATCCTTTCATATAGTTTGTTGTCTCATTCAGAAAAGCAATACAAAACAAGAACCCAAAAACAAAAACAAATACAAAAAAAAACCCTGAAAGCAGAACTGGGACCACAGAACAGGAACTACCCCTACCTACAATATCTCTACTTTTCCTAGTAAAATGAATTAAATGAGCATTTCTGTATTTAAATTTTCTTAATGAAATTTCAGATTTTTCTGTTCTCACTAAATTAATATTATGCAAATAATTGAGGAATAATATATTGAACATATGCCAAACTACCAATTGGTGCAGGGCATCAAATGGTCAGCATAAGGTAGCCCTCATGCCTTTCTCTCACTCTAATCTAAAACCAATAAGCAAAGTGAAACCCTCTTCAATATTTCACATTAACTTGGATGAGCATCTCTTCAGTAACGACATTTGTATCATAAATTTCAGTCCAAACTCTGAAATTTTAAAATTAGTAAAATCATATTATTGTGTTTATTAAAAGTTTAATATTGGGCTTCCCTAGTGGCGCAGTGGTTGAGGGTCCGCCTGCCGATGCATGGGAAAAGGGTTCGTGCCCCGGTCCGGGAAGATCCTACATGCCGCGGAGCGGCTGGGCCCGTGAGCCATGGCCGCTGAGCCTGCGCGTCCGGAGCCTGTGCTCCACAGCGGGAGAGGCCACAACAGTGAGAGGCCCGCGTACGACACACACACAAAAAAGTTTAATATTGTAAATTAAGTGAATGTCTTCCTTTCTAACTTTTCACTTTGGTTGATTTAATGGTACTGCAATTTTATTGATATAATAACCCCATTCCTTTAATAATTAATTTATGATGACCTTAAATTATATATAGTTTATGGGCAAAGGCCTTTGTGAAATTTCTTTTCCTTGGAATGTTTCTCATTTAACTGGCATCAAAAGCTATAGGACAATTGTTTCAGCTACTCATTTTTTCACAAGAGACAGTTCCTCTTCACATAGAGATTTTTAAAAATAAAAACTACATGTTTCTGAGTATGAATATATATGATAGAAAAATATTAAATTGTAAATATTTAAATTTCTTCACTCCAACCGCCGAGGAGTAAGGAGTCTCTATGTTGCTTGGCAATGAACATTGTGTTTTTCATAGGGGGAATCTTGGACGTGAAGCATTGGAGAGGCCAAAATTTTCTCCATGAGAAAAAAGGATGAAAAAATACAAAGAAAAAATCCTAGAGAGGGAATGATGCAGTATGGGTGGACAGAAAAGCAAGGACAATGTAGAGGAGAGGACTGCAGTGTTCTCAAACTTTAATGTGCATCAAGTTCACCTGGGAATTTAAGCGAATCATAAATTGATTATTAAATTAATATTAAAACGCAGATTGCCAGGCTCCACTCCCCAGAGCTTCTGTTTAAGTAGTCTAAGACAGGGCTTAATAATTTGCACTTCTAACAGGTTCCCATGTGATGCTATGCTGCTGGTCCAGAGACCACACTTTAAGAACCAGTATTATAAGGAATATTTAGGAAGTTTTGCTTTGGGTTGTGTGGTATAACTTTCCAGATGATGACTCAACCCTGTTTGTCTGAGACCAAAGGATTTCCCGTAACTTGCAAAGTTAAAACTGGGAAGTCTCCAGCAAGCCAGGAAGATTGGTCACCTTACAGCTTATCTCCAAGATATTTTCAGTAAAGAGCTAAAATATTGGCTAAAGCTTTAGTACCAAAATCTTGTGTTGTGTTTTCTTTTTAATTAATTGATGAATTAATTGATGAATTTTAAACATTATTTAAAATTGGAATGTTGAGATTGACCTCAAGGATACTTGCATTTTGGAGGTTACCATCTATGATTTTGGCCCAAGGTACAGCTATAGCTAGAACAAATTGGCACCAAAAAGTGAGTAAACCATCACTGTGACTATCAAGTGGTCAGTATTTTAGTTCAGTAAAAAGTGGAAAAGTACTATCCTTCTCAATAAGAAGAAGAATAGTACTTGGACTATCACTTCAAAGTAATAGTACTTACATAAATTTTTCAGTTATCAGAATTACAACATTTGGGGAAACTCACTGTTAGGGAATTTTTATGGCAGTAATAAATGCAAAATCTTAATAGCTTAAACCAACAAAGATTTATTTCTTGTACACACTACCTATCCTTAGAACTCCAAAAGAAATTGCCCGTTTTGCCATAACTTGTTATATCATAATTCAAGACAAGGACAAAATAAAAAGTTTAATTGAGGATCTATGATGATAGGACCACACATTCTAATGATGACTTTTTCACAAAATAAAGACATATGGAAAATGGAGAATATAAGGTGAATGTTAATGGTGATCAGTTTTAAAATGTAGATCTACTAAAACATAACTTACTTCATTAAAATCCCTAGAAATGGCTATGTTAATGTGAGGTCTTGATTTAGTGGCAGACCTTGGAAAAGCATTAATAGGTTATGAGAGATGTCATAATCCTGAAGTAGACAAGTGACAACAACTTCATCAATTTGCAGACAGTAAAAGTAATTCACCAACAAACTAGTGGAGTATTCTATGAAGACCTCTATTGGGCCTTTAGTGTTTCTTAGCATTCTTAAGTAATATGTTTTTCACTGATGATTATTATGTGAAAATTATTATTTAGAGGTGTGAGATAGTACCCTGGAACCTAGTTTTTCACAAAGCTCCTCAGCAGATTTTGATGCAATTAGTCTTCACCATGGAAATTTTTAAAAAAAATGAAACCTGTATTTTTCACTTGGTGAATAGAAACACAAAGGAATAGAATGTAAATAAAAGGTTAATGGGACTAATGAAACATTCAGTTCAGTATAAATTGAAGATTATTTTAAGCCATAAGTCTATGATGCTATTTTATTACTTTTGGTCTGATGTTCTAATTTCACGGCTCTGCCACTAACTTCCTACATGATTTCAGGTAAACCACTTATTTTAACTTCAGCTTCTGTAAAATGAAGGCAAGTAAATTATTAATGAAACTAACACTTCTAAAACCCCTTATTTCCTTAAAACTTTCCAATTATCTTAAAAGGATGTGTGGGATCAGATATTTAATGTAAGATCTTGGTGGCAATCAGTACAGAGAGAAACACATGGCATGAATGGCTGGCCTTGTTCTTCTACCTTCAAAGAATGTCCACTGTTTCAGGGGAAGGTCAGTAGTCTTTCAGGTATTGACAGGAGATCAGGACACGCTAGTCCAAAATGTGGCACTTTGGCATATTGAATATTTCAAGTGTAAGGAATTTGAGAAATAGATGTGCAGGAAGGACTATCTGACCTTCCAATGAAGCAGATTATAAAACCTAGGAAGGACATTCTTACCTTCCCCTGAAGTAGGTCATAAAACTCTCACATGAGAGGTGACCTTCCTGTACTCAGAAGAAAGAAGCATCGTTATTTCTGAAGACGAAGGTGAAACTGCAGAAATGCACCTCGGGGGGGGCTCTGAGGAACTCCAGTTCTTTATGTCTCAGCACAGAAAGAATTCAGCAAGAGGCAAAGTGATAAATAAGAAGTGATTTATTAGAATAGGATGCTTGTGAGGCTTACAAGTGGGCAGGGGAGAGGGTGCCACGCCCCAAGAACTTAGTGAACTACAGTTTTGTAATCAAAGGAAAAGTGAAGTGGGGGAAAAGACCACCTTCTTTCTCATTCTTGAGTAGGCGTCACGCTTCCATCATCAGTTCCTTCTCCACGTCAGGTGGGGGAGTTTTCTTGTCCCTACATGGTCAAGCCAGGACTGTCCTGGCACAATGGAAATGAACAAAAAGGCAGTAACATACACTAAAAATGGTAAATCATCTCAGGTTTCAGTATAATGTCACCCTTTCCTTATATTTTTGTTTTTAGTTTGCCCGGAGGAGCATGTACTAGGAATCATTAACTTACTGAACTCACTGGGCAGAATATTAGTCTAATGCCACCATTGTTTTATTATTTGGGGGCATGTCTCATGCTTCTGTTGCATGGTTTTGTTGCTAAGCAAGCCTGCTTGGTTTTATGGTTAAGCAAACCTGCTTTCTCGAGTGATCATTAACTTACAGGGGTATCCCATACTTTTTTCTCTACTTACGATCCCCTAGTGGGATTAATTATTTAATCACCCACTTTGTCCCTTTACTCTGTCCCTATCAAAGGGACCCAGAAGAATCTGAATGAGCTGGCATTGCTGTTTCCTTCAGCTTAATACACTTACCTCATGTTTTTTGCCCTATCATATCCTTCCATGATTTTCTGCTCTCCATCAAGTCTAGCACAAAAATGTTCAGGTTTAAACTATTCCTTGAGACCTTCGCTTCCTTATGAAGGCTCCCATATCACATAAAACATATTAAATAAATTTGTATGCTTTTTTCTTCTCAATCTGTCTTTTGTTACAGATGTCCCAGTTGAGAACTTAGAAGAGTGTAAGCAGCTTTTGGCAGGAAGGAGCTCTCTGCAGGAGCCCCCTTTTGTCTTGACACTAACTATAAAGCAGGCACCCCCATGTTTTACTCATCTCTGGCCCTAGCACACCTTTCAAATCTTTTGATCACACAATACCTTGCTAAGATGTTGGTTCTTTCCATAGATCAAAGAAGTGGAAATGAAGAATAAGTAATTAACAGATGACCAGCTCTCTTCCCTAGCTTCCCCTTTAGTAAACTCGTGAATTAACTGTGTGAACAAGATAGCTTTTAAAGAAAAATCACAAGAAGTCGACAAGCCTGCACCTTAACCTGCACACAGCGGGGGATGGTGATGACTCTGACCCCCTATCTCAATGATAAATGAGTTTACTTCCTTTTTTCCCTCTAAAAACTTTAATGGCCAAGCAGAATCTTTGGAGATTCTTTTGGGGGGACACTGAGGCCACCATCTCCCCAGACTGCCACCATTCTGATTAAAAACAGCTTTCCTTTCTACCAGCGTTTGTCTTCTCTCAAGTATTGATTTGGGGCTGCAAGCAGCCAGACCTGAGTTCAGTAACAAGAGTAGAGGAAAAAGATATTTTTCTGCCCCTACAGTATGTATATCATAATTGAGAAAGTCATGGGTTCTGGAGTCAGTTACTTGTAGATCATATCAACCTCTTGAAGCCTAGATCATCTGAACATGATTTCAAATAGATTAAGTACAGCATGGACTAAATAATAAAATGGGAGAGAATAGGGGAAACAAAACTATGTATCACAGTAGGATCCTGACATGATTTTATTCCAGTGGTTTATACATGTTCTTATTCCACCACATATTCACTTCATACCCCTCTTATTAATAAGGAAATTGCAGAGACTGAATAGAGAGGCAGTCAGCTTAATTTGAGAAAGTTTCTTAAATTGGAGAGTGTGAATTAACTTTGACCCAGAGAAAGAGTTGAACTGAAAACCCTGAGGTTTGCAACTCTAAAAATATCCTGACTCATTTTTTATTTATTCCCACCAAAGACAACAGTGACTGAGGTTATCCAAGAGATCATTTTTCTACAAAACATTGCCTGCTAGCACAAGGTAAAATTACAAAACATAATTTATCTCCAGCATTCTTCAAATACTTTCTCTCACCTCCAGCCTCCAACCCCCAATATTGGAATTGTGGGAAGTCAACGCAAACTATAAAAGTCTTCGAATTTAAGTGTCTAATATATGAAAGCCATTCTGGGGACTACAAATATAAATGATACATAGTGCCAACCATTAAGATGCTCATGCTTATTATTTAGTAGGAAAAACAGAACGCTGCAATAGAGATGTTAAGAACAATCAAACTTACAGGCACAGAGACGCCTTCCTTAACTAAAACACACCAATTTCTAAAATACTGCTTTCCTCAACTCCCGTAGAGTACTGTGATCTGCCTATCCGAATGCACTATGAGTGATGATGTAAATAAATCCTCGTTCAGAGTACCGACATTTTGAAAGAGCTCTCTTTAAATCTAAAAATGACTTAGTAAAGTTCATTCATCAGTAAAGGGTCTCTCTGGACCTTCAAGTTTTAATCTGAAACTTCCACAACCAACGCTCCCCCTCCCACCCTCCAAAGTTGATGAAATCAAATGCCTTGGAACTGAATGTTTTAGTAATTCAGATCACTTGAGAGAAAAAAATAACCTGGGCGGGGGAATGTGCAAATTTTTAGAGCTTGGAGATTGCAAACGTGTGGAAATGCCGCCACCTTCTGGTGAGAAATGGGACCAGCAGGAAAAAAGCCAACAAAGACCTTCAGGATAAGCAGCTGCTTTCATTTCAAAGCAACAAGCTGCGCAACTCCAGCGCCCTCAGATACCCCGAGGTCTGCCCCTTCCGGCTGCTCTGACCACTCAGTGCGCCCTGCGCAACGTGATTGACAGGGCAACGGTCCGGTGCGTTACCTAAACTCCTCGCTCGGAAAACAGTGACCCGACCCTTCCGGAAGCTCAGGGTCCGCTCTTCCCAGCATCCTTTGCCTTCCGGCTATGCTCAGTTCCCTCCGGCCAGTCCCTCCTTGCGCGCCCATTTCGAGCCCGAATGTCAAGCTCGACTTTGGGGACCTGAGAATCCAGCACATATTTTCCAGGACTAGATTCTTGGCTATGCGGGCAGGAATGGCGCAGCTGGAGGGTTACTATTTCTCGGCAGCCCTGAGCTGTACCTTTTTAGTGTCCTGCCTCCTTTTCTCTGCTTTCAGCCGGGCGCTGCGAGAGCCCTACATGGACGAGATCTTCCACCTGCCGCAGGCACAGCGCTACTGTGAGGGCCATTTCTCCCTCTCGCAGGTGGGATCCTCAACCTGTCTGCACCCTCGGACAGGCTAGAAAGGGAAGAGCTGGCCCCAGTTCTAATTTCTCCTACCTTTATCCTTAGCTCCCTCCACTCCAAACAGGAAGGGAACTGGGTAATCTTTTGTTCCTGTCTCTGAGATCTGTAAAATATTTGCTAAATGAATGAATAAACAGCAGATCTGTCTCCTAGCAAAAAAAGCTCTGGGAGATTAACTAATGGGGAACTGAGTTACTGCCCCTCTTTTTGGCTAATGATGAAAGCTATCCTAGTTTTTCTTTGCCAGTCCCGGGATTAGAGGCATTGGATTGCTTCTAGGAAATGTCAGAAAATTTCACTTTAGCTCACCTGTCAAGCATCTCACTGTGTATTTTGGGAGTCGGATAGGAGGGGGAGGGGGGAATCTTCAGCTACTAAGAAGTGACAAGTTACATTAATTCCATCCTTGGTGTTTTTAGCAACCTTCTGTTAACTAGATAAACTGGCAACCAGTGAAGTGCCAGCATGTTTGAGTATATATTTGGCTACATAGTTGTGTAGATATGGGTACAAAAACAGACATATCCTTCTCTTCTGGTGAAGTCATTGTAGAGTAGTGGTTAGAAATATAAAGTCTATAGTTAGAGAAGACCTGATTTTAAATCTTGGCACTGTTATTTACTAGTCATGTCGCTTGGAAATTTTCTGAGTTTCAGGTTACTCATCTGAAAATGACAGTAAAATTGTACCTACTATAGAGCTTGTTGCAGGATTATATACAGAGGATTTAGCACAATTCATGGCTCTCTACATTGTAGTTGTCATTATGGATCCTGTGCTTTAATCTCTTTAAACATTTTTTTCTCTAAATCCATCCGAGTTCCAGAGGGTGATTCCAGGCTTTTTAAAACTGGAGCATTTGCAATTCAATCACCAAATTACAGGCCCTCCAAAGAGTATATCTTGGAAAATAGAAACTGAGTTTAAGTTGTTGTCTGCTGGTTGCTTGTACCTTAACAATCACAAAGCAGGTACAGGGACAAAACATAAGATAAACTTTTCTTTAGAGGAGGCATCTGATTTGCTCATTTAACTGTGACTTAGGATAACTTCCCAAAATGCCTGATTATTGGTAAAGATGACATCTCTGTGTCAGTCCTATCAGTATTACCTCTTGCTTTGCTTCATTGTTGACCTTTTTTTTTAAGTGGGACCCCATGATTACTACATTACCTGGCTTATACCTGCTGTCAGTTGGAGTGGTCAAACCTGCCAGTTGGATCTTCGGATGGTCAGAACACGTTGTCTGCTCCATTGGAATGCTCAGATTTGTTAATCTTCTCTTCAGTGTTGGCAACTTCTATTTACTATATTTGCTTCTCCACAAGGTGCAACCCAGGCACAAGGTTTGTTTTCAAAATAATTTATTATATTTAAGTTTATGTACAGTCAATTCCACAATTATGGTGAATTTGTTTTATGAAATTTGGTGAAAAATGTATTTAACATTTAATATTTGTGTATCTTTTGTAAAGATAAAGCAAGTCCCCTACCCCCATTTTAGAAGATACTTGTGTTTAAATACTTGAATTACTCTTATTTATTTATAAAATCTATAAATTTTCATGAATTAAACCAGTTCAGTAAATATCTCAGTATGCTAAGCGCTGAGATTACAGAGGTAAATGACACAGTCTTTTTCTTATAAAACTTATATCTTCATTAGGGGAAACAGAGGTTACCAAGCAATTTTTTTTTATTTTTTATTTATTTATTTTTTTGCGATACGCAGGCCTCTCACTGTTGTGGCCTATCCCGTTGCGGAGCACAGACTCCGGACACTCAGGCTCAGCGGCCATGGCTCACGGGTCCAGCCGCTCCGCGGCATGTGGGATCTTCCCAGACCGGGGCACGAACCCGAGTCCCCTGCATCGGCAGGCGGACTCTCAACCACTGCGCCACTAGGGAAGCCCCCAAGCAATTTTTTATGATTTAAGAATGCAGGCCTTGGAGGTGGATTACCTGGGTTTGAATTCTATCCACTTACTAATTGTGTTACTTTGCAGGTTACCCCTTAGTGACTCCTTGTTTTCGTCAGTTAAATAGGAAAAATATAGACTGTACCTCATAGGACTGTTCTAAAGAGTAGAAGAGCTTAATAAATGGAAGGTGCTTAGAATATTGCCTGGTATATAGTAAGGAATCAATAAATATTAATTATAATAGTTACTTTTAGCTTAAAGAGATGATTTCAATAGTGTAAATTATGAGAGAGCAATAGCTATAAAACGCTATGAGGATACAGAGAAGGAGCAGAGGAGCACTTGTTGCACCCTGACTGGGAGGGAGAGGTGTGGGTGGCATTGGATAAGGCTTCACAGAGAAGATGGTACCTGAGCTGAATCTTGATGACAGATAGGACTGTAGGATGGGAATGAATCCTGACAGGATTAACAGCATAAGCAAAAGTAGAAAGGCATTAAACAACAAGATGCAGGGAATTGCTATTTGGAATTATAAGATTATAAAGTACAGGGACGTGAGGCTGCAGAAGTCTGTAGAAGAAGGTAGGGGAGAAGTCACAAATATATTTTTATGTCATGGAAAGCATTTTAAACTTTATCTAATAGGTGATGGACAGCCCTTAATTTTAATCAAGGTAATGGCATGGTTTGGCTTGGTGATTTAGATTAACTGGATGATAGAATTCAAGGAGATAAGAATACTTTCAAATTCTACCTGAGACTATCAGCCCAAAAGAAGATGTCTAAAACTTTAGACTAGGCCCACTATTTTCAGGAAGATCCCTGTAATTTCATCATAAAATAGTAAGATCATTGTGTATAGTGGTATAAATGTTATATACATATTTATATTCTCTCTAGTGCACAGTTTTGAAGGGATATCTTTAAAAGAAATTGGTGATGATGGCTAAGTGAATGCTTATGGAAGGCACGAAGATAAGCTCACTGAAATGGAACCACCTGCACTGTGTTCCATTTGTCTCCGTGTTCCCCATAGAACTGAGGTCATTGTCTTGCACACAATAACTCCTTAACTATTTGTTGAATGATTCAAAGTATTGTAGGCTTTGACACACACATGTATTGTCTTACTGCTTTCCAAACTGCTAGGTGTAACTAAAAAGTATCAGAAAGTGTCCTTATAAATACATACTGTGTTTTTGCAAAGCCAGAAATAACATTAATGTTGAATATTTTTTTTTGAATAAGAGTCAGGCAGTTTTTTGTTTTTTAGTTCATTAGCTCAGCAGAAACAGCCTATTTGTTTTATTGTGAACTATGTTTTCTCTTCTTGTAGGCTGCCTCAAGTATCCAGAGAATCTTGTCAACATTAACATTAGCAGTATTTCCCACACTCTATTTTTTTAACTTCCTTTATTATACAGAAGCAGGATCCATGTTTTTTACTCTTTTTGCCTACTTGATGTGTCTTTATGGAAATCATAAAACTTCAGCCTTGCTTGGATTTTGTGGCTTCATGTTTCGTCAAACAAATATCATCTGGGCTATCTTCTGCGCAGGAAACGTCATTGCACAAAAGTTGACTGAAGCTTGGAAAACCGAGCTACAAAAGAAGAAAGAAGAGAAGCTTCCCTCTATTAAAGGACCATTTTCAGAATTCAGGAAAATTCTTCAGTTCCTTTTGGCTTATTCCATGTCCTTTAAGAACTTGAGTATGCTTTTCCTTTTGACTTGGCCCTACATCCTTCTAATGTTTCTGTTTTGTGCTTTTGTGGTAGTTAATGGTGGAATTGTTATTGGTGACCGGAGTAGTCATGAAGCCTGCCTACACTTTCCTCAGCTATTCTACTTTTTCTCTTTTACTCTCTTCTTTTCCTTTCCTCACCTACTGTCTCTTAAGAAAATCAGGTCTTTTCTTTGCTTAGTTTGGAAACGGAGAATTCAGTTTTTTGTGATTACTTTAGTCTCCATATTTTTAGTTTGGAAATTTACTTATGCTCATAAATACTTGCTAGCAGATAATAGACATTATACATTCTATGTGTGGAAAAGAGTTTTTCAAAGATATGAAATTGTGAAATATTTGTTAGTTCCAGTTTATATATTTGCCGGTTGGAGTATCGCTGACTCATTGAAATCAAAGTCGATATTCTGGAATTTAATGTTTTTCATATGCTTATTCACCGTTATAGTACCTCAGAAACTGCTAGAATTTCGTTACTTCATTTTACCCTATGTTATTTATAGGCTTAACATACCTCTGCCACCTACATCCAGACTTGTTTGTGAGCTGGGTTGCTATGCAGTTGTGAATTTCCTAACTTTTTATATCTTTCTGAATAAAACTTTTCAGTGGCCAAATAGTCAGGACATTCAGAGGTTTATGTGGTAATATCAGAAACATCTTGAACTCTAAAAATAGACTTATTATTTAGACTATTTCCATAATGAAAACTACGTAGAAATTTTTAAATTTCTTTTAGGCACCATGGTGATCCGCAGATCACATCAGATTTTTTGTGCTTTAAATATCAGAAATATGTATTTTAAATATATATATGTGAAATATGTATATATATATACATATATATATATATATATATATGTATATCTATCTATCTATCTATGACCCAAGGAAGTTAAATGGTAAAGAACTGAGAAAAGTTTAAGACTTGCTCCATAAGCCTGAATAATGATGGGAAAGTAAAATTATTCATAGCTATCTCATGATATTTCTTTGATACTGTTGGCCACTCAAAAAGCTTGGAAACTTTTTTGTATACAAGTTTATTTATTAATTCTCTTCAGAAAAAGTAGCAAAGTCTTTGAAAAATATTTACAAATGATTAGGTAATATTATTGATTGAAAAGTTGTTTAGCATTTTAGTAAATATAATTTCAATCATAAGGTAAAATAGACTCACATAGATAGTAAATGTTGTAAAATAGAGGCTTTTCTGTGTTTATCTAGGAATCAAATTGTTGATTTTTATTAAAAATCTAGAAATGATGAAGTCCTTTCACCGTTCCTAATATGAAATATATCATGAGCAAAGATAAATTGTATTGATAATAATACCTTTTAAAAGGGCTTTTCTTTCTGAAGTACACTACTTCATCAGTTTCCTTTGGCTGCCGTAACAAATTACCACAAGTTTGGTGGCTTAAAAAAAATTTCAGAATTCTGGAGGCTGGAAGCCTAAAATTAAGATGTCAGCAGTGTTGGTTGCTTTTGGAGGCTGTAAAAGAGAATCCATTCCATGCTTCTCTCCTACCTTCTGCAGTCCATGGTGTTCCTTGGTTTATAGATGTATCACTCCAGTATCTGCCTTTGTCTTCACATGGCCTTCCTCCCATCTTCTTTCTCTTACAAGGACAATGTCTGTGGATTTAGGGCCCACCCTAATCCAGGATAATTGTGTGTTCAGATCTTTAACTTAATTATGTCTACAAAGACTCTTTTTCCATATAAGGTCATATTTACAGGTTCCAAGTTGACCTATCTTTTTGTGGGGCGCTTTTTAACCCACCGAAGTTACCAAAGGAGATTTTACAATAAATTTCATAAAACTTGTAGGAAATAAATTTTTGATGAGATATTTTAAATAAAATTGCATCTTTTCAGAGAGGTTAAAAACAAGTGACTTGCAGGGTCACATAATTATAAAACTAAAAGTAACTGGTATTTGATTCCATTATCCAAAAAACGTTAGAATTTAAAGGAAGTTTAGAAATTATTTGATCTAGTCTTATTTTGTAGATTAGGGAACAAATGCTTGGGTAGGATTTGGTGGGATTAATTTTGGATTCTGTGTCTGCTATTTGGAGTACATTCATTGGGTTGTCATTCCCTAACAGAGAAGTATTATTTGGATATGCTAACATTGACATGTAAACTTAGAACTGTAACTAGAATTCATTTTTTAATCCAGTTTTACATTTGTAAACTTTTCAATAACTGTGTGAACTGTCTTAAGTGTTGGATTATGCTTTCTCTGGGTTTTAAATAATGAGTGGATTTGGAAGGTACTGTTCATTTGCAATATAAAATTATGCACAGGTAAAAATACAAGTGTAGTCTTGAGTAATAAATGCAAAGTCTGGTTTTACACACTCTTTGGGGCCAAGCTGTACTCTATTTAGTGCTTAGAAAGTAGATTGACTCTTTAGTTATAACAGTGACTGTAGGACAAATGTTTTTACCAAAACTCTTTTTTAATTAGACAAGAAAGCACACTCAAATAATTATTTTATAATGGAGATATGAAGTCAAAATTCTCCCCCAAATGTGCAATTTAGGAAAAAGAAATTTCTTATCTGATGCCATTGGTGCAAGGCTTTTGTTTTTTAGGCATATTTCTGAGACAAAAAAAAAACCTTTTTCTCTCTAGTCTGGCAAGAAGGAGGAAACTATTCTACTCCATGTATTAAAGGAATCATTGTTCTAATTCATTTTTAAGTGTTGAGTCCCTGCCCTTTTAAGAGATCTTTTGGAATGCAGTGAATTAAAAGGTGCTCTACAGAGCTGCTTTTAGAAACATCCTGAAGTTATATGTGTTTTGACTCTTTTTCAAGAGTTACCAAATAGATATGTTTGATATTATTTTTTAAAAAATTAGACTTAATGATTAGAAGGTAATTCTTAAAAAAAAAAAAAAAGTATTGATAAGCTAGAGACCCTGTGGGGCCTTGCAGTTATTGTTATTAAAGTCTGTAAATGGGTTTTGGGGTTTTTTTTGTTTTTTGTTTTTTGCGGTACGCGGGCCTCTCACTGTTGTGGCCTTCCCCGTTGCGGAGCACAGGCTCCGGACGCACAGGCTCAGCGGCCATGGCTCACGGGCCCAGCCGCTCCGCGGCATGTGGGATCTTCCCAGACCGGGGCATGAACCCGTGTTCCCTGCATCGGCAGGCGAACTCTCAACCACTGCGCCACCAGGGAAGCCCTAAATGGGGTTATTTTAAAGAATATCATAAAAAGATTTGGTCCGTAAGTTTTTTAGGCCCAGTAATATATCTTTTTGGACTTTTTCTACCTTGTATGAAATTCTGTAGATACAGAGTATTATCTCTATATAGCATTAGGAAGGTTCCAATGTGCTGTGTTTCCTCACATTTATATTTTCTTTTAGTGGATACCTAGAAATCTTTTCTAATGCATCTATGTATGTAAATTATTTGGAAATATTGATACAGTCATTTCTCAGTTTAAGCATAGCATGTCATTTTGGCAAGAGAAATTATGTTAGCTTTCTGGTCTCTTCCTCCTTCTTCTTAGAGTTATTTCAGGAATGTGCTTAGCCTGTCACAACGTACCTTAATAAAAATGGCTTAATTCAGTTTATTTCTAATAAATAAATAATATAGTGTATTTCTAGTTTGAATTCAACCGCCACTGGGCTTGACATTTCTTTTTCTTTATAATTGTTTGACGACCAGGAAAGGAAAAGAAAAGAGATACGCAATTTTTATCTGTACCCTCTAAATAGTGGACTATTACTTTAGGCTCACTTTCAAGTAAAATATTTCTATAAAGAAATCAATGCAAGTTCATTAGGTTAGAGAGCATTTATTATTTTAAAAATAATTAGAATTTCGTTAAAAACAAGAAAGAAGCATCATGCAAATAATATGAATAAGTTTTTTTTAATGGAAATTTAAATATGACTTAACCATGGACTAGAAAAAGCATAGGAGTTCTGTATTTGATTGTGGTTTTGGAATCGATAAAGCAAGTGGTTTAACCTTTGGTCCTCCCTTCAAATGAGAATAGTATTTATCTTAAGTCAGTGCCATCTAGCCTTATTTCAAAAAGAACTCAACCCCTGCTGTATATCCATAAAGTTCATAAATATGTCATATAATAAATATTGAGTAAATGTATGCTGAATGAAGTTTTTTTAGTATGGAATGAAGTGAACATCCTAGAAGAAGTATGATATATAACCATAAACTAATTTCAGGAAATAAATCACATATTTGATAATGAGACATTCTAACCCTTTTGTGCCTAAGTTTCCTGACCTAGTTTTAAAATTTTTAATTTACTCTAGTGTTTAATACTTACACATGTATTTACTTGAAAATATGTGTTGTTTTTCTAATAGGATGTGATTTCAAAACTATTGCTGTTTATTTAAAATAAGAAAAATAAGTTACTATCTACCATTATAATAGCAGCAGAATTCTTGATCATTATCAAACTTTTAAGGGCAAAGAGATTTCAACCAATTATGAATAGTTTATGTTGTTTTCCTTATGCTGAATTTTGCTACTTTAGGGATAACTGTTATTTAGGGTACTTTTTAATGTATTTAAATGTTGACAACAAGACAACATTTCCAATATACTAAAACCTGTATAGCTGAGAAAATTATAAAAAATGGATAAATGGAGGATATATTTGTTAACACATATTCCTAAATCCAACACTAAATTCTTTACTATTTGGAAATTATTTCTAGGATAAGAAATTTTGTCACAGTGAAGTAATCCAAAATATCCTTATATTGTGCTTTTAAAAAAATGAGCATTTGTTGAATTTAATATTACTTTAATTTGAACTCTGCACCACCATCAGACCAATAGAGATACTGTATTTTTCTGATGAGAAAAATATTACACATTGCATTGATTTTTCACTGAAACTTAAGTCATTTCAGTTCAGTTGAACCATATATGTGTGTGTATGGCATATGCAAAATGAAGAAGAGGGAGGAAAGGTAATAATGATAATTGCTATTATTTATTGAACACCTATAGTGTGCTAGGCATTATACTGGCTGATTTACAAATGCTGTCTCATTTGATCTTATTTATATGAGGCAGATGTTGATTTCTGTTTGACTGCTGGAGAAACTAAAAGTCAAACACATCAGGTAACTTGCATCAGTCAACTACTTAATAACACAGATTGGTCTGACTTCCAAGCCTTGAGTTTTTGGCTGCTACTCTGCCTCACCATGAAAGTTTTTCCTTAAGAGAAGTAGAATATGGAGAGAGAGGTGGTAATCTGTCCTTGCTCTTCAATAGCCAGACCATTCATGGCATATTATTTTTTATATTGGATGCAGTCATTTTTAGAAATGATAGAACTGTTTAAAGGAGCATGAACAGATGATGAGTGTTTATCGTTCTGTTGAAGAGAAATAGCTAAAAGAATATATAGATGTTTAACTTGGAAGAGCAGAGATCCCATAACTTTGTAAGATCTCATAGTTGAGGAATAATTCTTTGGAAGGATTGGACTATTCACACCTGTAAATCAAAGGCCAACAGATTTCAACTCATGAAAAACATACATTTTCTAATTGTTTAGTCTCTGCAGGGGAACGGGCCCAGAAAAAAAGTAAGTTTACCTATACTTTCTGGAGCCAAGATTCTGTTTATCAAGGATGCTTCAGAAGAGATTCAGATAGCAAGTAGGTAGAATAAAATGGCTTTTTAAGATACCTTACAACACTGTGGTTTGAAATTCCTAAGTTTTTTATGGGTAATATTTTCTGCATTAATTGCGAAGTCATGGTGAAGTATATCTGGTGGCTTGTATGGTGACTGACATTTTAAATTTCTGAAAAAAAAAACTACTTTTAACTCTGTTCCCTTGTTTTAGAAACAAATTCCAGATACAGACTTAGTATGAGGTATTTTAGCTATAGTGCTGGACAGTACTGCTATTAAAATAATTTATTTTCTATTTTGTAATACCCGTTACATTTGTAAACAGAATGTGCTTTTATTTGAAAAGGCTTTTCGCCTTACAAATAAGTAGGGCAAGCACCATCTGTAAGATTTTTTAATGCAGTATCCACTAGGTGGTGATACTGTGCTACATTTCCAGGTGTTTTTGTACTTAAACTTATTGTCTGAGTTAACTTTTCTCTAGAGTTTTAAGTTTTGGTCCACAAAGTATTTTATAGCATCCATGTCTGTTTATTAAAATATTTTTTAAAATGTTTCCCGAATTGTATGAAGCTAAGGTAAATGTTTAAAAAGTAATTTTTGTGTTTTGTATTCATATATTTGGTGATTTAACCTAATATATCTTCCCATATGACATTCTTTTCTTCATATGGCATAGTCAAGATCTCTTCCCATAAGCAGTGAATGATGGTGAAGACAGATTTGAAAACTTATATACATTGTATCAGTCACTGTTTTAAGTGCTTTACCCACATTATCTTGTTTATGCCTCATAACAACTCTGTGGATCAGTACTGTTGTTAATATCCCCACTCTACACATTAGGAAACTGAGTAGAGTTTAAGTATTTTGTCCAAGATCACAAAATAACTGGCTGAGCTGGGATTCAAACCTGGGCAAGCCGACTCCAGAATCCATGTTAATTACTATCAATTGGTGGGGGGATGTAGGGGACAGGAGGAAGGGCACAAAGTCTGCCTTCAAATATGTAGCATTTTAGAAAGAGAAATAATCATGGAGGATGTGGTTATACTCCTTTATAGATCAGGAAAATGAAGGCTGCGTTAATTTTGGCTCTTCCAGAGGCAGATAATCTTCCATCTGCTATTGTGTCTTCCATTTCTCTTTTTGATGGTGCTTCAAAGTGATATGTATGTGTACTAGTGAATTTAATGGAGAAAAAAGAAAACAACTCAGGATTGGCGTCTTTAGCCATATTAATTTACATTGAAGTAAAGATCTGTGTTTTAATCGGAATGATTCCAGCAACCAAATGGGGGAGCATAGTTGTTTGAAAATTGATACTTAGTTTCTCCAAGGAGACTCCTATTTGGAAGCAAACTGTTGGTTAAACATGGCATACTTTGGAATTTTTCAAAACAATGTGACTGGAAAAGTTTGATCTTTTAAAAAACTCTATCAATATATATTCTAGATGCTTTTAAGTTTTGTTTTTGTCAGATACCATTCTGTAAAATGTTTTTTACTTCTAAAATTATGTTGTGGTTCATGTCATTTAAAACTGATTTTTAAGTAATCCTGTTCTTTATAAGAATGAAAGATAGACCTTTTTAAAAAGTTTGTTCAAATATTATAGTTTCATTTTGTTTGTAAATAAATTCATGTTTTATAATATTTTAAAGCTTATTATGTCTGTTTAACACATTCTCTTACTCTAGACTGGGTGCCAGTGGCTTTTTTCTTTCATTCACTCTGTGCTAGTAGCCATTTTACCCTGTCTACCACCTACCAATTCTATGCTTTGTAAGTCTTCTTTTTTTTTTTTTAATTGTATTGGTGTATACTTGATTTACCATGTTGTGTTAGTTTCAGGTGTACAGAAAAATGATTCAGTTATACATATATTCATTCTTTTTTAGATTCTTTTCACACTTTATAAGTCTTCTTGAAATAATAGAACTGAATAATATTTTTAAGTATAATAAGTGCCCATCATTAACCTGGATGACTATCTTCATTCTAATAATAGTGGAAGGCAGTTAAATTACTGGCTGATCATCTTGAACATGTGGAGGCTTGTATTTCTTCTAGTCCAGGTCTGTAGAAAGCTCAAAGTGTTTGCGAAACACTTTTAACTTGGCAGGACTGAAATCCCAAATTTTGATCCCTTCTGTTAAGGAGAAGAGATCCCTGCTCTGTTTTCAGACTTCCAGCTCTTGCTTTCCACTGGGCTTCTTGGAGTTTCCGCTGCTTATATGCATCTCAGCGATCAGCTGAGGACTTACACACAGATTTGGGAGTTTCTCCTCTTTGACTCCCTCCTTCTTGGGATTTCCCTTCTTAATTTATAACTACTCTAACAGCCCTAAACTGCATTCTCTCACACCTCAAATCAATGATATTGCAGTTTTCTGACTAGGGTGTGTCCTCAGGGGAAAAGTCATTATAAATGTGGATAGCACCCAGTGAGATCTTTCAGTGATTAAATCCTGTCCAGTTCTTGACTCCTTTTGTTTGTTCTTCAGGGCCTTTAAATAGACTTTTATTTATTTATTTTTTTTGTGGTATGCGGGCCTCTCACTGTCGCGGCCCCTCCCGTTGCGGAGCACAAGCTCCGGACGCGCAGGCTCAGCGGCCATGGCCCACAGGCCCAGGCGCTCCGCGGCATGTGGGATCCTCCCGGACCAGGGCACGAACCCGTGTCCCCTGCATCGGCAGGCGGACTCCCAACCACTGCGCCACCAGGGAAGCGCTTTTTTTTCTTTTTAAGTTAAACAATCTGTGGAACAGTTAATATGATAAAAGTTCCTCTGCCATTACCTGCCTAGGAATCATCTTGATTATAGTTGTATAGTCTCTCTGTTTATGTATAGGAAGTTGGGGTTGTTACTTTTGAAGAGCTAAAAAAGCGTTCCTAAAATAAGTTTAGGTGGGGGCAGTAAGTTTTTAGAATATTGACTTCTAATATAGTCCTCTAATATAGTAAATTATAGTATTTGTAATTAAATCCAATGACCTTTTAAGGGTCTCTTATGTGAAAATGTTATCAAGAAATACAAAAGAAACAGACTTCCAGGCAAGAAGAGCTCACCTTCCAACTGAGAAGTCTTTGGAAAAAAAAGCTTTCCCACGTCAATTGGAATGATGGATGGTTGCTCTGTGTTCAACGGCCAAATAGGAGGGAATGACCTGCTAGAGTGCATGGAAAGGCTGGTTTCCCTTTTAGGAAATGAAAGTGTTTATCACAAGATGGATGAGAGCACAGGGTTGTTTCCATGTCTGGGACTTAACCCAAGGACCTGAAGCAGGTCGTGGGTTACTTCACAGACTAGTACCACTAGAGTTGGGGTAAGCTACGTTGAGTCTTTTTTCACGAATGAGTCGCTAACGGATAGTAGTAGCAAAGTCCTCATTAAAATGTATACAACGAGGGACTTCCCTGGCAGTCCGGTGGTTAAGACTTTGTCTTACAATGCAGGGGGTACAGATTCAATCCCTGGATGGGGAGCTAAGATCTCACATGCCTCACAGCCCAAAACCCCAAACATAAAAAACAGAAGCAATATTGTAACAAATTCAATAAAGACTAAAAATGGTCCACATCAAAAAAAAAATGTATACAACAGTTTCCCCTTAGTCAGCAGAAGATCTTTCAACATACCACAAACACAAAGTTTCTCTAATAGTGTTCCTTTTGTGAAGGGAATTTAAACGTTTTCTATGATGTATGAAGTGATTTGATCCCAAAAGCTGTAAATCTGACACTTGTACTACCAGTGTGCTGTTGAGCTAAATAACGTGAGCCAACAACCACTGGAAGTTAAAGATTTGTAGATGGTATTGCTAAGCATGCGTCTCCTGTAAGGAGTGTTTCTTATGGTACATAAGAAAAAAACTACTCCACAGTATGTCCATTCACTAAGTGGAAGGTGTCCATGAAGTGTGAAGCAGGAAGTATTACAGATCTCTGATACTGCACTTTGTAGAGGTATTTGAAAGCCAAGTGAAGCTCTGTGTTTGAAAGGTGAATTGGATGTAAAAGCCTTTCAAATACAGGTTAAGGCTTTTTTCACATAGAGAAAATGTATGTGTGTCCTACAAGCCAGAGGAACAAAGTTTCAAAGAGATTGGGCTTTCAGGGCATGGAACTTGTCACATACCAAACAGGTGAAGGAGCTCATTAAATGGGGGAGAGACCCACACCCTTACCATTGTATATATTACCAGTAGCTCTGTGGAGCTCTCTCCGGGTTGGAGGATGGAGAGAAGTGAAGCCTTATCAGAGGACATGGAAAGTCTAGTATCACGTTTAGAAAATGGTTCTGTTTCTCACAAGCTGGGATGAGACAACTTTTAGGCATGGGGTTGTTTCCCTGTCTGGAATGTCTCCCTGTCTTCAACCTGAGCACTCTAAGCGGTCCAATAACCATTTCACAGACTAGTACCACTAGTGCTGGCATAGGCTGCTTTGAAACCTGTTGGAGAAACAACCACATGAGAATGGAAGCAATCAGGCCTCTGTCACCTGTATACCATGAAGATTGTCTGCATGCACCAGAAGATCTTTTTAACAAGTCACCAGCACAGAGCCTTTCAGTGTTCTTTGTGTGACAGGAAGTTCTCACTTGAGTGTCATCTATATAGAGGTAGCATGACCTGTCCATTAACTTGTAAATCAAGCATGAACCATCCCACGTGGTGATGAGCTAAACGAGGTGTGCTCCCTTCAACTCGAAGGGAAAGCATGGTTAAACGTGTTTCAAGATAGATAATGGACACTGTTGTTGCTTACCTCAGGAAACGACTCTTATGGCCTGATTTCACTCAGGGGAAGATGTGCTGGAAGTGGCAGCATGGGGTATATTGTTGAGGAGCTCTGGCATATTGCTCTTTCCAGAGGGTCCTGATGGTAGGTTAGCCCCTGTCTTCTAAAGGTGAAAGGGATTCCTGGTCTTTCAGCTAACGATGAGACTTCCTTCCCCGACAGCAAATGTATGTGCTTCTTGCAAGGTAGAGGGATGTGGGTTTCTAGGGACTGATTGTTCGTGCAGCTGGGGAACTTGTCCCGAGGGGTTAGGAGTATCTAGGGTAATGGGGGAGGGACATGCAAAAGGAATCTTTCTGACAGTTCATGGAAAGCTACTCCTGTAGCACTGTGTGCCAAAGCTCAAGATTAGTAAAGCCTCTCAGAGTGTATGGGAAGGCTTGTTTCCCATTTAGGAAACACATGTATCTCACAAGCTACATGGGAGCACTTTTCTCTACAGCAAAGTTGCAATGCCCTGGACTTCACCCTCTGTCTGAAACCCCTAAGGTTTTATTTCTTAGGCTAGTAACACGAGTGTTTGTACAGGTGCCTCTGCGTCACTCTTCCAAACAGGTACACACGAGTGAATCCAAGCAATGTACCCAGTAACCCGTACAAAATGACGAGTTTCCCCTTTGCCATCAGATCTCTTTGCCACAAAGTAACTGGCACACGAGGTTTCTAACAGGGTTCTCTCTGTGAAGGGAAAGGAGGACTGGTGTGTGAACCATAGTCAGTAGCAATGTGTACGGCAAAATTTTAAACCTAGCTTTGGCCGTTCTTATGTGATGGTGATCTTATGCCGAAGGTACTCCATGGAATTGGGTGGCGAAGCCTTTGAGAGGGCCCATTGAAACATGTTTCTCACCTATGAAATTTAACCAGTTTATTCACATAAAATAGGACAAGGATGGAATCTGTTCTTTCACTGAGTGGAAGAGGTAGGTACATGAAGGGTGAAGCTTGTGGTATCTTGTTTTAGAGCTCTGTCATACTGCTGTTTCTAGATGTACATTCCAGGGACGTTAAGCTCTGAGTTGTAAAGGTGAAGCAGATTGAAAGCATTTCAGGTACAGGCTAAGGCTTCTTTCCCATAAGGAAAAAGTACATGTTCCTTCTATGCTGGACGAGTCACCTCCCTGATGCTCTCAGGGAATGGGATATTGACAGAGGATTTAGAGTACCTCATGCAGTGCGAGAGAGCCATGAACAAATAAGAGTTCTCACGTCGAGTGGAATGCTGGATGGAGGCTCTGTGTTCCACAGCCAAATAGGAGGGGATGGCCTGCCCGACTGCATGGAAAGGCTGGGCTCCCGTTTAGGAAATGGTTGTGTTGCTCACAAGCTGGGTGAGAGCACAGGGTGGTTTCCATGCCTGGAACTTAAGCGAAGTGCCTGAAGCAGGGAGGGGTTTGCTTCACAGACTAGAACCACTAGAGTTGGGGTAGGTGATGTTGAGGCTTTCTTCAAGAATGCATCCCTCATGGAGAATAGTAGTGTAACAGGGAAGAGCCAAATCTGACTACATGTAGGGATCTGTTTATTTTACTTTAAGATTTGCTTCCCACTGTGGTTGTTCACTAAAAAGACACTGTTTATACATAATAGCCTGCCTTGTGGAGCCCTGCCCCTCTGCCTGAATGTTAAACCAAAGTGCCTATGTTCAGGGAAACATCCAGACCCTGTCCACCTGTGGATGGCTACAAGAAAGAAATTAACACATCCCCTCCCCGAGGCTGGCCATTCCAGGGGATATTCACAAAACTTAAGGCCATTTTACTTTACTTCCTCATTTCCTCCCACTCTCTGGGCTATAATAAAAACTGGAATACAAACCCTGATAAGATGGTTACTTTGAGACATTAGTCTGCAAGCTTCTCACTCTGCCAGCTTTCTGAATAAAGTCGTATTCCTTGCCTCAACGCCTCGTCTACAATTTATTGGCATGTTGTGCGGCAAGCAAAGCGAGCTTGGACTCTGTAACAGTAGCGAAGTCCTCCCTAAACGTATACAAGGAAAAGTATCCCCTTAGTCAGCAGGCGATCGTTCGCACCAGCACAAATTTTCTCTAACAGTGCTCCTTCTGGGAAGGGAATTTATCCCTTTTGTGTGCCGTATGTAGTGATTGGCTCCCAAGACATGTTAATCTAGCCTTTGTGTTTTCCATGGTCTGTGGAGCTAAACCAGACGCGCCCAAATCTATTAGAAGGCAAAGGCATGAGGACGGCATCGTTAAGCATGTTTCTCATGTGAGGAATGTGGCCCATTATTTCTTGCCGTACTTAAGAAAAAACGACTCCGCGCTGAGTCTTTTCACTCGGTGGAAGGCATCCTTGAAGTGCGAAGAAGGGACTATCACTGTGTGTGTAAGAGACCTGTGAGACTGCCCTTTGGGGAGGTATTTTGAAAGCTAAGCAAAGCTCTGTGTTCCAACGGCATATCTATTGTGAAGGCCTTTCAAATCCAGGTGAAGTTTTCCTTCCCATACAGAAAGTGAATATGAGTCCTACACACCAGAGGAACAAAGTTTCTTAAAGACTGGGCTTTCAGCATATGAACCCAGAGATAAACCCATGCACATATAGTCACCTTATCTTTGATAAAGGAGGCAAGAATATACAGTGGAGAAAAGACAGCCTTTTCAATAAGTGGTGCTGGGAAAACTGGACAGGTACATGTAAAAGCATGAAATTACAACACTATCTAACACCATACACAAAAATAAACTCAAAATGGATTAAAGACCTAAATGTAAGGCGAGACACTATCAAACTCTTAGAGGAAAACATAGGCAGAACCTCTATGACATAAATCACAGCAAGATCCTTTTTGACCCACCTCCTAGAGAAATGGAAATAAAAACAAAAATAAACAAATGGGACCTAATGAAACTTCAAAGCTTTTGCACAGCAAAGGAAACCATAAACAAGACCAAAAGACAACACTCAGAATGGGAGAAAATATTTGCAAATGAAGCAACCGACAAAGGAGTAATCTCCAAAATTTACAAGCAGCTCATGCAGCTCAATAACAAAATAACAAACAACACAATCCTGAATGGGCAGAAGACATAAATAGACATTTCTCCAAAGAAGATATACAGACTGCCAACAAACATATGAAAGAATGCTCAACATCATTAATCATTAGAGAAATGCAAATCAAAACTACAATGAGATATCATGTCACACCAGTCAGAATGGCCATCATCAAAAAATCTAGAAACAATAAATGCTGGACAAAGTGTGGAGAAAAGGGAACACTCTTGCACTGTTGGTGGGAATGTAAATTGATACAGCCACTATGGAGAACAGTATGGAGGTTCCTAAAAAAACTACAAATAGAACTACCATATGACCCAGCAATCCCACTACTGGGCATATACCCTGAGAAAACCATAATTCAAAAAGAATCATGTACCAAAATATTCATTGCAGCTCTATTTACAACAGCCATGACATGGAAGCAACCTAAGTGTCCATCAACAGATGAATGGATAAAGAAGATGAGGCACATATATACAACAGAATATCACTCAGCCATAAAAAGAAACAAAATTTAGTTATTTGTAGTGAGGTGGATGGACCTAGAGTCTGTCATACAGAGTGAAGTAAGTCAGAAAGAGAAAGACAAATAACATATGCTAACACATATGTATGGAACTTAAGAAAAAATAAACTGTCATGAAAAACCTAGGGGTAAGAAAGGAATAAAGACACAGACCTACTAGAGAATGGACTTGAGGATATGAGGAGGGGGAATGGTAAGCTGTGACAAAGCGAGAGAGAGGCATGGACATATATACACTACCAAACATAAGGTAGATAGCTAGTGGGAAGCAGCCGCATAGCACAGGGAGATCAGAGCAGCGCTTTGTGACCGCCTGGAGGAGTGGGATAGGGAGGGTGGGAGGGAGGGAGATGAAAGATGGAAGAGATATGGGATCATATGTATATGTATAACTGATTCACTTTGTTATAAAGCAGAAACTAACACACCATTGTAAGGCAAAAAAAAAAAAAGAGACAGGGTGGTCTCAATTCCTTCCTACTAGCTCCTCCCAAAGCGCACTTTAGTTAATGGGCAAACTAAACTTGACCTCTACCCTCAAGGTAAGGTCCAGGTTTTCCAATCAGCAAAGTTTGGTGTGCAGCTGTTTCCATGAAGCCTGAGTCAATGGAGTGCTTTATTTCTAGACTGCAAAGGGCTGTGTTTCCACATTTCAAATCTAGAGAGTGGAGGCCTCACGGCTGCCTGAAAAACACTCATGCTTCACATCTTTAAGTCACTTCTAGGAATGCCTCCGTGAAGAAAATTGAGCTTGCTCGTAAGAAGCCTTGAGGTCTCCATTGCATGGTAGGAGGTCATCCGATGACCCTCCCTAGCAAGAGGGGGAAGAGAACGTGACCCCAAGCCTCATGAGAATCCCCAGAGTTTCCCATCTGCAAAGTGTGGTGTGAGCCGCCTCCGTAAAGACTGAGTCGATCGAGGGGTGCAAGTCCTATATGGTATTTGCAGGCTGAAGACACTCGTGTTGAATTTCATTTCCGAGAGAGAGCATGTGTCCCGTGAGTCCCTAGTGTGTCTTTTAAGTAACAAAAAGTGAAAGAGAAAGTAGGCCTCAACTCTTCCTACGAAGAGGGAAGGGAGCTGAAGTGTGTCCCTTCTTGGCGTACCTCTTTTTCTACAGCTTTATAACAGCCTAGGGGACACAGTAGTGGACAGTCACTTTCAGCGCGGCTCTACCTTGGTAAAGGCCAAGGAGTTGAACTGACACATTCCCTGAGACTAAGATACGTCATGGGTACTCATTCCTGTTGTATGTCCACAAGGTAGGGGAAGTAGACTTCTGGCCCAGCGTAAGAAAAGGTACAGAAATACCGGTAACAATGGGAAGAATTTGGCGTGCCTAAGTACCCTAGGCCTGGCTAGGTGATTACATGGTGACGCTCTGCCCTGCATGCAGTAGTCAGATGTCCAATGTGTCATTATGGAAAGGCCCAGTGTGTCCCAAAGTCTCCAGGAATAAGTCAGAGAGTGCTGGTAAAGGCGCTGTGGGGTCAAGGTGGTTATTAGAAAATGTCGGGAAAAGCCGCTTTTCCTCTCTTAGGAAGTGACTTGGTTGCTGCTTCAAAGCTGGCTGAAAAACACACTGCCCATTCGGCTTCACTCCACAAATTCCTTTGTGAGGGACAGTGAGTGTTCCGGAATGAAACCAGGTGGTGGCGATTCTTTACCACGAGCCCATCCCACAGCATTCCGTAGGTAAACTTCCAAGAGTACCTAACCTCTGGTCTCGGGGTAAGGTGCACTTTTTCCCATCTCCCAAATTGGGGGTGCACCAGTGTCCTGGAAGCCTTAGTCAATGGACTGCTTTAGCTCTAGTATGCCTCACGTGGCCTAGGACCTCGCGTCTATCACGTCTTTCACTGGAGGGCACTGTATACCAGAAGCGTGCTGAGCACCATCGAGGGACAAGCAGCTCTGGGAACAACCCTCTCTCTGCAGTTTGAAGAACCAGGAGTGGCTTTCTACTTTGGATGGGTAACGTTCCTCACCCTTCAAACAACCTCAGGAAGACGGATCTAGGAGGCTTTCTTTCAAGGGCAGAGAACTGAGCTGCACGGCAAAAAGCCACCGGGCTTCCAATTCAGTTGCGAACCTCATGCCTGACATCTCTCTGGTGGAAGCGGAAACCTGGCTATGGGTCCAACACAAAAGTAAGCAGAGATATACTCGGAGCCATGCTAGGCCGTGGAACTTCCAACACACCTACGCCTAATGTGGGCACTTAGATGATTATGCAATGCACCACACTGAGAGCACGCTGCTCCAAAAGTGTCATCGGGGAAGGGTGAAGTTTGTCCACAGTGTCTCCAGTAGCTGGTCAGAAGAGGGATGAAAATGTGCAGTGTGATCCATTAGGCACAAGGTGAGCCAGGGAAAAGCAGTAATACCCATTCCAAAACTAGATAGTGGAGGCACCAAGGCTGCTTGAAAAACATTCCTGTTGCACAGCTTTTATTCACTTCCAGGAATGCCTCAGTGAAGAAGAGTGAGTTTCCTGGGAAGAAGCCACGAAGTCTCCAGTGCTTCTTGAGAGCTCCTCTGATGCACCTCCCTACCTAGAGTGTGAAGAGAAGGTGACCACAAGCCTGCAGGGAAGCCACAGAGTTTCCCATCAGCAGACCTTTGGGTGCAGCCTGCTCAAGAAACACTGAGTCCATCCAGTGCTGTAACTCCTGTATGCTTTTTATAGGCTAATGACAGTCGTGTATGAAATCATTTCCCAGAGAGAACATCTGTCCTGTGATTCCCTAGTGTGGCTTTTAAGTAACAGAACGGGAACCCGACTGATGGTATCACCTCTATCTATGCAGGTAGAAAGGTAATGAACTGTTTTCTTGCATGCACAGCTTGCTTTCTAGAGCTTTACAGCAGCCTCGGGGAAGCAATTCTAGCCAGTCTTATGTTCACGTGGCACTCCTTTGTGCCGCCGCCTGTGTTGCACTGAAATAATGCCAGTGAATAAGGTACATCCTGGGTGTTTATACCTTCGGTATCTCTACCATGAAGGGAAGGTAGTCTTTCGGCCCAGCGAGAAGAAAGAACTCAACTACCGGGAAGAATTTGAGGCATTTGGACCTTCCGAAGTCCCCTAAGCCTGACTGTGTCATTATAGGGCAATGCTATGGTTCGCATGTCTTAGAACTTTCATGTGGAAATTTTAAGAGTTATCAAACTGGTTGTTCTCTGTCAAAATTACTGAACCATTCTTAAAACTTTTATTAATTAACTTATTTTATAAGATGAGGAAGATCTCTGAAAGGGAAGGCTTGTAGGATCTTAGTTCCCTGACCAGGGACTGAACCTGGGCCATGGCAGAGAAAGCCCAGAATCCTAACCATTAGGCAACCAGGGAACTCCCAAGAGGAGCTATTTTCAAGCCAACCCTAACCATATTTCTTCCTTCTACCTTTCTCTTAATTTGTAGGTCAATGACAACTAACTCTTTAACTAATAGGAAATCTTATCTATATGAAATCAACTTATCTAAACACATTAGGAATGTCCAACATTCATGTTTCATGGGAATTAAATTAGTGAATAACTTGTGTGATGAGAAAATTCTTATGTTATGGCCACTGTTGCTTTAAAACTAAATGATTGGGGGGGACCTTGAAGATGGCGGAAGAGTAAGACGCGGAGATCACCTTCCTCCCCACAGATACACCAGAAATACATCTACACGTGGAACAACTCCTACAGAACACCTACTGAAGGCTGGCAGAAGACCTCAGACCTCCCAAAAGGCAAGAAACTCCCCACGTACCTGGGTAGGGCAAAAGGAAAAAAAAAAGAAAAAACAGAGACAAAAGAATAGGGACGGCACCTGCACCAGTGGGAGGGAGCTGTGAAGGAGGAAAAGTTTCCACACACTAGGAAGCCCCTTCGCGGGCGGAGACTGTGGGAGGCGGAGGGGGGAGTTTCGAAGCCGCGGAGGAGTGCACAGCAACAGGGGTGCGGAGAGCAAAGCGGGGAGATTCCCGCACAGAGGATCGGTGCCGACCGGCACTCACCAGCCCGAGAGGCTTGTCTGCTCACCCGCCGGGGCGGGCGGGGCTGCGAGCTGAGGCTCTGATGCTTGGATTTCGGTTTCGGACGGAGCGCAGGGAGAGGACTGGGCTTGGCGGCTTGAACATAGCCTGAAGGGGTTAGTGCACCATGGCTAGCCGGGAGGGAGTCCGGGGAAAAGTCTGCACCTGCCGAAGAGGCAAGAGACTTTTTCTTCCCTCTTTGTTTCCTGGTGCGTGAGGAGAGGGGTTTAAGAACGCTGTTTAAAGGAACTCCAGAGACGGGCGCGAGCCTCGGCTAAAAGCGCGGACCCCAGAGACGGGCGGGAGACGCTAAGGCTGCTGCTGCCGCCACCAAGGGGCCGGTGTGCGAGCACAGTTCACTCTCCACACCCCTCTTCCGCGGAGCCTGTGCAGCCCGCCACTGCCAGGTTCACGGAATCCAGGGACAACTTCCCCAGGAGAACGCACGGCGGGCCTCAGGCTGGTGCAAAGTCACGCCGGCCTTTGCCGCCGCAGGCCTGCCCCGCACTCCGTGCCCCTCCCTCCCCGCCGGCCTGAGTGCGCCAGAGCCCCCGAATCAGCGGCTACTTTAACCCCGTCCTGTCTGAGCAAAAAACAGACGCTCTCCAGCGACCTACACGCAGAGGCAGGGCCAAATCCAAAGCTGAACCCCTGTGACCTGTGAGAACAAAGAGAAAGGGAAATCTCTCCTACCAGCCTCAGAAGCAGCGGATTAAAGCTCCACAATCAACTTGATATACCCTGCATCTGTGGAATACCTGAATAGACAACCAAGCATCCCAAATTAAGGAAGTGGACTTTAGGAGCAAGATCTATGATTTTTTTCCCTTTTCCTCTTTTGTGAATGTGTATGTGTATGCTTCTGTGTGAGATCTTGTCTGTATAGTCTTGCTTCCACCGTTTGTCCTAGGGTTCTATCCGCCCATGGTTTTTTAAAAAATTTGTTTCTTAATAATTAATTTTAATTTTAATAACGTTATTATACTTTACCTTCTTTCTTTCTTTCTTTCTTTCCTTCCTTCCTTCCCTCCTTTAGACAACGAATCATCCTAAATTGAGGAGGTGGTCTCTGAGAGCAAGATTTATGATTTTTCCCCATTTACCTCTTTTAGTGAGGGTGTATGTGTATGCCTCTGTGTAAGATTTTTTCTGTATAGCTTTGCTTCCAACATTTGTCCTAAGGTTCTATCCGTCCCTTTTTTTTTTCTAAATAAGAATTTTTTAATTCAATAACTTTATTATACCTTATTTTATTTTTACTGTATCTTCTTTCTTTCTGTCTTTTATCTTCTTTCCCTCCTTCCTTCCTTCCTCCCTCCCTCCATCCCTCCTTTCTTTCCTTCTTGCCTTCTTTCCTTCTTTGCTTCTTTCTTTCTTTCTTTCTTCCTTCCTTCCTTCCTTCCTTCCCTCCCTCCTTTCCTTCCTTCTTTCCTCATACTTCTACTAATCCCCTCTACTTTTTCTCCCTTTTATTCTGAGCCGTGTGGATGAAAGGCTCTTGGTGCTCCAGCCAGGAATCAGGGCTCTGCCTCTGAGGTAGGAGAGCCAACTTCAGGACACTGGTCAACAAGAGACCTCCCAGCTCCACATAATATCAAACGGCGAAAATCTCCCAGAGATCTCCATTTTAACACCAGCACCCAGCTTCACTCAACAACCAGCAAGCCACAGTGCTGGACAACCTATGCCAAACAACTAGCAAAACAGGAACACAACCCCACCCAATAGCAGAGAGGCTGCCTAAAATCATAATAAGGCCACAGACACCCCAAAACACACCACCAGACGTGAACCTGCCCACTAGAGAGACAAGATCCAGCCTCATCCACCACAACACAGGCACTAGTCCCCTCCACCAGGAAGCCTACACAACCCACTGAACCAACCTTAGCCACTGGAGACAGACATCAAAAACAGCGGGAACTACGAACCTGCATCTGCAAAAAGGAGACCCCAAACACAGTAAGATAAGTGAAATGAGAAGACAGAAAAACACACAGCAGATAAAAGAGCAATATAAAAATGCACCAGACCTAACAAATGAAGAGGAAATAGGCAGTCTACCTAAAAAAGAATTTAGAATAATGATAGTAAGGATGATCCGAAATGTTGGAAATAGAATGGACAAAATGCAAGAAACAGTTAACAAGGATCTAGAATGCACCACCTGCCAAGCAACGATGAACAACACAATAAATGAAATTAAAAGTACTCTAGATGGGATCAATAGCAGAATAACTGAGGCAGAAGAACGGATAAGTGACCTGGAAGTTAAAATAGTGGAAATAACTACTGCAGAGCAGAATAAAGAAAAAAGAATGAAAAGAACTGAGGACACTCAGAGACCTCTGGGACAACATTAAACGCACCAACATTTGAATTATAGGGGTTCCAGAAGAAGAAGAGAAAAAGAAAGGGACTGAGAAAATATTTGAAGAGATTATAGTTGAAAACTTCCCTAATATGGGAAAGGAAATAGTTAATCAAGTCCAGGAAGCACAGAGAGACCCATACAGGATAAATACAAGGAGAAATACGCCAAGACACATATTAATCAAACTGTCAAAAATTAAATACAAAGAAAGCATATTAAAAGCAGCAAGGGAAAAACAACAAATAACACATAAGGGAATCCCCATAAGGTTAACAGCTGATCTTTCACCAGAAACCCTACAAGCCAGAAGGGAGTGGCAGAACATACTAAAAGTGATGAAGGAGAAGAACCTGCAGCCAAGACTACTCTACCCAGCAAGGATCTCATTCAGTTTTGATGGAGAAATTATAACCTTTACAGACAAGCAAAGGCTGAGAGAGTTCAGCACCACCAAACCAGCTTTACAACAAATGCTAAAGGATCTTCTCTAGGCAAGAAACGCAAGAGAAGGAAAGGACCTACAATAACAAACTCAAAACAATTTAGAAAATGGGAATAGGAACATACATATCGATAATTACCTTAAATGTAAATGGACTAAATGCTCCCACCAAAAGACACAGATTAGCTGAATGGATACAAAAACAAGACCCTTATATATGCTGTCTAAAAGAGACCCACTTCAGACCTAGAGACACATACAGACTGAAAGTAAGGGGATGGAAAAAGATATTCTATGTAAATGGAAACCAGAAGAAAGCTGGAGTAGCAATTCTCATATCAGACAAAATAGACTTTAAAATAAGGACTATTAAAAGAGACAAAGAAGGACACTCCATAATGATCAAGGGATCGATCCAAGAAGAAGATATAACAATTGTAAATATTTATGCACCCAACATAGGAGCACCTCAATACATAAGACAAATGTTAACAGCCATAAAAGGGGAAATTGACAGTAACACATTCATAGTAAGGGACTTAAACACCCCACTTTCACCCATGGACAGATCATCCAAAATGAAAATAAATAAGGAAACACAAGCTTTAAATGATACATTAAACAAGATGGACTTAATTGATATTTATAGGACACTCCATCCAAAAACAACAGAATACACATTTTTCTCAAGTGCTCATGGAACATTCTCCAGGATAGATCATATCTTGGGTCACAAATCAAGCCTTGGTAAATTTAAGAAAATTGAAATCGTATCAAGTATCTTTTCTGACCACAACGCCATGAGACTAGATATCAATTACAGGAAAACATCTGTAAAAAATACAAACACATGGAGGCTAAGCAATGCACTACTTAATAATGAAGGGATCACTGAAAATATTAAAAAGGGAATAAAAATATACCTAGAAATAAATGACAATGGAGACAAAACGACCCAAAACCTATGGGATTCAGCAAAAGCAGTTCTAAGGGGGAAGTTTATAGCAATACAAGCCCACCTTAAGAAGCAGGAAACATCTCGAATAAACAACCTAAGCTTGCACCTCAAGCAATTAGAGAAAGAAGAACAAAAATACCCCAAAGCTAGCAGAAGGAAAGAAATCATAAAAATCAGATCAGAAATAAATGAAAAAGAAATGAAGGAAACAATAGCAAAGATCAATAAAACTAAAAGCTGGTTCTTTGAGAAAATAAACAAAATAGATAAACCACTAGCCAGACTCATCAAGAAAAAAAGGGAGAAGACTCAAATCAATAGAATTAGAAATGAAAAAGGAGAAGTAACAACTGACACTGCAGAAATAAAAAAGATCATGAGAGATTACTACAACCAACTCTATGCCAATAAAATGGACAACCTAGAAGAAATGGACAAATTCTTAGAAATGCACCACCTGCCAAGACTGAATCAGGAAGAAATAGAAAGTATGAACAGACCAATCACAAGCACTGAAATTGAAACTGTGATTAAAAATCTTCCAACAAACAAAGCCCAGGACCAGATGGCTTCACAGGCGAATTCTATCAAACATTTAGAGAAGAGCTAACACCTATCCTTCTCAACTCTTCCAAAATATAGCAGAGGGAGGAACACTCCCAAATTCATTCTACGAGGCCACCATCACCTTGATACCAAAACCAGACAAGGATGTCACAAAGAAAGAAAACTACAGGCCAATATCACTGATGAACATAGATGCAAAAATCCTCAACAAAATACTAGCAAACAGAATCCAACAGAACATTAAAAGGATCATACACCATGATCAAGTGGGGTTTATTCCAGGAATGCAAGGATTCTTCAATATAGGCAAATCTATCAATGTGATACACCACATTAACAAATTGAAGGAGAAAAACCATATGATCATCTCAATAGATGCAAAGAAAGCTTTTGACAAAATTCAACATCCATTTATGATAAAAACCCTGCAGAAAGTAGGCATAGAAGGAACCTTCTCTAACATAATAAAGGCCATATATGACAAGCCCACAGCAAACATCATCCTCAATGGTGAAAAACTAAAAGCATTTCCACTAAGATCAGGAACAAGACCAGGTTGCCCACTCTCACCACTCTTATTCAACATAGTTTTGGAAGTTTTAGCCACAGCAATCAGAGAAGAAAAGGAAATAAAAGGAATCCAAATCGGAAAAGAAGAAGTAAAGCTGTCACTGTTTGCAGATGACATGATCCTATACATAGAGAACCCTAAAGATGCTACCAGAAAACTACTAGAGCTAATCAATGAATTTGGTAAAGTGGCAGGATACAAAATTAATGCACAGAAATCTCTGGCATTCCTATATACTAATGATGAAAAATCTGAAAGTGAAATCAAGAAAACACTCCCATTTACCATTGCAACAAAAAGAATAAAATATCTAGGAATAAACCTACCTAAGGAGACAAAAGGCCTGTATGCAGAAAAGTATAAGACACTGATGAAAGAAATTAAAGATGATACAAATAGACGGAGAGATATACCATGTTCTTGGATTGGAAGAATCAACATTGTGAAAATGACTCTACTACCCAAAGCAATCTATAGACTCAATGCAATCCCTATGAAAGTACCACTGGCATTTTTCACAGAACTAGAACAAAAAATTTCACAATTTGTATGGAAACACAAAAGACCCTGAATAGCGAAAGCAATCTTGAGAACGAAAAAAGGAGCTGGAGGAATCAGGCTCCCTGACTTCAGACTATACTACAAAGCTACAGTAATCAAGATGGTATGGTACTGGCACAAAAACAGAAAGATAGATCAATGGAACAGGATAGAAAGCCCAGAGATAAACACATGCACATATGGACACCTTATCTTTGATAAAGGTGGCAGTAATGTACAGTGGAGAAAGGACAGCCTCTTCAATAAGTGGTGCTGGGAAAACTGGACAGTACATGTAAAAATATGAGATTAGATCACTCCCTAACACCATACACAAAAAGAAGCTCAAAAGGATAAAGACCTAAATGTAAGGCTAGAAACTATCAAACTCTTAGAGGAAAACATTAAAAAAAAGGAATATTGTAAAATTTATTCAGGTTAGCCAATAAGGATGCTGAAGGCTTGGATTCCCTACTATCCCAAGGTAGCGCATCTGCAAGGCATACACCTGTAAGCTACCTGAGACACATTGATGGGAAAGCTCTGCACAAACGTAATTTTTTTTAACATCTTTATTGGAGTATAATTGCTTTACAATGGTGTGTGTTTCTGCTTTATAACAAAGTGCATCAGTTACACATATACATATGTTCCCATATCTCTTCCCTCTTGCAACTCCCTCGCTCCCAACCTCCCTATCTAGGTGGTCACAAACCACCAAGCTGATCTCCCTGTGCTATGCGGCTGCTTACCACTAGCTATCTATTTTACGTTTGGTAGTGTATATATGTCCATGCCACTCTCTCACTTTGTCACAGGTTACCCTTACCTCTCCCCATATCCCCAAGTCCATTCTCTAGAAGATCTGTCTTTATTCCCGTCTTGCCCCAGGTTCTTCATGACTTGTTTTTCTTAGATTCCATATATATGTGTTAGCATAGGGTATTTTTTTTTTCCCTTTCTGACTTCACTCTGTATGACAGACGCTAGGTCCATCCCCCTCACTACAAATAACTCAATTTCATTTTTTTTATGGCTGAGTAATATTCCATTGCATATATGTCCCACATCTTCTTTATCCATTCATTTGTTGATGGACACTTAGGTTGCTTCCATGTCATGGCTATCGTAAATAGAGGTGCAATGAACATTTTGGTACATGACTCTTTTTGAATTATGGTTTTCTCAGGGGATATGCCCAGTAGTGGGATTGCTAGGTCGTATGGTAGTTCTATTCTTAGTTTTTTAAGGAACTTCCATACTGTTCTCCACAATGGCTGTATCAACTTACATTCCCACCAACAGTGCAAGAGTGTTCCCTTTTCTCCACACCCTCTCCAGCATTTATTGTTTCTAGATTTTTTGATGATGGCCATTCTGACTGGTGTGAGATGATATCTCATTGTAGTTTTGATTTGCATTTCTCTAATGATTAATGATGTTGAGCATTCTTTCATGTGTTTGTTGGCAATCTATATATCTTCTTTGGAGAAATGTCTGCTTAGGTCTTCTGCCCATTTTTGGATTGGGTTGTTTGCTTTTTTGATACTGAGCTGCATGAGCTGCTTCTAAATATTGGAAATTAATCCTTTGTCAGCTGCTTCATTGGCAAATATTTTCTCCCATTCTGAGGGTTATCTTTTCATCTTGTTTATGGTTTCCTTTGCTCTGCCAAAGCATTGAAGTTTCATTAGATCTCATTTGTTTATTTTTGTTTTTATTTCCATTTCTCTAGGAGGTGGGTCATAAAGGATCTTGTTGTGATTTATGCGATAGAGTGTTCTGCCTATGTTTTCCTCTAAGAGTTTGATAGTATCTGACCTTATATTTAGGTCTTTAATCCATTTCGAGTTTATTTTTGTATATGGTGTTAGGGAGTGTTCTAATTTAATACTTTTGCATGTACCTGTCCAGTTTTCCCAGCACCACTTATTAAAAAGGCTGTCTTTTCTCCACTGTATATTCTTGCCTCCTTTATCAAAGATAAGGTGACCATATGTGCGTGGGATTATCTCTGGACTTTCTATCCTGTTCCATTGATCTATCTTTCTGTTTTTGTGCCAGTACCATACTCTCTTGATTACTGTAGCTTCATGGTATATTCTGAAGAGGGCGAGCCTGATTCCTCTGGCTCCATTTTTTGTTCTCAAGATTGCTTTGGCTATTCGGGGTGTTTTGTGTTTCCATACAAATTATGAATTTTTTTGTTCCTTTCTGTGAAAAATGCCAGTCGTAGTTTGATAGGGATTGCATTGAATCTGTAGATTGCTTTGGGTAGTAGAGTCATTTTCACAATGTTGATTCTTCCAGTCCAAGAATATGGTATATCTCTCCATCTATTTGTATCATCTTTAATTTCTTTCATCAGTGTCATAATTTTCTGCATACAGGTTTTTGTCTCCTTAGGTAGGTTTATTCCTAGATATTTTATTCTTTTTGTAGCAATGGTAAATGGGAGTGTTTTCCTAATTTCACTTTCAGATTTTTCATCATTAGTGTATAGGAATGCCAGAGATTCCTGTGCATTAATTTTGTATCCTGCTACTTTACCAAATTCATTGATTAGCTCTAGTAGTTTTCTGGTAGCATCTTTAGGATTCTCTATGTATAGTATCATTTCATCTGCAAACAGTGACAGCTTTACTTCTTCTTTTCCGATTTGGATTCCTTTTATTTCCTTTTCTTCTCTGATTGCTGTGGCTAAAATTTCCAAAACTATGACGAATAAGAGTGGTGAGAGTGGGCAACCTTGTCTTCTTCCTGATCTTAGTGGAAATGGTTTCAGTATTTCACCACTGAGGATGATGTTGGCTGTGGGTTTGTCATATATGGCCTTTATTTTCTTAGGGGAAATTCCCTCGATGGCTACTTTCTGCAGGGTTTATATCATAAATGGGTGTTGAATTTCGTCAAAGGCTTTCTCTATGTCTACTGAGATGATCATATGGATTTTCTCCTTCAATTTGTTAATATGGTTTATCACATTGATTGATTTGCGTACATTGAAGACTCCTTGCATTCCTGGAATAAACCCCACTTTGTAATGGTGTATGATCCTTTAATGTGCTGTTGGATTCTGTTTGCTAATATTTTGTTGAGGATTTTTGCATCTATGTTCATCAGTGATATTGGCCTGTAGTTGCTTTCTTCGTGACATATTTGTCTGGTTTTGGTATCAGGGTGATGGTGGCCTTGTAGAATGAGTTTGGGCATGTTTCTAACACTGCTCTATTTTGGAAGAGTTTGAGAAGGATAGGTGTTAGCTCTTCTCTAAATGTTTGATAGAATTTGCCTGTGAAGCAAACTGGTCCTGGGTTTTTGTTTGTTGGAAGATTTTTAATCACAGTTTCAATATTAGTGCTTGTGATTGGTCTGTTCATATTTTCTAATTCTTCCTGGTTCAGCCGTGCTATGTTCTGCACTTCTAAGAATTTGTCCATTTCTTCCAGGTTGTCCATTTTATTGGCATAGAGTTGCTTGTAGTAGTCTCTCATAATCCTTTGTATTTCTGCAGTGTCAGTTGTTACTTCTCCTTTTTCATTTCTAATTATGTTGATTTGAGTCTTCTCCCTTTTTTCTTGATGAGTCTGGCTAATGGTTTATCAATTTTTTCATTTTCTCAAAGAACCAGCTTTTAGTTTTATTGAAATTTGCTATCGTTTCCATTTCTGTTTCATTTATTTCTGAACTGATCTTTATGATTTCTTTCCTTCTGCTAAAATGGGTTTTTTTTGTTCTTCTTTCTCTAATTCCTTTAAGTGCAAGGTTAGGTTGTTTTATATGAGATTTTCCTGTTTCTTAAGGTAGGACTGTATTGCTATAAACTTCCCTCTTAGAACTGCTTTTGCTGCATCCTATAGGTTTTGGAGCATCGTGTCTCCATTGTCATTTGTTTATAGGTAATTTTTGATTTCCTCTTTGATTTCTTCAGTGATCACTTGGTTACTAAGTAGTGTATTGTTTAGCCTCCATGTGTTTGTATTTTTTACAGATCTTTTCCTGTAATTGATATCTACTCTCATAGCACTGTGGTCAGAAAATATACTTGATATGATTTCAATTTTCTTAAATTTACCAGGCTTGATTTGTGACCCAAGATATGGTCTACACTGGAGAATGATCCATGAGCACTTGAGAAGAATGTGTATTCTGTTGTTTTTGGATGGAATGCCCTATATCTATCAATTAAGTCCATCTTTTTTAATGTATCATTTAAAGCTTGTATTTCCTTATTTCTCATTTTGGATGATCTGTCCATTGGTGAAAGTGGGGTGTTAAAGTCCCCTACTATTATTTTGTTACTGTCGATTTCCCCTTTTGTGGCTGTTAGTATTTGCCTTATGTATTGAGGTGCTCCTATGTTGGGTGCATAAATATTTACAATTGTTATATCTTCTCCTTGAATTGATCCCTCGATCATTATGTAGTGCCCTTCTTTGTCTCTTCTAATAGTCTTTATTTTAAAGTCTATCTTGTCAGATATGACAGTTGCTACTCCAGCTTTCTTTTGATTTCCATTTGCATGGAAAATCTTTTTGCATCCCCTCACTTTCAGTCTGTCTGTGTCCCTAGGTCTGAAGTGGGTCTCTTGTAGACACCATATATATGGGTCTTGTTTTTTTATCCATTCAGCCAGTCTCTGTCTTTTGGTGGGCACATTTAATCCATTTACATTTAAAGTAACTATTGATATGTATATTCCTATCTGCATTTTCTTAATTGTTTTGGGTTTGTTATTGAAGGTCTTTTCCTTCTCTTGTGATTCCTGCCTAGAGAAGTTCCTTTAGCATTTGTTGTAAAGCTGGTTTGGTGGTGCTGATCTCTCTCAGCTTTTGCTTGTCTGTAAAGATTTAATTTCTCTATCCAATCTGAATAAGATCTTTGCTGGGTGGAGTAATCTTGGTGGTAGGTTTTTCTCCTTTATCACTTTAAATATGTCCTGCCAGTCCCTTCTGGCTTGCAGAGTTTCTGCTGAAAGATCAGCTGTTAACCTTATGCAGTTCCCTTTTGTGTTATTTGTTGTTTTCCCCTTGCTGCTTTTAATATGTTTTCTTTGCATTTAATTTTTGATAGTTTGATTAATATGTGTCTTCGCGTGTTTCTCCTTGGATTTATCCTGTATGGGCCTCTCTGTGCTTCCTGGACTTGATGTACAATTTCCTTTCCCATATTAGGGAAGTTTTCAACTATAATCTCTTGAAATATTTTCTCAGTCCCTTCCTTTTTCTCTTCTTCTTCTGTGACCCCTATAATTCTAATTTTGGTGTATTTAATGTTCTGTCAGTGGCCTCTGAGACTATCTTCAGTTCTTTTCATTCTTTTCTCTTTATTTTGCTCTGCAGTATTTATTTCCACTATTTTATCTTCCAGGTCACTTATCTGATCTTCCTCCTCAGTTATTGTGCAATTGATCCCTTCTAGAGGATTTTTAGTTTCATTTATTGTGTTGTTTATCATTCTTTGTTTGCTCTTTAGTTCTTCTCGGTCCTTGTTAAATGTTTCTTGTATTTTCTGTATTCTATTTCCAAGATTTTGGATCATCTTTACTATCATTATTCTGAATTCTTTTTCAGGTAGCCTGCCTTTTTCCTCTTCATTTGTTAGGTCTGGTGGGTTTTTATTTTGCTCCTTCATCTGCTGTGTGTTTTTCTGTGTTCTTATTTTGCTTATCTTACTGTGTTTGGGGTCTCCTTTCGCAGGCTGCAGGTTCGTATTTCCCATTGTGTTTGGTGTCTGTCCCTAGTGGCTAAGTTTGGCTCAGTGGGTTGTGTAGGGTTCCTGATGGAGTGGACTACTGCCTGTGTTCTGTTGGATGAGGCTGGATCATGTATTTGTGGTGGGAAGGTTCACATCTGGTGGTGTGTTTTGGGGTGTCTGTGGCCTTATTATGATTTTAGGCAGCCTCTCTGCTAATGGGTGGGTTTGTTTTCTTGTCTTCCTTGTTGTTTGGCAAAGTGTGTCCAGCACTGTAGCTTGCTGGTCGTTGAGTGAAGCTGGGTGTTGCTTTTGAGACGGGAATCTCTGGGAGACTTTCACCATTTTATATTATGTGGAGCTGGGAGGTCTTTTGTGGATCAGTGTCCTGACATTGGCTCTCTCAGCTCAGAGGCACAGCATTGACTCCTGGCTGGAGCAGCAGAGCCTTTCATCCACATGGCTCAGAATAAAAGGGAGAAAAAAGAAAAAAGAAAGAAAGAAAGAAAGAAAGAAAGAAAATATAAAATAGTTATTAATATAAAAATAAGTATTAAGAAAACAATTTTAAAAAGTTAAAAAAAAAAGAAAAAAAAATTGTTGGACAGAACCTTAGGACAAATGGTGACAGCAAAGCTGTACAGACAAAATCACACACAGAAGCATAGACATACACACTCACAAAAAGAGAAAAAGGGGAAAAAATAATTTATCTTTGTTCCCAAAGTCCACCTCCTCAACTTGGGATGATTCATTTTCTATTCAAGTATACCACAGATGCAGCGTACATCAAGTTGATTGTGGAGCTTTAATCCACTGCTTCTGATGCTGCTGGGAGAAATTTCCCTTTCTCTTCTTCATTCACACAGCTCCCGGGGTTCAGCTTTAGATTTGGACTCGCCTCTGCATGTAGGTCACCTGGGGGTTTCTGTTCTTCGCTCAGGACGGGGTTAGAGGAGCTGCTACTTCAGGGGTTCTGGCTCACTCAGGCTGGGGGCAGGGAGGGGTACAGATGTGGGGCAAGCCTGCAGCAGCAGAGGCCACCAGGATGGTGCATAAGCCTGAGGTATGCCATGCATTCTCCTGGGGAAGTTGTCCCTGCATCATGGGACCCTGGTAGCGATGGGCTGCACAGGCTCCCAGGAGGGCAGTGTGGGTAGTGAGCTGTGCTTGCTCACAGGCTCCTTGGTGGTGCCAGCAGCAGCCTTAGTGTCTCATGCCCATCTCTGGGGTCCGTGCTGATAGCCCCGGCTCCTGGCCGTCTCTGGAGCTCCTTTAAGCAGCACTCTAGAATAGTGACTTCATCCAGAAAGCCAGCAGACCAAGAACATGGTGGAAATTACACCCTAAGAACCGTCTCACCCAGAGGGACATCTGACAGCAGAAACTTAAAACTGTGTTTGGAACTAGAGAGGAATGTTCCTGAAGTTGCCACCCAGATCCTAAAGCAACGTGTCACTGAAATTCAGGCACCTTCTAACAATACACCAGAAATACATCTACACATGGAACAACTCCTACAGAACGCCTACTGAACGCTGGCAGAAGACATCAGACCTCCCAAAAGGCAAAAAACTCCCCACGAACCTGGGTAGGGCAAAAGAAAAAAGAAAAAACAGAGACAAAATAATAGGGATGGGACCTGCACCAGTGGGAGGGAGCTGTGAAGGAGAAAAGGTTTCCACACACTAGGAAGCCCCTTCACAGGAGGAGACGGTGGGTGGCAGAGGGTGGGACCTTCAGAGCCACAGAGGAGAGCACAGCAACAGGGGTGCTGAGGGCAAAGTGGGGAGATTCCCGCACAGAGGATCGGTGCCGACTGGCACTCACCAGCCCGAGAGGCTTGTCTGCTCACCCGCCGGGGTGGGCGGGGCTCCGAGCTGTGGCTCGGGCTTTGGTTGGAGTGCAAGGGAGAGGACTGGTGTTGGTGGTGTGAACACAGCCTGAAGGGGTTAGTACACCACGGCTAGCTGGGAGGGAGTCTGGGAAAAGGTCTGGAGCTGCCGAAGAGGCAAGAGACATTTTCTTCCCTCTTTGTTTCCTGGTGCGCAAGGAGAGGGGATTAAGAGCGCTGCTTAAAGGAGCTCCAGAGATGGGCGCGAGCCACGGCTAAAAGCGCGGATCCCAGAGACAGGCAGGAGACGCTAAGGCTGCTGCTGCCGCCACCAAGAAGCCTGTGTGCGAGCACCCGTCACTATCCACAACTCCCTTTCAGGGAGCCTGAGCAGCCCACCACTGCCAGAGTTCCAGGACCCAAGGACAACTTCCCTGGGAGAACGCACAGTGCGCCTCAGGCTGGTGAAACAGTATGCCGGCCTCTGCTGCCACAGGTTTCCCCCGCACTCCATGCCCCGCGATCCCCCCTGCCTAAGTGAGCCAGTGTCCCCGAAGCAGCGGCTCCTTTCACCCTGTCCTGTCTGAGCGAAAAACAGAAGCCCTCTGGCGACCTACATGCACAGGCAGGGCCAAATCCAAAGCTGAGCCCCTGGGAACTGTGAGAACAAAGAAGAGAAAGGGAAATCTCTTCCAGCAGCCTCAGAAGCAGCGGATTAAAGCTCCACAATCAACTTGATGTACCCTGCAACTGTGGAATACATGAATAAACAACAAATCATCCCAAATTGAGGAGGTGGACTTTGAGAGCAAGATTTATGATTTTTCCCCTTTTCCTCTTTTTGTGAGTGTGTATGTGTATGCTTCTGTGTGAGGTTTTGTCTGTATAGCTTTGCTTCCACCATTTGTCCTAGGGTTCTATCCATCCGTTTTTTTAAAAAATTTTTTTCTTAATATTTTTTTTATTTTAATAACTTCATTATATTTTACTTTATTTTATTTTACTTTATCTACTTTCTTCCTTTTTTCCTTCCTTCCCTCCTTCCTTCCTTCCTTCCTTACTCCCTTCTTCCCTCCTTTCTTTCTTTCCTTTCTTTCCTTCTTTTATTCTTTCTTTCTTTCTTTCTACTTCTACTAATTCTTTCTTTCTACTTTTTCTCCCTTTTATTCTGAACCGTGTGGATGAAAGGCTCTTGGTGGTCCAGCCAGGAGTCAGTGCTGTGTCTCTGAGGTGGGAGAGCCAACTTCAGGACACTGGTCAACAAGAGACCTCCCAGTTCCACATAATATCAAATGGCGAAAATCTCCCAGAGATCTCCATCTCAACACCAGCACCCAGGTTCACTCTATGACTAGCAAGCTACAGTGCTGGACACCCTATACCAAACAACTAGCAAAACAGGAACACAACCCCACCCATTAACAGAGAGGCTGACTAAAATCATAATAAGTCCACAGACACCCCAAAACACACCACCAGACAGGGACCTGTCTACCAGAAAGACAAGATCCAGCCTCATCCACCAGAACACAGGCACTAGTCCCCTCCACCAGGGAGCCTACATAACCCATTGAACCAAACTTAGCCACTAGGGACAGACACCAAAAACAATGGGAACTACGAACTTGCAGCCTGCAAAAAACTACGAACTTGCAGCCTACGAACTTGCAGCCTGCAAAAAACTTGTTACTGCAAACACAATAAGATAAGCAAAATGAGAAGACAGAAAAACACACAGCAGATGAAGGAGCAAGATAAAAACCCACCAGACCTAACAAATGAAGAGGATAAAGGCAGTCTACCTGAAAAAGAATTCAGAATAATGATAATAAAGATGATCCAAAATCTTGGAAATAGTATAGACAAAATGCAAGAAACATTTAACAAGGACCTAGAAGAACTAGAGATGAAACAAACAACAATGAACAACACAATAAATGAAATTAAAAATACTCTAGATGGGATCAATAGCAGAATAACTGAGGCAGAAGAACGGATAAGTGACCTGGAAGATAAAAGAGTGGAAATAACTACTGCAGAGCAGAATAAAGAAACAAGAATGAAAAGAACTGAGGACAGACTCAGAAACCTCTGGCACAACATTAAATGCACCAACATTCAAATTACACGGGTTCCAGAAGAAGAGAAAAAGAAAGAGACTGAGAAAATATTTGAAGAGATTATACTTGAAAACTTCCCTAATATGGGAAAGGAAATAGTTAATCAAGTGCAGGAAGCATAGAGAGTCCCATACAGGATAAATACAAGGAGAAATATGTCAAAACACATATTAATCAAACTGTCAAATATTAAATACAATGAAAACATATTAAAAGCAGCAAGGGAAAAACAACAAATAACACACAAGGAAATCTGCATAAGGTTAACAGCTGATCTTTCAGCAGAAACTCTGCAAGCCAGAAGGGAGTGGCAGGACATATTTAAAGTGATGAAGGAGAAAAACCTGCAACCAAGATTACTCTACCCAGAAAGGATCACATTCAGATTTGAGGGAGAAATTAAAACATTTACAGACCAGCAAAAGCTGAGAGAGTTGAGAACCAGCAAACGAGCTTCACAACAAATGCTAAAGCAACTTCTCTAGCCAAGAAACACAAGAGAAGGAAAAGACTAACAATAACGAACCCAAAACAATTTGGAAAATGGGAATACGTACATACATATCGATAATTACCTTAAATGTAAATGGACAAAATGCTCCCACCAAAAGACAGAGAATGGCTAATGGATACAAGAATAAGACCCATATATATGCTGTCTACAAGAGACCCACTTCAGACCTAGAGACACATACAGACTGAAAGTAAGGGGATGGAAAAAGATATTCCATGCAAATGGAAATCAAAAGAAAGCTGGAGTAGCAATTCCCATGTCAGACAAAATAGACTTTAAAATAAAGACTATTAGAAGAGACAAAGAAGTTCAGTACATAATGATCAAGTGATCGATCCAAGAAGACGATATAACAATTGTAAATATTTATGCAGCCAACATAGGAGCACCTCAATACATAATGCAAATGCTAACAGCAATAAAAGGGAAAATCAACAGTAGCACATTCATAGTAGGGGACTTTAACACCCCACTTCACCAATGGACACATCATCCAAAATGAAAATAAATAAGGAAACACAAGCTTTAAATGATACATTAAACAAGATGGGCTTAATTGATATTTATAGGACATTCCATCCAAACACAACAGAATACACATTTTTTTCAAATGCTCATGGAACAATCTCAGGGATAGATCATATCTTGGGTCACACATCAAGTCTTGGTAAATTTAAGAAAACTGAAATTGTATCAAGTATCTTTTCTGACCACAATGCTATGAGACTAGATATCAATTATAGGTAAAGATCTGTAAAGAATACAAACACATGGAGGCTAAAAAATAAACAACTTAAGAACGAAGTGATCACTTAAGAAATCAAAGAGGAAATAAGAAAATACCCAGAAACAAATGACAATGGAGACAAGACAACCCAAAACCTATGGGATGCAGCAAAAGAAGTTCTAAGAGGGAAGTTTATAGCAATAGAAGCCAACCTTAATAAACAGGAAACATTTCAAATAAACAAACTAACCTTGCACCTAAAACAATTAGAGAGAGAAGAACAAGAAAACCCCAAAGTTAGCAGAAGGAAAGAAATCATAAAAATCAGATCAGAAATAAATGAAAAACAAATGAAGGTAATGATAGCAAAGATCAATAAAACTAAAAGATGGTTCTTTGAGAAGATAAACAAAATAGATAAACCATTAGCCAAATTCATCAAGAAAAACAGGGAGAAGACTCAAATCAATAGAATTAGAAATGAAAAAGGAGAAGTAACAACTGACACTGCAGAAATACAAAAGATCATGAGAGATTACTACAACCAACTCTACGCCAATCAAATGAACATCCTGGAAGAAATGGACAAATTCTTAGAAATGCACAACCTGCCAAGACTGAATCAGGAAGAAATAGAAAATATGAACAGACCAATCACAAGCACTGAAATTGAAACTGTGATTAAAAATCTTCCAACAAACAAAAGCCCAGGACCAGAGGGCTTCACAGGTGAATTCTATCAAACATTTAGAGAAGAGCTAACACCTGTCCTTCTCAAACTCTTCCGAAATGTAGCAGAGTGAGGAACACTCCCAAATTCATTCTATTAGGCCACCATCACCTTGATACCAAAACCAGACAAGGATGTCACAAAGAAAGAAAACTACAGGCCAATATCACTGATGAACATAGATGAAAAAATCCTCAACAAAATACTAGCAAACAGAATCCAACAGCATATTAAAAGGATCATACACCACGATCAATCAGGGTTTATTCCAGGAATGCAAGAAGTCTTCAATATATGCAAATCTATCAATGTGATAAACCATATTAACAAATTGAAGGATAAAAACCATGTGATCATCTCAATAGATGCAGAGAAACTTTCGACAAAATTCAACACCCATTTATGATAGAAACCCCGCGGAAAGTAGGCATAGAGGGAACATTCCTCAACATAATAACTGCAATACAGGACAAACCCACAGCCAACACCATCCTCAAGGGTGAAAAACTGAAAGCATTTCCGCTAAGATCAGGAACTAGACAAGGTTGCACACTCTCACCACTCTTATTCAACACAGTTTTGGAAGTTTTAGCCACAGCAATCAGAGAAGAAAAGGAAATAAAAGGAATCCAAATAGGAAAAGAAGAAGTAAAGCTGTCACTGTTTGCAGATGACATGATACTATATAGAGAGAATCCTAAAGATGCTACCAGAAAACTACTAGAGCTAATCAATGAATTTGGTAAAGTAGCAGGATACAAAATTAATGCACAGGAATCTCTTGCATTCCTATACACTAATGAAAAATCTGAAAGTGAAATCAAGAAAACACTCCCATTTACCATTGCAACAAAAAGAATAAAATATCTAGGAATAAACCTACCTAAGTAGAGAAAAGACCTGTATGCAGAAAATTATAAGACACTGATGAAAGAAATTAAAGGTGATACAAATAGATAGAGAGATATACTATGTTTTTGGACTGGAAGAATCAACATTGTGAAAATGACTCTACTACCCAAAGCAATCTACAGATTCAATGCAATCCCTATCAAACTACCACTGCCATTTTTCACAGAACTAGAACAAAAAATTTCACAATTTGTATGGAAACACAAAAGACCCCGAATAGCCAAAGCAATCTTGAGAACAAAAAATGGAGCTGGACGAATCAGGCTCCCTGACTTCAAACTATACTACAAAGCTACAGTAATCAAGACAGTATGGTACTGGCACAAAAACAGAAAGATAGATCAATGCAACAGGATAGAAAGCCCAGAGATAAACACACGCACATATGGACACCTTATCTTTGATAAAGGAGGCAGGAATGTACAGTGGAGAAAAGACAGCCTCTAAAATAAGTGGTGCTGGGAAAACTGGACAGGTACATGGAAAAGTACGAGATTAGATCACTCCCTAACACCATACACAAAAATAGGCTCAAAATGGATTAAGAACCTAAATGTAAGGTGAGAAACTATTAAACTCTTAGAGGAAAACATAGGTAGAACACTCTATGACATAAATCACAGCAAGATCCTTTTTGACCCACCTCCTAGAGTAATGGAAATAAAAACAAAAATAAACAAATGGGATCTAATGAAACTTCAAAGCTTTTGCACAGCAAAGGAAACCATAAACAAGATGAAAAGACAACCCTCAGAATGGGAGAAAATATTTGCCAATGAAGCAGCTGACAAAGGATTAATTTCCAAAATTTACAAGCAGCTCATGCAGCTCAATAACAAAAAAACAAACAACCCAATCCAAAAATGGACAGAAGACATAAATAGACATTTCTGCAAAAAAGATATACAGACTGCCAACAAACACATGAAAGAATGCTCAACATCATTAATCATTAGAGAAATGCAAATCAAAACTACAATGAGATATCATCTCACACCGGTCAGAATGGCCATCATCAAAAAATCTGGAAACAATAAATGCTGGAGAGGGTGTGGAGAAAAGGGAACACTCTTGCACTGCTGGTGGGAATGTGAATTGGTACAGCCACTATGGAGAACAGTATGGATGTTCTTTAAAAACCTACAAATAGAACTACCATATGACCCAGCAATCCCACTACTGGGCGTATACCCTGAGAAAACCATAATTCAAAAAGAGTCATGTACCAAAATGTTCATTGCAGCTCTATTTACAATATCCCGGAGATGGAAACATCCTAAGTGTCCATCATCGGATGAATGGATAAAGAAGATGTGGCACATATATACGTGGAATATTAGTTAGCCATAAAAAGAAATGAAATTGAGCTATTTGTAATGAGGTGGTTGGACCTAGAGTCTGTCATACAGAGTGAAGTAAGTCAGAAAGAGAAAGACAAATACCGTATGCTAACAGGTATATATGGAATTTAAGGGAAAAAAATGTCATGAAGAACCTAGGGGTGAGACAGGAATAAAGACACAGGCCTACTAGAGAACGGACTTGAGGATATGGTGAGGGGGAAGGGTGAGCTGTGTCAAAGCGAGAGAGAGGCATGGACATATATACACTACTAAACGTAAGGTAGATAACTAGTGGGAAGCAGCCGCGTAGCACAGGGAGATCAGCTTGGTGGTTTGTGACTGCCTGGAGGGGTGGGATGTGGAGGTAGGGAGGGAGGGAGACCCAAGAGGGAAGAGATATGGGAACATATGTATATGTATAACTGATTCACTTTGTTATAAAGCAGAAAGTAACACACCACTATAAAGCAATTATACCCCAATAAAGATGTTAAAAAAAAAAAAAAGGAAGAGAAAGACCAATACCGTATGCTAACATATATATATGGAATTTAAGAAAAAAAAATATCAGGAAGGACCTCGGTTTAAGACAGGAATAAAGACACAGACCTACTAGAGAACGGACTTGAGGATATGCGGAGGGGGAAGGGTGAGCTGTGACAAAGCGAGAGAGAGGCATGGACATATATAAACTACCAAACGTAAGGTAGATAGCTAGTGCGAAGCAGCCTCAGCACAGGGATATCAGCTCGGTGCTTTGTGACCGCCTGGAGGGGTGGGATAGGGAGGGTGGGAGGGAGGGAGACGCAAGAGGGAAGAGATATGGGAACATATGTTTATGTATAACTGATTCACTTTATTATCAAGTAGAAACTAACACACCATTGTGAAGCAATTATACTCCAGTAGAGATGTTAAAAAAAAAAAAAAAAGGCAGCATTCTAAATCCCCTCTCCTCACGCAGGAGGAAACAAAGAGGGAAGAAAAAGTCTCTTGCCTATTTGGCATGTTCAGACTTTTTCCCAGACTCCCTCCCTGCTAGCTGTGGTGCACTAACCCCTTCAGGCTGTGTTCACACTGCTCACCCCAGTCCTCTCCCTGTGATTTGACCAAAGCCCGAGCCTCAGCTCCCAACCCCACCCCCCTCCCCAGTGGGTGAGCAGACAAGCCTCTCGGGCTCTTGACTGCTGGTGAGCACCAATCCTCTGTGCAGGAATCTCTCCACTTTGCCCTCCGCACCCCTGTTGCTGTGCTCTCCTCCATGGCTCCGAAGTTTCCCCCGGCTGCCACTCGCAGACTCCACCCGCAAAGGGGCTTCCTAGTGTGCGGGAACACTTCCTCCTTCACAGCTCCTTTCCACCGGTGCCGGTCCTGTCCCTATTTTTTGTCTCTGTTTATTCTTTTTTCTTTTGCCCTACCCAGGTTCATGGGGGGTTTCTTGCCTTTTGGGAGGTTTGAGGTCTTCTGTCAGCGTTCAGTAGGTGTTTTATAGGAGCAGTTCCACATGTAGATGTATTTCTGATGTATTTATGGAGAGGAAGGTGATCTCCACGTCTTACTCTTCCGTCATCTTGAAGCTCCTCAAGCATAACTTTTTACAAGTAGATTTCCATTCTTTTGATCTTTAGTAAGTGATACCACGTGCACTCAAAGGAAACTAATTTGATCCTCAGCTCTGTTTCTTTATTAGGAAGTGTATCCTACTTGTGCTAATGATAGAAATTAATCTTTAGTGAATTTTTATTAAGTATCTTCTCATTTTTGTGTCAATTACATATATAGGTAACACAATGGCATAAAATAGTTAAACTAAACACAAGCTGAAAGGACAAGGCATGCTCTTCAGTAAAGTCTTTGGCAGTTGCTGATCCTCTACAAAACAAGTACATCGGTGAATTCCATCAAACATTTAGAGAAGTGCTAACACCGATCCTTCTCAAACTCATCAAAAAATATTGTAGAGAGAGGTACACCCCCAAATTCATTCTACAAAGCCACCATCACCCTGATACCAAAACCAGAAAAAGATATCACAAAAAAAGAAAATTATAGACCAATATCACTAATGAACATAGATGCAAAAATCCTGAACAAAATACTAGCAAACAGAATCCAACAACATATTAAAAGTATCATACACCATGATCAAGTGGGATTTATCCCAGAGATGCAAGGATTCTTCAATATATGCAAATCAATCAATGAGATACACCATATTAACAAATTAAGTAATAAAAGCTATATGATCATCTGAATAGATGCAGAAAATCTTTTAAGAAAATTCAACACCCATTTATGATAAAAACTCTCCAGAAAATGAGCATAGAGGAAACCTACCTCAACATAATAAAAGCCATATATGACAAACTCACAGCAAGCATCATACTCAATGGTGAAAAACTGAAAGCATTTCCACTAAAATCAGGAACAAGACAAGGATGTCTACTCTTGCCACTCTTATTCAACATAGTTTTGGAAGTCCTAGCCATGGCAATCGAGAAGAAAAAGAAATAAAAAGAATACAAATTGGAAAAGAAGAACTAAAACTGTCACTGCAGATGACATGATACTAAACATAGAAAATCCTGAAGATGCCACCAGGAAACTATTAGAATTCAACAATGAATTTGGTAAGGTTGCAGGATACAAAATTCATGCACAGAAATCTCTTGCATTCCTATACACTAACAATGAAAAATCAGAAAGAGAAATTAAGGAAACAACCCCATTTACCATCACAACAAAAAGAACAAAATACCTAGGAATAAACCTACCTAAGGAGGTGAAAGACGTTTACTCAGAAAACTATAAAACACTGATGAAAGAAATCAAATATGACATAAACAGATGGAGAAATATACTGTTCGTGGATTGGAAGAATCAATATGGTGAAAACGACTATACCACCCAAAGCAATGTACAGATTCAGTGCTATCCCTATCAAACTACCAATGGCATTCTTCCCAGAGTCAGAACAAAAAATTTTATAATTCGTATAGGAACACAAAAGACCTGAATAACCAAAGCAATCTTGAGAAAGAAAAATGGAGCTGGAGGAATTCAGGCTCCCTGACTTCAAACTAAGCTACAGTAATCAAGACAGTATGGTACTGGCACAAAAACAGAAGTATAGATCAATGGAATAGGATAGAAAGCCCAGAGATAAACACATGCACATATAGTCACCTAATTTATGACAAAGGAGACAAGAACATACATACAATGGAGAAAAGAGAGCCTCTTCAATAAGTGGTGCTGGGAAAACTGGACAGCTACATGTAAAAGAATGAAATTAGAACACTACATAACACCATACACAAAAATAAACTCCATATGGATTAAAGACCTAAATGTAAGACCAGACACTATCAAACTCTTAGAGAAAAATACAGGAAAAACACTCTGACATAAACCACAGCAAGATCTTTTTTGACTCACCTCCCAGAGTAATGAAGATAAAAACAAAAATAAACAAATGGGACCTAATTAAACTTAAAGGCTTTTGCCCAGCAAAGGAAACTACAAACAGGACAAAAAGACAACCCTCAAAATGGGAGAAAATATTTGCAAATGAAACAACGGACAAAGGATTAATCTCCAAAATATACAAACAGCTCATGGAGCTCAACATTAAACAAACAAACAACCCCCCCCCCCCCCAAAAAAAGTGGGCAGAAGATCTAAATAGACATTTCTCCAAAGAAGACGTACAGGTGGCCAAGAGGCACATGAAAAGATGTTCAACATCACTAATTATTAGAGCAATGCAAATCAAAACTACAATGAGGTATCACCTTACATGGTCAGAATGGCCATTATTAAAAAATGTAGAAACAATAAATGTTGGAAAGTGTTGGTGAGAAGGGAGCCCTCCTGCATGTTGGTGGGAATGTAAATTGATACAATCATTATGGAGGACAGTATGGAGGTTCCTTAAAAAACTAAAACTACCATATGACCCAGCAATCCCACTATTGGGCATATACCCTGAGAAAATCATAATTCAAAAAGAGTCAGGTACCACAATGTTCATTGCAGCACTATTTCCAATAGCCAGGACATGGAACCAACCTAAATGTCCATTGACAGATGAATGGATAAATAAGATGTGGCACATATATACAATGGAATATTACTCAGCCATAAAAGGAAACGCAATTGAGTTTTTTGTAGTTAGGTGGATGGACCTAGAAACTGTTATACAGAGTGAAGTAAGTCAGAAATAGGAAAACAAATACCATATGCTAACACATATATACGGAATCTAAAAAAAAAAAAATTGTTTCTGATGAACCTAGGGGCAGGACAGGAATAAAGACGCAGATATAGAGAATGGACTTGAGGACACGGGGAGGGGGAAGTGTAAGCTGGGACGAAGTGAGAGAGTGGCATGGACATATATACACTACCAAATATAAAATAGATAGCTAGTGGGAAGCAGCAGCATAGCACAGGGAGATCAGTTCGGGGCTTCGCAACAAACTAGAGGGGTGGTATAGGGAGCATGGGAGGGAGGCTCAAGAGGGAGGGGATATGGGGATATATGTGTGCATATGGCTGATTCACTTTGTTGTACAACAGAAACTAACACAGTATTGTGAAGTAATTTTACTCCAATAAAGATGTATTAAAAAAACCCACAACCACATCGACCTCATCCTTTTGAGAGAAACCTCTTTATGTTCTAAACTGATGATAAGCCACAGTTAAAAAAAAAAAAAGTACATGAGTCCCCCTAATTGTCTTCACTAAGTCTAAAGAACAAAATAGCCTATGCTACATACCTACTGTCACTGCTGCCCCCCAACACTATTCAGAGTTTTATCTACCGTTTCTTTCCTCCCCGTATTACATGCTGGGAGAGAGAATTTTAAAAGTAGTGGTTGAATCATCTGATGTTCTTTAATTGCAACAGTTATACTCCCTAGTCACACATTACAGTAACCTGGAAAGCTTTGAAAATTTACTTATTCCAGGTGCCATTAAATCATATTGTCCGGTGTTGGGAAGACAAGACGCCCTAAACAAAGTAAAATAGTTTATATATAATATGAGGTGATTAATATGTTAAAATGCAAAGCAAAAGTGAGTTCATAGAAGGTAGTGATTATTGTTAGCTGAAGTTTTAAAAGAACATAGATGGAGTTGGGGCTTGAGTTAGAACATTCAAATAATATCGTAGGTGGAGGCCTAAGGAGAGAGCTTGATGGAAGGAAAAATTATGAACTATGCCTGAGTCTCCAAATGAACTCAAATTGGTTGGGGAAGAGGATTGAGACAAGCCTGGATAGTTTTAATATTCATTTGGGAAGCAATGGAAATTGATATTATATAACCGGCTAAAACCAGATGATGGAGATGATTGAATAGAAGGCTGAGGGTTCATCCTGTAGTTAAAATGGTTTTCATCAGAGAGGAAGGGAAAGGGACTAGAGAGAGAGAACAGCATCCAAAGCTCTTGGGGGTCTTGAGGGTGCCCAGTTATAGTCCTGCTGTTTTCTGCAGCAGGTTTGATGATTTGGAGCTATCACTCTTCTCTTGATACATATCTTTCTCATTGCTCATTACCTAATGCTCATATCCCTGATACCCAGATTGTATGTGCAACTATTGGAATGTGTTTGCATTTATGGAATATGTCTCTGGTATTATTCATTGTACATCTCCTAACAGCAACTCACAAAATTTAAGTAGTTTCACAATGGTAATGAGCTCTACTCTAGTTACATAGTCTTGGATAAATCACCTAATCCCTTCAGTCTTGATTTTTTTATTTATGCAACAAAGAGACAAGTCTAGGTATTTTCTAATCTTATGTATAGAACTAACATCACATACATTTCTTATGGTTATTCTCAGCCATACAAATGATAAGGCTTGTAACTGGGACTGTTTCTTAACCATTTGCCCCCACTAGGTTTGGGCACACTATTATTTAAATAAAGAAGTGTACATCTTTCATTTTCTCTGATCAATTCAAATAAAAATAACATGTTTGACAAAAAGGAAATAATATTGATCTTATTTATTTTCGTTCTTTAGAACTTATGAATGAAGGCAAATAATACAATTGTAGGCTAATAAACTATACTGACATAAATATTTGAGACCAGTAAAGGAAATCATCAGATTCCATGTCATTTATACATAAAGTTTACAGAGCAAATAGTTAATCTTTAAAAGATTTTAATGTATACTCCAAAATGGACAATTTAGGAGTACATAATTATATAACATCGATTCTGTTAGATATGTGAATGTATATATTTTTGTTTTCCGTAAAATAGTGTCATGCTTATAAAAGTCACCCTTAGTCAACGTGGGACAAAGAGAACAACATACAGTAGAAATAAACCAGTAGTAAATAGGGTATAAGTAAGGAAAATATTATAAAGCAGTTACATTGTTGACACAAAAGAAAAAAAATAAATTCACTTTTCTATTACTTAAAGGTAATTCACAATCATTTCCAGGAATTCTGTGAGAATTTAAGGCCATTTGTTCTAAAGATATGTTTTAATTTAGACACAACTGTCATTCTTGTCACAAAACTGCAATTCTCATAAAAACTGTACATGCAAAAACTCTTTACAATTAATTGTGGATAGGCAGATCAGTCAGTGTATAGGAGTGGGTTATTTCACAAATGTGTTGTGCACTACGTCACATGGTTGTGTATATTTAACTGGGAATTTCGCAAAAAACTTCCAGCCTGTGCACCCTGCGTGGCAACTTGGAAAGGAATGCAAATCAAGAGAGCCAGTATCCCTTTGACTTAAAATATCTAGACAAGGTACAATGAAATAGAAAGTTTAAAACATCTGCTACATGGTTCACAGTCAAATATTCTGGATTTTAGTCTTTCTACATAGTATTGTAATATAAAGATGCTACTTTTTACACCAGGTATTTTCTGTGCATTTACAGTTCACGATGTTTGACTTTTTATTATTTCTACTTAGCATTACAAAACATAAACAAATTGCAGTCTAAATTTAGAACCCAAACTTCATGAAAAATGCATGTTCTTTCAGAATACACATCTGCTAAGTGTAAACTCCCATACTTAGCAAATGGCACAGAGGAACTGATTACTAAGCAGATACAGCTTCATAAGACAATTCACTTACTGAGAAATATAAAAGTATCTTTACCTTCCCTTGCTTGCAATTGCATTTCTCCAGACAGTCATTCAAAGAGATATTGCTCTTGTGATTATAGCTATTGCAATTTAGAAGACAAAGAATTCAATATTCAAAACTTGTATTCTTAAGAACAGTTATAAAAGTATTGGAATCTAAAAAGTAGTAACATGTAAACATTGATATAGAGAGACTGCTTTCCTATATACATAGCAGTCAAGGACAATATTTGAGTTAAAAACACAGGTTGTGCTTTTTCCCAACAGTACATTGGAAATTAGCTGTTTCTGTCTAGAAAACATTTAAAGATTCAGAGAATACATCCATATTTTGCTTCAAGCATTTAAACAATTTTTCTGTTGCTCATTCAACAACTGTATTTACAGTTTTGGTTTAGGAAGATAATAAATTTTGGATCCAAGAAAGCATACAAACCAATACTGCTGAAACCAAACTGAGAAATGTATCTCATTCCCTGGTTCCTTATAGAGCACCAGAAGAAAAGCATGGACTCAGCAGTTCTAACTGAAGTGTAGTTACATTAGCATTTTGGAGCACAGTCATATTTGAGTATGTAACACATGTGTAGGTGGGGTGTACGGGGGAGGTGCAGGTGATGGCTTGATTCCTCTGGTCCTCATGTAGGAGAGAAACTGCTCTGGGATCTCCGCTAGGACATCTTTAGCTAATCTAGCCATGCTGAGTATGTGGTTTCCGCTTCTGTCAATATAATCTCTGAATGGCACAAACTAAATCAGAGGTGAAAGAAAGTTATTTAACAGACCTTAGCATGCTATTTAAATAAATAAAAAAATAGACACAAAAACCAACATATGTAAACATTTGGTTGTAGGAGAATCAGAGAAGCCTGGAGTAATGGTGAGATGCATGATAATAACTATGCATTTTAAAGATATTTGATTTATTACAAATAGCTCTAACAGTGACCACAACTTTCTAATATATACTTTACCTAAAAAGGGATGTAATCTTTACCTATGTTTTTCCCCACAATAACTCTTGTCTCTGGGTCCTGTACACCCATCATGTTGCTACACGTATTCTGCAGTTTTGAGTTCTACACCTAATTGGATGGAGCATTATCTTCTTCAGGGCTCAGTTTCTTGTCAAATGGAATTAATGCATGCTTAATTCAGCTTTCAATGTAGAAGTATTACTCAAATCAGGGTTAAAAATAATGTATATTGTTAAAGAGTCCTAAACACATGTAAAGTATTTTTAATTATATTACTAGACCATCAAATCACATGGATAATGAATACAAAATTTACACAGTTCACATTAGTAGGTACCCAAAATATTCAGTACATTGAATCATGCCCCAAATGTTTGTTTTTTATATCTGTTATTTGGAAAGGCAAAAAATAAACAACCAAAAACCCTCAGTATAAGATTTTGGTATACTTCTCATTGAAATATCATCAAATATCAATATTCTTATTTTTACATTACATAAAAATGATTGTTCTATCTTTATATAAACAATCATGTGAGAATAATTATCACTGAATACTCTGGCAATAGATTGCCTGATTCCATTCTCATTTATAATGGTTACTTAATAAACACTGTGCTGTTTGTTGGCATTAGTTCAATTTCCCCTTACAGACATCATGATTCTTGAAAGCAACTGTTTGGGGACACAGTAATTTTAGGTCTTGGAGAAAAGGCACAGCGAAGACATTTCAGGAGGTTGAACAATTTTCAAATATAATATTTTAAAGTTTATATTAAATCAGTTTTTCCTCCAGAGAAACAGAGAGTGTTCACACTCTCATCTCATACTGTAATGTAACTGTTTTAAATTGATTTTGAAAAATTTACTTTTGATTTAAGCAGTTACTCAAGATGTGCCTTCAGAAAATTAACTTTTATTAGGAAACAGACTTTAAACCACTGAGGTTGCGACAGATAAAGCAGGTTAAAATGTTAAGAAATCAAATAGCAAATGTAATACCATTTATGAAGTGAAAGCAGTCTCTTTTAAGGAAGAGCAGAAAAGTAGTCCTTTCTTTTTAAAATAAGGTACCTTATAGACAGAAGCATACACATATGACCATAATTTTACCCTGTCTTGATACCAGGTGGAAAACTCAGCACAACTTTTAGAAAAGTGTGATAGAAAGGTGACAAATCTTTCTCTTACCATAAAGGTAGCTAAGTAAGGGTAAGGAAAAACTAACAGAGTGAATATAATATTCAGGTGAGAAGAGAAATAGGAGGATATGAACATTTGTGAAGTCATATTATCTGACTTGGACAAGACCTGACAAAGAGGTGCAAACAAATTTAGGTTTATTTTTCTCTCTGAAACTATAATTAGAAAGGTAAGAAAATAAGAATCAACACAGTGAGGGATTAATAAGAAAAAGATCTCTAATTTCAGCTATAGCTTATTTCATTCTTATTTTAAAAGGCATAGTAGTTTTTTTAAAATTTAGTAATGATATGGTTAGTATATACATAATTACCTTTTTAAAATTTTATTTATTTTTTAACATCTTTATTGGAGTATAATTGCTTTACAATGGTGTGTTAGTTTCTACTTTATAACAAAGTGAATCAGCTATACATATACATAATTATCTTTTAAACTATTTGTTAGGAGATCAGTTTTTGAAGAATCTATAGCTAATACCTACATTTCAGGGAAATGGCAACACTCTAGCAGATAGTTGATACTTCTCTAGGGAAGGGGGATATTATACCTGCTGTGTTTTTCCTTTACCTCAACTTTGCTCTTATATTTACTTTTACTTTGGTCTTTACTCTTCTCTTAGACCATGGTAATTAAATTCAATTATCTTTTTACTCCCTATTCTCAGAAACTCTGGAATTAGACTTCCCAGGTTCAGATGCTGGTTCTGCTGCTTATTAGCTGTGTGGTGTTGGTATTCTCTCTGACTCAGTTTCCTCTTCTATAAAATGAGGATCATAATAATAATGCCTACTTCATTAGGTTGCTGTATTAAATAAGTCAACACATAAGTGCATAAAATAGTGTTCAACTCATAATATGTACAGTATGATAGTCATTATTATTACTATTCATTAATTTATAAATTATGTGCAATATAAATATGAGACTTTTCTTTCTAGTCTTTTCTTTACATTCATATCAAACTTTAACTATTTTTACCAATTTTTTATCTCTTTCAAACTCAGGTACCAGTATTATAATCTAAAACTGTAATTCCTGACCTTTTTGTTATTTTAAAACACCTGCTGTTTCACCTTTCCAGCAAATGCTATAGGATGTGCTAAATTTTTTATTGAAGTAAATATAAATTCATTTTTAAGAATGTTATGATACTCTGGAATGTCAAAACTAAGATTCATAATCACTGTTCTCATAATACATACACTTCTACTCATCTTTAAAACATGTTCATAAACAATGGGTAAGAAAGAAATCTTAATTTTCAGCCAAGGAGGGAAGTATATATCTCATTTAACTTACATTTGCTAAATGCGGGCACAGATTCTGATACGTCCCTTGAGTATTAAGGGACCTTGCCCCTGGGTTAAGCGTAACTGTTATAGCAAGTGATATTATCAACAGGAGCAACTCTTATCCCACATGTGTGTTGGGAGCAGAGAAAAAGATGTTGAGAATCTTCTACTCACTAACCTAAATTATCTAATCCTTTTCCAAAGGAATATTCATCTCTTCAGTCAAGTCATGAGGCACTTCCCTAAGTGAGAGATGAAAATGACAAGTGTCTCTGTTTCCTTTACCTCTTATTAATGTTAAACCTTACACTTTTGATGACAAAAATATATTCTCTTTCTTTTTGGACTATTGCTGATATCCTTCTACAGTAACAATTTTCCACTCAACTTCTCAGACCCCTCTGTTTATTGTCCCTTTTAATCACTAATTTCTGATGACTGTACCTGGGGACCTCCTGTTCAAAATAACACTCACACATTTGTGAATGTATGTTGATCACTGACTATTACCACAAATTAACTTGGACCCTTAAACTGTTCAGGTTAGAGGAACAAATCAATTTTTACTTTGCACTCATTTATCCCATTCATATGAAGAATACAAATAAATGCATTCTGTTCAGTTGAAATATACCATTTCCTTGACACACTACATCTTTTTTTTAGCATCTATCCTGTACAAGGAAAATGTTCTATGTAGTTGCTCTAACAGCTAGCTCTGCCTATTTGTGAAAAAAGTTTGAATCAGTTTGGGCAAATGAGCTTTTAGTTGTGGTTCTGCTCAATTTTATTTGATTGTTCCTACTTTGCAGAGCTTCATTAGTGATTTTCAAGTCTAAGCCTTCAAGGTAATTATTCTCCTTCTAATGAAAGATATGATTTAAATATAATTTTTAAGGGAGTGATAGGCTGGACAGCAGCTGAATGCAGCCAGGAGAAATGATATTGCATTATATACAATGGCCAATCCACAGCACAAGCAAGCAAACAAACAAATGGAAAGCCTTTACATATATTGATTTAAGAAAATAATTCATTTAAGTTTTAGAATAACAACCATAGAATTTCTTCCTGCATACTGTTTATATTATAGTCATATGAGAGTGAATCTTGAGGCAATGAACATAATCACACATAAGACTGACTACAGTGTCATATGTCAAGGTACAGTTACTATGAAACAGTGACATAAAAATGCCTTCCCACTGGACTATGCCAAAATACTAACTAATAATAATAACTGAAACTGATATTAATGCATTTATTGAGCAACTGGTAGGTGAGAGGCCTTCTGCTAAGTGATTTAGTACAATATCTCATTCAGTTTCTTACAAAACAAAAAGGTAAGAGAGCCTAAATAGACCCTATTTTCTGATATTATTTTAGCCAGCAGTGTTTATAGCATTGATTATGATGGCTTAGATATTTCCTGGTGGTAGGAAGATTGACAATATTATTCTTGGTGTGCCCTTGCAACTCCAATATTATAAATATTCAAGAATATTTCTATTCTTAAAAATAACTCATTTAAAAAATGTTTTAGTGAATGGTAGGACCAGGAAACCTGTAATGGTGGAAGGTTTTAAAATTTTATTCAAGGTGAGAGAAAAAATGGTAATTCTTGAACACAATGTGATATATAAATGTTTACCCTGGGAACTTTTTTCTTTTTTTTTTTTGCTGTATGTGGGCCTTTCACTGTTGTGGCCTCTCCCGTTGTGGAACACAGGCTCCGGATGCGCAGGCTCAGCGGCCATGGCTCACGGGCCTAGCCGCTCTGCGGCATGTGGGATCTTCCCAGACTGGGGCACGAACCCGTGTCCCCTGCATCGGCAGGCGGACTCTCAACCACTGCGCCACCAGAGAAGCCCAGTGGGAACTATTTTTATTAGACCAAATACCATTTAGCAACTTTTCCATGAAATTAGAAAAGGGTGCATCAGATATCCTTAACTAAATATAGACATGTAAGTCAAGGTGTCACTGTCATTCAGGAGGCTACTAATTCTCTGGGAAGATTTTAGTTTCCTGTTCAGTATCTGTGAGATCTCATGACTCTTTCAGTTCAACTTTACATGGTAGAATCCCTTGAGTGTTTAGCTATATCGTCAGGTGTCTTCAAAATCTTTGGTGATCTCAGTGTCACTTAATGGTGATAGATTAGTCTCAAGATTTTGACTTTCAATGAGAGGAAATATATAATTTTATATATATATATATATGTGTGTGTGTGTGTGTGTGTTTATGTATCTTATACTGATAAGTAACAAAGTATTTTCATGTCTGTTACTTCCTCTGAGACTCACCACATCATGGAAAGAGCAAAGATAAAAGAATGGAGAGTCTGGAGGTAACAAATGAAAGGCTCAAAGGAGATTTACTGACTTGTTCAAGATCATAGATCTGAGTCCTATCTCACTGTTCTGTCCAATGTAGCATATCCAATTAGAGATGAAATACTTTCATGATCAAGGGAATTTTTGTTTTATAAATAAAATAACCAACAACTGTTGGTTGTCACTAACATAACATGTTAATCCTCTTAAAGTAAATCTTAATGATGTGAGCAACCTTAACTATCTTCTAAGGGAGAGAGTAATACCAGTTTCCCTTAAGCAGCATTTAAATGATACTATGAGATATAAAGCTGTCTCTTTTAACTTTGTAAAAATGCATTACAACAGCAACATAATACATTTTAAAGGACTTCAAATTCATACTTCCATGCAGTAATTTGATTTTTTGGTTACTGTGAACTAGACATTATGGAGAGATTTTTAGGAAAAGTGTAATTACTTGGACTTATAATTATGCTAATCAGCATAAGGTGAATAATCGCGGGTCTACTTAAAAACAACAAAACATCGTGGGATTCTTAAATAGATGACCACATCAACATGTTCCCTTTCTCAGCTGCTTTTAAATGAATTATTCATGTGTGCGTGCTTTTTACACTACCAAGAACATTAGGTTAAAATGTTAACATTTTAATGTTAATATTTAAACATTAGGTTTAAATCATATTTAATTATCTTCTTAAAAAACTGTTATACAGATATTTCTATTTTAAAACTTAATTTTGCTGACTGATGAAGAAGAATGCTTTTTTATCTTTGTCAAGATTAATCTTTATAATATATTTACAGATTATTTTACATTATTCTCCCTCTCTAATTTTTAAAATTATTTTTGTTGTATTTTACCGAGTTCTATTTCAGTAATGTAATGTATTTTATATATACTATCTGATAAAATCTTTAAACAATGCCAGAACACTGAAGTTTAGAAAGCTTATCCTTATCACAGTGGACAATCCAGGATTTGAACCAAATTCTCTTGGATTCCAAATTAGATTATCTTAATGACTGTATTATGGGTGAATATATAGGTTATTATTTAGGAGATAATATTGTTTGCTCCTTTAAGTGCTCAAATTGTACTGAGAACTTTCCTTTCCATTTAGTCTTCCCTTCACAGTCTTTTTCTGCTTCTGACTTCCTAAAAGATATGAAGACTCTAAAGTATGCAGAAATTTAGTTGATTTAATTCCTTTGTTTCAATTATAAATTTTAACTGCCTTTTTTCTTTCTATTCACTCCCAGAATAGTAGGCTTAAGTATTTTTCTTGATTCTAATAGAATTATGAATCATATATATGTCTATATATCTATATATAGAGATATATAATCTATTATTATATTTTATTATAGTATTATACATATTATTATGTTACCATGTATTATATTAATATTATTATTTATATATTTTATATAATTTTTATATTTATATATAATTATAAGATCTATTTTTCCACTTTTCTAACCATAACCTATGGGAGAAATAGAACAAAATCTACATTTTTGGTTTGTTTCTACTAAGTTTACTTACACTGAATATGTATCAGCTGCCTTAAAATACATTTAATCTTTATTGAGGTCTAAGTAATAAATAATCATTAAAAGCCTGTTATATTTCTAGCTTTTAATTTTACTAAAGATCTCAATGATATTTTATGGTAATAATAAAGTAGGAAAAGACACTTATTAACAATTCTATTTTATATATGGTGAACATGAAGTATGGGTGAAAGTAATTTGGTGCTTATTCTAAGCCATTACTTAACATGCATTTTATAGAGAATCAACTGCCTAAATTAAACAGAACCTGAGACGCTTGATTTCAATTTAAACTCTTCATTTACAAATCAGAGCTGACACGGGCTCTTCACAATGAACAAAATAAATAATTTTCATTAAATTTCTTACCTGCACAATGTCCCTTTCAGCATATTTTCCTCTGGAGGAAACTCTTACATCATCTCCATCCAATTCAACCATTGCTTGAAAATAAAATAGGATCATTTATTCAGTGCATTTTAGCTAAATACTATAACAAATGTAGGCAATAATGAAATCAAGATGTATGAAGTAGCAATATGTCCTATGCCAAAGGCAGGAAGCTTGTTGATCCTTTCATCTCCTCGGTGATTTCTTCCACAAAACTTAACTGAGTGCAAATTTTACAAGCGGAGAAAGCAAGCTAAGACCTCATGTGATCCTTTGAAAGATGAGGAGAGCCTGTGCAGTGTAGAAGTCTTTAGGTACATCTCCCCATTCTATAGATCCTTAACTCTGGATTACATGCTTACATGACTGATTCAGCAAGTGATGCTAATTCATTCAATTTTAATTTTTTCTTTCTAATTTAAGAAACTAGGCTCTAATCATTATAGAACTTCCAATAACAATTTGAACTTTATTCTCTTTGAAACTACACAAAGCTATATAATCATATTGTCTGTAATCTTTCTATGAATAGATTTAAAAACAAAAAGGCATTTTCTCTGCTCTTACAGTGATTGGATAAAGCATGAAATTTCTGAAGTATGATTTTTTTGTTGATTAAAAATAATTTCAACATTACATAGGTCAACTGGTATTTGGGAATGCTGTGATATAATGGGACAGCTGGTATACAATAATGTTACGCTGCAATTAAGAACATTTTCCAGAGTTTAATGTTTCAGTGAGAATTCTCTAAATAACTAATTACACGAGGAATGCTAATTTGTACTTAAAGTATATTCTCGTACTAATAATCCATTTTGTATGCACATGATATTCACCAGACTCCAGAGAGCCACTTGCAATTATGTTTGCTTTGTCGCCTTCTAAAATATATTAGAATACAATCCTAACCTTTTCACTATTTTCCTCAGTGCTTGGATAATGCATTTGGGTTAAAGACATTTTACTCTTTTTTCCTATTTTATATTTTTTTGATTGAGGTATAATTGACAAATAACATTATATTATTTTTAGCTATATAACATAATGATTCGCTACTTGTATATATTGTGAAATGATCACCACAATAAGTCTAGTTGACCATACATAATTAAAAATTTTTTTCTTCTCATGAGAACTTTTAATATCTATTCTCTTAGCAACCTTCATATATGCAATACAGTATTAACTATACTAACCACACTGTACATTACATTCGTGCGATATACTTATTTTAAAACTGGAAGTTTTTACCTTTTGACTTCCTTCACCCACTTCACCCACCTCCAATGCTGGCAAGCCTTTGGCAACCACCAATCTGTTTTCTATATCTATAAGCTTTTTTTTTTAAAAAACAGGTTTTGAGTTTTACTTTTCTACACATGTTCAGGAATCAATGTCTGGGCTGAAACATTGCCAGTACACCTAACTGTTAGTGAGCCATCATCCAATAATCTCCTTAGATATATATGTCATAATTTAGTAATGTAAATTACCAATAATAAGGTAATTAACTTATTCAAAATATAAAAGAACTATTTTTTTCTCTCCTACTTATTAGGGATTTAAATAGGAAAATTCTTTATACTCAGATATTTTCAATAGTTAATTCCTTTTTTTGGTCTAAGTTTGTTTTCAAAATTTTCATATTACTTTGAGACATAAATGTACACTGATTGTGACATGCCAGCAATTGGAGAATCTTCTCCTTTATTATCTAGTTTGCTAATAACTCCTAACAATTACCCTATACTCACTCTAAAATGGGAAACAAAAATTAGATGATAATCTGAGCCTCACCTTCTGCAATCCTCTACAATCTCCATTGGCCTTTGTAAGTGTTCTACTTCAATTAAAGAAAGTGACAGTTATTCAGGCAATAGTGTAATAGAATGAGATCCTATAAAATATCTCCCACTTTTCAGTATGTCCTTTGAGTTAAAAGGCTATGGGTAGCAGAATTGGAGGCTACACTTTTGAGAACAAGGAGAAAAGAAATGGCATATAAGTGGTGGAAGGGAAATGTTCACCCTTCAGTTTTTCAGATCATCTAGTCCTCAAGGAGCCTGAAATTGTAAGCAGAGGTTCCCCATCAGTACCCGTCTCTGGAAAAAAGATGTATAAGATACAGACCTGTATTTCTTTCTAGCCTTGGGAGACAAAATCATGTTAGAATCCCTTATAGTTCTCTCCCTTTCCTAACTTGTATCAAAGCAGTTAACCAGATGCTACTTTAATTTGACTTTTTGCCTTTTAAGGATAAAGAAATCCTGCTTTGAGAAATTATACAGAAAGTTTTAAATTGTTCTCATTGAAATAAAGAAACAAGACATTTAAATACTCATGAATCTAGTAGTTTATTTATATTTCCTCTACCTTCAAATAATGAATGGCAAAATGCTGCATTTCTTGCCTGTGCAAACCTCCTGGTTAAGTTACGTGTAGATGTTGGATTTATGTGGTTAACTGATAAAATCTGCAAGTTTTATTTCAGTCTTTATGTCAATTTATGCGTGCTATTTAAACTTACTTACCATAGATTTGGAAGTGCCTAGAAAAACGCTCTTCTGATAGGATAGCAGCAACTTGAATATAAGTCAGAAATTTTCTTCCAGCAGGGTGAAAGCAGAAATCAGGTGTTTCAGGACCTTAATTCCCTGTTCACAGGTTTGCCAGAGGAAAGTTTCACTTTAATTCCCAGGAGGGAATTCTATGGGATGGAAACTTCCCTCTTTGTCTATAATCTTTGCTCACTTTTCCTCATGAAAAGAGGAGTGATTCACCAGATAACTAAGATTGGGAGATGGAACGATCTTGAATCTCTCTCTTTTGGAGCAGCCTATCCTCAAGTTGAAGACAATTTCTCCCTGTGGCATGCTTAATAGGCAAGGATCTGCCCCTGTACAGAGAAGGCCTGGAGATAAAGGTGAGGTCATTTAATCTTTGGGGAAAAAAGTAGCAAGAAGTCTGATTCTGTGCACAGGGCAACCCAAATTCTCCAATTCTACACTACTATTAATAAAACATATTCTGATCTCTGAGTGACTCCTGCATTTTTTTTTTCGTTAATTCAAGAAGTCAGAGAGGGAAATGATGAATTTTCATACCTCAAGGTTTTGATAAATAATTCACTGGGAACAAAAAAATTGAGGAAAATAAATAGGTGTGGCAGTTGTAAGAAGGTAGTACCCAAATAGCTGTGCCTACTGCTTTGAATAGGAATTTATGACCAGAAATATACATAGGAAGAGTCAGTGGCTCTCTATTTACACATTATGCGTGGGAGCTGTTGGGGAACAAGTGACAGGGCTTACACCTAACAACGGCCTTCCATAGGAGTCTGGGAGACCTGGAATGTACCCAACGAGAAGTGCATACTTGAGAGGCAAAAGCAAATTAGTAACTGAAGAAGAAATCATGAGTTATTTTAACCTAGCAATCAGTGAAGTTTGTGAACCACAGTCTGTCACTGCTCAATGCAGATGACCAAGTACACAAAGTGTTAACAAGAAAGATGTGTCTTAGCTTTCCTGACTCCATAGTGGTATCTCAGATTCATGCCTGATGGACAATGTAAACAGATGTAAATATTCAGAGACACAGAAAATATTAGCAGGAGCTAAAATGACTTCTGCTTCAGAAACTGGAAGATTATAATGATATAAAGTGTGACCAGTCAAGCATGGAATCAAAGGAAAGAATTTTCAGGATCAGCAATATAACTGCTTGTGTTGTTTTACCTGAGACTGAGAGATCTATACTATCCTTATGGAGGAGGCACTGGTGGTTAAACAAGAATCATCCTAGTGATGATCATACAAAAATTAACCACCTATGTGCCTAAATTAACCTGTAGCATACCAAAAGTTGTTCCAAATATTCTAAAATTATTCTCATTTCTAAAGTTCCAAGCTAAATACTGTCATCATTAATGTAAAAACACCTGAGCAAGGTGAATGTTCTGTGGTTATGCAGTTGATGTCTAGCATAGAGTTCTCTTAAAGGAATTCATCAGGTGACGAGGAATAGGCTATCCTTAGAGAAGTTTACCCAGATCAGTAGTCACACAAACACCCGTCACACTAACTGGCATTTGAAGATGGCTTGAGCCCAAACAGAAAAGTACCCAGTAAGTGAATTTAGCATAATTGTATAAAGTCTCATTAAATTTCAGATGGTCAATTCCATTTTCATTTTACTTTGCTCTTTCATATGACAGAACTTAAATATTTATAAAGATAATGTCTATCAACTAGCCAAGGTCTGAAAATCCATTATTATGCTTGTGTTAATATTTCTATTTTACAACCTAGTGGTTTATTAATTTAGTGCTCATCCTTAAAAGTTTTTAGGGAATCCAGAGTGTATTTTGCCTTGGGAACAAAAATTCAATTTATCACTTGGTCTTAAGAAATATTTTGAGGTACACACCATCTCTAATAAAACAGAAAGCTACATGTTGAATTATCCTATACTACAGAGATAATGTCCTACTCAGAAGACATCCTTTTAATTTACTCACCTTTATTGGACTCCATCATGTAATATCTATATTTATGTCTATATGTACATGGACACTGTATACAAATGCATATGCACACTCACATCCTTATATGCAAAAAAAGAGTGATAGAAACCTAGGTGCATAATGAGTCAGATTAAATAAACTCCTAAGGAATACTATTGAAATTTTATTACTCACCATCAAATTCTGCTGGCCCAACACCTACTATAATTATTGACATTGGAAGTTTTGAAGCCTTCAAAGAGAACACACAGTTAGCTCACAATTAAGAAACTGAATTGAGAAAACAACTAAGAATTAAGAAGAAAAAAATATCCTGAGCTTTGATATTTTTCACAGATGTTCATTAAAATAATTTTGAACATATTTAAATTAACACAGAATAATATACTTGATTCCACTCTTATCCTTTCTGAACTCTGTACATACGCTAATTCAGTGGGATGTTCTTCAGGAATGACCAGTCTGAGCATCTGCTTTCACTTGCTATTCTCAGACAAAATATTCCTAAGCTGATTCTGGGTACCTTTGGTCTCTTTTTCCATGTTCTCTCTCCACTCAAAAATGTTTCAGTTGTTAAAAGGGAAAAAAAGGTACCATATTTGTGAAAAAGTAGTACTCTATTTCATTTATAGCTATGGTTAGGAAAAGCAATTTTCATAGTAAATGAATGCATACAAATGATAATTATAGAAAGTTATTATTAGTATGATAAAATAATTTTATGGTAAGAATATAAGATCCACCAACAGGTAGGTGGAACAGGAAAGCAACCACATCTTCAGCTGTGAAGGTCACTAAATTATGAATAACTGTTCCTCAGTGCATGTCCTGTTAGTTTAAACCTAAATTACTAAGTCCATATTTTAAAGAGCATGCTAAGGCCACTGATCAGAACATAAAGGAAATCAGGACAAATCCAACCCAGTGTGTCTAGTCAAAACCAAATAAACAAACAAGTAAATGTGCAAGATTCTACCTCTCTTCCTTTTTGTGTTTGGTTTTCCTAAGTGTATGTCTATAAACATTTGATTTTTTTCCCACATGTAACTATTTTTTTATCACACAAAAAGCTAATTATATTTTCCCTATGCTATTAATAATTATGAAGTATGATAAACAATTCTTTCACACAGCCCATTTTTACAAATGTCTATTTTGTGTCAAACATTGCTAAACCTGAGTATAGAAAGGTAAGTAAAAACAGATATAATTTTAGAGGTTGCAGTCTAGTAAATATAGATGTTATAAATTATAGTCTAATAAAGAAGAAAATGGATCATAAATATAACACATAATTAGGAATAATGAGAAAAATGGATTTTGAATCAATGCTAGTCCTTATCCAGTTCTATAAATATAGAAATTAGCACAGTTCTCCTGTAACTATTACTGTAAATGTAAATGTTAAAGAAATATTCTGTACAAATTGTACAAACTATATACAAGCACATCAAACTAATCAAGATAAACACAGTCATGCACATGAAGGTGATGCTATTATTTATTTTATTTTAATTTTTTGGAAATAATTTTGTTACAACCCAATTATTCACACCTCTTAGTTTGGTCCTTATGGATGAATGCTACAAATGTGTGTGAGTTTTCTGGATAATGCAATTGGCTGCAAAGGCATGGGCATTTTGTTTCACTCTTAAGTCAACTAACTAGACTCTAGTTAGTCAACCTAAGTAGCACCATGCATTCAGTTAGCCAGCCCAAGACTGAATGACTCCTACTTACATTAACTATGGACTCCTTAGTTTGAGCCATATCTGAGATAACGCCGTCTGTCACAATCAGTAGCACAAAATACTGGGAGCCATCCTTTACAGAAGAAGCATATCTGAAAGGCAAAGAAAAGGTAAAGAATGCCACAAAGTAAAACATTTCCTCTCGACATGATAGTTGCTAAATATAACTTGGAATAGCCAACAAACATTTTAATCTCAAGAAAATATTTAAACATATCTTAAGAGCCTATATATGAAAACTCTCAAATATGCATTTTTTTCTGAAATAGCACACTAGAATAACAGCAACATTACTGCATGCTGGCACAAAGAAATGCCTGGCTGTCTTAGAAATTCATTCACTAATAAAAGGTGAGCTGGATGGTATGTTAGCACAGAGGAATGGCTACAGCTTTTGGAAATAGACATAATGGCTAAGCAACATATTATGTGTATGATCTTCAGTATAACATTACATAAGCTATCTGAACTTTATTTTCTCATCTTTAAAATCAAGATAATGCAACTTTGTATTGTTAATAAAGAAATTTCATGTATGGTAGTAAATATTTATACAGTTATATAACTGGTAGATTTTATATATGGTATATTATATAAGTGATTATGATTTTTGTTTTGGAACTATATAGCAGTGATGATTGCCCAACATTGTGAATATGCTGAATGTCACTGAACTGTAAACTTAAAAATGGTTGGTTTTATGTCATGTGAATTTCACCTTAATAAAAAAAATGCAACAGAAGAAACATTTTTTGACATAGCTATAGTTCCAATTCTTAATACGTGTTAAATTGGTGAAAGATGGGAAGGAGAATTATAGCAAACAAAGACAAAAATTAGGTATGTAATAAGAACATATTCTAGTACTGAATTCTCACCAAATAATACTCAGACATTTAGAGGAGAATTTTATGACTATATTTTATCTCTTTTTTTCCATTGTGTTCTACCATTATGGGTATCTAGATTATATTCTCAATAGAATGAGTTTTATGATTTTTAGTACATAACTAGTATGCCGGTCATATCTAGTAATGAGCAAGCACTGTGGTGCTTGTAGGAGATAAATAGTTAACAAGAAGACTTTGGTCTACTTTCATAAAAAATCATCAAGTAAATCACAGAAAAATTGATTTCAAGAAACTTCTTTTGATTACCAATGAAAATTTTTCAGTACCTGATGGACTCTAAATAATAAATTTTTAACAGTTTGGGGAAAAACCAATAGCATAATATGACAGGGAAAAACTTATTTCTTGTAAAGCAGAATTTATAACTATATGAACAAGAAAATATTTACAACTTTGCCATAGACAAGAGAAACTAATAATTGCTCATGCTGTTAATAAAATGATTGGTAATTTTATAGATTGATGAAGATAATACAGCAAGTGATATGTTCATACACTGAGGAGTCAGTTAAAAATAGCATTGAACTTGTTCTACAACATATAGTCAAAAATGCTCTCACAATGTTGAACAATTGATCTTCGACACTAAGGAATTTGTATTAATTTGATGGTAACACAGCAATGAAAAAATCCAAAGCAGGTATGAACCTACTCTCCTATTTTATGCTTAAATATTTTTTCTTAAGAAAAGATGTAAGATAATCTCCCTCAGGAATTCATTTTTTAATTTTTAAATACCCATTATTTTTAAAAAGCATTTTTTACTGACTATGCTTCAAAAACATATGGATTATATTTCATGTGATTAACAGGAGGTTATAAATAGTGAGAAAAACTTCTATGAGTACAACTCTATGGCTTTTATGCTTTTCATACCAAATGATGTGTTGAAAGTGGTGAGAAGATGGAAAGTTGAGCATTATGCAATCTTATGAATATCACTTCAAGTGGCTTAACTGATCCTTTTTCTGGGGGGGGATGTTTACTTTTTTAAATTAATTTTTATAGGAGTAGATTTGAATTACAATGCTGTGTTAGTTTCTGCTGTACAGCAAAGTGAATCAATTATACATATATATATATATATATATATATCCATTCTTTTTTAGATTCTTTTCCCATGTAGGCCATTACACACTATTGTGTTGAGTTCCCTGTGCTATACAGTAGATTCTCTTTTTTTTAAATTAATTAATTAATTTTTATTTTTGGCTGCCTTGGGTCTTTGTTTCTGTGCTTGGGCTTTTCTCTAGTTGCGGTGAGCAGGGGCTACTCTTCATTGCGGTGTGCAGCCTTCTCATTGGGTGGCTTCTCTTGTTGCAGAGCATGGGCTCTAGGCGTGTGGGCTTCAGTAGTTGTGGCACTCAGGCTCAGTAGCTGTGGCTCGCAGGCTCTACAGCGCAGGCTCAGTAGCTGTGGTGCATGGGCTTAGCTGTTCCATGGCATGTGGGATCTTCCCGGACCAGGGCTCAAACCCGTGTCCCCTGCACTGGCAGGTGGATTCTTAACCACTGTGCCACCAGGGAAGTCCCTACAGTAGCTTCTTATTAGTTATATATTTTATATATAGTAGTGTGTATGTGTCAACCCCAATCTCACAATTTTTTCTCTCCCTCACCTTTCCCCCTTGGTAACTGTAAGTTTATTTTCTACGTCTGTGACTCTATTTCTGCTTTGTAAATAAGTCCATTTGTACTATTTTTTTTAGATGCAACATATAAGAAATATCATATATTTGTTTTTCTCTGCTTGACTTACTTCACTCAGAATGACAATCTCTAGGTCCATCCATGTTGCTGCCAATAATATTATTTCATTCTTTTTTACGGCTGAGTAATATTCCATTGTATATATGTTCCACATCTTCTTTCTCCATTCTTCCATCAATGGACATTTAGGTTGCTTCCATGTCCTGGTTATTGTAAATAGTGCTGCAATAATCATTGGGTTGCATGTATCTTTTTGAATTATGGTTTTCTTGGGATATATGCCCAGGAGTGGGATTGCTGGATCATATGGTAACTCTATTTTTAGTTTTTTAAGGAATCTCTATAGTGTTCTCCATAGTGGCTGTACAAATTTACATTCTCATCAACAATGTAGGAGGGTTCCCATTTCTCCACACCTTCTCCAGAATTTATTGTTTGTAGATTTTTTTGGATGACGGCCATTCTGAATGGTGTCAGGTGATACCTCATTGTAGTCTGATTTGCATTTCTCTAGTAATTAGTGATGTTGAGCATTTTTTCATGTGCCTTTTGGCCATCTGTATGTCTTCTTTACAGAAATGTCTTATTAGATCTTGTGCCCATTTTTTGATTGGGTTGTTTGTTTTTTGATATTGAGCTGCATGAGCTATTTATATATTTTGGTGATTAATCCCTGGTCAGTCACTTCATTTGCAAATGTTGTGCTGGCCAAAAAGTTCATTCGGGTTTTTCCATAAGATATTTTCTCCTTATCTGTGGGTTGTCTTTTCATTTTGGTTATGGTTTCCATTGCTGTGCAAAAGCTTTTAAGTTTAATTAGGTCCCATTTGTTTATTTTTGTTTTTCTTTTCATTACCCTAGGAGGTGGGTCAAAAAGATCTTGCTGCGATTTATTTCAAAGTGTGTTCTACATATGTTTTCCTCTAAGAATTATAGTATCTGGTCTTACATTTAGGTCTTTAATCCATCTTGAGTTTCTTTTTCTGTATGGTGTTAGAGAATATTCTAATTTCATTGGTTTACATGTAGCTGTCCAGTTTTTCCAGCACCACTTACTGAAGAGACTGTCTTTCTCCATTGTATATTCTTGCCTCCTTTGTCACAGATTAGGTGACCATAGGTATGTGGGTTTATCTCTGGACTTTCTATCCTGTTCCATTGATCTATATTTCTGTTTTGTGGCAGAACCACACTGTTTTGATTAATGTAGCTTTGTAGTATAGTCTGAAGTCAGGGAGCCTGATTCTTCCAGCTCCGTTTTTCTTTCTCAAGATTGCTTTGGCAATTTAGGGTCTTTTGTGTCTCCATACAAATTGTAAATTTTTTTGTCTAATTCTGTGAAAAATGCTATTGGTAATTTGGTAGGGATTGCAATGAATCTGTAGACTGCCTTGGGTAGTATAGTTATGTTGACAATATTGATTCTTCCAATCCAAGAACATGGTATATCTCTCCATCTGTTTGTGTGATCTTTGATTTCTTTCATCAGTATCTTATAGTTTTCTGAGTACAGGTCTTTTTCCTCCTTAGGTTTATTCCCAGGTATTTTATTCTTTTTGATGGGATGATAAATGGGATTGTTTCCTTAATTTCTCTTTCTAATAATTCATTGTTAGTGTATAGGAATGCAAGAGATTTCTGTGTATTAATTTTGTATCCTGTAACTTTACCACACTCATTGATAAGCTCTAGTAATGTTCTGGTAGCATCTTTAGGATTTTCTATGTATAGTATCATGTCATCTGAAAACAGTGATGGTTTTATTTCTTCTTTTCCAATTTGGATTTCTTGTATTTCTTTTTCTTTTCTGGTTGCCTTGGCTAGGGCTTCCTAAACTATGTTGAATAAAAGTGGCAAGATGGACATCCTTATCTTGTTCCTTATCTTAGAGGAAATGCTTTCAGTTTTTTACCATTGAGAATAATGTTTGCTGTGGGTTTGTCATATATGGACTTAATTATCTTGAGTTAGGTTCCCTCTATGCCCACTTTCTAGAGTGTTTTCATCATAAATGGGTGTTAAATTTTGTTGAAAGCTTTTTCTGCATCTCCTGAGATGATCATATGAATTTTATTCTTCAATTTGTTAATGTGGTGTATCACATTATTTGTGTTTATTGAAGAATCTTTGCATCTCTGGATAAATTCCACCTGATCATAGTGCATGACTCCTTTAATGTGTTGTTTGATTTGGCTTGCTAGTATTTTGTTGAGGATTTCTGTGTCTATGTTCATCAGTGATATTTGAGCCTGTAATATTCTTTTTTTGATACCTTTGGTTTTGTGTCAGGTTGATGGTGGCCGTGTATAATGAGCTTGTGAGTGTTCCTTCCTCTGCAATTTTTTAGAATTGTTTCAGAAGGATAGGTGTTAACTCTTTTCTAAATGTGTGACAGAATTCACCTGTGAAGCCATCTGGTCCTAGACTTTTGCTTATTGGAAGTTTTTAAAGCACAATTTCAATTTCCATATTTGTGATTTGTGTGTTTATATTTTCTATTTCTTCCTGATTCAGTCTTGGTAGGTTGTGCATTTCTAAGAATTCGTCCATTTCTCCTAGGTTGACCATTTTATTGTCATAGAGCTGCTTGTAGTAGTTTCTTATGATCCTTTGTATTTCTGTGGTGTCCATTGCAACTTCTCCTTTTTCATTTCTAATTTTATTGATTTGAGTCCTCTCCCTTTTTCTTGATGCGTCTGGCTAAAGTTTTATCAATTTTGTTTATCTTCTCAAAGAACCAGCTTTTAGTTTCATTTATCTTTGTATTGTTTTCTCCATCTCTATTTATTTCTGTTCTTTATAATTTCTTTTCTTCTACTAACTTTAGGTTTTGTTTGTTCTTCTTTCTCTTGTTGCTTTATGTGTAAGGATAGGTTGTTAATTTGAGATTTTTCTTGTTTCCTGAGGTAAGATTGTATTGCTATAAACTTCCAAGAACTGCTTTTTCCAAGTCCCATACATTTTGTATCGTCATGTTTTCATTGTCAATTTTCCCTAGGTATTTTTTGATTTCCTCTTTGATTTCTTTAGTAATCCATTGGTTGTTTAGTAACATATTGTTTAGCCTCCATGTGTTTGTGTTTTTTTTACCTTTTTTCCCTGTAGGTGATTTCTACTCTCATAGTGTTGTGGTCAGAAAAATGCTTTATGATTCTGAATTTTTAAATTTACCAAGGCTTGATTTGTGGCCCAAGATGTGATCTTTCTTGAAGAATGTTCCATGTGCACTTGAGAAGAATGTATATTCTGCTGCTTTAGGATGGAATGTCACATAGATATCAATTAAGTCTATCTGGTCTAATGTGTCATTTAAGGCTTGGGTTTCCTTATTAATTTCCTGTCTGGATAATCTGTCCATTGGTGTAAGTGGGGTGTTAAAGTCCCCCACTATTATTGCGTTACTGTTGATTTCCCCTTTTATGGATGTTAGCATTTGCCCTATATATTGAGGTGCTCCTATGTTGGGTGCATATATATATTTACAATTGCTCTATCTTCTTCTTGGATTGATCCCTTGATCATTATGTAGTGTCCTTCCTTGTCTCTTGTAACAGTATTTTAGAGTTTATTTTGTCTGATATGAGTATTGCTACTCCAGCTTTGATTTCTATTTTCATGGAAAATCTTTTTCCATCCTCTCACTTTCAGTCTTTATGTGTCCCTAGGTCTGAAGTGGGTCTCTTGTAGACAGCATAATATGGGTCTTGTTTGTATATCTATTCATCCAATCTATGTCTTTTGGTTAGAGCATTTAATCCATTTACATTTAAGGTATTTATTGATATGTATGTTCCTATTGCCATTTTCTTACTTGTTTCAGATTTGTTTTCGTAGGTCTTTTTTCTTATCTTCCTCTTTTGTTCTCTTCTCTTGTGGTTTTATGACCATCTTTAGTGTTGTGTTTGGGATGCTTTCTCTTTTTTGTGTGTGTATCTCTTGTAGTTTTTTAGTTTACTGTTCCCATGAAGTTTGGATATAGCAATCTGTATAGGTACAAGCTTGTTTTAAGATGCTGGTGTCTTTCCCACCTAGAGAAGTTCATTTAGCATTTGTTGTAAAGCTGGTTTGGTGGTTCTGAATTCTCTTAGCTTTTGCTTGTCTGTAAAGCTTTTGATTTCTCCATCAAATCAGCTCGGTGGTTTGTGGCCACCTGGAGGGGTGGGATAGGGAGGGCGGGAGGGAGGGAGATGCAAGAGGGAAGAGATATGGGAACATATGTATATGTATAACTGATTCACTTTGTTATAAAGCAGAAACTAACACACCATTGTAAAGAAATTATACTCCAATAAATATGTTTTAAAAATCTAAATGAGAGACTTTTTGGGTAGAACATTCTTGGTTGTAGGTTTTTCCTTTTCATCACTTGAAGTATATTGTGCCACTCCTTTCTGGCCTGCAGAATTTCTGCTGAAAAACCTGTTGATAACCTCATGGGGATTCCCTTGTATGTTATTTGTTGCTTTTCCCTTGTTGTTTTTAATATTTTTTCTTTGCCTTTAATTTTTGTTAGTTTGATTAATATGTGTCTCAGCATGTTCTTCCTTGGGTTCATCCTCTCTGGGACTCTCTATGCTTCCTGGACTTGAGTAAGTGTTTCTCATGTTAGGGAATTTTTCGGTCATATTATCTTCAAATATATTCTCGGGCCCTTTCTCTTTCTTCTCTCCTTCTGGAACCCCTATAATGTGAATGTTGGCATGTTTAGTATTGTCCCAGAAGTGTCTGACACTGTCCTCATTTCATTCTTTTTTTCTTAAAAAAATTTTTTTTAGATTGAAGTGTATTTGATTTACAATGTTGTGCCAATCTCTGCTGTACAGCAAAGTGACTCAGTTATACACATATATACACTCTTTTTTTATATTCTTTTCTATTATGGTTTATCACAGGATATTGAATATAGTTCCCTGTGCTATACATTAGGACCTTGTTGTTTATACATTCTTTTTTCTTTATTCCGTTCTGTGGCAGTGATTTCCATCACTTTGTCTTCCAGCTCACTTATTCATTGTTCTCCTACATTTATTCTTATACTGATTCTTCCTAGTGTATTTCAGTTACTGTATTGTTCATCTCTGTTTGTCCTTTAAATCACACTCCTTCTTAAACATTTCTTGCATTATCTCGATCTGTGACTCCATTCTTTTTCTGAGATCTTGCATTATCTTTACTATCATTACTATTAATTCTTTTTCAGGTAGATTGCCTATCTCCTCTTCATTTAGTTGTTCTTGTGGGTTTCTACCTTTTTCCTTCATTTGTACCAATTTCTCTGTCATCTCATTTCATCTAACTTACTGCGTTTGTGGTCTCATTTCCACAGGCTGCAGGATAATAGTTCCTCTTGCTTCTGGTGTCTGCCCCTTGGTGGGTGAGGTTGGTCCAGGGACTTTTGTAGGCTTCTTGGTGGGATGGACTGGTGTCTGCCCTCTGGTGGGTGGAGCTGGGGCCATGTCAAAGGGTGTGTTTTGAGGTGGCTGTGAGCTCAGTACAACTTTAGGTAGCCTGTCTTCTGTTGGATGAGGCTGGCTTCCTATTTTGTTGGTTGTTTGGCCTGAGGCTTTCCAGCACTGGAGCTTGCAATTTGTTGGGAGGGGTTGTGTCTTGGTGCTGAAATTTTGGCCTCCTGGAGAGCTCACTCTGATCAATATTCCCTGGGGCTTCTGCAACCAGTGTCCTTGCCCCCATAGTGAACTATAGTCAACACTTTGCACCCCAGGATACCCTCCAAGACCCCTAAGTAGGGGTAGCCCAGGTTCCTATGGAGGTACTTTGTGCTGGGTCCCAGTGCACGTGAGACCTTTGTACACCCTCAAGATTGGAGTCTCTGTTTCCCCCAGCCCTGTAGAGCTCTTGCACTCAAGCCCCACTGGCTTTCAAGTCTGAATGCTCTGGGGGTTCTTCCTCTCGATTCAAGACCCTCAGACTGTCTTGGGAGGGTTATTTTTATGTGGGAACATCCCTGTGTAGCCTGTGCAGGTTAAATATTTTTTGGTGCAAGCATGGTTTTTAGTATAGATGACTGTCACCTTTTCCCTCAGTGTATGCTGGCCATTATCCCCTTGATAGGAGATGTGACTGATATTGTGGTGACCAGAGCCTGCACTGGATATTGAGCAGGGCCTCCCTTTTGCTCTGTGGTTGTCACTGCCGTGTTAGAGGTGGGGTTTGCTCCACATTTGTTGGAGTAGAGGCCCCAAGATCTGTTTCTTAGCTGTGTTTCTGATCTGCAGTGTGAGGTAGGCAGGATTGGATCACTCCCACTGGGAGGAAAGCCACTGAATATTCCTCTGGAGTTGTTCACCTGTGGGTGTGCTCTGTCATGTCACTTTTTACCCTTTGTGCAAGTTCTCAGATTACACTGTTGTTGGCACTGCTCTTGGCCTTTCCTTAACTGTGGGTATGCCTACAATTGGCCCTGGTGTCTTTCATATGTTTTCACCAGGCCATCAGTGTAGGTCCACTGAAGTCAGGTCCCAGGATTGCAGTAATCATGGGTCTGGACACCCTGTGGTCAGCTCAGACTCTAGCCTGGTACAACCCTGGCATGTATGTTCCCACAAAGTCTACAGCTGCTAAAGCTAGACCCGTCTTTTCTGTGGGAGCACTTGTTGTCCATTCAGATGTTCTGTAGGCACTGAGTTTACAAAGCCAGTTGCGGGGGTGTCAATTCACATTTTGCACAGCTGCCAGGAGAGATTTCATCTTTTCTTCCTTAACTGCATGGCCTCTGGGGCTTAGCCATGGTTTCAGCGCCACCTATCTGTGTGGGCCACTCACAGGCGTCTGCTCCTGAGGCTTTCCAGAGCACATGAGTCCACCCAGTGAAGAGAGGGCACAGAGGAGGCAACAGATGGGGTTGTGGGAGCCCATATGGGAATGGGTCATGCAGGGGAGCCGGCAGCCATGGGAGTGAGAGAGCCAGCTGGTGGCCTCAGGTATGAGAGAGCTGGCCCTGGTGGGAACAGAGTATGCTGGGGTGGGTATGCTAGGGTATGGTGGCCAACAGTGCAAGAGAGTCAACTCTGGCAGGAGCCCTTCCTAGTGCCTGGAGAGGCAGGGGCCGGCATGTGGGGAGAGAGGATGCAATGGTAGCCCCACCCCTTTTGTGTCATTCAACAATGGCACTTCACTTATATTGCAGTCTGGGTTTCTTCTACAAGCATTCCCAGTTGTGGATTTCCTCACTCCCATCCCCTCAGGCTGTCTCGTTGAGGCCAACACCATTCTTCTCCCCAGGTTTGCTCTCCAAATCCCAAGTTCCAGTACCCAGCCCCCTTCTGCACTGGTGGATGCACGTCTCAGCCTGGGGCATGCAGGGCTGTGGCACAGACTATCTGTGTAGGTCTCACTGTGTCCTGTTTGTCACAGACTGGTTGCTGCACTTTCCTCCGGTAGTCCCTGAAGCTTCCCATCTGTTCCAACTGATCTCCCCACCAGTGAGGGGGCTTCCCTGGATGCAGGAACCTCTCCTCTCCTTCAGCTCCCTGCCCAGGGCTGCAGGTCCCTTTCCACTTCCTCTCCTCTTCCTTTTCTCTTATTTCATCCTACCCAGTTACATGGGGATCTTTCTTGTCCTTTTAGGTGTCTGAGGTCCTCTGCCAGTGTTCATGTGGTGCTCCGTGAGAACTGTTCCCTTCTTAGATGTATTCTTGATGTATTTGTGAGGAGAGATGAACTCCATGTCCTCCGACTTCTCCACCATCTTGGCAGAGTCAGATTGGGGCCCCAGGTTCAGCTCCAGAAGCCCACTTTGATGCAAGTAAGCCTTCAGCCTCTTCGATGGCCTCTGGGGCAAGGCACTGCTCCATTGTGCGAGTGGGGAGAGAAGTGAGTCTTCCACCTGGGGGCATTTACTTCTTATTTCTCTTTCAACACTTCTTGTTACCTCTTGAGAAAGTCTCAGTTGTTGTTACTACGTCTTTTTGCCCGCAGCTTTATTGAGGTATAATTGGTATATAAAAAACTGCACATAATTAATATAAGCAATTTGCTGTGTTTCAACATATGTATATACTCATTTTACCATCAAAACAATCAAGGTAATAAACATATCCATTAGCCCCATTTCCCTGTGTCCCTTTCTGTGTGTGTGTGTGTGTGTGTGTGTGATTCAATCGCCTTATTTGTTATGGTTCTGTACAGGCTTTCTATGTCTTCCTGATTCATTCTTGGTAGGTTGTAACTTTCTAGGAGTTTATTCATTTATTTTAAGTTTTCCAATTTTTTGGAGTCCAATTGTTTGTAATAGCCCCTTATAATATTTTTTATTTCTGTGACTTCAGTTGTAATGTCTGCTCTTTCATTTCTGATTTTATTTACTTGAGTCATTTTTCTGCTTAGTCTAGCTAAAGGTTTGTTGATTTTATTTATATTTAAAAAAACCCAACTCTTAGCTTTGCCAGTTTCTTTCTATTGTATTCCTAGTCTCTATTCCATTTATTTCTGCTCTAATTTTTATTTAATTTTAATTATTATTTCCTTCCTTCCATTAACTTGTGCTTAGCTTGTTGTTCTTTTCCTATTTCCTTGAGGTATAAACCTAGGTCATTTGAGATTTTTCTTCTTTTTAAAAATGTTGTCTTATCATTATAATTTTCCCTCTTAGTACTGATCACACCCCAAAAAAATAGTACAGTAGTATACAGTATACCATAACTTTTGGTATATTGTGTTTTCATTTTTCTCATGATATTTTCTAATTTCCTTTTTGATTTCTTTGACCCAATGATCACTCAAGAGTGTGTTCATTTCCATTTGTTTGTGAGTTTTGTGATTTATTTTTGTTATTGATTTTTTTTCCATTGTGTTCAGAAAAGATACTCAGTATGACGTCAATCTTCTTACATTTAATGAGACTTGTTTTGTGACTCAGCATGTGATCTATCCTAGAGAATGTTCCATGTATGCTTGAAAAGAATATATATTCTGTTGCTATTGAATGGAATGTTCTGTATATGTCAATTAGGTTCCATCTGGTCTAGAGCATTACTCAAATTTGCTGTTTCCTTATTTATTTTCGGCCTGGGTGATCTATTCATTATTGAAAGTGGGTAGTGAAGCCTTCTAATACTATTGTATTGATGTCTATTTCTCCCTTCAGATATGTCGATTAAAAAAATATGCTTAGGGGGCTTCCCTGGTGGCGCAGTGGTTGAGAGTCTGCCTGCCGATGCAGGGGACACGGGTTCGTGCCCCGGTCTGGGAAGATCCCACATGCTGTGGAGTGACTGGGCCCGTGAGCCATGGCCGCTGGGCCTGTGTGTCCAGAGCCTGTGCTCCACAACGGGAAAGGCCACAACGGTGAGAGGCCTGCGTACCGCAAAAAAAAAAAAAAAAAGCTTAGGTTCTTTGATGCTTGGTCTATACATATTTATAATTATTATGTCATCCTGTTGTATTGACCCTTTAAAATTTTTGTTCTTTTTAATAAAAATTGTATTTAAGGTGTACAACATGATGATTTGATACACATATACACAGTGAAATAATTACTACAGTCAAGCATGATAACATATCATGATGTCACATAGTTACCATATTTTTTGGGGTGTGATCAGTGTACTTGAAATTTACCCTTTTAGCAAATTTCCAGCATTCAGTGAAGTATTTATTATAGTCATCATACAATATATGAGATCTCTACACATATTCATCCTATGTAATGCAACTTTGTACCCTGTGACCAATAATATCTCCCCATTCCCTTTACCTCTCCACCTCTGTTAACCACTGTTCTAAAACTCTGCTTCTATGTATTCAGCATTAAAAATTCTACATATAAGTGAGATGATGTAGTTTTTCTCTTTCTGTGTCTGGCTTATTTCACCTAGTATAACATCCTTCAGGTTCATCAATGTTGCAAATGACAAGCTAAAATATATATATATATATATATATATATATATATAATTATATAAAATGATATATATCACATAAATTGACCCTTTTATTATGTAATGACCTTTGTCTGTTGTGACTTTTTTTTTGTGGTATGCAGGCCTCTCACTGTTGTGGCCTCTCCCGTTGTGGAGCACAGGCTCCAGATGGGCAGGCTCAGCAGCCATGGCTCACGGGCCTAGCCGCTCTGTGGCATGTGGGATCTTCCTGGACTGGGGCACAAACCCATGTCCCCTGAATCGGCAGGCAGACTCTCAACCACTGCGCCACCAGGGAAGCCCTGTTATGACATTTTTGACTTAAAGTTTATTTTGACTAGGTATAGCTGCCCTTGCCTTCTCTCTTTTGGTTACCATTTTCATGGAGTATCTTTCTATCCATTCCTCATTTTCAACCTATGTACGTCTTAATTCGAAGTTGAGTCTCTCATAGACAGCATAAAATTGGGTCTTTTTAAAAAAATCTATTCACCTACTTTATGTCTTTTGATTGATGAATTTAATCACTTCTATTTTGGTTTCTTTTGATTCACCATAAAATATACCTAAGAGAAGGGGAGATATACTCAACCATCAGGAGAGTTAAAGATAGAGCCTGACTAGTCCCCTCCACCAGGAAGCCTACACAACCCACTGAACCAACCTTAGCCACTGGAGACAGACATCAAAAACAGGAGGAACTACGAACCTGCAGCCTGCAAAAAGGAGACCCCAAACACAGTAAGATAAGCAAAATGAGAAGACAGAAAAACACACAGCAGATAAAGGAGCAAGATAAAAATGCACCAGACCTAACAAATGAAGAGGAAATAGGCAGTCTACCTGAAAAAGAATTCAGAATAATGATAGTAAGGTTGATCCGAAATCTTGGAGATAGAATGGACAATAGAATGGACAAAATGCAAGAATCAGTTAACAAGGACCTAGAAGAACTAAAGATGAAACAAGCAACGATGAACAACACAATAAATGAAATTAAAAGTACTCTAGATGGGATCAATAGCAGAATAACTGAGGCAGAAGAACGGATAAGTGACCTGGAAGTTAAAAGAGTGGAAATAACTACTGCAGAGCAGAATAAAGAAAAAAGAATGAAAAGAACTGAGGACAGTCTCAGAGACCTCTGGGACAACATTAAACACACCAACATTCGAATTATAGGGGTTCCAGAAGAAGAAGAGAAAAAGAAAGGGACTGAGAAAATATTTGAAGAGATTATAGTTGAAAACTTCCCTAATATGGGAAAGGAAATAGTTAATCAAGGCCAGGAAGCACAGAGTCCAATACAGGATAAATACAAGGAGAAATATGTCAAGACACATATTAATCAAACTGTCAAAAATTAAATACAAAGAAAGCATATTAAACGCAGCAAGGGAAAAACAACAAATAACACATAAGGGAATCCCCATAAGGTAAACAGCTGATCTCTCAGCAGAAACCCTACAAGGCAGAAGGGAGTGGCAGGACATACTGAGAGTGATGAAGGAGAAAAACCTGCAACCAAGATTACTCTACCCAGCAAGGATCTCATTCAGATTTGATGGAGAAATTAAAACCTTTACAGACAAGCAAAAGCTGAGAGAGTTCAGTACCACCAAACCAGCTTTACAACAAATGCTAAAGGAACTTCTCTAGACAAGAAACACAAGAGAAGGAAAAGACCTACAATAAGGAACCCAAAACAATTTAGAAAATGGGAATAGGAACATACATATCGATAATTACCTTAAATGTAAATGGACTAAATGCTCCCACCAAAAGACACAGATTGGCTGAATGGATACAAAAACAAGACCCTTATATATGCTGTCTAAAAGAGACCCACTTCAGACCTAGGGACACATACAGACTGAAAGTAAGGGGATGGAAAAAGATATTCCATGCAAATGGAAACCAAAAGAAAGCTGGAGTAGCAATTCTCATATCAGACAAAATAGACTTTAAAATAAGGACTATTAAAAGAGACAAAGAAGGACACTCCATAATGATCAAGGGATCGATCCAAGAAGAAGATATAACAATTGTAAATATTTATGCACCCAACATAGGAGCACCTCAATACATAAGGCAAATGCTAACAGCCATAAAAGGGGAAATCGACAGTAACACATTCATAGTAGGGGACTTAAACACCCCACTTTCACCCATGGACAGATCATCCAAAATGAAAATAAATAAGGAAACACAAGCTTTAAAGTATACATTAAACAAGATTTACTTAATTGATATTTATAGGACACTCCATCCAAAAACAACAGAATACACATTTTTCTCAAGTGCTCATGGAACATTCTCCAGGATAGATCATATATTCGGTCACAAATCAAGCCTTGGTAAATTTAAGAAAATTGAAATAGTATCAAGTATCTTTTCTGACCACAATGCCATGAGACTACATATCAATTACAGGAAAAGATCTGTAAAAAAATACAAACACATGGAGGCTAAACAATACACTACTGAATAATGAAGTGATCACTGAAGAAATTAAAGAGGAAATCAAAAAATACCTAGAAACAAATGACAATGGAGACACAACAACCCAAAACCTATGGGATGCAGCAAAAGCAGTTCTAAGCGGGAAGTTTATAGCAATACAGGCCCACCTTAAGAAGCAGGAAACATCTCAAATAAACAACCTAACCTTGCACCTCAAGCAATTACAGAAAAAAGAACAAAACAACCCCAAAGCTAGCAGAAGGAAAGAAATCATAAAAATCAGATCAGAAATAAATGAAAAAGAAATGAAGGAAACAATAGCAAAGATCAATAAAACTAAAAGCTGGTTCTTTGAGAAGATAAACAAAATAGATAAACCACTAGCCAGACTCATCAAGAAAAAAAGGGAGAAGACTCAAATCAATAGAATTAGAAATGAAAAAGGAGAGGTAACAACTGACACTGCAGAAATACAAAAGATCATGAGAGATTACTACAAGCAACTCTATGCCAATAAAATGGACAATCTGGAAGAAATGGACACATTCTTAGAAATGCACAACCTGCCAAGACTGAATCAGGAAGAAATAGAAAATATGAACAGACCAATCACAAGCACTGAAATCGAAACTGTGATTAAAAATCTGCCAACAAACAAAAGCCCAGGACCAGATGGCTTCACAGGCGAATTCTATCAAACATTTAGAGAAGAGCTAACACCTATCCTTCTCAAACTCTTCCAAAATATAGCAGAGGGAGGAACACTCCCAAATTCATTCTACGAGGCCACCATCACCTTGATACCAAAACCAGACAAGGATGTCACAAAGAAAGAAAACTACAGGCCAATATCACTGATGAACATAGATGCAAAAATCCTCAACAAAATACTAGCAAACAGAATCCAACAGCACATTAAAAGGATCATACACCATGATCAAGTGGGGTTTATTCCAGGAATGCAAGGATTCTTCAATATATGCAAATCTATCAATGTGATACACCATATTAACAAACTGAAGGAGAAAATCCATATGATCATCTCAATAGATGCAGAGAAAGCTTTTGACAAAATTCAACACCCATTTATAATAAAAACCCTGCAGAAAGCAGGCATAGAGGGGACTTTCCTCAACATAATAAAGGCCATATATGACAAGCCCACAGCAAACATCATCCTCAATGGCGAAAAACTAAAAGCATTTCCACTAAGATCAGGAACAAGACAAGGTTGCCCACTCTCACCACTCTTATTCAACATAGTTTTGGAAGTTTTAGCCACAGCAATCAGAGAAGAAAAGGAAATAAAAGGAATCCAAATAGGAAAACAAGAAGTAAAGCTGTCACTGTTTGCAGATGACATGATCCTATACATAGAGAATCCTAAAGATGCTACCAGAAAACTACTAGAGCTAATCAATGAATTTGGTAAAGTAGCAGGATACAAAATTAATGCACAGAAATCTCTGGCATTCCTATATACTAATGATGAAAAATCTGAAAGTGAAATCAAGAAAACACTCCCATTTACCATTGCAACATAAAGAATAAAATATCTAGGAATAAACCTACCTAAGTAGAGAAAAGACCTGTATGCAGAAAGTTATAAGACACTGATGAAAGAAATTAAAGATGATACAAATAGATGGAGAGATATACCATGTTCTTGGATTGGAAGAATCAACATTGTGAAAATGACTCTACTACCCAAAGCAATCTATAGACTCAATGCAATCCCTATCAAAGTACCACTGGCATTTTTCACAGAACTACAACAAAAAATTTTGCAATTTGTATGGAAACACAAAAGACCTTGAATAGCCAAAGCAATCTAGAGAACGAAAAAAGGAGCTGGAGGAATCAGGCTCCCTGACTTCAGACTATACTACAAAGCTACAGTAATCAAGACAGTATGGTACTGGCACAAAAATAGAAAGATAGATCAATGGAACAGGATAGAAAGTCCAGAGATAAACCCACGCACATATGGACACCTTATCTTTGATAAAGGTGGGAGGAATGTACAGTGGAGAAAGGACAGCCACTTCAATAAGTGGTGCTGGGAAAACTGGACAGGTACATGTAAAAGTATGAGATTAGATCACTCCCTAACACCATACACAAAAATAAGCTCAAAATGGATGAAAGATCTAAATGTAAGGCCAGAAACTATCAAACTCTTAGAGGAAAACATAGGCAGAACACTCTATGACATAAATCACAGCAAGATCCTTTCTGACCCACCTCCTAGAGTAATGGAAATAAAAACAAAAATAAACAAATGGGACCTAATGAAACTTCAAAGCTTTTGCACAGCAAAGGAAACCATAAACAAGACCAAAAGACAACCCTCAGAATGGGAGAAAATATTTGCCAATGAAGCAACCGACAAAGGATTAATCTCCAAAATTTACAAGCAGCTCATGCAGCTCAATAACAAGAAAACAAACAACCCAATCCAAAAATGGGCAGAAGACCTAAATAGACATTTCTCCAAAGAAGATATACAGACTGCCAACAAACATATGAAAGAATGCTCAACATCATTAATCATTAGAGAAATGCAAATCAAAACTACAATGAGATATCATGTCACACCAGTCAGAATGGCCATCATCAAAAAATCTAGAAACAATAAATGCTGGAGAGGGTGTGGAGAAAAGGGAACCCTCTTGCACTGCTGGTGGGAATGTAAATTGATACAGCCACTATGGAGAACAGTATGGAGGTTCCTTAAAAAACTACAAATAGAACTACCATATGACCCAGCAATCCCAGTACTGGGCATATACCCTGAGAAAACCAAAGTTCAAAAAGAGTCATGTACCAAAATGTTCATTGCAGCTCTATTTACAATAGCCCGGAGATGGAAACAACCTAAGTGCCCATCATCGGATGAATGGATAAAGAAGATGTGGCACATATATACAATGGAATATTACTCAGCCATAAAAAGAAACAAAATTGAGCTATTTGTAATGAGGTGGATAGACCTAGAGTCTGTCATACAGAGTGAAGTAAGTCAGAAAGAAAAAGACAAATACCGTATGCTAACACATATATATGGAATTTAAGAAAAAAAATGTCATGAAGAACCTAGGGGTAAGGCAGGAATAAAGACGCAGACCTACTAGAGAACGGACTTGAGGTTATGGGGGGGGGAAGGGTGAGCTGTGACAGGGCGCGAGAGAGTCATGGACATATACACACTAACAAACGTAGTAAGGTAGATAGCTAGTGGGAAGCAGCCGCATGGCACAGGGATATTGGCTCGGTGCTTTGTGACAGCCTGGAGCGGTGGGATAGGGAGGGTGGGAGGGAGGGAGACGCAAGAGGGAAGACATATGGGAACATATGTATATGTATAACTGATTCACTTTGTTATAAAGCAGAAACTAACACACCATTGTAAAGCAATTACACCCCAATAAAGATGTTAAAATAAGTAAATAAATAAAAATAAGGCAGGGTTTCATAGGATTTGCAAGTGAGTCAAGACAAACTTTTTGTGATTTTAAAAGTGGTGTCTAATTTACTTATGCATTAGTAAAAAATGATAAGCAAGAGTATATAGAGCTTTACATTAAACATTTTTTTCTAGAACATGAATTTGGAATCATCAGCTATTATATTCTGATCTCAATACCATGTATTATATACAGGTAGAACTCTGGGAATTTATAAAATTAGCTAATATATTAATTTCAGAGAGGTTAAGATAGTGTGCCCTATATATCACTGAAAGGCTTCAGTTGTCTTCATAGAATTCAGTCTCTTTTTACTTCTGAGCTACTATAGAATATACATTAGATATGAATGATTTACATAATTGAGATTATGATTGATATTGCTCTCATGGATGCCTCTTCAATGAAAAAAATTTTTTCCTCAGTCGAACAAATATAGGTCCTAACATAAGCCAGTGTATGTTTCTTCATTTGAGATTCTGATGTAAAGTTCTTATTGAAATATCATGATAGCTCAATGGAGATTTTTTTACTGTATATCTTTTCCCTCACTTTCTTGGAGGTAAATTAGAAGAAAACAACTTTCATTTGTGGAGTCAGGCCAACAATAATGTTATGATTTCACTCTGGTCCAGTACACTAGAATAAATAACTTATCTACTCCCACTTACCTTGCTACATGATTAATTACAGGAGCAAAGTTGGTTGGCCCATACAGTTGTACAGATTTCAGACTCCTATAATAAGCCTCCATGACACCCTCAATGCCATCACAGTAGGGGTTTTGAGGGTTCCCATTCTGTAGAAAGTTACAGGCAAAAAAAAGTAAGGAATGAATAGTGTCTGTAAAGCTCAATTAAAAAAGAGAATGATACAGGTTCATACTCATAAAGCTTTTTGGATGAAAACTCAGTTATAGATTTATAATAGTAAAACATAATAATAAATTAAGTGATCAACATAGATTACATTTACATAGATTGTGATATGAGGTAATGTGCAATCATTAAAAATGGATACTTTTCAATTAAAGGGCAGGAGAAAATTCTAAATAATCTTGAGAAGCTGAATATCATGACATTTTACAATTAATAATGTCTTATTTATACACAGGTCTGTGTACATACAGAGATAAACATATAAAAATCTAAAAAGAAGGAAACAAAATGTTAATATTTGTTATCTCTGAGTAGTTATAAATTGTTGATTTTTATTTCATTGTTTAGACTATTCTATATTTTCCAAGTTTTCTGCAGTGACATGTATTCAAATCAGAAAAAAAAATTCTATCAATTCAAACAGTTTTACTTTATAGAAGCAAGAATGTAAACTATCTGCCATATGCACATTTTCAGGCCACAATTAATAACCCCAACTAAAGAAGTGATCAGAGGGAATGTAATTTGGTGTGAGTAGCATCAAAACAAGGTAAAGAGAAAAGAATCAAAGAAACATATCCATATTGTTCAAGGGAATTGGAGCTTACCACCGGAGTTCTTATTCTGCAGATAGTAACCCAGAAGGGCAACTTTAAACCTGGAGATCTAGTCTAGCTTTCTCATACTTTGAATGCTCTATTAGGTTTAATTCTCCTAGTCCATCTTCCGCAAATAACACAAATGAGGCAGTGTTATCTATTGCTATGTAGCAAATTATCCCAAAAGTTAGTGTCTTAAAACAGTAGGCATTTATAATCCCATACATTTTTTTAGGTGTCAAGAATCCAGAAGCAGCTTAGCCAGGTGATTCTTGCTCAGGATCTCTCAAGAGCTTGCAATCAAGAAGCCAACCTGGGCTGCAGTCATCTGAAAGCCTGACCAGAGTTGGAGGATCTGCTTCTAAGAAGGCTCACTTACATGGTTTGCTGGCAGTAGGTCAACACGAACTCTGCATAGGGCTGCTTTAGTGTTCCAACAACATGGCAGCTAACTTCCCCAAAATGAGTGATCCGAGAGAGAGAGAGAGAGCAAGGAGGAAGCTCCAATAAGCTCCTAGTCTTATAAGTTGCATAGCATTACTTCTACTTTCATCTATTTGTTAGAAATGAGTCACTAAGTGTAGCCCATACTCAAGGGAAGAGGAATTAGGTTCCACCTCTCGAAGGGGGTAATATAAAAAAATTTGTAGCTCTATTTTAAAACACTAGGGACAGTAACCATGCTTAAACATAGTCAGCAGTAATTTTAGCATGTATGTTTTTACCTGAACAATCAAAAGTGACTAGTAATTTATAACTTAAATTTGTTGAATTCTATATACTAAGCTTTATATTAAAATATTTACATACATTATATAATTTTTATAGTATAACAATCTAAAAAAGTAGATAAAATGCTATTATTATTCTCACTTTACAGATGAGGCACTGAGAGCTTAGATATTGTGCCCAAAGTCATGCAACACCGGTAACAGAGAAAACATTTCCAGAGCCCCATCTCTTAACCAGCAGTATACCACCATATTACAAAATCCTAGCATTTTGAAAAAGACTGAGGATCTTAGGGAACTAAGTCAGATGTTACCAACCATTTCAATTTTGTCATTTGTGAAAGAAGGATTTATAACCATTGTCCTTTTAATTTTGTCTTTTTATTCAAACTTTTTATTTTTACCTCATGTAAATTTTTTTAAAACATAAAAATAATAAAAGAACTCTTTATATTATAAAATTGCCTACAGGAATTGATTGAAATTAAAATGTGAAAGTTTAATATTTAGCACAAAGCAGTGACTGGTTGGTTTTGATGTTAATCTGAGCTGACCTTTAATTAGCCTTCCTTTTAATAAAATTTTATGGTGTTCTATCTCTTGATAAGGTATAAAGCTAATTAAAATTAAAACTCATTACTGATTTGGGGCATATAAAAATGTATTATATATCTGCCTTAAGGGAACAATTGCAAACCAGGATAGTTCTGAGTTACTTTTTGATCAGCATTTTAACATTTTGACTGGAGAGATTTACATTTCTATAAAATTATGCATTTCCTTTATTCCTCTGGAAATAATAAAGTCACCATTTCCCCCACCATTTCATTTATCTTGATTAGAAAGATTTTATAAATCTTAAAAAAAACATTTCTTAAAATAATTATGTGGAGAATTAGTTTTTGCTTGTTATGACAAATAAAAATAAGATTATGTGTGGCTCTAACACAAAAGTAAAACAGAATGTTCTTGAAAATAAGTACATTCAATTTTGTTGTTTATTAATGAAGAGGGCAGTGGATGCCCTATTTTATATTTCCTTTTTAATTAACAAACTTTTCCACTTCTGAAATAATGAATGTTAATTTGTAGAACATACAGAAAGTATAAAGAACAAAATTCAAAATGAGCAATAATCCCACACACAGACTTAAGTGAGGAGTGTCCAGCTCTCACCAGTTTTTTCCTTTCATTTGGCTCCCTGAGGGATTGTACTGGAGATTTAGATTCAGTTCTGGAAGTGAAGTTCAAAGTCTCTGTTGCTACCTATAGCCTATAACAATTTTCAGTGGGGCTAACATGCTGCAAAATGCTGAAGAGAGCTGTTAGGAGCTGTTGCTTTACTCTTTGAAATGTATCTGTAGCTGCCCAGAGACTGACTGCTTACTACAGGGGAAAGTTGAGAGAATTTTTCCTTTTATTCAATAAACAAATATCTATTGAGCTTCTATTTTCTGCATGCAGTGTTAAAGACCTTTGGTGATTATACTGTTGAATTTAGTTGGAAGAAAATGTGTACATATAAATATTAAATTGCTCGATTTCTATAATTGCCAAAATAAGTGAAAAGTATGCCAGTGATTTTAGATATTTGGTAGGAGAAATCACTTGGACAGATGTAGCATTTCTCTCTATTGATCAACACAGAAGACCTTCTTTTAAGGGTCACTGGCTACATGCCCATTAGATATACTTCCTCTAAAGCCTTACACTATAAGGAGTCATCAAGAATCATCATGAGACATGACATTCTTTCCACAACCAAAAGTGCTAATGTGGTGATATTAGTATATTTTTCCTTTCTTTTTCTATTCCCTTTTCTTTTTCCACTATATCTATTCTTACACATATTTCAAATGAAAAGCTGGGGCTTACCTTAAATCCTTTTGATTGAGTAAAGCTCAATTTCAACATCTGTGCTAGCCTCAAAATCACAATTAGGGATTTTAAATTTTTTTTAAAGGCCTCCCTTGCTATCTGAAAGATTATTTGAATTTGGGGTGATAAACAGATTAATGACTGTGAATACATATCACAAATTCTTACCATGGAAATATGAGGGTTTGGTAATATTAGGTAGTACACTAATTGCCAGATTGACATGGACTGAAGTTTTTCTATTTGCCATTTTCAGCACCTACAGATATACATTGCAGTTATTTAGGCTGAAGTTAACACAAAAATCAAATGGAGCACTATCTCTCTGAAGACCTACTTAACCTTTGCCTTTCTTACTTATTCAAGAAAACAAAAGTGCTTTGAAAAAAATTAAAGTCATATAATTATTAGGTAACATTAAAGGTGAGGCATTATCATCATCATCAACATCATCATTGTTGTCTCATCAATTTTAGAAACTATTTTTCATGAATTTAAAGGGTTATGATCTCCATCCTATAAATATTTGAGTTGGTTTCAAAGAATCTTTTAAGATGCAACTAATAAAAAGGTCCCTCCTTTGCATAGGTTTGGTTACAAGGAATGAAGGTGGAGGTAGGAAAAGCAGAAAATTAGAGGGAGAGAAAAAGGAAAAAACAATCACACACAAAGGTGAGAAGAAACTTATGGAAAGAAAATTAATCAGTATCATTTAGTTTAACATAATTATTCCTTTTCTTAAGCCTTAAAATAGTTCATGGCCTTTTTCCTGAGGCACTTAAGACTCAGGAGCACATGAGTGATTTTCATGGTCTTATAAGTTTCTGGGAGAATTTAATTCTCTAAGGCATAACAAAATCTCAACAGATATTCATTTTTATATGACATTGGTGGTTGTGGCATGTGGGATATTTCACAGAGGAAGAATTAAAACCTCGAGCAACCTTCCCCGAAATTGTGTGGAATAGAAAAAGCAAGAATAAGTATAGGGAAAAAAGTTAAAATATAGCTCTTAAAATATATTTAAGGAAGATGAACTCTAATCATATGAAAGCTTCTGGGGGGGGTATGTGTGTGTATGTATGTATGTGTGTGTGTGTGTGTGTGTATATATATATATATATATATACACATAATGGTGTTCATAAAGGACATATCTGAGATGTGGGATTATTACAGATGCTTTTATAAAAAGTGGTTTAGTAGTGGTTAAGAATGTGGATTCTAAAATAAGACTGACCTGGGTTCAAGTCCTGTCCTCTGTAAACCTGATTAACTTCTGTGACTCTGAGCTAAATTATACAACTCCTGGGGGTACTCTTTTCACTGTATTTAATATGAGTGGCTCTTGATAGACTAGTGTGATGTGACAGTTGTTATACACCTATCCGATAAGAATTTTATGAAGATTATGTAAGAAATGAGTATAAAGTACCTGGCTTGATACTCAGTAATTACTTAATAAATGATTGCATTATTGTTTATTTCTATTTTTCTTGCAGAACTTAAAAAATATATATATTACTTTTGTAACAAGAATAAAAACAATGAAAAAAGATCTACAAAAATATTGGGCATGGAAGAGTTTACTTTTACAATATATAGGGTAGGGTAGGGAGGCATTTCTGTTAGGAAAATCTAAATTTTTTCCAAAATGATATCTAACCATTCCTCCATTGAGTTTCCCATTATTTCATTAGAAAGTGCAAGTGAGAATAAGACTGATTAGGTGTATAAGCACCATCTGTGTGAAATTTATTTTAAAGGTAGAATGTAGTACATTGCTTACTTGTAATAATACAGCAGGAGTAGATTTATGTAAATGAAACATTAAAAAGAAAAATATTTATTCCAGTAATATTTACTCCATTATATTGAAACCATAATTAATTATAGCCATAATTATTGCTTCACATTTGAAGAAAAATTCCAGTCATAACTAATCCTTTATATTTGAAAAGAAATGACATTTTAGAAGATGGAAGATTAAGGATAGCTACACATTCTTTGATACCCCTCCCATTGAGAGGTGTTTCCCCTACCTTGAAACTGGGATGAACTTAGTGACTTGCTTGACCAAGAGAATGTAGGAGAAATAACTTTCTGGGACTTCCAAGGCCCTGCAGTTTCTGCCCCAGCCTTTTAGAATACTCACTCTGGGAAAGCTGGTTGCTGTGTAAGAAATATGACTACCTTGAGACCACTACACTATGATGAAGTCTGTGATAACCATATGGACAAGTTGTATGTAGAATGAAGGAAAGATGCCTAGACAACCCAGCTATTTCAGCCATCCTAGCTCAGGCATCAGACATAAGCTAATGAGCCATCTTAGGGGACATACTAGCTCCAGGAGATATGACATGGAGAAGAACTGAGGAATCTAACCAACAGCCAAAATAAAACCCAGATATATGGCTCTAGTAGAACAATTCCAGCCATCTCTAGCCAATCACGGCATCCCAGGTGAGGCCCCAGACATCCTGAAGAATGTACCATCCCCCATTGTATTCTGCTCAAATTCCTGACCCACATATCACGAATATAACAGAAGGTGTTATGCAGCAATAGATAACCAGAATAGAGCTCCTATTTATAGATCAGATGCACTTTAGGTAGATTTACTGCTAATCTACTTAACTGTCTTTTTTCCCATTAGTATCACATTCCTAAATCAATCATTCACCAAAATCAAGCTGAGTGTATAGTCATAAGAAGTTGCTACATGAGTAATTAGAGCATAAGCAGCAAGCCAATGAAAAGATCCAACACATTATTTTTTTCAAAATATCAATTCTTTCAATGTATTCTTACCAAAGCAAACTCATGAGATATCCTTCCATCTGGAGGCAGTTTTGCACCAAAACCTAAAGCTGGGAACATTTTATCACTGTCATAATCTTGAACGATTTCTCCCACTGCTTTCAGTGCCATACCATAGGCATTCAGTTGATAAGGATTCATGTAGTGGAGAGAAGTGGGCTGGGAAGGGTTGCCTGATGACAGAAAAAAATATTTCAAACACGAGTGATCAGGCTAAAGATATAATTTTTGGGACTTATTTCTTGATAACTATTTCAGGTTTAAATATTAAAAATCATGTTTTCTGCCTATATTCATAGTATGTTAAATATCTTCTTTTGGATAAATATTGACACAGAGATATTTATTAAATTAGATCAGATATGTAGAAAGTTTCCCCAAGATATGCTAAAGCATATGCAGATTTTTTCAAAAATTATTTCTCATTGTCAATGTCATAGGCTATTCTTGAGTTTCAGCCACAGAAGAAGCATAAAAGTATTTTTGTTAATCGTATTTTATTGTAATCTTATTTTTAAAAATTGTGTGCCTTTAGTTTGAATCCTTATGCTATAATCAGAGGACCCAACTGATGTAATAGGCTTCAATAATTATGAGGCCTTCTTAAAGTTGTATCACAAACATAAATTGAATATTTGAGACATATCTCAATTTAATCACTTTTAAAGAGGAGAGTGTAGAGATTTTCAAATTCATGCTAATTAAATATCTAGAGCTGAAAAATTATTCAGAGTTTCTAACTAAACTTTTAGCTAGGAGTCAAAAGGCTTGAAGTCGGGTCTTGCCATTTGCAGGACAACTATATAATTCCCATTATAAAGCCTACCACAGTATTTACTGGGAAGACAAAATAAGATTATGTGTGTGGAAGTGATTAAAAATTATAAAGTACCATAGAAAAGTAAAGTTTAACTACTACTGTTATTATTGTCTGGGTCATCCACAAATGTAGGATGTTTCATTTGAATGAGTATGAGACAGAAAGTAATATATGTGCTACCACTCAAACACATTGAGATTCACATTCAGTTGCCCTAATTATCAGCACAAAGGCAGCCTGAAAGTCCCTTTAGTTTCTTAAGTGAAAATGGAAATTAAATGGGACTTGTAACAGCTCATAAAGCTCAATTCTACATTAAAACATTGTCCAAAGAAGAAATGCCTCAAGGCATAGTTCTTTTTTGATAGGGAAAAAATAATAATAACCACTTGAGATCCAGAGAGAAACAAAATAAAGATCTCCCTTTGGTTTATAATGCATATAATAATACCCAGACCAATTTTGGTTTCAAGATAATTCATTGTGTACATGCATTTATTTTTCCAAAGAGTTATCAGCATTCAAGAGCCAAATGACAAAATTTCTAAAAAAGTGTCTTCTGTCCAAGATGGGCCCTAATGTTCCCCTCAGCTTGCCTAAACTTAAGAAAGGTTGTCCCTGACCTCCTGTCTCTTAGAACATTTACTTTAGAAAACTTGGAATTGTGAATTCCTTCTCTGTTCCTTTGAGGCGTAAATCCTCTACAATCCAGGACTGTCTTCCTCAGGGACGTGGGAGCCATCTCTTTGAAATGTAATAACCAAGAAAAATATCACCTCTGTTGCCTAGTCTCCATGGGAGAGCAGGAGCCTACCTTCAGTAAGTGCTAATTAGTAAACACAGATGGCCTAATCACACAGACCAATTTCCCCTCCAATCTCTCAGTACTTAACCACTAGTTCATCACAGCACTTAAAAACCCTCTCACCTTTTGCTTTGGAGGAATTGAGTTCAATTTCCTTCATTGCAATAGCTTTGATTTCTATTGCAAAAATCCTGAAACAAGTCTTCATTGCCTGTTTAACTTATCTGGTGCAATTTTTCTTTGACAGTTCTTTCTAAAGCAGGGATTTTGCCTCTTGTTCAAAAGCCTACTGGAGCCACAACTAAACGATACCACTACCAAGTTGTTATTTAACACAACTCTCAAATGTAAGAAGAATTGTTACCCATTCGTTGCAATATGCAACTAATTCTATTTCTCTAAGAAAACCACAACTTAAAGCTAAAATAAAAATGCTATTAATACCCCAGCATAACTAAACATCTTAGCCTATCACGCACAGAAGCGCCCAATCCTACCCATTCAAAGATGTTTCCTATCTCTTTGTAGCATCTTCATCGAGACCAATCTCTTCACTATACCACTAATGATGTTTTCTTTTCCATCCCTCCCTCTCACTTTGCCACCCTATCCTGAAATTCACTTTCTCCTCCTCCTCCTCACATGCATAAGACAACCTTCCTTATTTATTCCAGCCCTTATTGTCTTTCCTCTCCTACTCTTATGCCCTTGTGTTCTGTACCACAAAATTTGGCAATTCCTTGAATCTGGGACCATATTTGTACCAGCTCTGTAACAGCAGCAATGCATATAGAAAAATGAACTTGTAGTAGGTTGGTAACATTGAGTTATTAGCTAATAACAATAATAATTATAATAGCATAGAATGTAACATGAACTTACTTCATATCTCACTTAATCCTTTTTCAACAAACCTATGACACAGGTACTTTTATTACACCTATTTTTCAGATCAAATAACTTTCAGATTAAATAACTTGACCAAATCACACAGTAATAATTGGTCAAACTAGAATATGAATCTAGGCAGATTCCATAGCCCTTACTCTTAGTTATAACTCCGCTTAAGGATTTTGAAATATTTTAAACACTGAATATTTTCAAACATACCTGATTTTGTTTTAAATGTACACTACGCCTTTGTAAAAAAAAAACAAAACAAAACACTTGAATAGACTGTCTTTTTTTTTTTTTTGCAGTATGCAGGCCTCTCACTGTCGTGGCCTCTCCCGTTGTGGAGCACAGGCTCCGGACGCGCAGGCTCAGCGGCCATGGCTCACGGGCCCAGCAGCTCCGCGGCATGTGGGATCTTCCCGGACCGGGGCACAAACTCATGTCCCTTGCATCGGCAGGCGGACTCTCAACCACTGCGCCACTAGGGAAGCCCTTGAATAGGCTCTTTTAAAAAGCTTCATTGAGATATAATTCATATAACTTATAGTTAACCCATTTAAAATGTACAATTCAATTATTTTAAGTATATTTACAAATAAGCAGAACCATCAATACAGTCAATTTTAGAACATTTTCATCACCTCAAAAAAATGTACTTATTTACAATCATTCCCTTATTACTCCATCCAGCCCAGCACTAAACAATGACTAATCTACTTTCTGTCTCTTTAATTTGCCTATTCTGGACATTTCATGTAAATAGAATTACACAGTATATGGTCATTTGTGACTAGGTTTCACTTAGTATAGTGATTTCAAGGTTCATCTGTGTTGTAGCATGTTTTGGCACTTCATATTTCATTCCTGTTTATTGCCAAATAATATTCCATTGTATGAATATACCACATTTTAAAATCAGTTTATCAGTTGATGGACATTTGGGTTGTTTCCACATTTTGGCTATTATGCTGCTATAAACATTCATGTACAAATTTCTGTGTGGATATAGGTTTCCATGTCTCTTGCATATATATCAAGGGTGGAACTGCTGGGTCATATGGTAACTCTACGTTTAACAATTTGAAGAACTGCCAGAGTCTTCCAAAGTGGCTGCACCATTTTACATTCTCATCAGCAGTATATGAGGGTTCCAACTTCTTCACATGCTCACAACGCTTATTGTTTTCTGACTTTTGGATTATAGTCATCCTAGTGGGTGTGAAATAGTATCTCATTATTATTTTGATTTGTGTTTTCTGATATGTAAGCATGCCAAGTACCTTTTCATGTGCTTACTGGTCATTTGTATAGCTTTTCTGAATAACTGGAATACCACTTTTAATTGGGCTGTCTGTTTTCGAGTTATAAGAGTTCTTTATATATTCTAGATACAAGTCCTCTATGAGATATTTGATTTGCTAATATTTTATCCCATTCTGGGGTTTGTCTTTTCACTTTGTTAATTATGTTCTATGGCGCATAAAGAAGTTTTAATTTTGATGGAGTTCAATTTATTTATTTTTTTACTCTTGTTGCTCATATGTTTGGTGTCATATCTAAGAATCAATTGTCAAACCCAAGGTCATGAAGATATATCCCTATGTTTTCTTCTAATAGCTTTATAATTTTAACACTTACATTTAGATTTTTGATCTATTAAGGGTCCAACTTCATTCTTTTGCCTGTGGCTATCCAGTTGTCCCAGTACCATTTGTTGAAGAGACTATTCTTCCCCCATTGAATTATCTTGGTACCCTTCTCAAGATCAGTTAACCTTAGATGCATGGGTTTATTTCTGGAATCTCAATTCTATTTCATTGATCGATATATCTATCTTTATGCCAGACTTACACTGCCTTGATTACTGTTGCTTTGTACTAAGTTTCAAAAATGAGTATGAATCTTCCTACTTTGTTCTATTTTTTTCAAATCTGCTTTGGTTCTTCTGGGCCCCTTTAAATTCCAAATGAATTTTTGGGTCAGTTATCTGTTTCTTCAAAAAAGGCCTTTCAGATTTTGATAGAAATTACAGTGAATCTGTCAATCTCTTTGGAAAATATTGCCATATTAACAATGTTGAATTTCCTAATCAATGAATGTAGCATATTTTTCAACTAATTTAGATCTTTAATTTCTTTCAAAATTTTTTCAGAATATAATTTTAGGGTATAAGTTTTGCACTCACTTTGTTAAATTTATTCCTAAGTACTGTATGCATTTTGATACTACTGTAAATAGAACTGTTTTCTTAATTTCATTTTCATATTGTTCATTGGAAGTGTATAGAGAAAGAATTGATTTTTATATATGGATCTTCCATCCTTCAATCTTGCTGAACTCATTTAACAGTTCTAATAGATTTTTAGTGGATTCCTTAGGATTTTCTACATAAAAGATTATATCACCTGCAAATAAAAATAGTTTTACCTCTTCCTTTCCAATATGGATGTCTTTTATTTTTTTTCTTGCCTAATTGCCCTGGCCTCCAGTACAATGTAAAATAGAAGTAGCAAGACATCCTTGTCTTTTTCCTCATCTTAAGGTGAGACATCCTTGTCTTTTTCCTCATCTTAAGGTGAGCAAGAGCAGACATCCTTGTCTTTTTCCTCATCTTAAGGTAAAAGCATCCAGCTTTTCACCCTTAAGTATGATGTTGGCTATAAGTTTTTATATTTTCCCTTCATAAGGTTAGTAAGTCACTTTCTATTCCTAGTTTATGTGGTTTCATTATAAAAGTATGTTGGACTTTGTCAAATTCTTTTTCTATATCAATTGAAGTGACCATGTGGTTTTTACATTTTCTTCTATTGGTACAGTGTATGACATTATTTGATTTTTGAATATTAAGTCAACCTTGCATTCCTGGGATAAATTTTAATTGGTCAGGGTATATAATTCTCTACATATGTTGTTGGATTCAGTTTGCTAGTATTTTGTTAAGGGTTTTTATATCCATAAAAGATATTGTTCTTTAGTTTTTCTTACGATGCTTTTGTCTGGTTTTGGTACCAAGGTAATACCTCTTAAAATGAGTTGGAAAGTGTTCCTTCCTCTTCCACTTTTGGAAAGTGTTCCTTCCTCTTCCTTTTCCAATATGTGAAGAATCGGCATTAATTCCTCTTTAAATAGAGTTCATCAGTGAAGCTATCTATACCTGGGCCCACATAAACTTTGTGGATAGTTTTTATGGGTCTGTTCAGATTGTCTATTTTCTTAAGTCAGTTTCAGTAGTTTGTATCTTGTATTGAATAAAAATTCTCGCCCTTCTAGTGGTGCTAATGTTCATCAATAAATGAAAGCTAACATTTTAATCCAGTTGGATTTTGGTGTATATGTTTCCTATATTACTAAATAAAACACGTGCAAAAATCATTAACTTGAAGCCACAATATTGGAAAATAAATTTATCATGTAGTCAAAGATAAGCTAAATTAGAATTTGGTTTCCTCATCTCTATCTGTAACTCTACTGCTAACAAGTCAAAATGTGTTGATTAGTAAAAGGATTTTTCTAGATCTGAGTTTTCTTATTTGTATAAGAGGATGATGGTTGGGCTTCCCTGGTGGTGCAGTGGTTGAGTCCGCCTGCCAACGCAGAGGATGCGGGTTCGTGCCCTGGTCTGGGAGGATCCCACGTGCCGCAGAGCGGCTGGGCCGGTGAGCCATGGCCACTGAGCCTGCATGTCCGGAGCCTTGCTCCACAACGGGAGAGGCCACAACGGTGAGAGGCCCTTGTACTGCAAAAAAAAAAAAAAAAAAAAAAAGGATGATGGTTGGAGTAAGTGATCTCTTACCTAAAAATTCTATTATTTTGTGAAATGTGAGTGAATGTGAGAGAAATGTGAAGTGAATTTAATGTGAGAGTTACAGCACGTAAACAATTTGAAAAGAAAACTAGATAAATATATAAACTAATGGCAACTTCTGGTAAAAGTTAAAAAATGAGACTCAAGGGTGTGGTGAAAAGGGAAACCTCCTGCACTGTTGGTGGAAATGTAAATGGAAACAGCCACTATGGAAAACACTATGGAGGTTCCTTAAAAATCTAAAAATAGAACTACCATATTACACAGCAATCCCACTACTGGGCATATACCCTGAGAAAACCATAATTCAAAGAGCCATGTACCACAACGTTCACTGCAGCACTATTTACAATAGCCAGGACATGGAAGCAACCTAAATATCCATCGACAGATGAATGGATAAAGAAGATGTGGCACATATATACAATGGAATATTACTCAGCCATAAAAGGAAACGAAATTGAACTATTTGTAGTGAATTGGATGGGCCTAGAGTGTGTCATACAGAGTGAAGTAAGTCAGAAAGAGCAAAACAAATACCGTATGCTAACACCTATATATGGAATCTAAAAAAAAAAAAAAAAGGTCATGAAGAACCTAGGGTAAGATGGAAATAAAGACACAGACCTACTAGAGAATGGACTTGAGGATATGGGGAGGGGGGAGGGTAAGCTGTGACAAAGTGAGAGAGGGGCATGGACATATATACACTACCAAACGTAAAATAGATAACTAGTGGGAAGCAGCTGCATAGCACAGGGAGATCAGCTCGGTGGTTTGTGACCACCTAGAGGGGTGGGATAGGGAGGGTGGGAGGGAGGGAGATGCAAGAGGGAAGAGATATGGGAACATATGTATAACTGATTCACTTTGTTATAAAGCAGAAACTAACACACCATTGTAAAGCAATTATATTCCAATAAAGATGTTAAAAAAAAAGAAGATATGGCATATATACACAATGGAATATTACTCAGCCATAAAAAGAAATGAAATTGAGTTATTTGTAGTGAAGTGGATATACCTACAGTCTGTCATACAGAGTTAAGTAACTTAGAAAGAGAAAAACAAATACCATATGCTAACACATATATATGGAATCTAAAAAAAAAAAAAAATGGTACTGATGAACCTAGTTGCAGGGCAGGAATAAAGATGTAGACATAGAGAATGGACTGGAGGACACGGGGTGGGAGGGGGAAGCTGGGGCAAAGTGAGAGTAGCATCGACATATATACACTACCTAATGTAAAATAGTTAGCTAGTGGGAAGCAGAAGCATAGCACAGGGAGATCAGCTCGGTGTTTTGTGATGACCTAGAGGGGTGGGATAGGGAGGATGGGAGGGAGGCTCACGAGGGAGGGGATATGGGGACATATGTATGCATATGGCTGATTCACTTTTGTGTACAACAGAAACAAACATAGTATTGTGAAGCAATTATATGCCAGTAGAGATCTAGTAAAAATAAAATAATAATGAGACTCATGTTCTTATGATATATAATAACTGATTTTAAATGACTGTTCTGTTTGAAACAAAGTCACTTCAAAATATAGTTAAAAGTCCACTCTCTTTCCTTTCTTAAAATGTTTGATATACAAATTAGGAATATCCATACATGGGGTGTTATATGATGGTCCATCTGAATTAATTAAATATAAATGTGTTAACATAAGTAATTCTTAAAAATAACTGAGTAAAAGTAAACTAAGCTACTGTACATGTATTTGAATTACATTTGTATAAATTAATACACAGAAAAGTACTATAAAAATGAGGATTATAGAGTTAGACACACTTCAGAATTGTAGTTATGCATGGAGAAGAAGGGAGTGTAGAAAAAAATGGGGCAGGGTACACAACGAGCTTAACTAGATCTAAAATTTTCCTTTTAAAAATATGTAAAACAAAAAAGACAATATTTCAATATTTAGTAAATTTGAATGGGACTATTATGCACTTTTGTTGTATTTCTTATAGTCTTTTGTATACCTGAACTATTTCATAATATTGAAAAAAGAAAAGTTATCTGAAGTTTGTAGGAAACACTTCAGAAGTATGTATTCATGGAAAGAAAACATCTAAACCTCAAGAAAATAAACATTTATTTTTTAATGTAATTGCTGATAATTTTTAATATGGGATAGTCATAATACTCACCATTTGATGCAGTAAAATCAATAGCCACTGTGAAATTGATTTGTGTTCTAAAATATAAGTAAATTAGAATCATTAATAACTGAATAACCTCATAAAAAGAAGTTTGATTTCCATTTTTGTTACATTTTTAACATCACTAATTTTCTTAAATGTTATTACTAGCAACTATGTTACAGCACACACTGATTAGTATCAGTTAGGCAGTTTTACAAGCTAAGAACCTGGCAAAATACCTTTACGATCATGCAACTGTAAAATACAAAATAAAGCATCAGGAATAAAAATAGCTCCTAGTTGAAAGCACAATAACTAAGTGAGGAGCTCATAATGAAGTCAAACTATAAATAATTATTTGCCAGTCTCCAATGTCAACATTTATTATTAATTTCTTTTCAAAACTATTCTGTAGTCGATGTGAAATTATTATGTCCTTAAAAGTATGGCATTGCTAAAATAATGTCTAATAATATTGTTCCTTAAACTAATTCCAACAATCCTGAAAACACAGGATTTTCTTTTGCTGTCTTCAGAACTCAAGTATTTCAAATACTGATCAGTGCTCAGTGCTCACAGCATTCCTGTATACTTGCGAGTACTTATAGATATGGATAAATATTTATATAGATGAAATTGTTATATATACTTAAAAATTTCAGCACATGGTAGTTACCCAAAATTATTTTACTGTATTAGTGGTTTTTTTTTTTTTCGGTAGAAACCAAGGAGGTGGCATTCGCATTAAAAATTCACTCTTTTGGATATACCTCTAAGTCTTTCTATATGTAATTCCACTTTCTCACCAAAGAAGGCATAAAAACACAAATAAGTGACAATGATATAATTACTGGGATAACCTGTTGTCATATCTAATTTACAAAATAATTTTTAATTTAAAAAGTAAATAATTTGAAAACATGGTTGCTTAGACTATTTTAAATAACAAATTAATTTTGATACACTGTACAATTGATTTAACACTTCGAAGTTTGAGCTGTTATTTAAATGGTGGTGTGATGATGAAGAGGATGGTGATGATGATGGGTATGGCACTATAGGGTCCCTTGTAGTTCTCTTAGTATAAAGTATAGTAACATTTCCTTCTTTCTATAAAAATTCAGCTGAAAAATCCTTAATACTGCTCAGGTGTTGAAACAAATTCACGTTTTTTCCCTAAAGAATAAACAACCTTTGTTGCTTTACATTAATAAAAACTAATATAGATTCTCTTTATAGCTATATGGTAATTTTTTTCTCAGAGTAGAAATTAGGTTTAGAGGCTAAGAATATAGGCTAATTTGGAGCATAACACTTTTAGCACATAAAACTTTTAGAAAAAGAATCAGTGAAACATTTGGGAGAATATTTTGAGATAATAAATCCCTTTGAGGAACTGAAAAGAACAGTCACCATCAGGACATTGCTTTTTCATTCTGCTGCTAGAGAGAAAGTGACTATAATATAGGGTATAGTATGGTATATTAGAAAGGGTTTATTAGCTTTTGAGTCTGAAAGGACGGGGTTTGAATTTCAGCAACCCAGTTGCTGACATTAGCCAAGTTTTAGAACTCTCAGAAGGCAGGTACCTGGCACATAACAATTAAGCAAGGACGGACAGAAAAACTACATGAAACATTATCTTTGTGTGTGTGTGTGTATATATATATATACATATATGTATATATATATACATACACACACACATATATATATATAAAACATATACATATAGAATGTGTTTTTATATAGCTTTTATCAAATAACCTCAGAATAATTTTTAAAGGAAGGTACTAGTATTCTCCTTTTATAGATGAGGAAATCTATGCTCATAAAACTTAACTTTCCACATAAGTAATAAATGCCAGTACTGGAATTCAAATTCACATGTAACCTCCAAGACCATATTTATAAACTCTATGCTACTCTAATTGTACAATTAAATATTTGTGAACTGTCTGGTTATAATAAAACCACAATAAAGGATAGTGATTATTATGTTACAAACTGAAAAATGATACTATACAGATATCCTTAACGATAAAGATGCCAGGGCATAGTCTCATGCTTGGGCAAATCTGTCCTTCTTCTATCACTTATGTTATATACATAAATCACAAGATAATTGTTATAAATGCCTTTTTATGTTCTTTTACTCAAATGACACTTCCTTAGGAATGAAAAATAACTCTAAGCTTCAAGAACATGGCTTTTAGCACATTATAAAAGTCAATATAGCAGTTGTGTCTGGTTCAATCTTCCTTAGGTTTTAGGGATAGACACCTTGTTTTGGCTCAACTCTCTCTTATAGCAGTGTCTACTTTCTACATATTAGAACATCACTGTGTTTGTTGGATGAATGTGTTCATTTTATGACTGTTTCAATATATTTGCCAAGGTAGCCCAGGATGTGTAGCATAAATACCAACTCCTTAGAAGCATTAGTTGTAGATAAAAAAACCTTCAATAATCAGAGATACAAAGGTCATTTCAAAGCCAGTTGTACCTAGCAAAGCTGCAAAGAAAAGATATGGCTACTAACTGAAGAAGTATACTGTATATAAGAATAAAAAATGAGAGAAAAGTATTTATTTACTGAAACCTTTAGCTAGCTAAACAAACCAAATTATAAAACCAAGTAGATTAGGTACAACAAAAAGTGTAAAAAAAAAAAAAGAGAGAGAAAATTTAAAAAGAAATGAAAGGAAGAGGAAGGAAAAAGGAAGGAAAAAGGAAAGAAGGACAGAGGAGCAAGGGAGGAAGGAAGGAAGGCAGGAAGGGAGGGAGGAAAGAAAGAAGGAAAAAAGAAATAAAGAAAGAAAGGAGGGAAGAAGGCGGGGAGCCAGGCTGTACCAAGAGTACCTATGAAGCTTGAAGCTTGGGACATTCCAAAACAATACAAAAGACAGGTGCATTTAGCACTAAATGATAACTAAGACCATTTGATAATCATGGTGCAACAGAAAATCTCAACAAGTAAAACAATTGTTGATGCATATTTGGTGGTTAATTGATTTCAAGATTTGATTACTTCCTTGTTTCATTCTGCATATCAGAAAGAATCTCACTCCCTTACTGTGTTGAATCAACAGTATTCTAATCAGAAGGGAAATATGATGGCTCACAAATCATTTCATGGTTGTGATAGTCCCTTAACCTATTATCACACCATTTGGATTTTTCCATCTAAAAAACTACAATTCAACAATTATTTATTGAGCATCTTCTGGTAGTCAAGCACTGTGTTAAGTGATCAACAGAAAATGGGAGCAAAGCAAACACTATCATTGAACTCATAGAGCTCAATTTCAACTTTCCACAATTAAAAACAATGACAAAACAGCACAGCAGATTATCATGTAATTCACAATCAATAGCCTAACTTAAAACACAGCTGTGCATTTACTGTGGATAACAGCTTGTTCATTCCCATGATTCTTAAACGTTTTCATTCATATTATAATGTATACTTATTATGCCAAGGGCCACATTCTATGTATTTTGAAAATATTAGCTAATAAAAGTTTTAAAGAAAGTTGCTAGCAATACTACAACTTTAGGCTAAAACAGATTTCTTGAAGACTCTGATAAATGATTTGTCATAAAATTAAAATAAATCTTCATCAGTAATTGTTACCTTTCTATTTTTTAAAATTTATTTACTTTACCTTTAATAGTTTTTGAAGCCTAATGTTAGAGAAAAAAGAAGCAACCATGAGTCAAAGTTAAAAAACAACAACAACAACACAACTGAATTCACATGAAATTTCTCTTGACAGAGTATTCATAAAGCTATCACATATAAATCCTTGAGACATTTTGCTTAGGAAGTGTTACTGTAGCTCTCATTTTATGTTTTAGAAGTAGACAAAAAAGAACAGGATTTCAAGAAACCCAGATAGTATAAAAAAGGCACAGCTGCAAATTTTCATGAGTTAGTAGTAACATCTCATGACACTTCCCAATGCATATGCCCTAGTACTACTGAAATATATTCTTGGAAAATGTCCTTATTTCATTCTGCCACCTTTCTGAAAGTTGTGAATGACAGATAAATCAGATGTTAATGTGGAAATCTTAACTAGCACATCAAAGATACATAGAAAACATATGTGCATGTCAAAGAAAGCTACACATACACACATGTATGCACACACACAGAGTGATACCATCTTAGATAACTTTTCTACAGCTGTTATGAATTAATAATCAAGAACTAACAACTGTGATGGGGATGTGCAGAAGGATTGTTTCACTTTCTTCCCAAATTCAAATTCTGTTCAGTTGAACAAACTGAACGTTATCCAACATGAAAGATGAACTTTCTCCACCTTTCTTTAAATTAATCTTGACAAAGGCAGATTCAGACCAACTATCTATTGGAATCTAGAACCCTAAATGAAGTTGAGATGCCCACCCAACTCTAATATTCTTTTCATTCTTGCCTTGCCAATACCGAGACTATGCTTCTGCCTTGATTTAGTGAGATGCACTCTAGCTCACCCTTGGGTTCTGGAACCTGCCCTGAACTCAGGTTCACTTCCTCAGGGACTATTATCCAGCCTAATCCTTCTTGACCCTAGCTCACCATGGGCTAAACCTTGAACTTTTCTGCCTTGCCTTTCCCTCTTTTTTTTTTTTTTTTTTTCTTTGCGGTACGCAGGCCTCTCACTGTTGTGGCCTCTCTTGTTGTGGAACACAGGCTCCGGACGCACAGGCTCAGCGGCCATGGCTCACGGGCCCAGCTGCTCCGCGGCATGTGGGATCTTCCCGGACTGGGGCACGAACCCATGTCCCCTGCATGGGCAGGCGGACTCTCAACCACTGCACCACCAGGGAAGCCCTTCCCTCTTTCTTAAAAGCAGTTCAACTACCTGAATGACAACACAGACAGCTGCCTGACTCTAAATTTTGCTACATCTTCAAAATTCCGGATTCCTGTGCCCATAAACTACTGACAGGATTATTTGTCCTTGACAAGTGAGGTCTGCTAGAATGAGGGCAGGCTTTGAGATACACAAATGCAAATTAAAATACTTTCACCTACCTGCAATATCATCTTTGAAAGGCTATTTAACCTCTCTGCACCTCATTTGTAATAAGCTAGGGTTAACAAAATCTTTCTTGGATTGTTGCTGTAAGGACAAGAAAAGCACCTGTCTTTTATAGCAGGCACTCAAGAAGTAGCTGTTATGATTATTATCACCATATTGAAGCTAGTTTTTTAGAACCCAAGTTTAGCATATTTCTTTGAAAACTGCTGTAATATTTATCCAATTTCTAGAGCTATCAGAGTTTAACGTTTTTTCTACAACCTGATCCTCCCATGTCAGATTTCCTTTCCTTCACACTGGCTTCTAAGGTCCCAATCTACCCAAACCAAAATAGCACCATAAAGGATCTAATTTTGTTAGAAGGTGTCATCTGGGTACTTCCTAAAACAAAATCCCCCTGAAGGAAGTAATTATAAGCTTTATTTTCCTTCCTATCCTTCCTAAAATTTTGTATTTCTGTGGGATCAGTGAAATGTGAAATGTCAAAAGTAAGAATAAATGTCAAAAGTAAGAATAAAAAAAAAGAATAAAAAAAGAATAAAAAAAGAATAAATAAAAAATAAATAAAAAATAAAAAAATAAATAATAAATAAATAAATAAATAAATAAAATAAATAAAAAGAATTAAAAAAAAACTGGAGACAAGTGATATGATTCCTAAACTTTTTATGCTAATAGTTTTGGTCCTTATTAAATCTAGTTTTCATAAATTAACAAACCTTTGTACATTCTCCAGGTTTTGAAGATTAATTTCAGTATTATTTTTAACACAATTAAAGTGTTCCAAAATACAACTTTGCAAGTAGGTAAGCTGATCATCCTGTAGTTCAAGAACTCCTTATCAAGGTAGGTATGCAAGATGGCCAACCTTTTTTCAAATCATTAGTTTAGAAAATATCTCATAAGTGACATAAAGAAAACAAAAAAACATATCAACCTCTAACCAAAAAGAGAAGCAGTATCCAATAGAATCCCTTTTTTTTTTTTTTTTTTTTTTTGGGCCACACTGCAGCTTGCAGAATCTTAGTTCCCCAATTAGGGATTGAACCTGGGCCCACAGCAGTGAAAGCACTGAGTCTTAAGCACTGGACCACCAGGGGATTCCCTAGAGTCCCATTTTAAATGAGGTAGTTGCTGAAGAGGCATGATGCCTAGCAGGAAAGCTATGAACTTTTAAATTATAGATTGGAGTTTGAATTTCAGAATTACAACTAGCTAGCTAGATGTGACTCATTTGCAAAATTACCATGTCCCTGAATCTCAATTTTCTCATATGATGAAAAGGTACCAGCTACTTTGAAGAAGCCCTCTACTTATCAGAAATAAAATCTTGAAGTACCTGCATATAATAAATATTCTGCGTGCTGCAGGACCAATCTCTTGAGCAACCATGTCATCCTTTCCTTATTCATATTAATCCTTCCCTCTGTTGAGGCAGATGACACTTCTCTCTTTACATTAACATATATATATATTTCTTTTTTCATTAATTCTTCCCATAGTGAAGGTAAGTTGTGTATCACGGCTGGGGATAAGCCCCCAAGGGTGTAGGCAGTAGAAGGTACATTGTCTGCAGATAACTTAAAAACAATAATGTAATCTACTAATACACAGTCTATATTTTAATATCACCATACACTAGCAGTTCTAAGCAATGTCAGTGATAAATTTTCCCACTCTTCCACAACCTGCCCTTGGTAAACCACTCTTATTTGCTTAACTCTGTTTCCCTTTCCCCTGGCTGCCAAGCTTTCAGTTCCCACCAGAAAGAAACTATTTTAGACACAGTGTGGCTAAAAGTACACACTCTGATAATGAAATATAACTACGAAACTGCCTGGTACAAAATAGATTGTCAATATTTTGGCTAAATTAGCACTGGTTCTGATGATGAAACATACATGCAATTTCCTTTGACTCTGAAATGTATAGTTCTGAAAAAATCATTTGAAAAATAACATGAGCTGGCAATTAAATCACAATCTTAAAGGCTATAACTGGACATCTTTAGAATTCTCAAGCATGCATTTTGTATATATAAAAATTAGAATCAAGCATTAACCAAAACAGTGTTTATGAGTCTTAATACTTCCATAAGTTTCTTTTCTAAATCACATTTTAGATGAGTTTAGTTTAGATATGATAATGTTTTAGGTGAATGTATTTCTAGAAGGCAGAATGGCTTTACTTTTATTATATTTATACCCATTCAGCACTGCAGGGTTTAGCTCTCGACTTATTTGATGAATGCAAAACACTTGGGTGCCACAACAAGAAGCACTATAAAAAAATCTTAGTTATGTATATTCAGTTTTCAAAAAGAAACTGGACTAGGAAAAAAACTCGTGTTGTATGTTCTGGCAAGATGTGCTCCCTGAGATGACATAGCTAATATAATGCCACCAACTGTATAAAACTAAGGCAAATATTTTATAGCATCATTGCACTTGCTTCAAGTATTTTTAAAAAAATCCTTATGGAGCTCGTTAATAATGACACTTACTTATATTCAACTCACCTTTAAAATAAGCATATTAAGAAGTCCACTTTTAGCCTCTACAATGAGCCTATAATAGGTAGATAGCTTTAATTTTTCTCCTAAGACTTTTTACTTGGAGTGGGATATAAACCTTTTGCATATAATTTCAGACAAGTTTTAGATTCAGTGTCAAGAGTTTGGGTTGTGATTGACTACAATGGAAGGAATAACCTGGCATGATCCTCCAAAGAGAATTGAACTAAAAAAAAAAAGAGACTGTTATTGACTTTATAAAGTTGAATATGTCTTTTTCTCTCCATGTCTCTGTTAATTAGGACATTTACCACCAACAATGAGAAAAGACATTAGGACTTTAAACAAATTCAGATTATTCAGAAAAATGATAGCTAGCATTTATCGAGGGTATATGCCATTTAATCCACAGTCACTCTGTGAGATAGGCATTATTGTTATTTTTTCTATTTCATAGAAACAGAAACAGGTTATGCCAACAAAAGACAAATCTAGGATTTGAACCAGGCAGTTAGTGCCAGAACCCAAATTCTTGGCCACTATTATGCATTGCCTTCAGCAACCACTTATTTAACCGACTTGATTTTTTGCCAAACATTTACCCCCTATTTTGATTCTTTCCCAGAACGTGCCCACTTAGGGTCTCCCCTATTATCTTCTCTCATGCTCCCTTTCCGTTAATATGTGAGGAAAATAAGCAGTTCATGCTTCTTATCTTGATCTTGCCTTCTTCCAAGTCACTAAAACCCAGATACAGAGTTGAGATGATTTCTGGCAGAGGCAACACAAAAGCATTTTTTTCTTATCCCGGAAAGCCTGGTCCATCTGTTTTGTTTGGTGATTATGATATGAGGCATGGAAAGAGGAAGGTCACAAGATGATAAAATCTGAGCTAGACAGACATGGGGGTTTGTAATCCAGTTAACTAAATTGTCACACTCTTCATTTAAAATTCCTATTTGTTTTTAATGTTTCATTATGCTAAGAAATTTGGGAAAAAAGAGTGGAAAGTCAGGCTTAAAGTGGTTTTCTAATTAATCTGTATTTATTCAGTGGCTACTCTATGTTCAGCTCTATAAAAATATTTTGAGAATGAACAATTAAAATGGTAACCAGGGAAGCTAGCAACCACTGTATATAAGTGGTTGTGAAGCTCATTTGGGACCAGGTGGGTGACATTTTGGGCTTTCTTCAGAGGAAGTAAATGACAGTCTATAGGCCTGCAAGTTTCTAATACACTCAATTTTCTGATAAAAGTGTAGATTAGGGTTTCAGGTTGACATGACATTCTGGTTGCTTAGGGGTACTCAGTGTGCACGAGAATTTGAGATCTGTTTTCCCCATTCATCTGCCAGTCAAAGAAATGTGAAAAACTTTATATATATTTGTTCCTTGGTCCTGTTAGTGGTGGAGTGGAGTTTCATGAAGGCGTGAGAGAAATAGAGGACTGAAAGGCAGACAAAACCAAATTGAAACATGATTCTGTCTTCAGATACTCATAATGTGAGCTGTTGTCTGTAGAGGCCAATAAACTCATTTCACAAATAACAATTATTATAAAAATGATGATGTTACCCTAAAGGAGTATTTAGATTTCAGAACTGTCTCTGATTTTCAGTGAATCTGACATTGTCCTTATCAATGATAATTGGGATATTCAATGTCATACATTATGGATTACTGAGTAAACATCTTTGCTTTCCAATTGTATCAGAATTTTAGTATTAAAATCATTTTTAGTAAGTAAAGAGAAATAAAATAACCACAGGAAAAACATACAGAGCATGATTAAAAATAATAACTCCAATGTCGACAACCCAGAAGAGGCAATCCATTTTTTTTTACTCTACAGTAAGACCTCCTTTGTGGATATTATTGTATTTAGAAAATAAAACTCTTTACTACCTCAAGTCATAAATTGTATCTTATGCTCCAGGGAAAGCATGGTTCTGCTTAGCAAAAAAAAAAAGGAAAAAAAGAAGGTCTAAAAATTAAAATTTTCTTTCACAGAGTATTTCCATAAAAATTGGACCTTGTCTGATTGAGAATGCATCTGTCTCATCTGCTCACTGTGTACCTCAATCCATAAACCTTTCTACTGCAGCTAAACACAGTGTGTTAGGAACTGAGACAATGAATGAAAAGTAACACACTAACAACATGGTTTCACAAACAATCAATCAGGTAAATATCTACATCAATAATGACTACAGTAATGGAAGCCTAGAATACCCAATACTAAGAATTAGACATATAAAGAAGTTCCTTTGAAGGGGAAGATATTAAAGGACTATTGAGAACAATTTTGTTTAATATTTAAATGTGTTCATTCTTAACTATACATAATTTCTACTTGGATTCATGAGAAAACAATATTTTCATAACTTTCTATTCAATTATTTTTTGTGAGATGAAACAAGAAGAGAGATTACATTTTAAAGTGTAATTCAAGAATTTCCTTCTAAGAGTTTAATCACAATCTGTTAGTCCTACATGTTCCACACGAGTCACCTGTTTTGCCCTCTTTGTCTATTCTCATGCTCCCACATGTTGTCCAGTATAAGGAAAATAGTTTATACAATTAATGTAGAGAACAAAATGAATACAGGAAAACCTAAACTAATGTTATTTTGGATAACCCACAGCTAGCCAGAGTACCAATTTAATTGCTGTTACTAATGTTTTATATGATAATCTTCCACCTTTTTTGAAAACATCTAGTTTTACTTGTCAATTAAGATTCAGCATAAGCAAAACTCAACAATAGTTTCTGCTAGACTAGAATATGGTGAGTTCATTCCTGAATTGATGCCACCAAATTAGCAATAATGATGCTCACCCAAGTTAACAAGAAAACAATACACAAATACCAGTAACAAATGCTGATATCTTGGTATTTTAAGTTAAAAATGAGTAGTTACTACAATTTTTTATAAAAACAAAACTGAATTCAACACTTGGTTCTAATCACTTCTGAAATATCATACTTATTTAGAAATATGGTGGGACATCTCTTCAAAAGAACTAACCTTGATAACTCCACAAATCTGCAAATAGTTATGACCTCCAAAATACTATTTTGGATTGCTTCGTTGATTGCAGCCCAAATTGTTAGTTAATTTTATTGTTTTTCTTCAATGTAATCACAGGGCAAAAGGCAAGGCCAGATTAAAAAAAGTCTCTTTAGATATGTGCAGAAGAGAAGTGGTGTCAAAGACCAAGATGTGAATATTGGGGAAGTTTATCTGAAGTGTTTACTGTACTGAAGGATGTAGCTCCCTACTACATTTGGTCTTGTGTTTTCAGTTGAAAATACTCAAACTTTTTTGGTGGGACTAGGGAGGAGGGAGCAGGGGAAAAGCAAAAATAGAAGGTTCTGAAACCTGTGTTTCCAAAGATATGGCTGGTTAAATATGGGCTTTCACAAAGGACGTCACAACGGCTAATAAATAGGTTTCACAGATAAAAACTGACAATGAGTTATAATATTTATCTATTAAATTAGCAAAGTTGAAAAAGTACTGATGCTATCAGTAAGGGTAAGTATATGGTAAACTTGCATACACAGATGTTAGAAGTATAAATTATTATTATTACCCTTTTGTTAACAGAATAATTTAGAAATACCTGACAAATTGTAAAATATGCATACCATTTAAACCAACAATACTATTTCTAGGATGTGACCTTGCAGATATGCTTAATGAAGTGTACAAAAAAGCTATGTACCAGGGTTTACATTGCAGCCTTGTTTATAATATGAAAATAAAATGGATACAACTAAAGTGTGTATCAACAGGAGATTTTTAAACTAAATTATGTACATCCATATGATGGAAAACTATTAAAATATGGTAGATCTATAAGTACTGACACAGAAACATATATACACAGTATATTTAATGAAGAAAATATACATTAGCTTATTGTGCACAGTGCTATCCCACTCATTAAAAATAATGATGTGTGTTTGGGAATAAATACGTTTCTAACAGTGATTATCTCTAGAGAGTATGACTACAGGGGATTCTAGTTTCATAATAAATTATTTTCATTTTACATTACCTTTTTTTTACCATTTCACATTTCAGGTTTACAATGTGAAACACAAATATAGATATTTATGTTTAAAATTTGGGAGATATAATACTTCTTTTCCTCAAAACTGAAAATAAAACACTAAAAAAAAAGTTTCTGTGGTTTCAGAAAAAAGTTACTCTGAAGAGTACCAAATATTACTGAGTTGTTTAACAGTTTACAGTATTTTTTTAGTTGCAAGAGACTAGAAATTCTGACTGATATTATTCACAAGAGAGTCAATAGCCATTATTGAAACTATAATAATTAACTGTCAATTATTATAATTAGTTCTAATTTGAAATGAATGTAGTTCATTATATTCTATTTTGCTATTATTCAGAAAGTTTGTGTAATTATGTGTCTGGTCTTAATATAATTTTCCATCATGGCAGTGCATTTATCTACTTGGAGGTTGAGATTTCTTAATAGCAAGGGAAGAAAGTTTACAATGTCTATCTTTTTTGTTTGTTTGTTTGGCCACACTGCACAGCAGATGGGATCTTAGTTCCCCGACCAGGAATCGAACCTGTGCCCCCTGCAGTGGAAGCACAGAGTCTTGACTGCTGGACCATCAGGGAAATCCCTTAAAATGTCTAAAAAAATCAATAGGAAATCTGTTAAGAAAAATAAAAGTAATTTGCTGCAATATTTGGAATAGATGCAGCTACATTTCCACACTGGCTTTCATGTTCTCCATTTCAAATTGCTACAATTTGTTATTTTCATACCAATAGAGATTTTTAAGAAAGATTAGAACATAAAACTCTATTCCTCATTTCCTATAATTAGAGTCAGGAATTCTATGAAGTAACCATCATAATAAATACCCATAACTCACAGTTAAATAAGTTTAAATCTTCACAAATATCTGATGGTAAAATTCTTAGATATCCTGCATGCCAAAGCATCATTTTCCCTTAGGCTATGTAAATTAAACTGTATTTTTGACTAGCAGCAATGAGATAGAAAATATTAATTATATGAAGACTGAAAGTTAATAGTACATCAAGTAAGTAAACTTCATTACTTTTTTAGAAAACAGAATTATCAACGTGAATATTACTCATGAGAGAAAGAGGGAGAAGGAGAAAGGAGGTGAGGAGAAAGGGAAAGGGACCAACAGAGAGATGGGTAGAGTTAATAACCTTGAGGCACTTAGCTGTCAGCAGATGTTAGCTATTATTATACACAAATTACACTGTATAGTAAATTGATAGGTTAGAGTAACTTTTTTGTAGGAATATAAGCAATAACTTCAGAGGGAAATTAAATATCATTAAGGTCATGAAAGAAACTAAGGCGACTCATGTAAACTACAGGAAATTGAAGTGATAAGGAGTGTCATGATAAAGCCAGATCTCCTCACCATATTATTAATAAAGTTGGAATTAAAATTTTATGCCCAATTGCTTATAACAAGTCCTTAAGAGCAAAGACGCATAAAGACACAGAATACAATAATTATATTGCTTCTCAATTTGGATTCCATTATCAAAGGGACAATATCTATATAATAAGTATTAGAAATAGTGATGAATAATAGGTAAGCATGTAATTGTAGTATATTTTAAAATTTTATAAATTTATTATATACATCTTCATATAAAAATGAATTATATGCAGATATTTCTCATGTCCTTTTTAGACAGTATTATATAAAAATTAATATAAGTCCAGTTAGATTAACTATGTAGTAAATTTCAAACTCTATTTCTCCATATCCCATTTGTAAATAAAAAAATGGGTTTTTATAAAACACTTGGGAAGCCAGGATTAGAACAAAGTGTACCTCATAGGTTGGGGCTCCATTTATACACTGACTTCTGTCAGTAAAAGGTCACTAGCATTTCTTCCAGCACAGGCAGTGCTATATAAGTAGGATGTGTGTAAACCAAAAAAAAAAAAAAAAAAAAAAAAAATTGGAGGTGATAAGAAGCATAAAAATGACAGTTGTCAATACTGTTATTGCTTAAGTATTGTAGAAACCCATTTGCTCTAATTAGCCCTAAGAATCCTTAAAAGGAGAATGTGCACAACCAATAAAAGTGATTTATTTGTAATAGATTCTGAAAATTTCTTTTACTGTTAGATTCACATCAAAGTATTACTTGATTTGTACTGCTGACAATACTTATTGGATATTTTTCACACACACACACACACACACATTACCCACTTCACATGATCACAAAGCAAAGCCAAAAGACAAACAAAACAAAAACTAAAAGGAATTTTTAGTATTTTAAAACTTCAAATCATCATTTCAACATGCAAATTATAGCCAGATCTATCAAGCACTTTTTTTAAGTTTATAAAGAGCATGCTAAGAGATGTCCATCTTTTTAATCAACTATTAGCTACAGCTACCAAGGAGTTTATTTATACAGGAATCTATTTTTTATGACAAATTCAACTTTCTATTTTCCCATCTTCTAAAGACAAAAATATACACAAACATCGAAATAGTAAGGAGAGTTGGCAAACATTTTTTCCTACTTAGTACGTTTTCTTTTAACTTTATTGAAACAATCACCCTGTAGCTTCTTAGTCTATGTATCCAGGTGGTAGGTTTCAAGATGCCCATATATAGCAGAGATTCCCCATTTGGGCAAGTATAGCTTTTGTTTGTTTTGTTTTCTTAACAAAGAGCAAAAGGGGGTAAGCTCTCTGTTTTGGGGGAAACTGTCTTTGTTCCTTTGGTCCCCCTCATTCTCTCAATCCTTCTTTGGCTTGACAACACTCTAGCAATAAATCAGTATTGGCAAAACAAAACAAAAAACCCCCCAAAACCCTGCTTAATTATAATTAGTAAGAGGCTTATATACGTGATGTCTCTGACTGCTGTTGTCATGAAGTTTCTAAACACATTCAAACTTGCCTCTCACCATTTCTTAAGCAATGAAACAATTTCAGAGAATGACTTACCCTCCCTTAATATAGTCAAGGAATGAAACTTCTGTTTCTACCACGAAAGAAAGTAACGTGACCTGAAAAAAGAAAAGAAAAAGGAGGCAGAATTACCTGCTAGTACTAATTGCATCCCCAAATGGACTTTTTTTCTGTTAGAGAGTAAATCATGTTTCCTAGTATTTTGAAAATTAATAAAGATATTATTCTTTATTAAAATTTACTAGGACTGATTTTTCTTACATTTAAAATTATCAGAAGAAAAGGGGCCAAAAAATTAAATGACTCCTTCCTATGACCAGTTTACTTCCTTTGAAGAACAACATGCAAATTATCTACAAGGACACTGTGTTACTTCCCATTTTAAATATAAAGGAAAGATGAAAGGAAGCTAGAAAATGGCTAAAACTAAAAAATCAAAATCAGTGAGCTAAACCATATAAAAAGAAATGGGTATTTTTGTCAGGGACCTGTAATGAAGCCATCTAATATTTTAAGTGCCTTGCTTTATAAAAATCTTTTAAAAGAAAACTTGGAGGGAACTTATATTTTCTTCTCCCAAGGACAGTTAATCATAGGATAAAATTTTCAGTATATTTTTTATCAAAATAGGATGATTTTGATTTTTCACAATTTTAACATACTTTCATCTTTGCACCTTCCTGTACTGATTTAGTCCAGCATTTCCACAGAGTTGTCAATTTTAATGCACTATAAACAAATACTTTCACATCTTATAAAACAAGTCTTAAGTATAGCCTATAAAGAGTATAATATTTCTTATTACAACTTACACTTTTTCAGGTCTACTTGATTTTCTCTAGTGTGATTTTATTGAATGAAGAATTCATAATAAAATTTCATCTTCTCTCAGAGGCCATTCAACCCCTAGGACAACTTGCAGGAAGCTGGGTCGCTACCTCCTATAATGTGTTCTCCATTACAATTCCCATAGCAAGTTAATTTTTTATTATATACATTCACATTAAAACTCTAAGTAAAACAGTGCAGTTTTTAGTAGCTTTTATTCAATACAAAGTGTTATATATATTTTTTATTCATTTATTTGAATCCTTAATGAATAACATAAAATTTGACTTACTGTTCCTGAATTAGTATATTTCTTCTTTTTTCCTTTCTTTTTGGGATTTATCACCTTAAAGAGCAGATAAAACAATTACAATGTCAGGTTTCATACTGAAATATTTTAAAAATGTGTAGTCCAACCTGGTGCCTTTCACTTATTGTCATGAAGGCATTTATTTATTCCCTTACAAATGCCTTTAGTATGACTGCTAGATAGTCTATCAGCCAAAACTTCTCTGCAAAAGTTACTAGTGATCATCTTATATCAAAATATATTTTCAGTAATATTCTTACAGTAATATTCTTCTTAGTAACTTTATGCATTGATTATCCTACCCATTTACATCTTCTTGATGTGAGAGAGATTTTTAATATTCAAGGTCCCAAATAATAGTGATTGCTCTGTAGAAAAACTATGGGTTTCTCTAATAAATAAAAATATATCCAAGAGACATAATACGTTTTATTTGATTAAATGCACTAACATGACAAATCACCCAAATATGTGAATATTTATGGGCTCTACTTATTGCTTTTAATGGTAATAATTTCCATCAGATACATAATAACGTGTAAAAGTTTGGAGTACTTGTGGGAGTCCCGGTGGGAGTCACACCGGTTCACAAACTTAGAAATAGGCTGACTGACTGAGGACCCAACTGTATACCCTGAAAAGTAACCATGGCCCAGGACCACCCTACTGAACAAAAGTACTGGAGCCAGTCTCATCCACCCAGCACCAGACATAATCCACACTCACCTGAGCCCCTAGTAACAAGCATACCGACTGCAGATCCCACAGTAGACCTAGCAACAGCCTTAAAACTAGCTCCAAACCAGCACAACTGCAATTCTGAAAGTAGTCCCATAAGCCTGGGGAACAACCAGGAGAAGGTCTTTACCTGCCAAAATGATCTGTAAAGCAGTAGGAGGTGTTTATTTATTTACTTATTTGTTTTCATTTTAGGATTTTATTTAATTTTAAGTTGGGTCTAAATGTTATTATCCATGGGCTTTTCATCATCCCATTTAATTCTGCCTGGCTGAGAATCATACCCTACAAGGTAGTGAAGCTAAGAAAACATCCATAGGGACCACCTCCTCTTTGTCTCATCTTATCAGCAGTTATAAAGACTCTTTACAAGAATATAAAAGTAACTTGTGTGTTTTCCTTTTTGCACAAAGCCTTTAAAAGAATAAATGTAGAAAAAGATTTTAGCCATTATTGGAGTCAAAAACAACAAGAACCCAAATCTAATTACATCCCAGCTCCCACAGTTGCTAATTGTTTCCGTTCCTTAGATGCTCCTGCTGCTTGGGTTGTTTCTGGTTTTGTTTTTAACATTTGGTTTTGTTTTATTTTATAATTTTTTTCAATTTTGTTCTTTTTATTTTTAAAATTTATTTTTTATTGAAGTGTAGTTGATTTACAATGTTATGCCAATCTCTGCTGAACAGCAAAGTGACTCAGCTTTACATATATATACATTCTTTGTTTAATATTCTTTTCCATTATGGTTTATCTCGGGAGACTGGATATAGTTCCCTGTGCTATACAGTAGGACCTTGTTGTCTATCCACTCTAAATGTAATAGTTTGCATCTACAAACCCCAAATTCCCAGTCCATCCCTCTCCCCCCATCCCCTTGGCAACCACAAGTCTGATCTCTATGTCTGTGGGTCTGTTTCTGTTTTGTAGATAGGTTCATTTGTGCCATATTTTAGATTCTACATATAAGTGATATCATATAGTATTTGTCTTTCTCTTTCTGACTTAGTATGATAATCTCTAAGTTGCATCCATGTTGCTGCAAATGGCATTATTTTGTTCTTTTTTATGACTGAGTAGTATTCCACTGTATATATGTACCACATCTTCTTTATCCATTCATCTGTCAATGGACATTTAGGTTGCTTCCATGTTTTGGCTATTGTGAATAGTGCTGCTATGAATATAGGGATGCATGCATCTTTTTGAATTATAGTTTTGTCTGGGTATACACCCAGGAGTGGGATTGCTGGATCATATGGTAATTCTATTTTTAGTTTTCTGAGGAACCTCCATACTGTTTTCCATAGTGGCTGCACCAACTTACATTGCCACCAACAGTGTAGGAGGGTTCCCTTTTCTCCACACCCTCTCCAACATTTGTTCTTTGTAGATTTTTTAAATGATAGCCATTTTGACTGGTGTGAGGTGGTACCACATTGTAGTTTTGATTTGCATTTCTCTAATAATTAGTGATTTTGAGCATCTTTTCCTGTGCTTTTTGGCCATCTACATGTCTTCTTTGGAGAAATGTCTATTAAGGGCTTCTGCCCATTTTTTGATTGGGTTGTTTGTTTTTTTTGTTGCTGTTGAGTTGTATGAGCTGTTGGTATATTTTGGAGATTAAGCCCCTGTTGGTTGCATCATTTGCAAATATTTTTCTCCCCTTCCGTAGGTTGTCTTTTTGCTTATTTTATGGTTTCCTTTGCTATGCAAAAGCTTGTAAGTTTGATTAGGTACCATTTGTTTATTTTTGTTTTTATTCCTATTGCCTTGGGAGATGAACCTAAGAAAACATTGGTACAATTTATGTCAGAGAATGTTTTGCCTGTGCTCTCATCTAGGAGTTTTATGGTGTCATATCTTATGTTTAAGTCATTAAGCCATTTTGAGTTTATTTTTGTGCATGGTGTGAGGGTGTGTTCTAACTTCATTGATTTACATGCAGCTGTCCAACTTTCCCAGCAAAACTTGCTGAAGAGACTGTCTGTTTCTTATTTTATATTCTTGCCTCCTTTGTCAAAGATTAATTTACCATAGGTGTGTAGATTTATTTCTGGGCTCTCTATTTTGTTCCATTGATCCGTATGTCTGTTTTTGTGCCAACACCACTTTATTTATTGTAGCTTTGTAGTACTGTCTGAAGTCTGGGAGAGTTATACCTCCTGCTTTGTTTTTGTTCCTTAGGGTTGGCAATTCTGGGTCTTTTATGGTTCCATATAAAATTTTGGATAATTTGTTCTAGTTCTGTGAAAATGTCATAGGCAATTTGATAGGGATTGCATTAAATCTGTAGTTGGTTTTGGGTAGTATTGCCATTTTAACAATACCAATTCTTCCAATCCAAGAGCACGTGATATATTTCCATGTCTTTGAATCCTCTTTAATTTTCTTTATTAATGTTTTGGAGTATTTTATAGCTCTCAGCATATAAGTCTTTCACCTCCTTGGTCAGGTTTATTCCTAAGCATTTTATTTTTTTGGTGCAATTTTGAAAGGTATTGTTTTGTTTTACATTCCCTTTCTGATATTTCATTGTTAGTGTAAAGAAATGAAACCAATTTCTGAATGTTAATCTTGTATCCTGCTACTTTGCTAAATTCATTTATTAGATCTAGAAGTTTTTGTGTGGAGTCCTTACGGTTTTCTATGTATAGTATCATGTCATCTGCATATAGTGACAATTTTACCTCTTCCCTTCCAATTTGAATGCCTTTCTTTGTCTTGTCTGATTCCTGTGGCTGGACTTCCAATTCTATCTTGAATACACATGGTGAGAGTGGGAATCCTTGTCTTGTTCCAGATTTTAATGGGAAGGCTTTTACCATTGAGTATTTCACCATTGAGTATTCACTGTTGAGTATTATATTGGCTGTGGGTCCGTCATAAATGGCTTTTATTATGTTGAGATATATTCCCTCTATTCCCACTTTGGTAAGAGTTTTTTTTATCATGAATGGATGTTGAATTTTGTCAAATGCTTTTTTTGCATCTGTTGAGATGATCATGTAGTTTTTGACTTTTCTTTGTTAATGTGGTGTATTGCATTGATTGATTTGTGTATGTTGAGCCATCCTTGTGAGCTTGGAATGAATACCACTTGGTCATGGTGTATGATATTTTTATGTGCTGTTGGATTCAGTTTGCTAATATTTTATTGAGAATTTTTGCATCTATATTCACCAAAGATATTGGCCTGTAATTTTCTTTGTTGATGGTATCTTTGTCTGGTTTTGGTACAGGGTGATGGTGGCTTCATAGATGTCTTTGGGAGTGTTCCCTCTTCTTCAATCTTTTGGAAGAGTTTGAGAAAAATAGGTATAAGTTCTTCTTTGTATGTTTGGTAGAATTCAACTGTGAAGCCATCTGGTCCTTTTGTTTGTAGCAAGATTTTTATTATTTTTTTTACTACAGATTTTATTTCACTTCTAGTGATCAGTCTGTTCAATTATCTCTTTCTTCTTGATTCAATTTTGGTGGGCTGTATGTTTCTAGAAAGTTGTCCATTTCTTCTAGGTTGTCAAATTTGTTGGTGTATAATTGTTCATGGTATGTTTTCATGTTTCTGTGGTATAAGTTGAGATTTCTCCTTTTTCATTTCTTATTTTGTTTTTTGGGGTTCGCTTTCTTTTCTTTGTGGTGAGCCTGGTCAGAGGTATGTCATCTTTGCTTATCCTTTCAAAGAACCAGCTCTTGGTTTTATTGATTTTTTGTTTTTCACTGTTTTGATAATCTCTATTTTATTTATTTCCTCCCTGATCTTTATTATTTCCTTCCTTCTTTTGGCTTTAGGTTTTGTTGGTTCTTCTCTTTATAATTCTTTTAAGTGTAGGTTAGGTTGTTTATTTGAGATTTTTCTTGCTTTTTGAGGAAGGCCTGTATTGCTATGAACTTCCCTCTAAGAATTGCTTTTGCTGCATCTTATAGATTTTGTATGGTTGTGTTTTCATTGTCATTTGTCTCAAGGTATTTGTTAATTTCCTTTTTGATTTCCTCTTTGACCCATTGGTTTTTTAGTAGCATGTTGTTTAGTCTCCATGGAATCATTTTTTTCCTCATTTCTTTTCTTGTGGTTGATTTCTAGCTTCATGCTGTTGTAGTCAGAGAAGATGTTTGAAATAATTTGTATACTCTTAAATTTGTTGAGGTTAGCTTTGTGCCCTAGTATGTGGTCAATCCTAGAAAATGTTTGATATGCACTTGAAAAGAATGTGTATTCTGTTTTTTTTTTTTTTTTGGATGTAATATCCTGAAAATATCAATTAAGTCTAACTGTTCTATTGTATAATTTAGGATCTCTGTTGCCTTATTGATTTTCTGTCTAGAAAACCTGTCCATTGATGTGACTGGGGTACTAAAGTCTCCTACTGTTAATGTATTCCCATCAATTTCTCCCTTTATGTCTGTTAGTATTTATTTTATGTATTTGGGTGTTTCTATATTAGGTGCATATATGTTGATGAGTGTGAAATCCTCTCATGTATTGATCTTTTCTTCATTATATCGTGTCCTTTATCACCTTTGCTTTAAAGTCTATTTTGTCTGATATGAGTATTGCAACACCCTGTTTCTTTTCATTTCCGTTTGCATGAAATATCTTTTCCATCCCCTCGCTGCTTTCAATCTATGTATATCCTTTGCCCTAAGGGGGGGTTTCTTTCTCTTGCAGGCAGCATATTGTAAGCTCTTGTTTTTTATCCAGGCTGCCACTCTATGCCTTTTGATTGGAGCATTCTGTCCCTTGACATTTAAGGTAATTATTGATACATATGTATTTATTGCCACATAAGACCTTGTTTTCCAGTTGATTCTTTGTTTCTTCTTTGTTCCTTTTTGCTTTTCTTTTGTCGTTGGATCATTTCCTTTTATTTTATGCTTGCTTTCTCTTCTTTTTGGTTTTTGTGAATCTCTTGTATGTTTTTGATTTGTGGTTGCCCTGTTTTTCAAGTACATTATCCTCTTCCTATATCTGCTTGCTTTAGACTGATAGTCATATAGATGGAAACACATTCTAAACAACACCAAGAATATGCATTTTCTTACTCTCCTTCCCCACATTTTATGATTTTGATGTCCTTTTTTACATCTTCATGTTTATCTTTTTGCTGTTCCTTGTGTTTATCATCACTTTCACAAATAGGTTTTTTTTAAAAATCTTTTTGATCTGTGTACTGGCTAATTTAAGTGATTTACTTTCAAATTATGATTTCCTCTTTCCTATACCTTCTTGCTCTTTTTCTGTTTAGAGAAAATATTTCAATATTTCTTCTAGGATAGGTTTAGTATTGCTGTATTCTTTTAGTTTTTCCTTGTCTGAGAAATTCTTTATTTCTCCTCCTATTCTAAATGATAATCTTGCTGGGTAGAATATTCTAGGTTGCAGATTTTTCCCTTTCAAGACGTTGAATATATTTTGCCACTCCCTTCTAGCCTGCAGTGTTTCTGTAGAGAAATCAGCTGACAGCCTTATGGGGGTTCCCTTGTAAAAAACTCTTTGTTTTTCTTTTGATCCTTTAGAATCCTCTCTTTGTCTTTAACTTTTGTCATTTTTATTACAATATGTCTTGATGTAGGTCTGTTTGGATTCATCTTGTTTGGGACTCTCTGTGCTTCCTGTAACTGGATATCTGCTTCCTTCTTTAAGTTTGGGAAGTTTTCAGCCATGATTTCTTCAAATACATTTTCAATCCCCTTTTCTCGTTCTTCTCCTTCTGGAATCCCTATTATGCATAGATTGGCACATTTTATATTATTCCATTGGTCTCTTATATTGCTTTCTTTTTTTTTTTTGCATTTGACATTCTATCTGCTGCTCTGATTGGGTAATTTCCATTATTCTATCTTCCAGATTACTTATTCTTTCTTCTGCATTATTCATTCTGCTACTCACTGCCTTTAGCTCAGCTTTCATCTCAGCAAATTAATTTTCTAAATTTTCTTGGCTCCTCCTTATAGTTTCTAGTCCTTTTTACAGTAATCTGCATTTCTGTCCATAGCCTTTCTTAATTGCTTCAGTATTTTCATTATCTCCTTTTTGAACTTGGTGTCTATTAGACTGAAGAGATCTGTTTCATTGTTTGTTCCTTCAGGGGAATTCTCTTGGGCTTTTAATGGAAGTGGTTCCTCTGCTTCTTCATTTTGCTTATATTTCTCTTTCTCTGTGAGTTTAGGGGAAACAGCTATCTACTGTAGTATTGGAGGGCTATTTATATACAGGAGCCTCCCTGCATAGCTTGTATGGGTTTAATATTTTTTTGTCATGAGGGCTGTTCTTGGTTTGGATGATTGCCATCTCTTTCCTCAGTGTGTGCTGGCTATTTTCCCCTTGATAAGGGGTGTGCAGGCACGTGGCTCATGTAGGCTCCCAGGAAGGTGGAGGCAGAGGTTGGCTCTGGGTTGTGGGACCCTTGGCAGCCATGGTGGGTCATGCACCTTCCCAGGGAATCTGGGGCAGCTGTTGGTGCCCAGTCACAGGACCCTCTCTGGTGGTGGCGGGCTGTGCATGCTCCCAGGAAAGCAGGAGCTGTGGTTGGCTCCCCGTCACAGGACCCTTGGCAGTATTCTGTACCTGCCTCTGGAGTCCGAGATGGCAGTGGCAGCTTGTACCTACCTCTGGAGCTCATATAGATGATGCCCTGCCACCTGATAGTGTGTGTGGAGAAAGAAGCTCCTATGGTGGGCCCACCCCTCTCCTCGCATGCCTCCCAACAATAGCACCCTCCCTCTCTGGTGGGCCCAGGCCTCCTCTCACACCACACTCTACCCCCCTCAGGCTGTCTTCATGCAGCCAACCCCAGTCCTCTCCCCCGGGTCTGACCATCAAAGCCCAAGCCTCAGCACGCAGCCCCCATCTGCACCAGCGATGAGTGTCTCAGGTTGAGGAGTGCTGGGTGGGTGGCACTGACCATGTGCGCAGGTCTCTCTGCGCTTTGCCCTCTGTAAACCAGTTGCTGTGCTCTCCTCAGAGGCTCCAAAGCTCCCTCTCTGTCCTTACTGATCTCCTTGCCAGTAAGGGGACTTCCCAGTGTGTGGAAAACTTTACCCTTTCACAGCTCCTTCCCAGGAGCACAGGTCCTGTCCTGATTCCTTTCTCTCTCTCTCTTTTTTTTTTCCTCTTTTTTCTTTTGCCTTATCCAGAGATTTTTCTTGCCTTTTTGGAAGTCTGAGGTCTTCTGCCAGAATTCAGTAGATGTTCTATGAGAATTGCTCCACATGTAGATGTATTTTTGATGTAATTTGCGAGAGAAGGTAAGCTCCATGTCCTACTCCTCCACCTTCTTAATCTGATCTCAAGTAGGAGGTTTTTAAAAGCTCAGGCATATTGCTGGGGATCTAGAAGACCAAATGCTTGTGCAGGACTGTATGCATGGCCAGGGAAGACCTTGAGGAAGCCCTAATCCTTCAACTCTGACTGACTTTGAGTCTCTGTTTAAACAGCAAGTGAAAGCCAAGGCAGAATTTTATACTTGGAGCATATAAGAAGTGCACCAACATACACAAATCTCTGTCAAATCATGTGTTGACCACTAGCTAACAAGGCACAGACTGAAATGACCCACTCAGCAAAGAAAACAGACTTTACATAATTACTCCAGGAAAGTAACTAAACAAACAAACAGCAACAACAACAAATCCCGGAAAAGCAGGGGATCTGATCTCCAGTGTTACTATATTATATTTTTTAAAACTTTCCAACATTCAACAACAACCAAAAATACAGGACATGCATAGAAACAAGAAAGTATGGCCCATACAGAGGAAAAAAAGCAATCAATAGAAACTGCCCCTGGGAACTTGTAGATATGGGATTTATTTAATAAATTCTTTAAATCAGCTACTATAAATATGTTTAAAAAACTAAAGAAGCTATATATAAAGAAATAAAGTATGAAACAATGTCTCACCAAATAGAAAAATCAATAAGTAGGCCAAAATTATAAAAAATAGAAATTCTCAACTTAAAAAGCACAGTAACAAATGAAAAATTCGCTAGAGGAGCTAAATAGAACATTTGAGCTGGCAGAAGAAATAATGAGTGATATTGAAGATGGGTCAGTTGAGATTTTCTAGTTTAAGAAAGAAAAAGAAAAAAATATGAACTTGTGAGATATGATCAAGCACAACATTATATATATATATATATATATATATATATATATATATATATATATATATATATATATACGGAGTACCAAAAGGAGAAGGGAGAGTGAAAGGGGCAGAAAGAATATTTGAAGGAACAATTGTTGAAAATTTCCATGGTTGCCTCAACAAAACTGAATCCCTTACATGTGTGCAGAAAATGAAGTTTCCAGTGTATTGGACCAAGAGCTAGCTGTCCATCGAAATTCTAAAACTACTTAGACAAAACACATAATGTTCCTCCAGATTTTCTTCAGACTGATCTCTTCTATTGATAATATGAATAATAAGAACACATTTTTATTTGAAGTTATGGCACAAATATTCATGCAGGTATTTAATAAGGAATAATTGTTACTAAGCTTCTTTGTCATAACATCAGATGCGACATCAATCTCATTAAGCAAGCTTTGTTGGATAAGAGAGATCCAAAGAGAAGAAGACATTTTAAAGCTAAGGAAACTCAAAATAATTGATCTTTGGAGCATTATGTGACTGGCAGTAAATGAATTCTAAGTACAAGGAGGACTAGTATGCATGTGTTGTTTCTCCTCAGCCTTGAGGGTTTGGAGAAAAAAACAGGCATCCATATAAGTACAACCTGTCTTATATTACTTCTACTGTCTATTTAGAGCCTTAATATTCTGTCCCCGAAAGACCCAGATAGAAAAATTGATCCATTACTTCAACTTTGTCTTTGCCTGGGTAGCTTTCTTGGGATAAGTTTGCTGCACCCCACTCTAGATATCTCATAGTCAACTAGGTATATATAGCACCTATCAGATAATCTAAATGCATTTTACGTGTTTGTCTCTCCCATTAGACAGTGAAATTTTCATTCATTGCTGCATCCTTGGGGCCTAATATAGAGTGTGGAATATAGAATTCATGTCATAAATATTTTATTCATAAAGAAATAAATGAATGAATGCATGGAATACAACTGCTTTAGCCTAGTAAGAAGGTGATAGGAGAAGGAGATTCCTCCACTCTTAACTTAAAGGAGGTCAATTTTAGTGTCAAATAGTGTCAATCTGGCAGGAAAGAGTTATCATTATTGACTAAGTACTGAGATATTCTCCTTTGCTAATGATGTATATTAAATTTAAAAAATCACAGAGGGAACTTCCTGTTGGTCCAGTGGTTAAGAGTTCACCTTCCAATGCAAGGGGTGCGGGTTTGATCCCTGGTTGGGGAGCTAAGATCCTACATGCCTCAGGGCCAAAAAACCAAAACATAAAACAGAAGCAATATTGTAACAAATTCAATAAAGATTTTAAAAATGGTCCGCATCAAAAAAGTCTTTAAAAAAAGTCACAGAGAATGTACAGATAACAAACCTCAAGGATTAACAGTGCTAGAACATACTTTATGCTCAACACATACCTGGTAGTTAACTGGCAAGATAGGTTTAAGGCAGAAATAACTAGTGTGTTTGCTTTAATAACTTGGATTTCTTTAATGACTGAATTTAATGACTGAATCATACTTTCTCATTTCCTTCAGTTTTCATCTAAATAACAGGTAAGATGTTCAAACATACTAAGCAAAAAAACGACTTGTTAACACCATGCCGACACAGAAAATTTTTCTATTTTTATTAAAAAAGGATTGAGGAAGAGCTTAGGAAGGCAAAACATAAAGGCTGAAGCTCAAGGGAGAATAAACTTGTATCTATATTGAATGTTTTTAAAATAAGAAAAGGTTTCATAGGCAAGAATTTTTAAATCACTCAAAGTAGATTTGAAAGACCGCGTGATTTGAAGAGAAATACTATTGTTTAATCTCAAAAACCAATCTGCTCAATAAGTTTAAAGATTCTTACACATATTGGTAACCTTTGGCAATTATCTTTTGTAAAAACCTATACTTTAAAAGAATACATATACTTATTCCAGAGAAAAATAATAATAAAATAAAATTCCTCTTACCTCATATATATTGAACTGTGATTGCCCTCTAGAAAGTTCCCTATAGCTTGTTGTAAATTCTCCAATGAAATCATGACTAAAATTAAGGGGGAAAATATACATAGTATTAGTTTTCATACATTTGTTAATTATGTTTTAAAAAATATAGTTTAATCATGAAAAATGCTTGATATTATTATGAACATAACAACGTGATAATTTAAAACACACTGATACATAATTTCATTGTTCTTTAATTGTTACGCATACCCAAAATTACATTTTGTTAGTATTCAAAAAATATTTAATTTATCCCACCAATGCTAATATTTCAAATAGGTATATTAGGTTTAATAACTCATATCTCAAAAGCATTAAATCATCTATGCTATCCAAATGATTAACCATTAATTAGGATGAAAGTTTAAGACACTCAAAAATTTATTATTATCCATATCAATAATCACAAATATAATATACAAAATCTTCAAACTTTTCTATGACCAGGATGTAATAGGACACTAGTTTTAAAAGGGACATTATTATTATTATTATTATTTATTTATTTTGCGGTACGCGGGCCTCTCACTGTTGTGGCCTCTCCCGCTGCGGAGCACAGACTCCAGACGCGCAGGCCCAGGGGCCATGGCTCACGGGCCCAGCCGCTCCGCGGTACGCGGGATCCTCGCGGACCGGGGCATGAACCCGTGTCCCCTGCATCGGCAGGCGGACTCTCAACCGCTGTGCCACCAGGGAAGCCCCAAAGGGACACTATTTTTAAACATCAACATAGAGAATATTCACCAAGCCTTATACTAATAATTTTAAAGTACATTGTTAATACAAAACATGGTTATTCTAAACTTCTTTACCTTAAAGCAATCATCACTGCCTTCTCAGAAAGCAGAACTTCTACAGGTGCCTTCTCAGTTTAGGTGTGGAAGGGTAAGGATTGAGAAAGCATATGTTAGTTCTCAATATAAAATCCTTACCAATGTGATTACTGAGGCTGGCTTATGCAACTGTAAAACAGATCTTATGCATTCACCAGTTTAGAAGGGAGGTGTATTCTACTACTCTGCACTAATTTAATGGTCAACACTAGGTTGAACACACACTGCTGAGAAATAAACATAAAATGCTGGTATTTGGTGCAGTGGTGAAATGCAATGCATCAGAGGAAGAAGATAAAGACTGTAGGAGCTGAAGTAGTATAACAAACATAGGGGGTGTTGTCACTGCTATTTGTATCATAAGAGTTTAAGCTTGGCCCATTTGCTTGCAAATGTGAGGTGTTTATTACCATAAAAATGGATATCTTCCCCAAACTCCAGGCAGGTTTATGTTTAACTGTGATTCACTAAAATCCATAAACCTTCCATAGACCTGATGACCAGTAACAAGCAACAAGCAAATTGTGGCTAGCCAACCAAACTACTGATTGCTAAAGCTGGGATTTCAAAGGAAAACTTGCTGCCATTAATTTAAGTAGCATTTTTGTCATTAAAAAAATATATATTTTTTAATTAAGATAAAACTCAGATATCCAGCCTCCCAGTTCTCCCTTATCTTAAAGATCTTTTACATTTATGACAATAGTCTATACAAGGCATTCCTCTTTACACCAGTAGCACCTTGACCTTTTTTAGATTTAACTTTCAAAAGCAGATCTACACACATGAAAATGATAAAAGGAAAGACCATTGAAGACTGTAACCAAACATATTTGCATTTTTGCATTTGTGAATCCAAACCTCCAGTATTCACTCTTTCAATTTACACAGGGAAAATTACAAAACAGTACTTTCGTGCTACATATTTCTTATAAATAAAATAATTCTCTTTGACTTTTAGAAGTGCAAGCTTATAACTGTGATATCTTTCACAGAAATCTTAAAAATTCTGAGTTATGGAAATTCTGCTTAGAACCTATCCTCTTCCATTGCTATGTGTGTTTTACATAACTTAAGTAATAGTCACTGAGAAAATGTTCTATTAAAGCATTTTAAACACACTTTGATATTGGTAAGTGTGGACAAGCCTTGTATAACCAGAGCTCACCACACTTGTGGTAGGAACCTGATATTGAAGCCTTAGAAAATGGCTGGATCATTTACTCCCTCATGGTAGTTTTCTGACTGTGTAAATTCTACCCCTGTTTGGTTCATTGTTTAAATTCAATGTTTAGGCCTCCTGCCACTCAATACTAATCAAGAACTTGGGTGAGAGAAGCAATAGTTACTGGTTTCCATTACTCAGTTGAGATTAATTATGCAATTACTCAATCACATCTCAAGAACATGTAATACATCCATCTGGATAAAGCCTGTCCAACAGAGTGGCAAATCTGGACCCAAGTGCAATGGTCAGGTTTCCTCAACTGCACACTGACATGCCATGCTGAAGTCATGGTGAAACTTTCTAAGAAGCAGTTTTTTAACATTTAGATCTGTTTTGTTCTTGTTAAGTTTGTTACCCTGCAGAGTTGAGTGATTAACAAAGGGGTACAATTCTCTTTGTTCTCAGTGCTAGGAATCTGTGCTGCTCACTTGTGTTTCCTATTCTGAAAAGACCCTGTTTATCATGAAACAAGATTTTTGCCTCTGAAGTTGGTTGTTAAAAGAGCTTAAGCCAAATTTGTGGCACATCTCTAGCACGATATGTTTTCATGATGTGCTAGGAATCCTCAGCAACCTTTTCAGATATCTTACTCTTATTTTCCCTTTGCTTCAATTTCCTCACACAGTTTAGTTCACTATGTCTTATTATAAGCTTCCTTGGATCTTTTCAGAATAAGACAGAACGTAAAGAATGAATTAAATACTTGTTCCCCTTCTGAATCTTGTTAAAGATGATTATTTTGCATAAAACACTTAATTTGCATGTCATACAAATGCAATGCCATCCTTGTGCTGTAGAGGAGAAAATGTATTGAGTCACAAATTACATTTCATGCTCCAAGACAAGATTTCTGTGACATACAGAAAACACATCATTGCATCTATTCAGATACAGAGAAATGGATGATCAAGAATTGATGATTTGTCAAAAGGTCATAAACATAAGTGGCAACAGCAATGAAATAGCCAAGCCTAGACATAAGGTGCTTTGTCTCAAGAATACATCTGAAGAATCTGGGTGGATAAGTGAATAATTCTCAGGTCAATTTTGTCATAGATCTCTTGAAATGCATGGGAATTTTTAGTTTCCTTTGTCAACTACCGTTCTTCAAATGCTATATATTAAATCATAGATAAGTACTTTAAAGTAAGTATTGAAGGTGGTTTTCACTGATTTATTCTTATAATTATCTTTTTCCCTATCATCAACCATTACTAGATTCTTCTGAGATTAAAAGTAATTTAATATTTTTATCTGTTCACAACTGTCAATACTGTAATGTTGAAACAATTCTCACTATACAGAGAAATATGATGAAAAGTACTTTGATAATAAATTACAATCAACAATTTCCTTGAGATTCAATAATAGTGCTTTGCTATTTCCTGTTACTTTAATTGTAACTAAAATAATTATTCTATGTTATAAGTCTCAATCTCTCTGACTGCACTTACAAAATAAAGTTTACTGCAGGGTGGTTGATCTGATTTGTGTCCACTTACATCTCTAATTTTTTTCCAAAAATTTTTTATAATTGATATATGTTACTTAAAATCTGATGAAATAAACCAATATTGAGAGCAAACTGATTAATATTACAGGTAGTAACTTGGCTCTAAAATGCCTTGTTTGAGTAAAGTGATTAAATTTTTGAATAAAATCTGAATATTATAATCATTTCTATGCTCTATTAATAGTGGAAAATGGGTATTATGTATATTCATATTTATATCTGAAACATGTAGGACAGTCCCTATTTAACAAAGTGTCCATCTTCCCCTACTTTTGGTATCTTGTTTCACTTATCTTTTACTCTACTGCTTCGCTATTATCTCCTCTAAGAAATCTTTCCTGCTTTATGCTCTTCCTCTTTGTTTAAAAAAAACCCCCAATTCTCTCTATCATCATACTTCCTATATTGTATAACAGCTGTTGTTTATATATCTCCCCTCTTAGCTTTTATAGCATACTTGAAGTTAAGAAAGATGATAATTTCATCTCAGTATTCTCAGCATCTACTTCAGTGCCTGGTAACCAATGGGAATTTTTGAATGTTGCAAATATACTCAAGTTAATATCATGATCATGCTGTAATCTTACCTTGCCAGTAATATTAACAATTTTGCCTCTCATGAATTTTATTTAGTCCAAAAGAATGGCACAAGTGCAAAACATATTAGCCATTGCTACTCTATTTCTTTGAAACAACTCTGAGGGTTATGTTGATAACTGTTATTTTCCCATAGAAATGCACCCACATAATCACACAAAAGACATAGAAAAAAGAGACGAGAATATTGCCTTTGCTTGGTGTTTCCAATGATCTTCCTGAAGATCAACCTGCTTTGGGCAGAATAGATGATGCTTATTTTCCTCTCAGTCATTAAACTAATTTTTGCACATAGGCACAAATGACAAATACATACTGAATCCATCTCATCCCTCTCTCTCTCATCATGTTGTCTTGAGTAAATCAGTCACTTTGGGGTCTTTATGTCTTCACCTAAAAATTGGAGGCAATGTCTATTTACTGTTTTGAAAATAATCCTAGATAATTCATTTGAATTCTTTCTGTGAAAGGTGTTTGATTCCTTATAAAAGACATTACTAAAATATGTTTTTCTGATTAGTAAGTAATATGACTCTAGACACTTATATGAATAGTTTTAAAGAAGCTTTAATCAAAATAACCCTTTGAAGATGTAACAGGCTTATGAATTGATATTTGGGAGTTACACATATACCTGTGGCTTGTACTGGTCTTATGTAAGAATGCTTAATTCATTAAGCATACCTCTCTTTTGGAGTGTGACATATTTCAGGTGTGCACTAAAGAATGTCTCAAATGAGGACTTGTAAACAAACTGTATATTAAAGATAATTTCTCTAATTGGGATACTGAAAAGATTTCAGCATAAAAATTGGCAGGATCTTTCCTATTTGAAACCAAGCTATTAATTCCATAATTACAAGTAAAATGTACCATGGGACTTGTGATTTCCCATGATCACCACAAAAAGTCTTTATAAGTCCAGATAACAATAGCATATCAGCTGTTCCTGATTTTGCTTTTTTTTTGCTTTCCTTCTAGTCAAAGCTTTTGACTTTGAGCCAACTTTTCAGCATTTAGGAATTTTTTATTAATGAGATGACACTAGCCTTCACTGATTCTTAAAATTTCAACAAAATCAAGTCTTTTTTTTCTTGTAACTTCCTCAAATCCAGACAGAGAATTTAGTTTCCTTTAAAAAGTCAGAAATATGTCTTTAACTATTCCTCAGTTATGATTTGGTCTATACTTAAATCTACAGAACTATCATGATTCTTAATTAATTGCCCCAGTAAACACAGATTATCAGCACATTCTGACAAAAGTAATTTTTTTCTTTGTAATGTCCTCGTTTGTTTTTACTGATAGGAATTATTATATATAAGATATATATGAATGTATTCAACATAGAAGTTTTCATTTATCTCATTTTGTTGAAATTTTAAGTAATTTCAGAAGGTTTACATTTTCTTTGCTCCTTCTGTAGATTACAACAACACTTCTGAGCCTCCAAGAAGGAAACAGATATCACCCTCAAACATTATCAATTCCCAGGAGAAAAAGGTTAATTTTATCAGTCTTATTAACACCTGCTCCTTGATCCACTTCTAATACAGGCAGAAATTTTAAAAGATATAAATACCATATATATATATAAAATAAGTCTTCATTTCCTTTTGGGTGTAAATATACATAAACTTTTATATAATCATATATAATGTTACATCTACATAATCATACATTTTAGTAAGTTTATATTTCACCTATTATTACTTAATATTTTGCTTATTAACTTTATTTTCACTTATTTTTTTATCTACACAAAGAGTTAGACAAACCACATTTTCTAAGATAAAGACAATATTTTTAATGTGGTTTAGATATAGCAAATGGTATATGCCATAATAAAGGAACTGTTCTTTATGATGATTTATCAGATTGAAACCAAAATTGTATGCCTAAATACTCCAATTTTTTAAAAAATACATGCTATATACTTATTTTTAAAGTGTATTTTATATTATATACATTACTTTCAATGTTAGATTATTTAAACTGCATGTGTATCTATACTGCAAATTTTAACTATAAAGTCTAACTTTTGAAAGAGAATTACCTTCAATTTTTTTCTATTGCCTCTAATAAGCTTAATGCACCAAAATATTGTCAAGCAAAAACTCCTCATTCAAATTCAAATTTGCCTAATCAAATTAAAAAGTGTGTCATATCTAAAGCCAAAAATTCTTAATGTAAAATAACTTTTACCTAGCAACAGTTTCACAAATGCAATTTAATTCATTATAAGGCAGAATGGAGTTTCTTTAGCTCTATAGGACCTTTGGATATTTTTCTATGATTATATGAATTAGGAAGTTAATTGAGATAACATCTGAAGTAAAAATCTCCAATTTTATGGAGTTTTATTTTTAATTTTATTTATATATTTATTTTAAAATATATTATTTATTTATTTATTTTTGGTTGGGTTGGGTCTGTTGCTGTGTGCAGGCTTTCTCTAGTTGCAGCGAGTGGAGGCTACTCTTCGTTGCAGTGCGCGGGCTTCTCATTGCGGTGGCTTCTCTTGCTGCGGAGCATGGGCTCTAGGTGCGTGGTCTTCAGTAGGTGCACCACGCAGGCTCAGTAGTTATGGTGCACACAGGCTTAGTTGCTCTGCAGCATGTGAGATCTTCCCAGACCAGGGCTCGAACCCATGTCACCTGCGTTGGCAGGCAGATTCTTTACCACTGTGCCACCAGGGAAGTCCCCAATTTTGTGGATTTTTAAATACTTATGTTATGCATGTCACATACTTTTCTCTGTAATTTCAAAGTGATTGAATTCTAATCTTTAGCTTGAGCGTTAATCTCTGGAAAGAAATGTCTGTGTGATTCAGTATCCCGTTTCTAAAATATACACTATCAGTTAGTGAATGTTATTTTTTTCAGACTAATGAGAATTAATAAAAATAATCAGTATTACTATAATAAGCAAAGCAAAACAAAACAAAACAAATGAAACAGAAGCAGTATTAACATAAAATAATAATAAATTTGATGTTGGCCAAAGGATCAAAGTTTAAAAAAATGGGATTCCATGCTTTTGTAGCTTCTTAGTCTTTCTTTGTCATTGGTTTATGCCCAAATAAATGCAATTCAAAGTAATCACTTTCTCTCCAGCATATTAATACAGTAAGTCCCCTACATATGAACCTTCAAGTTGCAAACTTTCAAAGATGCAAACGTGCATGAAATTGAAGCTTGCCCTCCACCTCCTATTGCAGAAGATCCCTCAGCTCTATCATCTCCCAACTCCTCTCCCTCCTCCACTCAATAACTCTTCTTGCCTATTCACTTGATGCCAGCCCCTGTAGGCCAGCTGTTGTACTGTAATACTGTATTTTTCAAGTTACTGTACTGTAAGATTAAAAATGTTTTCTTTATTTCTTTGTGTTTGTTTGTTCTTTATGTATTATTTGTGTGAAAAGTATTATAAACCTATTACAGTATAATACTATATAGCCGATTGTGTTAGTTGGGTACCTAGGCTAAAGCTGTTGGACTTACTACAAATTGGACTTATGAACACGCTCTTGTAATGGAACTCATTTGTACTTAGGAAACTTACTGTAACCTTTATTCAAGACTAAAAAAAAAGCACACAAACACCAGTCATAAGAAGATAGGCTCAATTCATAGTTTAAAAAATGTTATTTTAGCTATGTATCATATGCTTTTATAAATTGTTTGCTAACACACTGGTATATTTCTGGGCTAGTGCTCATAAATTACTACTTAATTTATGTATTACTTTTTTCACTCAAACTTGCCTGAGTTCATAGATAAATCTATTTGCTCATCTATCTAGATTTGCTATAATATTGCTAGCTTTGTTTATTCTCTGTAAGCATTGACTACTACTGTAATGTCTTTAAGAGATAATGATATCATCTTAACTTGTCTTGCTTTCTCACAATGTTTAAGACTGGAACACAGGGGTGCTATCATTTCTCTAACCAAGGTTTGTACTGATAGGAAAGTGCAAGCGAAAAAACCTGACAGGAGTAACACACACACACACACACACACACACACACACACCCCACACAATTCCCAGCCTGAAATAGCAAAAGCTGGCAAGTTGCACACTACAATCCACTGCTCCCTATGGTTAAGGTCATTTCAGTGGCAAACAATCCCTTCTTCGCCTCTGGCATGTTTTCTCTATTCTATGTGTAGGGACACTTTTTCCTACAGTGGTGCCAGCATTGCCAACAAACATCATAAGTGTTTTAGCTCCATTGCCATCCTTACTTGTGGAAGGATGCTCTCTCTGGCCACCGGTCTCCATACTGTCCATTACCTTCCTGACAGACTGAGATACTCCAAAAGAGACAAGAGAGATCAACTGCAAGTGGTAAGTCACAAAGATGAGGAAATTAAAGTAAATTTGCTATTGAAGTTCTTTCAAACCTATGGGGAAAAATGCATTTTGGAGAGCTTTCTTTGATCAGTGTCAAGGTTTCAGATTTAACAGACTTACAAGCTAAAAAAAAGTGTGTTTACGCAGTAGAAAAATATGAATTATTGCTGTTGTAGTTTCTAATTAACATGTATAGATAATTCAGGTAATTCAAGTCTGAAAGCAGTCATCCAAATTGCCTAGAATATTTATCTCAAATAAAACCAAGTAATTCACAAAATTTACTTTTATTTTGTGCTGTGTAGATCAGGCATTGGTAGTAAAAAATGTACATGCTATAAATTTAAAAAATGATCATCTCACTTTGGTGAAAATTCACATTTAAAGCTGACAGAGTTTACTGTAATCCTTGGCATAGATCTCATGTGGCAGCTCAGAACTTGCAGATTTGAAAGATTTTCAGCTACAGGGAGTTGTGTGCTTACTTTTATATTAATATACTTCACATTAATATAAAAATAATAACTACTTATCACCATTCAGATTTATAAGATCTTTTTGAATACCTATATAACTATTCTTTCCACTTCTCTAAATGAATATTATTTTTTTGTACTACTTATGGAGAAACAAACTTTTGAGGTATTTTGGGTGGCTCTAATAATTCTTTATGTTTTTGAGCAGTGTAATTTTTATGATAATGGGTTTAACAGTGTAAATATCTTCAGAGTATTAGGATATGGAAATAAGATAATATAAAAGTTTTTTTTTTTGGTTAGAAGCTTGAATAAATTAACATATTTTTAACTATATGAGGTTCCAGAAGACTATGAAGCAAAATTTCAGAATACCTGAGTTTTCGAGAGGTACAGATCTAAGACATTAATCAACATTAAAAGTACTGAGTGAGTACTTTTAGATGGATAATCCCTATTTGTAGAAGCTCCTCTTCTTTAATACTAAGCATAGTAGGAACCTTGTGCTTAAAACCCAACCTAAAAATCTGTGAATTTTCTAGTGGAAATCAAAGAACTATCCATGCAACTCAGTAAAGATAATGTTTTCCTGTTGGTTCTACCTTTGGGTTCTACTGACTCTGGTTAAGTCATTAGGCTTCTTAGTAAAAGTTTTCACCCCTCAAAATCATAAAATATAATTTCTCATCCACTTCAGAAAAAAAGTTTAATTGATTAACTTGAGTTGTTCTGAACAGAACACCAGAAATATGTTTTGGGTTCTTGGAAGAAATGTACTATATTAAAAAATGGCCATAAATGCATAACCTCAATATATGTTAAAATTAATTTGAGAGGTTAAAATATAAATTTACAATACATACATTCCATTGGCTTGCTTGTTTAAACTATGCTCTCTATATACAAATATATTAGCATGTAATATAAAGTGAATATATGCTCAACTCTTTTTACATATTAAATATCTTATTCTATACAGTTAGTAAAATAACAATAAAGAACTATTTAGAGAGTAATGGCTTCAAATGGGCATTGTGAATGTGTGAAGATTTAAATATAAGAATATTTTTATATAGATCTAAATAAATATTCCAATTTTGAATTCACTTTAAACATAAATCATAGGGAAAACTGCACATCAAAAATTCTTCTCTAGTTTGTATGTTTATTCTGTTCTACAGATAAAATCACAAATTAAGGCCAAAAAATATGAGTTAACAAGTATTGTTTCTCTATTCCAGAGTCATAATCATAGAATAATTCTAGTAAATCAAGCAACTTAAGTAGCATGATCATTAAATAGACATATATTTTCATATGTTGATAAAATTTTATTTCAAGTGTGTATCAATCTCAAGATTTAGAAGATTTGCTTCTGAAAAAGGTTGCAAATAATTCTGCAACACCCCTTAGTGTTGCATATATGACTGTAATTAATACATGCCATATATATAATTAACCTGAAATTCGAAAGTTAATAGTCCAGATTACTTTGACTTCCTTAGAAACATTACATAGTACATATTATATATAGGAGAAATTGTGATACCAAATTTAGTTCTTTTTAAGGACCTTATTTACTACTCACAATATAGTTACTGAGTACGCCCTCTAACTGAATCTTAATGCCAAACAATTACATTTAATGTGTTTAAATATGCACACAGAATAAATAAGAAAAATGCAAGAGAATGGCTTATTCTCAGATATTCCTTGATTGTGTCAAATTGAGTGCAATGCCAAAGATGGAAATTTTATGTGGTGCTAGCATAATATTAAGATGTCGCTAATTTTTAGTAACATATATCTTAATGTGGGCTATAATACATGGCTTAAACTATAATGCAGAAATGATTCTAAACATTATAAAACGTACATACAAAAGAAAGTTGTGCCTTCCATTTCTAATGAAGTGGATAATTGAAGCAATTACTTAGATAATATAAATACACTATTATCTGTATACTTTAAATAAAACCTATTCTTCAGTTTTTGTTTTCCCATCTTCAACTTGCATGTATAGGCACAAATTAGAAATTGTGAGTACCAAAACTATGCACCCAAGCAGGTTGGAACTAAGAATATCATAACTGAACATCAGAGTTTAAATATCAAAAACAGAGTAGAAATGCTTGATGTAGGAGAGCAATGAATCAAACTTCAGGACATTAAGTATCTTTTAGGTAGCTCAGCTCAGTCATTTGGTTAAAAACTTTTTAAAATAAATAAATAACACCAAATTCTCAAATATATCTGAACATTTACCAAAGCTAAGTTTTCACTGGTAGTGACAATATTCTGTGTCGTAGTTTTCCTTCAGATCAATACAATTTGCCTTTTTAAAATAAATAACACCAAGTTCTCAAATATATCTGAGCATTTACCAAAGCTAAGTTTTCACTGGTAGTGACAATATTCTGTGTCTTAGTTTTCCTTCAGATCAATACAATTTGCCTTTTTAAAATAAATAAATAACACCAAGTTCTCAAATATATCTGAACATTTACCAAAGCTAAGTTTTCACTGGTAGTGACAATATTCTGTGTCTTAGTTTTCCTTCAGATCAATACAATTTGCCTTTTAAGTGTGATTTGACTATAACATGAATAAGTGGCTAAAATCTTATTGTTGTCTTGTTTTAATTCTTTCAGGTTATGTCTGCTATAGTTACCATCAAATGCTAAAAGGAAGAACCTGTGCTTCAAAGGAAAGATTCTGGACGTCTGAATATCATGTTCCATTTTTCCTACACTAAGATGATGGGAGATAAAAGCAGCACTTAGAAAGGCAGTTATGTCAGAGAAATAAACAGTAGTTTGCTTTGAAAGCTATGACTACCTAATAGTCATATAAAATAGACAAGTCACTTCCACATTCTGAGCCTTAATTTTCATATCTAAAAAAGAAAAAGAAGGACAAGCATCATTACTAGCAAAAAGTCTTCATACTCACAACCAGAAGTTTCATTTAACTGTAAGACCTTTATGGCCAGCTCTGCAGAATTTTCTCCCAAGACTTTCATGAAGCAATCACATATACTTAAATTGTTCCAAATAAATTTTTAAAGTAGAAGGTTCTCCAATTTATACCTTTAATTTATATTCCAACATCTCTCCAATTCCCTAGTCTCATAGCTCTAATAGCCTGATATACATCTCCACTGTGATATATAATTTTGAAAACAGGAATTGGGGGTGGGAAAGAGAAAAGGAAATATTGTAAATGGCAAAATCTTTAGCAGCACATTCTTGGGAGAGATAAAGAGAAACTGGGTAAAACCTAGCCAGGACTTGGAAATATCTGAATCTGTTAGGAAGAGAGAGCTGAGCCATGTATAAGAAAGCACAACAGAAATAGGTTGATGTCATCTGAAATGTTTTCATTCCTCTGGCATGAGATCATCAGGAGAGTTTTAGTATTATCTGATTGAGACTATAAAATAGGTTTACATTTGGAGTATCATCAAGACTAAGCAAAAGCTAATATTAGAATTTTAAATTCACCAAGTCCAAAACCAAGTCCATTATATCCATAAACATGTTTTAATTGTATTGATCTTCTGTTCCAAATCTCAAAAAAAAAAAAAAATAAGTTTCACCATCGGAGGTTTTTTATTATCCTATTCCAGAATGATTTTCTAAACTGGTTCTCAACCCAAATGTGCATCAGCATGACCTGGGGAGTTTTTTCAAAGACAAACCTTTAGATTGCACCCCAAGCCTTCTGAAGTAGAATCTGCAAAGATCCTATTTTCAGAAAAGCTCTCCAGGGGATTCTCATGCAAGCCTTCAATTGAGACCACTGCTATAAATAGTCCACAATGTTTCTGGCAATAAGAAAATTTCAATATATTTTGATCCTGATTACAGAAAAAGATCAATGAGTGTACAAATTATATTAATTAAATGAGTAAGAAAAATTTAATATATATTCTCTATAAAGATGAATTTGAAATTTGGAACGAATGAGTGATCTGGGAGCCAGTTTAACTTCTGCCAGCTCACTCACCCTTAATTAAGCATCTATACTTGGAATATAGAATTCCACTCATCCACTCTTCCCAAGCTCATCTGAAGCAACCAGATTTTTCTGGATTTAATTGAAAGAAAATAATAGATTCTAGCTCAGTAAAAAGACACCACATTTTCTATTAACAGCTAATCAAACTACTATTACCAACATTTGTATTTATTGCCAAAGATTTCCTAGATAGAATCCTTTGTTACGTATCCTCCATTGTATATCAGTCCCAGAGGTAAAATCTCTGCTTGTTGACGTAATCATCTATCTCTCAACCCCAGAGATAAAAAGGTATGAATTGGATTAGGAATATCTAGTCATGCTGTAGAAGTGGCGAGTTGGTATGTCAAATTGATTTATTTATAATGTTGGTATTTCTATACATTTGATTGACATCTTTTCTTAAGAGCTCATGGTAAAATTCTTGAGGATAAGGTAACATAAAAAAGTAAATAAAAGGGTATTTAATCACACTATCCATAGATAACCTTGCTAATGGTTAGTATACCTTTTCTATTTACATATTTTAAGAACATATTCCAGATACAGTGTATAAAGCTGCACTGTACAGTAAGGGAGACATTAGTGAAATGTAGCCATTGATTACTTGAAAACGTGGCTACCAATATGCTGGAGTAGCCTACTAGTAGACTGGCACCAACCTTGGGCTCTCTGGGCCTTGCAGGAAGCTGCCTCAAACTCAGCCCTGCCCCCTAGTGGGCAGACAGGAGCCCTCCACTGTAATGACCCCTCCCCCTGCCAGGGTCCTGCAATTAGACACTCTGGGACTTGCCCCTCCAATCAGTGGGCCCAAACCTGCCTGGGTTTGAACTGAGCCTTCCCAGGTTCATCAGCCAGTGGACCAGGACATCCACCAACCACCAGCAGCTAGCACCAACCCTGAGAACTCCCAGGCCACACAGCCACCAGCATTGGAACCCAACTGCACCCACCAGCAGGCCACCAATCATGACACAAGGCAGGGTCTGGCAGACAACAAGGGCAAGAGTCAGCCACGTTTACCAGCATCCCACAGTAGCCGGCACTGACAAAAGAGAAGGGCCTACACTGCCCATATAGGGGGCTCCACTACAGCGATATGTCTGGTGACCAGAGGGAAGTATGCTGCTGGGCTCAATAGGATGTCTCCAACATAAAGCCACTTCTCCAAGACTGAGAAATATAAGCAACCTACCTAAACATAGAAATAAACATAGAGAATTAGACAAAATGAACAGACAGAAGAATATATTAAAAATGAAGGAATAAGATAAAACCTCAGAAAAAGAAATAAATGAACTGGAATTAAGGAATATTACCAAGGAGAGTTCAAGGTAATGATCATAAAGATGCTCAACAAATTTGGGAGAAGAATGTATGAACACAGTAAGAAGGTTATAAAGAACTGGAAAATATAAAGAAGAACAAAACAAAGCTGAAGAATATAATAACTGAAATTTAAAAATCACTACAAGGGCTTGGTTCAGGAAGATGGCGGAAGAGTAAGACTTGGAGATCACCTTCCTCCCCACAGATACATGAGAAATACATATACACGTGGAACTGCTCCTATAGAACACCCACTGAATGCTGGCAGAAGACCTCAGACCCCGCAAAAGGCAAGAAACTCCCCATGTACCTGGGTAGGGCAAAAGAAAAAAGAAAAAACAGAGACAAAATGATAGGGACGAGACCTGCAACAGTGGGAGGGACCTGTGAAGGAGGAAAGGTTTCCACACACTAGGAAGCCCCTTCGTGGGCAGAGACTGCGCATGGCGGAGGGGGGAAGCTTTGGAGCTGCAGAGGAGAGTGCAGCAACAGGGGTGCGGAGGGCAAGGCAGAGAGATTCCCGCACAGAGGACTGGTGCCGACCAGTACTCGCCAGCCCGAGCGGCTTGTCTACTCACCCGCTGGGACGGGTGGGGGCTGGGAGCTGAGGCTCCGGTTTCAGTCCTATCGCAGGGAGAGGACTGGCGGCGTGAACAAGCCTGAAGGGGTTAGTGCACCACGGCTAGCCAGGAGGGAGTCCGGGAAAAAGCCTGGACCTGCCAAAGAGGCAAGAGACTTTTTCTTCCTTCTTTGTTTCCTCGTGTGCGAAGAGAGGGGATTAAAAGTGCTGCTTAAGGGAGCTCCAGAGACGGGCGCGAGCCGCGGCTATCAGAGCGGGCCCCAGAGACAGGCATGAGGTGCTAAGGCTGCTGCTGCCACCACCAATAAGGCTGTGTGTGAGCACAGGTCACTATCCACACCTGCCCTGCCGGGAGCCTGTGCAGTCCACCACTGCCAGGGTTCCAAGATCCAGAGACAACTTCCCTGGGAGAATGCACGGAGTGCCTCAGGCTGGCGCAACGTCACACCGGCCTCTGCCACCCCAGGCTTGCCCCACATCGGTACCCCTCCCTCCAAACTGGCCTGAGCTAGAGCCCCTGAATCAGGTGCTCCTTTAACCACGTCTTGTCTGAGCGCAGAACAGGCGCCCTCAGGCGACCTACACGCAGAGGCGGGTCCAAATCCAAAGCTGAGCCCCTGGAGCTTGGCAAACAAAGAAGAGAAAAGGAAATCTCTCCGAGCAGCCTCAGGAGCAGTGCATTAAATCTCCACAATCAACTTGATGTACCCTGCATCTGTGGAATACCTGCATAGACAACGAATCATCCAAAATTGAGCAGGTGGACTTTGAGAGCAGGATATATTATTATTTACCCTTTTCCTCTTTTTGTGAGTATGTATGTGTATGCTTCTGTGTGAATTTTGTCTGTATAGCTTTGCTTTCACCATCTGTCCTAGAGTTCTGTCCGTACGTTTTTGTTTTTACTTAAAAAAAATTTTGTTTTTTCTTAATAAGTTTTTTCTTTTTTTTTTTCTGTGGAACACGGGCGTCTCACGGCTGTGGCCTCTCCCATTGCGGAGCACAGGCTCCAGACGTGCAGGCTCAGTGGCCATGGCTCACGGGCCTAGCTGCTCCGCGGCATGTGGGATCTTCCTGGACCAGGGCACGAACCTGTGTCCCCTGCATTGGCAGGCAGACTTGCAACCACTACGCCACCAGGAAAGCCCAATTATTTTTTATTTTAATAAATTTATTTTATCCTCTTTCTTTATTTCTTTCTAATTTTTCTCCCTTTTATTCTGAGCCGTGTGGATGAAAGCCTCTAGATGTTCCAGCCAGGAGTCAGTGCTGTGCCTCTGAGGTGGGAGAGCAAACTTCAGGACACAGGTCCACAAGAAACCTCCCAACTCCATGTAATATCAAATGGGGAAAATCTCCCAGTGATCTCCATCTCAACATCAAGACCCAGCGTCACTCAACAACAAGCAAGCTACAGTGCTGGACACCCTATGCCAAACAACTAGCAAGACAGGAACACAACCCCACCCATTAGCAGAAAGGCTGCATAAAATCAAAATAAGGCCACAGACACCCCAAAACACACCACCAGACATGGACCTGCTCAAGAGAAAGCCAAGATCCAGCCTTATCCACCAGAACACAGGCACTAGTCCCCTCCACCAGGAAGCCTATACAACCCACTGAACCAACTTTAGCCACTGGGGACAGACACCAAAAACAACGGGAACTACGAACCTGCAGTCTGCAAAAAGGAGACCCCAAACACAGTAGGATAAGCAAAATGAGAAGATAGAAAAACCCAAGCAGATGAAGGATCAAGATAAAAACCCACCAGACCTAACAAATGAAGAGGAAATGGCAGTCTACCTGAAAAAGAATTCAGAATAATGACAGTAAAGATATCCAAAATCTTGGAAATAGAATAGAAAAAATGCAAGAAACATTTAACAAGGACCTAGAAGAACTAAAGAGGAAACAAGCAATGATGAACAGCACAATAAATAAAATAAAAAATACTCTAGATGGTATCAATAGCACAATAACTGAGGCAGAAGAACGGATAAGTGACCTGAAAGATAAAATAGTGGAAATAACTACTGCAGAAAAGAATAAAGAAAAAGAATGAAAAGAACAGAGGACAGTCTCAGAGACCTCTGGGACATTAAATGCACCAACATTCGCATTATAGGGGTTCCAGAAGAAGAAGAGAAAAAGAAAGGGACTGAGGAAATATTTGAAGAGATTATAGTTGAAAACTTCCCTAATATGGGAAAGGAAATAGTTAATCAAGTCCAGGAAGCACAGAGTCCAATACAGGATAAATCCAAAGAGAAACATGCCAAGACAGATATTAAGCAAACTGTCAAAAATTAAATACAAAGAAAACATATTAAAAGCAGCAAGGGAAAAAAAACAAATAACACAGAAGGGAATCCTCATAAGGTTAACAGCTGATCTTTCAGCAGAAACTCTGCAAGCCAGAAGGGACTGGCAGGACATATTTAAAGTGATGAAGGAGAAAAACCTACAACCAAGATTACTCTATCCAGCAAGGATCTCATTCAGATTTGATGGAGAAATTAAAACCTTTACAGACAAGCAAAAGCTGAGAGAGTTCAGCACCACCAAACCAGCTTTACAACAAATGCTAAAGGAACATCTCTAGGTAAGAAACACAAGAGAAGGAAAAGACGTACAATAACAAACCCAAAACAATTAAGAAAATGGATATAGGAACATACATATCAATAATTACCTTAAATGTAAATGGATTATATGCTCCCACCAAAAGACACAGATTGGCTGAATGGATACAAAACCAAGACCCATATATATGCTGTCTACAACAGACCCACTTCAGACCTAGGAACACATACAGACTGGAAGTGAGGAGATTGAAAAAGATATTCCATGCAAATGGAAACCAAAAGAAAGCTGGAGTAGCAATTCTCATATCAGACAAGATCGACTTAAAAATAAAAACTATTAGAAGAGACAAAGAAGGACACTACATAATGATCAAGGAATCGATCCAAGAAGAAGATATAACAATTGTAAATATTTATGCACCCAACATAGGAGCACCTCAATACATAAGGCAAATATTAACAGCCATAAAAGGGGAAATCGACAGTAACACATTCATAGTAAGGGAATTTAACACCCCAGCTTCACCAATGGACAGATCATCCAAAATGAAAAATAAATATGGAAACACAAGGTTTAAAAGATACATTAAACAATATGAACTTAATTTATATCTATAGGACATTCCATCCATAAACAAAAGAATACACATTTTTCTCAACTGCTCATGGAACATTCTCCAGGATAGATCATGTCTTCAGTCACAAATCAAGCTTAGGTAAATTTAAGAAAATTGAAATCATATCAAGTATGTTTCCGACCACGACACTATGAGACTAGATATTAATTACAGGAAAAGACCTGCAAAAAATACAAACACATGGAGGCTATACAATACACTACTTAATAACGAAGTGATCACTGAAGAAATCAAAGGGGAAATCAAAAAATACGTAGAAACAAATGACAGTGGAGAAACGATGACCCAAAACCTATGGGATGCACCAAAAGCAGTTAAGAGGGAAGTTTATAACAATACAATCCTACCTTAACAAACAGGAATCATCTCAAATAAACAACCTAACTGTGAACATAAAGCAATTAGAGGAGGAAGAACAAAAAACCCCAAAGTTAGCAGAAGGAAAGAAATCATAAAGATCAGGTCAGAAATAAATGAAAAAGAAATGAAGGAAATGATACCAAAGATCAATAAAACTAAAAGGTGGTTCTTTTAAGAGATAAACAAAACTGAAAAACCATTAGCCAGACTCATCAAGAAAAAAAGGAAGAAGACTGAAATCAATAGAATTAGAAATAAAAAGGGAGAAGTAACAACTGACACTGCAGAGATATAAAAGATCATGAGAGATTACTACAAGTAACTCTATGCCAATAAAACGGACAACCTGGAAGAAATGGACACATTCTTAGAAATGCACAACCTGCCAAGACTGAACCAGGAAGAAACAGAAAATATGAACAGACCAATCACAAGCACTAAAATTTAAACTGTGATTAAAAATCTTCCAACAAACAAAAGCCCAGGACCAGATGGCTTCACAGGCGAATTCTATCAAACATTTAGAGAAGAGCTAACACCTATCCTTCTCAAACTCTTCCAAAATAGAGCAGAGAGAGGAACACTCCCAAACTCATTCTAAGAGGCCACCATCACCCTGATACCAAAACCAGACAAAGATGTCACAAAGAAAGCAAACTACAGGCCAATATCACTGATGAACATAGATGAAAAAATCCTCAACAAAATACTAGCAAACAGAATCCAACAGCACATTAAAAGGATCATACACCATGATCAAGTGGGGTTAATTCCAGGAATGCAAGGATTCTTCAATATACGCAAATCAACGTGATACAGAATATTAACAAATTGAAGGAGAAAAACCATATGGTCATCTCAATAGATGCAGAGAAAGCTTTCAACAAAATTCAACACCCATTCACGATTAAAACCCTGCAGAGGTAACTTTCCTCAACATAATAAAGGCACAAACCCACAGCCAACATCATCCTCAATGGTGAAAAACTGAAAGCATTTCCACTAAGATCAGGAACAAGACAAGGTTGCCCACTCTCACCACTATTATTCAACATAGTTTTGGAAGTTTTAGCCACAGCAATCAGAGAAGAAAAGGAAATAAAAGGAATCCAAATCAGAAAAGAAGAAGTAAAGCTGTCACTGTTTGCAGATGCCATGATACTATACATAGAGAATCCTAAAGATGCTACCAGAAAACTACTAGAGCTAATCAATGAATTTGGTAAAGTAGCAGGATACAAAATTAATGCACAGAAATCTCTGGCATTCCTATATACTAATGAGAAAAATCTGAAAGTGAAATCAAGAAAACACTCCCATTTACCATTGCAACAAAAAGAATAAAATGTCTAGGAATAAACCTACCTAAGGACTATGCTACAAATCTACAGTAATCAAGACAGTATGGTACTGGCACAAAAACGGAAATATAGATCAATGGAACAGGATAGAAAGCCCAAGATAAACCCACGCACATATGGTCACCTTATCTTTGATAAAGGAGGCAAGAATATACAGTGGAGAAAAGACAGCCTCTACAATAAGTGGTGCTTGGAAAACTGGACAGGTAGATTTAAAAGAAGGAAATTAGAACACTCCCTAACACCATACACAAAAATTAACTCAAAATGGATTAAAGACTAAAAGTAAGGCTAGACAATATCAAACTCTTATAGGATAACATAGGCAGAACACTCTATCATATAAACCACAGCAAGATCCTTTTTGACCCACCTCCTAGAGAAATGGAAATAAAAACAAATGGGACTTAATGAAACTTCAAAGCTTTTGCACAGCAAAGGAAACCATAAACAAGACCAAAAGACAACCCTCAGAATGGGAGAAAATATTTGCAAATGAAGCAACTGACAAAGGATTAATCTCCAAAATTTACAAGCAGCTCATGCAGCTCAATAACAAAAAGCAAACAACCCAATCCAAAAATGGGCAGAAGACCTAAGTAGAGATTTCTTCAAAGAAGATATACAGATTGCCAACAAACACATGAAAGAATGCTCAATGTGATTAATCATGAGAGAAATGCAAATCAAAATTACAATGAGATATTATTTCACACCGGGCAGAATGGCCATCATCAAAAATTCTAGAAAAAATAAATGCTGGAGAGTGTGTGGAGAAAAGGGAACACTCTTGCAGTGCCAGTGGGAATGTAAATTGATACAGCCACTATGGAGAACTCTATGGAGGTTCCTTAAAAAACTAGAAATAGAACTACCATACCACCCAGAAATCCCACTACTGGGCATATACCCTGAGAAAACTATAATTCAAAAAGAGTCATGTACTAAAATGTTCATTGCACTCTATTTACAATAGCCAGGAGATGGAAGCAACCTAAATGTCCATCATCACATGAATAGATAAAGAAGATGTGGCACATATATACAATGGAATACTACACAGACATAAAAAGAAATGAAATTGAGTTATTTGTAGTGAGGTGGATGGACCTAGAATCTGTCATACAGAGTGAAGTAAGTCTGAAAGAGAAAAACAAATACCATATGCTAACACATATATATGGAATTTAAGAAAAAAAAGGTCATGAAGAACCTAGGGGTAAGACGGGAAGAAAGACACAGGCCTAGTAGAGAATGGACTTGAGGATATGGGGAGGGGGAAGGGTAAGCTGTGACAAAGTGAGAGAGTGGCATGGACATATATACACTACCAAACGTAAAATAGATAGCTAGTGGGAAGCAGCCGCATAGCACAGGGAAATCAGCTTGGTGCTTTGTTACCACCTAGAGGTGTGGGATAGCGAGGGTGGGATAGCGAGGGAGACGCAAGAGGGAAGAGATATGGGAACATATGTTTATGTATAACTGATTCACTTTGTTATAAAGCAGAAACTAACACACCATTGTAAAGCAATTATACTCCAATAAAAAAAAAGTCACTAGAAGGATTCAATGGTAGATTAGATGGTAAATAGAAAAAAATCAGGAAACTAGTAGATAGGATAGTGAAAATCATCCAAGCTGAAAAGAAAAAAAGAAAAGAAAAGGATTTTTAAAAAATGAGGACAATTTAAGGGATTTCTGGGACAACACTAAGTGTACTAACATTTACACTAGAGGGGTTCTAGACAAAAAGGAGAGACATAAACAGGCAGAGAAATTCAATGAAGAAATAATAGCCCCAAACTTCCCTAATGTGGAAAGGAAACAGACACCCAGGACCTAAAAGCATAGAGAGTCTGAAACAAGATGAACCCAAAGGGGTCCACAGCAAGACACACTGTAATTAAAATGGCAAAACTTAGCTCCAGATGGTGGTGTAGAAGGATGTGAGCTTACCTCTTCTTATGAAAACATGAAAATCACAACTAATTGCTTAACGACCACTGAGAAAAAATTCTGGAACCTACCAAAAGGATACATTACATCCAAAGAAGAAGAAGAAGCCACAGTGAGACAGTATCCAGGGCACAACTGAGATAAAATCAAATCCCACACCCACTGGGTGGGCAACCCACAAACTGGAAAATAATTATACCATAGTAGTTCTCCCACAGGAGTGAATGTCCTGAGCCCCACTTCAGGCTTCCCAGCCTGGGAGTCTGGCCATGGGAGAAGGAACCCCCAGAGCATCTGGTTTTAAAGAACAGAAGGGTTTAATTGCAGGAATTCCACAGGACTGGGGGAAAGAGAAACTCCACTCTTCGAGGGCACACACAAGGTCTTGTGCACAACAGGGTCCAGAGAAAAAGAGCAGTGACCTCATAAGAGATTAGGCCAAACTAACCTTCTAATATTGGAGGGTCTCCTGCGGAGGTGGGGGGTGGCTGCAGCTCACTCCATGGACACTAACAGCGGTACTTCTGGGGAGTACTCATTGGCATGAGCCCTCCTGGAGGCTGCCATTTCTTCCCCAAGACCTAGTCACACCCAAGAATCTGTAGGACCCAGTGCTGGGACACCTCAGGTCAAACAACTAACAGGGAGGGAGCACAGCCACACCCATCAGCAGACAGGCTACTTAAATTTTTCGTGATCTCAGCCATGACCATCAGAGGGACAAGACTCAGCTCCATACACCAGTGGGCAGGAACCAGTCCCTCCCACCAGGAAGCCTACACAAGCCTCTTAGACAGCCTCATCCACTAGGACGCAGACAGCAGAAGCAAGAACTACAATCCTGCAGACTGTGGAAGTGCGATAGCAGAGGAATATGTCCCAGATGAAGGAACAACATAAGTAATGATAGTGAAGATAATCCAAGATCTTGGAAAAGGAATGGAGGCACAAAATTGAGAAGATAGAAGAAATGTTTAACAAATACCCAGAAGAAGTAAAAAACAAACAGAGATGAACAATACAATAACTGAAATGAAAAATACACTAGAAGGAATCAATAGCAGAATGACTGAGGCAGAGGAATGGATAAGTGAGCTGGATGACAGAATGGTAGAAAACATGGCTGTGGAACAGAATAAAGAAAAAAGAATGAAAAGAAATGAAGGCAGTATATGACTCCTCTGAAACAACATTAAATGCACCAACATTCACATTATATTGGTCCCAGAATGAGAAGAGAAAGGACTTGAGAAAATAATTTGAAGACATAATAGCTGAAAACTTCCCTAACAAGGGAAAGGAAACAGTCACCCAAGTCTAGGAAGTGCAGAGAGTCCCAGGCAGGATAAACCCAAGGAATAACGTGCTGAGACATGGAGTAATTAAGTTGACAAAAATTAAAGGAAAGAAAAAATATTAAAAGCAACAAGGAAAAAGCAACAAATAATGTACAAGGGAACTCCCATAAGGTTATCAGCTGATTTCTCAGCAGATACTCTGCAGACCAGAAAAGAGTGGCATGATATATTTAAAGTGATGAAAGGTAAGAAACTACAACCAAAAATACTCTACCCACCCACGCTCTCATTCAGATTCAACAGAGAAATCAAAAGCTTTACATAGAATCAAAAGGTAATAGAATTCAGCACCAAGAGACCAGCTTTGCAATAAATGCTAAAGAAACTTCTCTAAGTGGAAAAGCAAAGTCCACTAATACAAAAAATTAAGTTGCAAATGGAAAAGCTCACCGGTAAAGGCAAATATATGGTAAAGGTAGGAAATCATCTGCACACAAATATGATACCAAAAGCAGCAACTGGGGGAGAGCACAAATGGACAATCTTGGGAATGCATTTGAAATTAAAAGACCAGCAACATAAAACAATCTTGTTTGTATATAGACTGCCATATCAAAACCTCATGGTAAGCACAAACTGAAAATCGGCAATAGAAACACACACAAAGAAGAAAAAGGAATCCAAACACAATGCTGAAGTTAGTCAACAAATCACAAGAGAACAGAACAAAAGAGGAAGGTAAGAAAAAAAGACCAATAAAAAGAAATCTGAAACAATTAACAAAATGGCAATAAGAACACACATACAATAATTACCTTAAACATAAACTGATTAAATGCTCCAACCAAAAGATACAGACTGGCTGAATGGATACAAAAACAAAACCTGCATATATATTGTCCACAAAAGACCCACTTCAGATACAGGGACACATACAGACTGAAAGTGAGGGGAGGGAAAAAGATTTTCCATGCAAATGGAAATCAAAAGAAAGCTGGATTAGCAATACAAATCTCAGAGAAAATGGACTTTAAAATAAAGACTCTTAGAAGAGACAAGGACACTATATAATGATCAAGGAATCAATCCAAGAAGATACAACAATTATAAATATATATGCACCCAACACAGGAGCACCTCAATATAAAGGCAAATACTAACAGCCATAAAAGGAGAAATTGACAGTAACACAATAGTGTGGGACATTAACACCCCACTTTCATCAATGGATAGATCATCCAGATAGAAAATCGATAAGGAAACACAAGCTTTAAATGGCACATTAGACCAGATGGCCTTTTTTGATATTTATAGAGCATTCCATCCAAAAGAAGCAGTATACACATTCTTATCAAGTGGATATGGAACATTCTCCAGGAGTGACCACATGCTGGTCCACAAAGTGAGCCTCAGTAAATTTAAGAAAATTGAAAACACAATTTTCTTAAAAGTGAAAACACAAGCATTTTTTCCCCACCACAACGGTATGAAATTAGAAATCAACTACAAGAAAAAAACTGTAAGAAACACAAACACATGGAAGCTAAACATTATGCTAAAGATCCAATGTATTGCTGAAGAAATCAAAGAGGAAATCTAACAATATCTAGAGAGAAATGAAAATGAAAGTATTACAATCCAAAACGTATGGGACAGAGCAAAAGCAGTTCTAAGAGGGAACTTCATATCAATACAATCTTACATCAGGAAACAAGAAAAATCACAAATAACTTAACCTTACACCTAAAGCAACTAGAGAAAGAAGAACAAACAAAACCCAAAGTTAGTAGATGGAAAGAAATCATAAAGATCAGAGCAGAAATAAGTGAAATAGACATGAAGACAACAATAGCAGAGAACAATGAAACTAAAAGTTGGTTCTTTGAAAAAGATAAACAAAATTGATAAACCTTTAGCCAGATTCATCAAGAGAAAAAGGGAGAGAGCTCAAATCAGTAAAATTACAAATGAATAAGGAGAAGTTACAACAAGCACCACAGAAATGCAAAGGTCAAAGAGACTACTACAGACAACTATAGGCCAATAAAACGGACAACATGGAAGAAATGTACAAATTCTTAGAAAGTTATTGTACAATCTCCCATGACTGGACCAGGAAGAAATAGAAAATATGAACAGGCCAAGAACAAGTACTGCAGTTGAAACTGTGATGAAAAAACGCCCAACAAAGAAAAAATCCAGGGCCAGATGGCTTCACAGGTGAATTCTATCAAACATTTAGAGAAGAGTTAACACCTATCCTTCTGAAACCACTCCAAAAAAAATGCAGAGGAAGAAACAGTACCATACTCATTCTATGAGACCACCATCACCATGATACCAAAACCAGACAGATACCACACACACAAAAAATTACAGGCCAATATCACTGATGAACATAGGTGCAAAAATCCTCAACAAAATACTAGCAATCTGAATTCAGCAACACATTAAAAGGATCATTCACCATGATTTAGTAGGATTGATCCCAGGAATGCAAGGATTTTTCATTTTCCACAAATCTATCAGTGTGATACACCACATTAATAAATTAAAGAATAAAAACAGGGCTTCCTTGGTGGTGCAGTGATTGAGAGTCTGCCTGTCGATGCAGGGGACACGAGTTCGTGCCCTGGTCTGGGAAGATCCCACATGCCATGGAGTGGCTAGGCCCGTGAGCCATGGGAAGATCCCACATGCCACGGAGCGGCTAGTCCCGTGAGTCATGGCTGCTAAGCCTGTGCGTCCGGAGCCTGTGTTCTGCAATGGGAGAGGCCACAGTGGTGAGAGGCCCAGGTACCGCGCAAAAAAAAAAAAAAAAAAACACAAAAAAACCACATGATCATCTAAATAAATGCGGAAAAACCTTCTGACAAAATTCAACACCCATTTATGATAAAAAATCTCCAGAAGGTGTGCAGAGAGGGAACATACCTCAACATAATAAAGGCCATACATGACAAGCCTACAACATCACAATCACACTCAATAGTGAAAGGGTGAATGCATTTCCTCTAAGATCAAGAACCAGACAGGATGTCCAGTTTCACCACTTTTATTCAACATAGTTTTGGAAGTGTTAGCCATGGCATCCAGACAAGAAAAACAAATAAAATGGATCCAAATTGGAAAGGAAGACGTAAAACTGTAATTGTTTGCAGATGACATGATATTATACATAGAAAACCATAAAGATTCTTCCAGAAATAAACTAGAGCTCATCAATGAATTTGGTAATGATGCAGGATACAAAATTAATATACAGAAATCTCTTGCCTTAGGGGGCAGAGAGCAGAAGCAAAAAGAACTACAATCCTGCAGCCTGTAGAAAAAAAACCACATTCACAGAAAGATAGGCAAAATGAAAAGGCAGAGGGCTATGTACCAGATGCAGGAACAAGATAAAACCTCAGAAAAACAACTAAATGAAGTGGAAATAGGCAACCTTCCAGAAAAAGAATTCAGAATAATGATAGTGTAGATGATCCAGGACCTCAGAAAAAGAATGGAGCCAAAGATCGAGAAGATGTCAGGACTGTTTAACAAAGACCTAGAAGTATTAAAGAACAAACAAACAGAGATGAACAATACAATAACTGGAATGAAAAATACCCTAGAAGGAATCAATAGTAGAATAACTGAGGCAGAAGAACAGGTAAGTGACCTGGAAGACAGGATGGTGGAATTCACTGCAGTGGAACAGAATAAAGAAAAAAGAAAGAAAAGAAATGAAGACAGCCTAAGAGACCTCTGGGACAACATTAAATGCAACAACATTCACATTATAGGGGTCCCAGAAGGAGAAGAGAGAGAGAAAGGGCCAGAGAAAGTATTTGAAGAGATTATAGTCAAAAACTTCCCTAACATGGGAAAGGAAATAGCCGTCCAAGTCCAGGAAGTGCAAAGAATCCCAGGCAGAAGAAACCCAAAGAGAAACATGCCAAGACATATAGTCATCAAATTGACAAAATTAAAAACAAAGAAACATTATTAAAAGCAACAAGGGAAAAACAAATAATATACAAAGGAGCTCCCATAAGGTTAACAGCTGATTTCTCAGCAGAAACTCTACAAGCCAGAAGGGAGTGGCATGACATATTTAAAGTGATGAAAGGGAAGAACCTACAACCAAGATTACACTACCTGGCAAGGATCTCATTCAGATTTGATGGAGAAATCAAAAGCTTTACAGACAAGCAAAAGCTAGTGAATTCAGCACCATCAAACCAGCTGTAGAACAAATGCTAAAGGAACTTCTCTAAGTGGGAAACAGAAGAGAAGAAAAGGACCTACAAAAGCAAACCCATTACAATAAAGAAAATGGTAATAGGAACATACATATCGATAATTACCTTAAACATGAATGGATTAAATGCTCCAGCCAAAAGACATAGGCTCATTGAATGGATACAAAAACAAGACCCATATATATGCTGTCTACAAGCGACCAACTTCAGACCCAGGGACACATACAGACTGAAAGTGAGGTATGGTAAAAGATATTCCATGCAAATGGAAATGAAAAGAAAGCCAGAGTAGCAATACTCATATCAGATAAAATAGACTTTAAAATAAACTACGTTACAAGAGACAATGAAGGACACTAAATAATGATCAAGGGATCAATCCAAGAAGAAGATATAACAATTACAAATATATATGCACCCAATATAGGAGCACCTCAATACATAAGGCAAATGCTAACAGCTATAAAAGAGGAAATCAACAGTAACACAATAATAGTGGCGGACTTCAACACATCACTTACACCAATGGACAGATCATCCAAAATGAAAATTAATAAGGAAACACAAGTTTTAAATGACACAGTAGACCACACAGATTTAATTGATATTTATAGGATATTCCATCCAAAAACAGCAGATTATACTTTCTTCTCAAGTGCACATGGAACATTCTACAGGATAGATCAGAACTTTGGTCACAAATCAAGCCTCAGTAAATTTAAGAAAATTGAAATCATATCAAGCATCTTTTCTGACCACAACACTATAAGATTAGAAATCAATTACAGGGAAAAAAACCGTAAAAAACACAAAAACATGGAGGCTAAACAATACACTACTAAATATCCAAGAGATCACTGAAGAAATCAAAGAGGAAATCAAAAAATATCTAGGGACAAATTACAACAATAACATGACAATCCAAAACTTATGGGATGCAGTAAAAGCAGTTCTAAGAGGGAAGTTTATAGCAATACAAGCCTACCTCAAGAAACAAGAAAAATCTCAGGTAAACAATCTAACCTTACACCTAAAGATCTAGAAAAAGAAGAAGAAACAAAACCAAAAGTTAGCAGAAGGAAAGAAATCATAAAGATCAGAGCAGAAATCAATGAAATAGAAACAAAGAAAACAATAGGAAAGATCAATAAAACTAAAAACTGGTTCTTTGAGAAGATAAACAAAATTGATAAACCATCAGCCAGACTCATCAAGAAAAAGAGGGAGAGGACTCAAATCAATAAAACTAGAAATGAAAAAGGAAAAGTTACAACAGACACTGCAGAAATACAAAGTGTCTTAAGAGACTACTACAAGCAACTCTATGCCAATGAAATGGACAACCTGGAAGAAATGGACAAATTCTTGGAAAGGTATAACCTTCCAAGACAGAACCAGGAAGAAATAGAAAATATGAACAGACAAATCACAAGTAATGAAATTGAAACTCTGATTAAAACTCTTCCAACAAACCGAAGTCCCGGGCTGGATGGCTTCACAAGTGAATTCTATTAAACATTTAGAGAAGAGCTAACACCAATCCTTCTCAAACTCTTCCAAAAATTTGCAGAGGAAGGAATACTCCCAAACTCATTCTACAAGGCCACCATCACCCTGATACCAAAACAAGACAAAGATACTACAAAAAAAGAAAATTACAGACCAATATCACTGATAAATATAGATCCAATATTCCTCAACAAAATACTAGCAAACAGAATCCAACACACATTAAAAGGATCATACACCATGATCAAGTGGGATTTATTCCAGGGATGCAAGGATTCTTCAGTATACTCAAATCAATCAATGTGATACACCATATTAACAAATTGAAGAATAAAAGCCATATGATCATCTCAATAGATGCAGAAAAAGCCTTCAACAAAATTCAACATCCACTTATGATAAAAACTCTCCAGAAAGTGGGCATAGAGGGAACCTACCTCAACATAGTAAAGGCCATAAAAAAAAAAAAAAGAAATCTCTTGCCTTTCTATACAGTAACAATGAACCAACAGAAAGAGGAATTAGAGAAACAGTACCATTTACCATCACATCAAAAAGAATAACATACCTAGGCATAAACCTACCTAAGGAGACAAAAGACCTGTACACCAAAAACTATAAGATGCTCATGAAAGAAATTGAAAATGACATAAACAGATGGAAATACAATACATACTATGTTCTTGTATTGGAAGAAACAACATTGTTAAAAGGACTATACTGCCCAAGTCAATCTACAGATTCAGTGCAATCCTTATCAAATTACCAATGGCATTTTTCACAGAACTAGAACAAAAAATCTTAAAATTTGTATGGAGACACAAAAGACACTGAATAGCCAAAGCAATCTTGAGAAAGAAAAACAGAGCTGAAGGACTCAAGCTCCCTGACGTCAATCTATACTATAAAGCTACGTTCATCAAAACACTATGGTAATGGCACAGAAACAGAAATATAGATCAATGGAACAGGATAGAAAGCCCAGAAATACACTCACACATCTATGGTCTATTAATCTATGACAAAGTAGGTAAGACTATACAACAAAAGAAAGACTGTCTCTTCAATAAGTGGTGCTGGGAAAACTGGAGAGCTACATGTAAAAAAATGAAAATAGAACTCTTTTAACACCATACTCAAAATAACTCAAAATGGGTTAAAGACCTAAATGTAAGACTGGACACTATAAAACTCTTAGAGGAAAACATAGGTAGAACACTCTTTGACATAAATCACAGCAATATCTTTTTGATCCACCTCCTAGAGTAACGAAAATAAAAACAAAAATAAACAAATGGTACCTAATTAAACTCAAAACCTTTTGCACACCAAAGGAAACCACAAACAAAATGAAAAGACCACCACAGAATGGGGAAAAATATTTGCAAACAAAGTGACCGACAAGGGATTAGTCTCCAAAGTTTACAAACAGCTTATGCAACTCAATATCAAAAAAACAAACAAGGCAATCAAAAATGAGAAGACCTAAATAGTCACTTCTCCAAAAAAGACATACAGATGTGCAAGAGGCACATGAAAGAATGCTCAAAATCACAAATTATTAGAGAAATGCAAATCAAACCTACAATAAGATATCACCTCACATGAGTCAGAATGGCCATCATCAAAAAAATCTACAAGCAATAAATGCTGGAGAGGGTATGGAGAAAAGGGATCCCTCTGGGCTCCCTGGTGGGAATGTAAATTGGTACAGCCACTATGGAGAACAGTATGGAGGTTCCTCAAAAAAATAAAAACAGAGCTACCATATGATTCAGCAATCCCACTCCTGGGCATATATCTGGAGAAAAACATGGTTTGAAAGGTACATGCACCTCAATGTTCATCACAGCACTGTTTATGATAGCCACAACATGGAAGCAACCCAAATGTCCATTGACAGATGAATGAATAAAGAAGATGTGGTACATGTATACAATGAAATATTACTCAGTCATTCAAAAGAATGAAATAATGCCATTTGCAACAACATAAATGGACCTTGAGATTATCATACTAAGTGAAGTAAGTCCAATTGAGAAAGACAAATATCATATGATATCACTTATATGTGGGACCTAAAAAAACGATAAAAGTGAACTTATTTACAAAACAGAAACACAGACTTAGAGAATGAACGTATGGTTCCTGGGGGGAAGGGTATCAGGGAGAGATAGATTGGGAGTTTGGAATTGACATGTATACACTGCTATATATATAATAGTTAACCATCAGGGACCTACTGTATAGCACAGGGAAATCTGTGGGATATTCTCTAATAACCTAAAAGTGAAACGAATTTGAAAAAGAATACATACATATATATGTATAACAATAGATACATGCAGTGTATATAAGTCACTTTGCTGTACACCTGAAACTAACACAACATTGTTAATCTACACTACTCCAATATAAAATAAAAATTTTTTAAATGGCAAAAATTAAACATAAGGAGAGAATCTTAAAAGCACCAAGAGGAAAGCAACTAGTTGCATACAAGGAACTCCAGAAGACCATCAACTGACTTTTCAGCAGAAACTTGGCAGACCAGGAGGGAGTTGAATGATATATATAAAGTGATGAAAGGAAGAAAATTATAACCAAGTATACTCTACCTGGCAAGGATATCATTCAGATTTCAAGGAGAGATAAAGAGCTTTACAGGCAAGCAAAGATAAAAAAGAGTTCAGCACAACTAAAAAGTTTTTACAAAAAATGTTAAAGGAAACTTGCTAAGTGGAAAAGAAAAGACCACAACTAGAAATATGAAAATTATGAAAGGAAAATTCTCATTGGTAAAGGCATACATATGGTGAAGGTAGTTAGATAAAGCACTTATAAAATTAGTAGGAAGTTTAAAGGACAAAAGTAGTGAAATCAACTATACCAACAAGCACTTAAGAGACACACAAAACACAAAGATGTAAAGTATGATGTCAAAAATATTAAACGTGGCAGGGGGAGGAGTAAAATGAATGTGGTTGTTAGAAAGCATTTGAACTTGAGACTATCAATTTAAAATAATCATATTTATACACACACACACACATATATATATAAAATCACGAACAAAAAACATAATATGCACACAAAAAAGAGAAAGTAATCCAAATACAATGCTAAAGACAGTCCTGAAATCACAACAAAACAGAGCAAAAGAAAAAGGAGCAAAAAAGAAAAACAAAAACAACCGGAAAACAATTAACAAAATGGCAATAAGTACATACCTACAAATAATTACTTTAAATGTAAATGAACTAAATGCTCCCATCAAAAGATATAGAGTACGTTACCTCTATGCCTACTTTGTGGAGAGCTTGTATCATAAATGGAGGTAGAAGTAATCAAAAGCTTTCTTCTGCATCTATTGAGATGAGCATATGGCTTTTATTCTTCAATTTGTTAATGTGGTATATCACATTGATTGCTTTGCTGATATTGAAAAATCCTTGCATCCCTGGGATAAATTCCATTGATCATGGTGTATGATCCTTTTTATGTACTGTTGGATTTGGTTTGCTAATATTTTGTTGAGGATTTGTGCATCTATATTCATCCCTGATATTGGCATATAGTTTTCTTTTATTGTGATATCTTTCTTTGTCTAGTTTTGGTATCAGGGTGAAATTGTCCTCATAGATGAGTTTGGAAGCAGTCCTTCCTCTGAAATATTTTGAAATAGTTTGAGAAGGATAGGTGTTAACTTTTCTGTAAATGTTTTGTAGACTTCAGCTGTAAAGACTTCTGGTCCTGGACTTTTGTTTGTTGGGAGTTTTTTGATTACTGATCCAATTTCATACTGATCAGTGGTCTGTTCGTATTTACTTCTTCCTGGTTTAGTGATGGGAGAAAGTAATTTCTAAGAAGTTTTCCGTTTCTTCTAGGTTGTCCATTTTATTGGCATACAGTCGTTTGCAGTAAATGCCATATATGTCAAACCCACAGATAACATCATACTCAACAGTGAAAAGCTGAAAGCATTTTCTCTAAGATCAGAAACAAGAGAAGGATACCCACTCTCACCACTTTTATTCAATATAGTTTTGGAAGTCCTGGCCACAGCAATCAGATAAGAAAAGGTAAAAAAAGAATCCAAATTGCAAAGTAAGAAGTAAATGTGACACTGTTTGCAGATAATATGAATACATAGAAATACACATAGATAATACAATACATAGAAAATACTAAATACACCACAGAAAACTGTTAAGATCTCAGCAATGAATCTGGTAAAGTTGAAGGATACAAAATTAATATACAGAAATTTGTTGCATTTCTATACACTAACAATGAACTATCAGAAAGAGAAATTGAGGAACCATCTCATTTCCCATGGCATCAAAAAAGAATAAAATACCTAGGAATAGATTTACCTAAGGAGGCAAGAGACCTGTACTTGGAAAACTATCAGGCACTGATGAAATTAACTGAAGATGACACCAACAGATAGAAAGATTTATCACATTCATGAACTGGAAGAATTAATATTGTTTAAATGACAATACTGCCCATAGCAATCTACAGATTCAATGCAACCCCTATCAAAATACCCGTGGTACTTTTACAGAAGTAGAACAAATAATTTTAAAATTTGTGTGGAGACACAAAAGACCCTGAATAACCAAAACAATATTGTGAAAGAAGAATAGAGCTGGAGGAATCATACTCCCTGACTTCAGACTATACTATGAAGCTACAGTAATCAAAGTAGTATGGTATTTTCACCAAAAAAGACACATAGATCAATAGAACAGAATAGAGAGCCCAGAAGTAAACCCACACACTTATGATCAATTAATCTACAACAAAGGATGCAAGAATATACAATGGAGAAAAGACTGTATCTTCAATAAGTGATGCTGGTAAAACTGGAAAGTTACATGTCAAACAATGAGACTAGAACATTTCCTCACTCCATATACAAAATAAACCCCAAATGAAATAAAGACCTAAATGTAAGACCAGAAACCATAAATATTCTAGAAGAAAACATGGGCAGAATACTCTTTGACAAAAATCATAGCAATTATTTTTTTGGATTTGTCTCCTAAAGCAAAGGAAATAAAAGCAAAAATAAACAAATAGAACCTAGTTAGATTTTAAAAACTTCTGCACAGCAAAGAAAATCATTGACAAAATGAAAAGACAACCTACAAAATGGGAGAAAATATTTGCTAATAGTATGACTGATTAGGGCTTAATATCCAAAATATATAAACAGCTCATACAACTCAATATCAAAAAACCCCAAACAATCCAATTAAAACACGGACAAAAGAACTGAATAGACCTATTTTCCAAAGAAGACAGACAGATGGCCAACAGGCACATGAAAAATGCTCAACATTGCTATTCTTCAGAGAAATACAAATTAAAACCACAGTGAGATACCACCTCTCACCTGTCAGAATTGGGTATCATCAAAGAAGAACACAAATAACAAATGTTGGCAAGGATGTGGAGAAAAAGGAACCCTCTTACACTGTTGGTGAGAATGTAAATTGGTGCAGCCATGGTGGAAAACAGTATGGAGTTTTCTCAAAAAACTAAAAATAGAACTACTATATGATCCAACAATTCCACTCCTGGGTATATATCCTAAGGAAAAACAAAATCACTAATTTGAAAAGATACATGTGCCCCAATGTTCATAGCAGCATTATTTACAATTGTCAAGATATAGAAGCAACCTAAGTGTTCATCAACAGATGAATGGATAAAGAAAATGCAGTTCTGTCTATAATGGAATACTACCCAGCCATAAAAAGCAGTAAAAATTTGCCATTTGCAAAACCATGGATGAAGTTGGAGTATATTATGCTAAGTGAAATAAGTCAGACAGAGAAAGACAAATACTGTATGATATCACATACATGCGGAATCCTAAAAATCAAAATAAGTAGGGAATTCAACAAAAAGGAAACAGACTCACAGACATAGAGAACTAATTAGTGGTAGGGGGGCAGTATAGGGGTAGGAGATTATGAGGTACAAACAATCATGTATAAAATAAGTAAGCTAAAAGGATATATTGTGCAATACCTGTAGTACAGCCAATATTTTATAATAACTATAAATGAAGTATAACCTTTAAAAATTGTGAATCACTATGTTGTACTACTGTAACTTATATTGTACATCAACTATATCTCAGAAAAAAAGATGTAAGCTGATACCACCCCCCAATAAAAAGATATAGAGTAGATTAAGGAATTAAATAACAAGACCTATACATATGCTGCCTGCAAGATACTCACTTCAGATCTAAAGACACACATAGACTGAAAGTTGAGGGGACAGAAAATGGTACTCCATGCGAATGGAAACAAAAAGATAGCTAGGGTGCCAATCAGACAAAAGAGACTTTAAAGCAAAATAATAACAAGAGACAAAGAAGAACACTACATGATTATAGGGATTGATCCAACAAGAAGATATAACAATTGTAAATATATATGCACCCCATCTAGGAGCACATAATAAAGCACATATTAACAAAAATAATGGGAAAAATTGACAGTAACACAATAATAGTAGGAGACTTTACATGCCATTTACATCAATGGACAGATTATCCAGGGAGAAAATCAAAGAGAAAACACCAGCCATAGGACACATTAGAGCAGATGGATTAATAGATACATATAGAATGTTCCATCCAAAAGCAGTAGAATGCATACTCTTTTCAAGTGTTCATGGAACATTCTTTAGGATAGATCACATGGTATGCTGTAAAACAAGTCTCAAAAAATTGAAGACAATAGCAATCATATCAAGCATCTTTTCCAGCCACAAAACTATGAGATTAGAAATAAACTGTGAAAGAGAGAAAGAAAAAAAGAAAGAAAGAAGGAGGGACAGAGGGAGGGATGGAGGGATGGAGGGAGGGAGAGGGGGGGAAAGGAAGGGAGGGAGGGGGGAGGGGGAAGGAAGGGAGGCAGAGAGGAAGGGAGTCAGATGGAAAAAATGCAAACACCTGGCATCTAAAAAACGTGTTAGAAACTGTGTGGACCATTCAGCAGTGGTCTCAACTGGAGGCATGTGTGAACAAATCTCACAAATAATGCTAAAGAAGGCCAGACACAAAACCACTATGTGATTTTGTTTATATAAAATTCAAAACCAGGCAACACTAAACTATGGTAATAGATGTCAGAAAAGTGATTACTTTGCAGGAGGGTGAATAGTGAATGGGAAAGGGAAGAGAATGGCTTCTGCAGTGCTGGTAAACCTGTTTCTTGATGCAGGGGTTTGTTATAGAGTATATTCAATTTGTGAAAATCAATTGTGCTGTATATGTAAGATCTGTACACTTTGACTTACAAAGTTTATTTTTAAAATGTGACCCTTTAGTTCCATCTCTTACGTTTAGAAAGCCCTTCCAAACTGAGAGATTATTTCATAGTCGTCTATTTTCTTTTCTTTATGTTGTTTTCTTTCTACTTATGTGGAAATTATTTCAGTCAATGATATGAATTTTAATTTTTAAGTTTGAATCTTATATATAAATTATTTCAAGTCATATGAAAGTATCTGTTATATTTCAATTTATCATTCTTATTCTCATTCAAAAGTAGAAACTTGGTTGTTCTTAAATAAACAGCTACCTCTTTAGTGGGTGCCAATCTGAGTTAATGTATAATGTTGGGTTTGGGAGATAGATATTAATATTAAATATTGTCTACAGACCAAATTAAAAGTAACATTTGCAGATAACTTGAGTTTTTTCCTATGCCAAGAAGTTAATCCTAATTCAGCAATGGTGACACTAGAGATATAAAATGATTTATTTTGGAAAGGTGGACTTATAACCCACATCTTTTCTAACCCACATTTATAAAACCTCAGCTCCATTCCTTTGCCTTAATTCCTGAGCCTACTAGAATGTTTTGTCCCATTCTCAACAGTTCTTCCCTGTAAATTCCCTTTCTTCTGTTTCCATAAATATATAAATTCCATGACTCTATAAATTCTCTTTCTTCCATTTCTATGATTCAGGCTTTCTTTAGTTCCGATTTCTTTTCTCTTTTCCTAAGCTACATTGTATAAAATATTTTCTACTGCTCTGTTGCTCTCTTTACTATTCTTTCAGTATCAGTTTACTTTTAAAAAGCTTATCCCCATTACATTATTGCACAAATTATGATACTGTTGTAAAAAAAACCCAATTTCAGCCTAGTAACAAATATTTATAATTTTTTCCATAAATACCCATATTTGTTCCATATTTTAACCTAGTGAAAACTGCAAATAATTACAGAATTAACTTTAGAAAATTCATTCTAATGACAATAATGGCATCCATTCATTGCTTATTGCTTACAGATGCAGGAGTTGGCAATTAAAGTGGTGGATGAGAGCAAGGGAGGTATCAATATGATTATGACCTTTCAAGTGTGCAAGCCTGGGATTATTATAATGCCTAGAGATGATATTCAAGGGGTATAAATCAATAGAGTCAAAGTAAATATAAAAATACAAAAACATTTGTCTACTCACGTATTAATAATTAGCCATTGTTCAGAGTCTCTTGTGTACCTTCCTAATAACCCCAGCTTCTGAGAAACTTCCCCTAGGCTCTCAAGGCCACCCCACAATCCAGCAATTAAAAGGTTGACCTTGGAAAAGAAAAGAACTTCCAGGACCCTACTCCCATTGCTCTCATCTATCTTGACAGGTGACAAACCTTTGAAATCTTACCCCTGGTAATCTTACAATGGAATAAAACTCATGAGAGGAATGGCAGATTTAAGGGTAAAATTGATGATTAATTCAAAATTGAACATAAGCAAATATTAGGGCTCAGTCTTCTATTTGTAAAATAAAGAGTTAACTCTAAAGGTCCCTTCAGCTCTAAGGACTCTAATATTACCTTATTACAAAAATTAGAAATTAACTTATTTTCCAAACTTGATTGATGACACTGTAATGGAAGCAAATGAATAGTAAGGTGATCAAAAATAAAAATTTACACTATAAATGTATTTTTTTAATTTGAATTTGATAATTCTACATGAAGTTGGTAAAACTCATCAGAATTTGAACATGGAATAAAGCATAAAGTTAATTAAGCTGTATGACAAGAAGATCATAGATATGTGAATATAAAATTTAAGATGTCTATAAATTAAAAAAAGAATAAGCAAATGACAGCTGAATTAATTACTAAATGCCCGAAGTTTCACTAGAGGCATAAAAGCTCTAATAGTATTCAAGATAATTTAACAATTTCAAGTAAAGGGTGGAAATGAGGAGATAACAAACACTGATGGAGAACTGAGAGTCCATTAGATAGACAACATGGTTATTTTAAATACTATTTTCTATAACAATGAAATAATACAGCAAGAATCTACTATTGGGTTGGCCAAAAAGATAGTTTGGGTTTTTCTGTAACATCAAATGAAATTTTTGGCCATCCCAATACATTAAAGTCATTATAATCTGTACTGTGAGGAATAATAAGACAAAACACAGTCCTTAACCTCAAGGAGTTTACAATTTAATATGAGAGATAAAGCAGAAAGAAATAATTTCAATATAAGACATACTATGTTAGATATGCTAATAAATATTCCTAAATGGCAAGTGCAACACACAAGAGAGAAGGATTAAATGAATTTAGACATATAAAGAAATCTTTCAGACAATTCACAGCATTTAAATTAAGCCGGAATAGAAAACCAACAGGCAAAAATAAACAGAAGAAGTTTTCCATGTGTTGAGGCTATCTAAGCAAATATATGGTGATAGAAGAGAGCAGGGCAAACTCTGAAACTGCATAATTGATAGTGGCTTAGAATAGCACTTCCCAAAATCTATCCTGCATATATCTTTTAGTTAAGCACCAGTTTGAAATGTTTATATAATTTTCTTCAAAATCTTATTGAAAATAAGAAAAATCTTTTTTCCTTGAAATACAGATCTGAGAGAACCCAAAATCATTCAAAGTGAGCAAAAGAATATAAAAATATTAAGAAAAATTAAAATATTGTTGTATAAAGATTGGAGTTTTTCATTAAGTCACATCACGTGGTAAGCTGTCTGGCACATAGTACATGTTCAATAACAATTTCTTCCAAAATTAATTAACAGAATTTCTATTGGATGATAAATAAATAAAAACATATGGAAGTAAAAAATTGATTGCCACTTCAGTTTTCAAATATATACTAATTAAATCATTCTTTCATGAGAGCAAGAGTAATAGATTGAAGGGGAAAAGAGGACAACACAAGCGAAATGTGAGAAAAATCGTTACTTAAACTTTTAGTAGGTGGAAGAAAAAATAGTATGTAAATAAAATGTAGATTATGAAATTCTGTTTATTAGCATTTTTTTAAAGTTTCAAAGAAGTAATAGGTAATGGAATAAGAAAAGATGCTGACTCTTATCTATTGAATGCATGTTTAGGACATTGAAGGTTAATTGCAAGTAAATAGAGGGCTATTGTTAGAGAAAGATTAATTAGAATAAGAGGAAATTAAAATAATCAGAAAAATATAAAGGTTTATATAAAAGCCTCCTTGTAAATGAGTTATAATGTCTCAGACAATGTTAAGTTCTTGAGCGAAGCACTGAACCAGGAATCAGTTATTTTATATCATGATGACATATAATCATGTAAATAAAACACCAAATGCATTTATCAAATATTATTTTCAAAGGTGACATACTAGAAAATGATAACATTTGTACAGCATTTCACAGATACATTTATTTACTTATAATGAGTATCACTATTTTAAATGGCTACATTTGAAAAATTCAGAGTGATAATGAAATTTTTACTCTATGTTCAGAGGACACCACAAGCCAGGATTTTATGACTGGCAGTTCACTAGCTCAGCCACTTCATCAAATCATCATTTTCTGGGAGACAGAAATTTACTCAGTGGCCCTTTTACAATCAGTCCCACATTAGAACCACTTAGTTTTAATGCAGAGCTGTTCCATTAATGCTCCTTGAATTTTAAATTAAGCTACTAAGCCAGCTGAAGAATTTGAAGCTTTTCAAGGATACTACCACTGATTGTTTTTGTAACCCAGACTAGTCAGTTTCTTAGCACTTCAGCTTTTCAATTGTTAAAATGAGATTTAAATATTCTTCCTTCACATCACTTGATGAAATGGTAGGAACTATGGGAATGATTTTAGAAAAGTGGTGTAACTTGTTGAAATTAAGTACATAAGTACATTTAAACCAATTATTCATACCAAGGTGAAGCGATGTCTCTGCACGCTCAAATCACTGTTAATGTGTTAAAATTTTAAAAAAGTACATATGACTATATTTCTTTTATTTTAAAGTAGCTCAAGATACCCATTTTAATGTCAGCTGGTTGCTTCTCAACAGCATTACCACATTTTTGTACATCTCATAGATGCACAAGATGTTTGCTACAGAATTAATTTCAAGTTGATGAATTGAGTCAGACATACCATCAGATTTCTAACCTAAGATCACACCAATTCCTGAAGTTCCTAATCTGTAAATACCATTATCACCTCAATTATCTCATGTACCCTAGCAAGTAAAACACAATATAAGCGTGTAACACTGTCAACCATTTTTCACTTGAAGTTTTGACTGAAATACTCTCTAGATTGAAACATCAGATTACTCTATTGGTTTCCTATGGTTAAATTTATAGACTAAATAATATAGATGACTGACCAACTTTTCTCCACTTTGTAAGGGGACAACTCTAAACTTGTATTGAATGCAGACAAATAAAACTGATCTAAAAATAAAACAATTGATATAAAGTTATTTATATGCATAATAAACAGAAACCTCAATTAAATACAGCCAGGAGATCAGCAGAGGAAGCTCTCTCACACTGCAACAATAGCAGAGTCCAAAGGAGAAGAAAGACTCATCTTCCTTCCTGGCAAGGACTCAGACAATGAAAAGCCACATAGTCTTTCTTTCTTTTTTTTTTTTTTTAACATCTTTATTGGAGTACAATTGCTTTACAATGGTGTGTTAGTTTCTACTTTATAACAAAGTGAATCAGCTATACATATACATATACATATACATATACATATACATATATCCCCATATCTCTTCCCTCTTGCGTCTTCCTCCCACCCTCCCTATCCCACCCCTCTAGGTGGTCACAAAGCACCAAGCTGACCTCCCTGTGCTATGCGGCTGCTTCCCACTAGCTATCAGTTTTACATTTGGTAGTGTATATATGTCCATGCCAGTCTCTTACTTTGTCCCAGCTCACCCTTCCCCCTCCCCATGTCCTCAAGTCCATTCTCTAGTAGGTCTACATCTTTATTCCCATCCTGACCCTAGGTTCTGTAAATTGATACAGCCACTATGGAGAACAGTATGGAGATTCCTTAAAAAACTAAAAATAGAGCTACCATATGACCCAGCAATCCCACTACTGGGCATATACCCTGAGGAGATCATAATTCAAAAACAGTCATGTACCACAATGTTCATTGCAGGTCTATTTACAATAGCCAGGACATGGAAGCAACCTAAGTGTCCATCGACAGATGAATGGATAAAGAAGATGTAGCACATATATACAATGGAATATTACTCAGCCATAAAAAGAAACGAAATTGAGTTATTTGTAGTGAGGTGGATGGACCTAGAGTCTGTCATACGAGTGAATTAAATCAGAAAGAGAAAAAAAATACAGATTCTTTCTTTACTGTAGCTCTCCCAACTTCTTTTTTTCTTTATAAAAGCAGCCCCTTCCCTTGCCCTGCAGGGACTTGCATGTGGCTTGCCCTGGTTACAGACTCTGAATTGAGATTCTCCACTGATCCTAAATAAAGCCATCTTTGCTGGAGAAATATCTGGCAGTTTATTTGTTTCAGGTCAACAATTTCATTAAACTTTACACAGTGCTGTCCAATATGATAACTGCCAACCATATGTTGCTACAGGGCACTTGAAATATAGCCAGTCTCAGTTGAGATGTGCTGTAAGCATGAAATACATACCAGATTTCAAAGACTTAGTATAAAAAAATTTTAATTTTTCTCCTTAATAATTTTATATTGATTCCATAATAAAATAACATTTTGCATGCATAAGATTAAATTTTTAAAATTATTTTTACATCAATTTCACTGGCTTAGTTTTACTTGTTAATGTTGCCACTAGAAAATTTGAAATACACATATGACTCACATTATATTTCTATTGAACAAAGCTAGTCTAGCTGTCAAAAAGAAAAAAATAAAGGATGGAAGCCACCAAGCAGACACTGTTTTCTAAAAAGAAGAATCAAAAGCACTCGGATATACATTTATAGAATTTAAATAATGATACACATATAGGATTTATGACAAATATTAAAGATGGCAGGAAGACAAAGAACAGAAAGCAGTCTCTGCTGATAATTACATTGTATCATAAAACACGAGTATCATATCATGTTCACTCTGATTTAAGAAAAGAACAACTACATTGAAAAATTATGCCAAATATATAAAAATGAATGCAAAAATGTAATAGCAATATGTTAATATACCACATGTAACCACCAGGTGGAATATCAACTTGTATCACAATCTACACAGTGACTATTTTATTGTATTATAAAACTTATATCTGCATTATTTTATAACTTTTAAGCATCATTTTTATCGGAGACTAAATTGCCTTTCAAATTTCATATATTATTTAGTTGAAAGGATTATCAAATTCATTTAATGATGATTTTGATTTTGCTTTTTATAAGTCATTCACCAAATGATAATTTTGCTTACATTAAAAAAAAACCTAAAAAAAACCCCTGCTTTAATGTACATGGATTATACAGAATTCCACATTAAAATATTTTATATTCAAATATAGAGATATATTTCACATTAAAGAAAGCATTTTTACCCCAACATTAAAAAGTTATTAGGCCACTTATATAATTAAAATGCATTCCTCTCATTATTCTACTAATTGTAAAATTCATTTTGAAGAAATATTTAAAGTTCCCCTAACAATCTTTTCCCTCCCAACTTCACCCTTTTATTGTCAGACAGTCTTGAACTCCTCAGGCTTCCTTTGAATGTGCTGCTCATGATGGCATATCTACCACCTGCCAATCTTTCTTCCAAATAATTGATAATCCAATGACAACACAAACTTACAAAACCATGTATCCAAATATTTTCTTTGCTGCTAAATTCATGTCTCCAAGCATCATTTTTAATTGAAAAAAGTTCCTAAAGCTAATGAATCAAATGCTTTACTTCTTTGAACTACATTTCATAAATGATGTCTTTCTCTAACTCTACTTTTCAATCTATCCCTACTCTCTTTGACTTACCTTTGCTCTCACTCTAATTCACATAATATGAGACAGCTCTTTTATACATTTCACTAGCCTGTTTGATGTCTCTTAGGATTCTTTCAAAACATACACTCATTCATCTCTACCAAATTACCAAACTTCTTGTTACATACGACTTTTACCTAAGAATGATTCATCCATTTTTTACATCACATTGAAAGCAAGGTACAGGAATACCTTGGAGGTATTGTTAGTTTGGTGCCAGACCACCACAGTAAAGTAAATATCACAATAAATTGAGTCACATGAATTTTTTGGTTTTGCAGTGCATATAAAAGTTATGTTCATTCTCCAAATAGATCACATGCTGGCCACAAAACAAGTCTCTATAAATTTAAGAAGATTGCAATCATATCAAGCATCTTCTGTGACCACAACAGTATGAGACTAGAAATAAACACAGAAAAAACTGCAAAACCACAAAATGTTAAGGCTAAACAATATGCTACTAAACAATCAATGGGTCACTGAAAAAACCAAAGAGGACATTAAAAAAGACCTGAAGACAAATAAAAATGGAAACACAGTGATCCAAAAGTTACGGGATGCAGCAAAAGCAGTTCTAAGAGGGAAGTTTACAGTGATACAAGCCTACCTCAGGAAACAAGAAACTCTCAAATAAAGAATCAAACCTTACACATAAAGGAACTAAAAAAAGAAGAGCAAATAAAACCCAAAGATAGTAGAAGGAGAGAAATAATAAGTATCAGAGCAGAAATATATGAAACAGAGAGTAAAAACAGAAAAGACCAATGAATCAGAAGCTAGTTCTCTGAAATAATAAACATATTGATAAACATTTAGCCATGCTCATCAATAAAAAAAGAGCCCAAATAAATAAAATCAGAAACAAAGGGACAAGTTACAACTGATACCACAGAAATACAAAAGATCATAAGAGAATACTAAAAATTATACACCAATAAAATGAACAACCTAACATAAAATAAACAACTAAGAAGAAATAGATAAACTCCTAGAAATGTAAACTCTCCCAAGACAAAATCAAGAGGACATTTTTAAAAAGACCAATTCCAGTAATTACATCGAATTAGTAATCAAAAAACTCTCAACAAACAAAAGTTCAGGACCAGATGGATTCACAGGTCAATTCTACCATCATTTAAATCACTTAGGCATTTAACCATCATTTAATCATTTAACATTTAACACAATCATTTCACACCTATCCTTCTCAAACCTATTCCAAAAAGTTGAAGAGGAAGGTATGCCAGAATCACTATGATACCAAAACCAGACAAGATGCCACAAAAAAGAAAATTACAGGCAAATATCACTGATGAGCAGACATGCAAAAATCCTCAACAAAATATTAGCAGACGGAATTCAAAATACATTTAAAGGATCATAGACCATGATCACGTAGTATTTAACCCAAGGATGCAAGAATGGTTCAATATCTGCAAATCAATAAATGTAGTACACCACATTAACAAACCAAAGGTTAAAAAGCATGTGATCATCTCAATAGATGCAGAAAAATCTACTGTCAAATTCAACATCCATTTATGATAAAAACTCTTAACAAAGTGGATATATAGGAAACATACCTCAACGTAATAAGGACTATACATGACAAGCCCACAGTCAACATCATACTCAATGCAGAAAGCCTCAAAGCATTTCCTCTAAAAGCAGGAACAAGAAGAAGATGCCCACTCCTGCCACTTTCATTCAACAAAGTATTAAAGGTCCCAACCACAGAAATCAGATGAGAAAAAAAATTAAAAGGAATCCAAACTGGAAAGGAAGAAGTAAAGTGTCACTCTTTGCAGATGACATGATACTATATATATATATGAAATTCTAAAAATGCTATCAGAAAACTATTAGAACTAACAAATACATTCAGTAAGTATCAGGATACAAAATTAATATACAGAAATATGTTGCATTCCTATACACTAAAAGCAAACTATCAGAAAGAGAAATTAAGAAAACAATCCAAGTTACAACTGCATCAAAAAAATAAAATACCTAGGAATAAATTTAACCAAGGAGGTAAAATATTTATACTCAGAATACTATAATACATTGTTGAAAGAAATTGAAGATGAAGCAAAACAAATGGAATGACATACTATGCTCACAGATTGGAAGGATTTATATTGTTAAAGTGACCATACTATCCAAGACAATCTACAGATTCAAAATCATCCCTATCAAAATACCAATGTCATTTTTCACAGAACTAGGATCAATAACTCCCAAATTTGTATGGAAATCTCTGATAGACAAAACAATCTTGAGAGAGAAGAAGAAAGCTTCAGGTATCACTCTACCTGATTTTAAAGTCTACTACAAAGCTATTGTAATCAAAATATTATGGTACTAGAACAAAAACAGAACCATACATCAGTGGAACAGAATAGAGAACCCAGAAATAAATCCACATTTACATGGTCAATTAATCTACAACAAAGGAGGGAAGAATATAAAATGGACAAAAGACAGATTGTTCAATAAATAATGTTGGGAAAATTGGACAGCTATATTCATAGGAATTGACCTGGGCTACTTATTCACACCATACACAAAAATAAACTCAAAATGGATTAAGACTTAAGTGTAAGAACTGAAACTATAAAATGCCTAAAAGAAAAAGTAGGCAGTATACTCTCTTACATTCATCTTAGCAATATTTTTTTGGATCTGTCTCTGCAGGCAAAGGAAACAAAAGAAAAGGTGAACAAACGGGACTATATCAAACCAAAAAACTTTTGTACATCAGAAGAAACTATCAAGAAATAAAAACACAGCTAAAAACACAGAATGAAAGAAGATATTAGCAAACAATATATCTGAAAAGGGGTTAATATCAAAAATGTGGAAGGAACTCATACAACTCAACAACAATAAAAACAAACAAACAGAATAAGAAATGGGAGAGGACCTAAATAGACACTTTTCCAAAGAAGACATACAGATGGCACATACACCAGGCACATGAAAAGATGCTCAACATCACTAACCATCAGGCAAATTTCAAATCAAAACCTCAATGAGATATCACTTTACACATGTTCAGAATGACTATCAAAAAAGACAACAAATAACAAGTGTTGGTGAGAATATGGAGCAAAGGGAATCCTCATGTATTGTCGGTGGGATTGTAAACTGGTGAAGCTACTATGGAACACAGTAAGACAAATTCTCAGAAAATTAAAGAACCGCCATATGATCCAGCAATTTTACTTCTGGGTATTTTCCCAAAGAAAACAAAAATACTAATTTGAAAAGATATATGCACACCAATGTTCATTGAAGCATTATTCACAATAGCCAATATATGGAAGCAACCCGAGTTTCATTTGATAGATGAGGAAGATGATACACACACACACACACACACACACACAATGGAATATTACTTAGAAATTTAAAAAAATTGAAATCTTACCATTTGCGACATGGATGAATCTAGAGGGTATTATAATAAGTGAAGTAAGTCAGACAGAAAAAGACAAATACCTCATGATTTCACTTATATGTATAATGTAAAACAAACAAACAAACAAACAAAACTAACAAATAAAATGAAAACAGACTCATAGATACAGAGAACTACTGGGTGGGTGCCAGAACGTAGGCAGGTAGTGGGTATGTGAAATAGGTGTAGGCAGTTAAGAGGTACAAACCTGCAATTATATAATAACTAAGTCATGGCATACTACACAACATATGCAATATGTTCAATAATGTAATAACTTTCTATGATGATAGATGGTTATAATACTTATCCTGGTGATAATTTCATAATCTATGCAAATGTTAAAATACTTTGTAGTACACCTGAAACTAACAATATTGTATGCCACCTCTATTTCATTTACAAATGTTATGTTCACACTGTACTGTTGTCTATTAAGTTTGCAATAGCATTATGTCTAAAAGAAACAATGTGCATACCTTAATTAGAAAATACTTAATCACTAAAAATGCTAATCATCATCTGAGCCTTTGGCGAGTCACAATCTTTCTGCTGGTGGAGGGCCTTGCCTTGATGAATTTTTCTACCCATGTAAGCAGAAGAAATAAGGGGAGGTGCTTCCTCAGGACAGGCCACTTTTTCAATCAAATTTGTTCCTGTATTAACAGTAGTGCTTGGGTATCTAGACATTTTCATCTTTTGGGGCTTGGCTGCTGGCTTATATAAAACACAGAGAGAATGGCCTTGCTTAGATCTTGAGCTTTAACCTAATGCTTCAGTTCCGTTTACCAGTGAGCTCTAGGCTGGAATGGAGAACACTAGCCAAGTAAAATTAAGTGACTTTGATTTCCCACTTGTCATTCTCCTTTGGTATCTGTATATTCAGTCCCTTCAGGAACCACCTAAAGAAACAGTTATCTAGAGCAAGGTGAGATTTGAGCATGTCTGGGTTCCTTGGTTTAACATCATTTAAAAACACCTCAATATCAGTCCTACTTAAAACAGTAGAAACAGTGGAAAAATACTTAAAAAAGAAAGAGAAAAAGTAGTGTGTTCCACTCTTTTACTCATTAAGATGCTGGGGTATGCAGAGGGAGACCATGATTTTGGAGCTCTGCTTAACTATTTTTATTGGCAATCACCAGACATAATTCCAGAGTTTTGTTTTGCTGTTTGTTTGTGAGGTGTGTGTCCTTTTTTTCTTTTTGGAGGGGGAGCTCAGGTGTGTTCCTATGGATGATAGGTGTAGAAAGGTTATAGGAATCTTCAGAGAGATTATGAGATACAGAAATTTGAGAATCACTACTCTAGATATAAAACTAGAATCTATAAATTGTGCATAATGAGAACTCATCAAGTCCAAGTTGAAAATCTTTACTATATTACTAGAAAGAAGGACGACCTCTATTTTATTTCACAAGTTTGATACAATCATTCTTAAAATCTCATGTGAACACCTCAGTAATGCTTAGAAAAACAAGACAAAAAATATTCAATATAAAATTAAAATTTGAAAATGTGGTCATTTCAGCATATTTGCTTCTTAAAGCATTATAAGTTTTAAGAGCAAAAACAAAAGAAAAGACAATGCCTTACCTTCCATCTCGATCCCAGTCATACACCTCTACTTTGACTGTTCTGTCCATGGGGAAAACATACACACAGAGTGAAGTTACTTAGTAAGATCAAATTAACATATGATTGAATGTTAAAAAGTAAGTTATAGATTTTCTTAGATAAAATATGCTTTCAGGTTTTACAAAATAGTTTAAAGTTGATTTTGCTAATTTTAATACTATTCTTCAATTTATATCTTAAAATAGGTTTCTAAAATCATACAGATTTTTAATTCTTTAAACAGAGTAAGAAAGTATATGGGAAAAGCATTTATAGTTTGACATAGCTTCTCAATAGAGAGGTATAGAGCTACTCCTCCACTCTTCAAAACCATTATCTTAGAGAAGTATTTCTCAAACTCAGCATGGATCAGAATCACATGGAGGGCTTGTCAAAACGTGAATTGTTGGACCTCATGCCCAGTGTTCCCAGTTCAGTAGGCCTGGGTTGGGCCCAAGACTTTAATTTCTACAAGTTTCATCAGTTGCTGCTGATGCTGCTAAATAGGAACCATATTACAAGAATCACTTTCTTAGAATGAGTACAATTAAATAGAGTTATGATACTATTAAATAAAGTGACAGTCAAATAGCATAATAAATTTTAAAGTAAATTTAATGACATATACCAATATACCAATCAATAGTTCTTTCTATGATATTTGTTAATATAATAAAGCTTCATTTTTCTAATATATGAGTAATAAGATAAAAAATATCTTTTGGGGTGAATAGGGGGTTTTGTATTATAATCTTACAATCAACTTTCATAAGAAAAAGAAAATAACTTTGATACTAAAAATCTTCAGGTATATTGTGGGAAGATCTTCAGGGCCACCTCACCCACCTATTTGTAAAACACCAGAATTTCCTTGTTCTACATGTCTAGAACCTTTATAATTCAGCAACCATGGGAGCAGTGATATCAAATAGGATTCTCAGGAGTAAATCAGGGTTTATAACATATGTAGTCATAAACTTATGTATCTTGTATATTTACTTATTCCTCTCTAGAAAGATAATACCAAATGAAAATCTTGAGGAAATGAAAATTCTGGGATGACTTTTGAATATGTTAAACAAATATTCAATATATTTTTATCACTTTGCACATTTTTTTCTTGAAAATTAGTTAAATCAAATTTTAATTTCTCATATTATCCCTCCTCCCCAAATCATTGTGGATTAAAAAAAAAGTTATTTAAAAAAATTCTGAATAAATCAACTATGCTTTTGTAAATACACATTTACATTGGTGAAGGAGCCAACTTAATTTTTAAAATTCAACTTAGATGATTGGATACAAAAACTATAGTGAATATTCAAAACTCTCAGAGAAGTTGTCATTTATTTTACCTGTCATAATCGCCATTACATAAAGCTCTGACTGAGATCTTGAATGCTTGCCAAATAGGATTCAGAGTGTTTTTGACAACTTCTGTTTTATGACAAATTGTAAAACTGTAAAAAAAAGTTTTCAGTTATTTTCATGATTCAGTTATAATATATTGTTTTAGTAGTCATTCTTCTGTTTCTTTTTGTGCAGAATACATGTTACCAGTCCCTCTTTTGCTGCTATATCAGTCAATAAAAAGAGATTTGCAGTTTTAAAACTTTAAAGGTTAGCTCATCATAACATAAAACAATGAGATTTCACAATGAGTTTACTAAAAATGATCTGCAAGTTCAATAAATCCTAAAGCTGCATTGTAAATACTCTCTATAAAAATTGTGGTGACAAATTGATACAGTGAAAAGTATCCATGGGTCACTAAGAATATGAAGGTCATCAGTAACCCTGAGAAGGGCAGTTTTGCTGGAGTGTTGGAGACAAAAATCTGGTTGGAATGGGTTTAAGAAAGAGAAGAGAAAATGAGGTAGAGTGTATAAACAACACTTTTGAGCAGTTTAGCTGTAAAGAGAAAAAGAGAAATTGGGGATAGCTTAAAGGGGAAAGATTAGTCAAGTGAAAGGCTTGTTTTTTGTTACTTTTTAATTTTTTTCAAGATGAAAGAAATAACAGCAAGGTTGTATGCTAAAGGAAAAAGTACATTAGAGAGAAAACAATCTGTGATGCATGAAAGAAAGGGGATAAAAGATAGAGCAATGTCCTGAATAAGATGCAAGTGGATGGGATAGAGGAAATCAATGGAGGGGTTGGCCTTGGGAGCACAGATAGTCACTTTGCAGAGCATTCAGGAAGGTCGAGCACAGGGGTAGATGCTGTGATGGGATCTTGAGGAAGTTCTCCAATTGCTTCCATTTTCTTATTAAATAGAAAGCAAGATAACCAGCAGAGAAGGAAGAGGGCAAAAGTGCTAAAGTGTCTGGGAGGGAGGGAAAACTGATGGATTAAGGAAAGGGAGTAAGATTTCTGGGGAGGGCTAAGGGCCTATTTAAGACTAGCATAATAAATTTATAGTAAGACCACTCAGTATGTGGTTCTTTCTTTCTTTAAACTCTATATACCTAAAGACTCTATATACCTAAAGACTCTTTGACTCTATATACCTAAAGAATCCCTAGACGGAAGAAAGATAGCAATTCAACAATATAAAATAAGGGGTAGAATACATGGAGCCTTAAACTAGGTTTTCTGATTCAAATTCCAGTATTGTTTCCACCAAATCATTCAATCTCCAGACATCAATCAGGTCCTGGAAATGTTTTTGCCTAAATGCAAATTTATGCAGCAGTTACTGAGCTATAAAATGTTTTAAATAATCTTGGTTAGAACAATACCTAAACACAATCTTCACTAAAATCTTAGTCGTCAATTGTTCTAAATTCAAGGGATCCCTCTAATAGTCATTAGCATGAGAGTTATTATATAACTACCACAGTGAACATACTGTAACTAAACCTCATAAGAAAATAATCTCACTTTGAAAGGGCCTTGAGTCAATTTTCTGCTTCACAGGCAAGAAAGCATCTCTCTGCATTAAGAGATAAAATAGAAACATAATATAAATGGATAATGTATGCAATTTAATATTTATGGCATTAGTGCCATACTCTTCCTGGTAGTATCCTCACCTATCTAAAGAAAATCATGTTACTAAATTGACAGAGCTCAAGAGAATATGTGTGTATATAATGTGGTCAAATGCTCTCAAAGTTGAGTCACCCAGAGAAATGTAGGAATCACTGCGGGCAAAAGACATTAAAAGAAAGAAAGAGGATAGAAAAGACTCTAAAAGGTTAATCAACAGCCAACATCATACTCAATGGTGAAAAACTGAAACCATTTTCACTAAGATCAGGAATAAGACAAAGTAGCCCACTCTCACCACTATTATCCAACATAGTTTTGGAAGTTTTAGCCACAGCAATCAGAGAAGAAAAAGAAATAAAAGGAATCCAAATCAGAAAAGAAGAAGTAAAGCTGTAACTGCTTGCAGATGACATGATATTATACATAGAGAATCCCAATGATGCTACCAGAAAACTACTCGAGCTAATCAATGAATTTGTTAAAGTAGCAGGATAAAAAATTAATGCACAGAAATCTCTGGCATTCCTAAACACTAATGATGAAAAATCTGAAAATGAAATTAAGAAAACACTCTCATTTACCATTGCAACAAGAAGAATAAAATATCTAGGAATAAACCTACCTAAGGAAACAAAAGACCTGTATGCAGAAAATTATAAAACACTGATGAAAGAAATTAAAGATGATACAAATAGATGGAGAGATATAGCATGTTCTTGGATTGGAAGAATCCACATTGTGAAAATGACTCTACTACCCAAAGCAATCTACAGATTCAATGCAATCTCTATCAAACTACCACTGGCATTTTTCACAGAACTAGAACAAAAAATTTTGCAATTTGTATGGAAACACAAAAGACCCCAAATAGCCAAAGCAATCTTGAGAACAAAAAACGGAGCTGGAGGAATCAGGCTCCCTGACTTCAGACTATACTACAAAGCTACAGTAATCAAGACAGTATGGTACTGGCACAAAAACAGAAAGATAGATCAATGGAACAGGATAGGAAGCCCAGAGATAAACCCACGAACATATGGTCAACTTATCTTTGATAAAGGAGGCAAGAATATACAGTGGAGAAAAGACAGCCTCTTCAATAAGTGGTGCTGGGAAAACTGGACAGGCAGATGTAAAAGTATGAAATTAGAACACTCCCTAACACCATACACAAAAATAAACTAAAAAAAAAAACTCAAAATGAATTAAAGACCTAAATGTAAGGCCAGACACTATCAAATTCTTAGAGGAAAACATAGGCAGAACACTCTATGACATAAATCACAGCAAGATCCTTTCTGACCCACCTCCTACAGAAATGGAAATAAAACCAAACGAGACCTAATGAAACTTCAAAGCTTTTGCACAGCAAAGGAAACAATAAACAAGACCAAAAGAGAAGCCTCAGAATGGGAGAAAATATTTGCCAATGAAGCAGCTGACAAAGGATTAATCTCCAAAATTTACAAGCAGCTCAAGCAGCTCAATAACAAAAACACAAACAACCCAATCCAAAAATGGGCAGAAGACATAAATAGACATTTCTCCAAAGAAGATATACAGATTGCCAACAAACACATGAAAGAATGCTCAACATCATTAATAATTAGAGAAATGCAAATCAAAACTACAATGAGATATCATCTCACACCAGTCAGAATGGCCATTATCAAAAAATCTAGAAACAATAAATGCTGGAGAGGGTGTGGAGAAAAGGGAACACTCCTGCACTGTTGGTGGGAATGTAAATTGATACAGTCACTATGGAGAACAGTATGGAGATTCCTTAAAAAACTACAAATAGAACTACCATATGACCCAGCAATCCCACTACTGAGCATATACCCTGAGAAAACCATAATTCAAAAAGAGTCATGTACCAAAATGTTCATTGCAGCTCTATTTACAATAACCAGGACATGGAAGCAACCTAAGTGTCCACCAACAGATGAATGGATAAAGAAGATGTGGCACATATACACAATGGAATATTACTCAGCCATGAAAAGAAACGAAATTGAGTTATTTGTAGTGAGGTGGATGGACCTAGAGTCTGTCATACAGAGTGAAGTATGTCAGAAAGAGAAAAACAAATACCATATGCTAACACATCTATATGGAATCTAAGGGAAAAAAAAGGTCATGAAGAACCTACGGGTAAGATGGGAATAAAGACACAGACCTACTAGAGAATGGACTTGAGGATATGGGGAGGGGGAAGGGTAAGCTCTGACAAAGTTAGAGAGTGGCACGGACATATATACACTACCAAACTTAAAATAGATAGCTAGTGGGAAGCAGCCGCATAGCACTGGAAGATCAGCTTGGTGGTTTGTGACCACCTAGAGGGGGATAGGGAGGGTGGGAGGGAGGGAGATGCAAGAGGGAAGACATATGGGAATATATGTATATGTATAACTGATTCACTTTGTTATAAAGCAGAAACTAACACACCATTGTATAGCAATTATACTCCAATAAAGATGTTATAAAAAATAAAATAAAAAAATAAAAGGTTAATCAAAATATCTAAAGCAAAAGGAAGAAAATTAAGGGAGATAAGGAGAAATAGGCAGGAGAAAAACAGAGGGAATCAAATGAGAAAAAGCAGAAGTACACAAAAATGGTTAAGAAAAATTCTTAGGGACAAAAGTATGTATATTGTTTTCATAAACAGGCATCTGCCAATCTTCATAACACTACATATTCTTAAAGATTTACAAAGGGACTTTCTCTTCTTCTCATATCATATTCTAATATATACCAATCTTTGGTATGGTGATAGATATAGATACCTTGCTATATAGGTATCTAGATAGGTAGGTAGAAGATAGATAGATGATAGATGGATGATAGATAGATAGATAGTAGATTAAATCGATAGAGAGCTAGATAGAAATAAAGCGACCAATGAACCATCTTCAAACTAACATGCTCAATAATCTACTGACTTCTAGGCCTTTTTGCTTACAGTTAAATCAAAATTTCTGTCATATTCCTAGTATTATCAGCAATAGAAATGAAATACATTGAAACTTCTTCTCTTAATAAAGTGACTCACCTTCTTAGTGAGTTACTTGTAAGTGAGGTAGTCATCTGTCTTCTATTAATCATTCTCATTTGTAAAGCATTAGATGTGATATAGACACCAAAATCTCTCTAGTATTCCAGCACTAGTGTAATTAGTGAAAATTCTAACAGGAGTCTGAGGTAGCTCTTTCTACTATTCAGGAGTATTGCTCCTGAATTCAGGAGTATTGCTATATAAATATAAATGTGTATGTATATACGTATTACACATAGCATTATAAGAAAAATATTTTTATTAAATAACCTGTTTAAATACCTTAAATGAAGCCAATTACCATAAAACAGTTATTCCAAAGGAAAATTATTACCTAATTATGAATACAGGTCAAATTACTAAATAATGTGAAAGCAAGAAAATAAGAATTTGTAATCATATATTATAATGGATTTTCATTAATGCTTACAGTAGAAATTAAGTTTTACTCTTTCTTATAATATGAGCCTCAACCACTAGGCAACAAGCAATTTCTGAAGTATCTCCGTGTTCAAATACATCTTAAAAATGAAGATAAAGTCTTTGCAGTTACAAAAACACACATAAAAATTGAGGAGTAAAAGCATTTTTATTCATTCAAAACTCATCAGAACAAAACATATGTATATTAATACATATGCCCTAATATATATATTTGGATCTAGCTGGCAAACTATTTTCTCTGTGTATATGCAAGTGGAAAGTTTTCTGAAATGAGATTCACAAAATTTTAGCAATAGTTATTTTTAAATGATTTGAGATTTTTGGATAAGTTGCACTCAATATTTATATTTTAGTTAATCAACAAGTTAATACTATTTTTATAAGCATAATAAATTTTGTAATATATCTCTTACAAGGAGCATTAAATGTATGATAGACTGAAATTCTATAATTGTACAACAAATATTTCTAAGAAAACTAGTAAGAATAAAATAGAAAATTCAGGAAATAAGTCATTCAAACAGGAGGAAACATAAGAACTTTTTAATTCAAGAAAATTTTAACAATCCTTTAGTTTTTTTCCTAACTGTGAAATGACTGGAAAATATGATTATTTCATCCACTGTCCAATATTTTTCACATGGGTAAATTAGTATTCAGATACAAATGCTACTCTAACATTTTTACCACCAAAATAGAAAAGAAGCATGCAAAATCCAACCATATGATACCTCAACAAAAATAACCAACAGTTGCCCAGTAGCTGCATCAGCAAAATTCATACACTATGTTAAGCTTCATTTTATATTGCTCAGTATAATCACTTTACATAGCAAACTTTCTATTTTTATGTACCATTTTATACTTATTACATAATATTAACATGTTGTATAATTTCATATATAAGTGAAGCAGGTTACTTTTTTTTTATATTCTATTCTCCTAACTTTAATCTCCAAATGACATTTTCTCTTTAGCTAGTATTTTATTATGCACAGTTAAGGAAAACAGAAGAGGAAACATTACACCATAAGATAATAATAATAATAACAGCTAACATAATTCTTATGTTAGGGAAGCTTCTAGATGATTTTTGTGTAGTAACTCATTTGATACTCTCAACAGCCCTGGGAGATAACTATGATCATAGCCCATTTTACAGATGAGGAAACTGAGTGTCATATGAGTTTAAAAACTTGCCTATGGTCCCACAGCTATTAAGTAGCAGGGTCACGGTTTACACCTAGGCATCAGGACCTCATTTAACTCATAAATTTAACCACTAAACTTTTTCATTACTACTGACAATACAGTAAGAATCATAGAAGATAACAATAAAATGTATTTCATCGTAGAGTCATATGTATTAAATTATACTCTGTACAATGGAATACTACTCAGACAATAAAAAAGAATGAAAACTTTGCCATTTGCAATAACATGGATGGACTTAGAGGATACTATGCTACGAGAAATAAGTCAGACAGAGAAAGACATATACTGTATGATATTCCTTATATGTGGAATCTAAAAACTACAACCAACTAGTGAATATAACAAAAAAGAAGCAGACCCATGGATATAGAGAACAAACTATTGGTTACCAGTGATGAAAGAGGAGAGAGGAGGAGCAATGTTAGAGTAGGGAAATAAGAGTTACAAACTATTTTGTATAAAATAAGCTACAAGGATATAATACAATACAAGGAATGTAGCCAATATTGTAAAATAATTATAAATGAAGTGCAATCTTTAAAACTTGTGAATCACTATATTGTACACCTGTAACTCATATAATATTGTATATTAACTATACTTCAATAAAAAAATAAAATAAATTATAACTCTATAATACATTTTCAAATCACAAAGAAACCAGTCTAATCATAACTGGTAAAATATTCAAATTACTAGAGGGTAATGAAAAATTTTCCTGAATGTTAGATATCATTGAAAAAACCCTGTAGAATAAAAAGCAACCCCTAAACTCCATATTCTTCTCCAAGAAATTGGCTTAAGCGTTCAATTCTATAACAAAATACTTTAGTTTCATAATTTTAGATTTCCACAAACATATAAATCATCCATTCTATTAAGGCAATAATATAATTTTAGGAAAAGTAAAGAGGAAATGTTTCTATGAAGCTGAAAATCATTCATTATAAATATCAAAAAAACATAAAATGCCTATAAAGTTACACATTATTATTGAGAATAAAAAATCAAATCAATTTTTTGATTACCAAAATATTTGTTTATCAATTTAATATGAATATCTGAGAAAAACTGATAAAGTCATAGTTATAATAGCCTTAAAATTCATAAAAGATAAATCTACCTGCCATCTTCATTACTTCGATAAAATACAAGAAAAGGATCTGATTTTCCAAAGAAGTCCTTCTTGTCCAATTTGTTCGCACAAAATTGCATCAGAACAGCATCCTACAAACAAAATTAATAAAATAGCTCAAAACCTGGGTGAAGGAGAGGGAGAAGATGGCGGAAGAGTAAGACGTGGAGATCACCTTCCTCCCCACAGATACATCAGAAATACATCTACACGTGGAACAACTCCTACAGAACAACCAATGAATTTTGGCAGAAGACCTCAGACCTCCCAAAAGGCAAGAAACTCCCCCATACCTGGGTAGGGCAAAAGAAAAAAGAATAAACACAGACAAAAGAGTAGGGACAGGGGCTTCCCTGGTGGCGCAGTGGTTGAGAGTCTGCCCACCAATGCAGGGGACATGGGTTCATGCCCTGGTCTGGGAAGATCCCACATGCCGCGGAGTGGCTAGTCCCGTGAGCCATGGCCACTGAGTCTGTGAGTCCGGAGCCTGTGCTCCGCAACTGGAGAGGCCACAACAGTGAGAGACCCATGTATCGCAAAAAAAAAAAAAAAAAAAAAAAAAAAAAGAGTAGGGACAGGACATGCACCAGTGGAAGGGAGCTGTGAAGGAGGAAAGGTTTCCACACACTAGGAAGCCCCTTCCCGGGCAGAGACTGCGGGTGGTGGAGGGGGGAAGCTTCGGAGCCACGGAGGAGAGCACAGCAACAAGGGTGTGGAGAGAAAAGCGGAGAGATTTCCGCACAGAGGATCGGTGCCAACCAGCACTCACCAGCCCGAGAGGCTTGTCTGCTCACCACTGGGGCGGGCGGGGGCTGGGAGCTGAGGCTCGGGCTTTGGTCAGATGGCAGGGAGAGGACTGGTGGCGGCAACACAGCCTGAAGGGGTTAGTGCACCACTGCTAGCCGGGAGGGAGTCCAGGAAAATGTCTGGACCTGCCGAAGAGGCAAGAGACTTTTCTTCCCTCTTTGTTTCCTGGTGCGGGAAGACAGGGGATTAAGAGCGCTGCTTAAAGGAGCTCCAGAAATGGGCGCGAGCCATGGCTAACAGCACAGACCCCGGAGACGGGCATGAAATGCTAAGGCCGCTGCTGCTGCCACCAAAAAGCCTGTGTGCAAGCACAGGTCACTTTCCACACCTCCCCTACCGGGAACCTGTGCAGCCCGCCACTGCCAGGGTCCCGTGATCCAGAGAAAACTTCCCCGGGAGAACACATGCGCGCCTCAGGCTGGTGCGACGTCATGATGGCCTCTGCCACCGCAGGCTTGCCCCGCACTCCGTGCCCCTCCCTCCCCCTGGCCCGAGTGAGCCAGACCCGTGAATCGCTGCTCCTTTAACCCCGTCCTGTCTGAGTGAAGAACAGATGCCCTCCGGTAACCTACACGCAGAGGCGGGGAAAAATCCAAAGCTGAACCCTGGGAGCTGTGTGAACAAAGAAGAGAAAGGGAAATTTCTCCCAGCAGCCTCAGGAGCAACGGATTAAATCTCCACAATCAACTTGATGTGCCCTGCATCTGTGGAACACCTGAATAGACAATGAATCATCCCAAATTGATGAGGTGGACTTTGGGAGCAAAATACATTACTTTTTCCTCTTTTTGTGAGTGTGTATGTGTATACTTCTGTGTGAGATTTTGTCTGTATAGCTTTGCTTTCACCATTTGTCCTAGGGTTCTGTCTGTCCTTTTGTTGTTGTTGTTTTTACTTAAAAAAATTTTTTTTCTTAATAATTATTTTTTATTTTAATTATTTTATTTTATCTTACTTTATTTTATTTCTTTTATCCTCTTTTTTTCATTCTTTCTAATTTCTCCCTTTTATTCTGAGCCATGTGGATGAAAGGCTCTTGGTGCTGTACCCAGGAGTCAGTGCTGTGCCTCTGAGGAGGAGGAGCCAACTTCAGGACACTGGTGCACAAGAGATCTCCCAACTCCACGTAATATCAAACAGCGAAAGTCTCCCAGAGATGTCCATCTCAACACCAACGTCCAGCTTCACTCAACAACCAGCAAGCTACAGTGCTGCACACCCTATGCCAAACTACCAGCAAGACAGGAACACAATGCCACCAATTAGCAGAAAGGCTGCCAAAAATCATAATAAAGCCACAGACACCCCAAAACACATGACTAGATGTGGACTGGCCCACCAGAAAGACAAGATCCAGCCTCATCCACCAGAACACAGGCACTAGGCCTCTCCATCAGGAAGCCTACACAACCCACTGAACCAACTTTAGCCACTGGGGACAGACACCAAAAACAACGGGAACTATGAACCTGCAGCCTGCAAAAAGGAGACCCCAAACACAGTATGATAAGCAAAAGGAGAAGACAGAAAAACACACAGCCTATGAAGAAGCAAGATAAAAACCCACCAGACCTAACAAATGAAGAGGAAAGAGGCAGTCTACCTGAAAAAGAATTCAGAATAATGCTAGTAAAGATGATCCAAAATCTTGGAAACAGAATGGAGAAAATAAAAGAAACATTTAACAAGGACCTAGAAGAACTAAAGAGGAAACAAGCAATGATGAACAACACAATAAGTGAAATTGAAAACAGGCTAGAAGGGATCAAAAGCAGAACAACTGAGGCAAAAGAATGGATAAGAGACCTCGAAGATAAAATAATGGAATAACTACTGCAGAGCAGAATAAAAAAAAAGAGTGAAAAGACCTGAGGACTGTCTCAGAGATCTCTGGGACAACATTAAATGCACCAACATTCGAATTGTAGAGGTCCCAGATGAAGAAGAGAAAAAGAAAGGGACTGAGAAAATATTTGAAGAGATTACAGTTGAAAACTTCCCTAATATGGGAAAGAAAATAGTTAATCAAGTCCAGGAAGCACAGAGAGTCCCATACAGGATAAACCCAAGGAGAAACATGCCAAGACACATATTAAGCAAACTGTCAAAAAGTAAATACAAAGAAAACATATTAAAAGCAGCAAGGTAGGGCTTCCTGGTGGCGCAGTGGTTGAGAGTCCACCTGCTAATGCAGGAGACACGGATTCGTGCCCCGGTCTGGAAGGATCCCACATTCTGTGGACCGGCTGGGCCTGTGAGCCATGGCTGCAGAGACTGGGCGTCCGGAGCCTGTGCTACACACGGGAGAGTCCACAACAGTGAGAGGCCCGCATACTGGAAAAAAGAAAAAAAGTAGCAAGGTAAAAACAACAAATAACACACAGGGGAATCCCCATAAGGTTAACAGCTGATGTTTCAGCAGAAACTCTGCAAGCCAGAAGGGACTGGCAGGACGTATTTAAAGTGATGAAGGACAAAAACCTAAAACCAAGATTTCTCTACCCAGCAAGGATCTCATTGAGATTTGAGGGAGAAATAAAAACCTTTACAGACAAGCAAAAGCTGAGAGAGTTCAGCACCATGAAACCACCTTTACAACAAATGCTAAAGGAACATCTCTAAGAAGGAAACACAAGAGAAGGAAAAGACCTACAATAATAAGCCCAAAACAATTAAGAAAATGGGAATAGGAACATACATATCGATAATTACTTTAAACATAAATGGATTAAATGCTCCCACCAAAAGACACAGATTGGCTGAATGGATACAAAAACAAGACCCATATATATGCTGTCTACAAGAGACCCACTTCAGACCTAGGGACACATACAGACTGAAAGTGAGGGGATGGAAAAAGATATTCCATGCAAATGGAAATAAGAAGAAAGCTGGAGGGCTTCTGTGGTAGTGCAGTGGTTGAGAGTCTGCCTGCCAATGCAGAGGACATGGGTTCGTGCCCCGGGCCAGGAAGAACCCACATGCTGCGGAGCGGCTGGGCCCATGACCATGGCCGCTGAGCCTGTGCATCCAGAGCCTGTGCTCTGCAACAGGAGAGGCCACAACAGTGAGAGGTGCGCGTACAGCAAAAAAAAAAAAAAAAAAAAAAAAAAAGCTGGAGTAGCAATTCTCATATCAGACAAAATAGACTTTAAAATAAAGACTATTAGAAGAGACAAAGAAGGACACTACGTAATGATCAAGGGATCGATCCAAGAAGAATACATAACAATTGTAAATATTTATGCACCCAACATAGGAGCACCTCAATACATAAGGCAAATGCTAACAGCCATAAAAAAGGAAATCAACACTAACAAAATCATATTAGGGGAGTTTACCACCCCACTATCACCAACAGACAGATCATCCACAATGAAAATAAATAAGGAAACACAAGCTTTAAGTGATACATTAAACAAGATGGACTTAATTGATATTTATAGGACATTCAATCCAAAAACAACAGAATACACTTTTTTCTCAAGGGCTCATGGAACATTCTCCAGGACAGATCATATCTTGGGTCACAAATCAAGCCTTGGTAAACTTAAGAAAATTGAAATCATATCAAGTATCTTTTCTGACCATAATGCTATGAGATTAGATATCAATTACAGGAAAAGATCTGTAAAAAATACAAACACATGGAGGCTAAACAATACATTACTTAATAATGAAGTGATCACTGAAGAAATCAAAGAGGAAATCAAAAAACATGTAGAAACAAATGACAATGGAAACACAACAACCCAAAACCTATGGGATGCAGCAAAAGCAGTTGTAAGAGGGAAGATTATAGCAATAAAATCCTATCTTAAGAAACAGGAAACATCTCAAATAAACAACTTAACCTTGTACCAAAAGCAATTAGAGAAAGAAGAAAAAAAAAAAACCCAAAGTTAGCAGAAGGAAAGAAATCATAACGATCAGTTCAGAAATAAATGAAAAAAGAAATGAAGGAAATGATAGCAAAGATCAATAAAACTAAAAGCTGGTTTCTTGAGAAGATAAACAAAATTAATAAAGCATTAGCCAGACTCATCCAGAAAAAAAGGGGGAAGAGTCAAGTGAATAGAATTGGAAATGAAAAAGGAGAAGTAACAACTGACACTGCAGAAATTCAAAAGATCATAAGAGATTACTACAAGCAACTCTATGCCAATAAAATGGACAACCTGGAAGAAATGGACAAATTCTTAGAAATGCACAACCTGCCAATATTGAACCAGGAAGAAACAGAAAATATGAACAGACTGATCACAAACACTGAAATTGAGACTGTGATTAAAAATTTTCCAAGAAACAAAAGCCCAGGACCAGATGGCTTCACAGGCGAATTCTATCAAACATTTAGAGAAGGGCTATCACCTATCCTTCTCAAACTCTTCCAAAATATAGCAGAGGGAAGAAAACTCCCAAACTCATTCTACGAGGCCACCATAATCCTGATACGAAAACCAGACAAAGATGTCACAAAGAAAGAAAACTACAGGCCAATATCACTGATGAATATAGATGCAAAAATCCTCAACAAAATACTAGCAAACAGAATCCAACAGCACATTTAAAGGATCATACACCATGATCAAGTGGGGTTTATTCCAGGAATGCAAGGATTCTTCAATATACGCAAATCTATCAATGTGATACACCATATTAACAAATTGAAGGAGAAAAACCCTATGATTAACTCAATAGATGCAGAGAAAGCTTGTGACAAAGTTCAACATTGATTTATGATAAAATCCCTGCAGAAAGTAGGCATAGAGGGAACTTTCCTCAACATAATAAAGGCCATATATGACAAACCCACAGCCAACATCGTCCTCAATGGTGAAAAACCGAAAGCATTTCCACTAAGATCAGGAACAAGACCAGGTTGCCCACTCTCACCACTCTTATTCAAAATAGTTTTGGAAGTTTTAGCAACAGCAATCAGAGAAGAAAAATAAATAAAAGGAATCCAAATCGGAAAAGGAAAAGTAAAGCTGTAACTGTTTGCAGATGACATGATGCTATACATAGAGAATCCCAATAATGCTGCCAGAAAACTACTCGAGCTAATCAATGAATTTGTTAAAGTAGCAGGATACAAAATGAATGCACAGAAATCTGTGGCATTCCTAAACACTAATGATGAAAAATCTGAAAGTGAAATTAAGAAATCACTCCCATTTACCACTGCAACAAAAAGAATAAAATATCTAGGAATAAACCTACCTAAGGAGACAATAGACCTGTATGCAGAAAATTATAAGACACTGATTAAGATGATACAAATAGATGGAGAGATATACCATGTTCTTGGATTGGAAGAATCCACATTGTGAAAATGACTCTACTACCCAAAACAATCTATAGATTCAATGCAATCCCTATCAAACTACCACTGGCATTTTTCACAGAACTAGAACAAAAAATTTCACAATTTGTATGGAAACACAAAAGACCCCAAATAGCCAAAGCAATCTTGAGAACGAAAAACGGAGCTGGAGGAATCAGGCTCCCTGACTTCAGACTATACTACAAAGCTACAGTAATCAAGACAGTATGGTACTGGCACAAAAACAGAAAGATAGATCAATGGAACAGGGTAGAAAGCCCAGAGATTAATCCACGCACATATGGTCACCTTAACTTTGATAAAGGAGACAAGGATATACAGTGGAGAAAAGACAGCCTCTTCAATAAGTGGTGCTGGGAAAACTGGACAGGTATATGTAAAAGTATGAGATTAGAACACTCCCTAACACCATACACAATCATAAGCTCAAAATGGATAAAGACCTAAATGTAAGGCCAGACACTATCAAACTCTTAGTGGAAAACATAGGCAGAACACTCTATGACACAAATCACAGCAATATCCTTTTTGACCCACCTCCTAGAGTAATGGAAATAAAAACAAAAATAAACAAATGGGACCTAATGAAACTTAAAAGATTTTGCACAGCAAAGGAAACCATAAACAAGACCAAAAGACAACCCTCAGAATGGGAGAAAATATTTGCAAATGAAGCAACTGAGAAAAGGACTAATATCCAAACTTTACAAGCAGCTCAATAAAAAAAAACAAACAATCCAATCCAAAAATGGGCAGAAGACCTAAATAGACATTTCTCCAAGGAGAATATACAGAGTGCCAACAAACACATGAAAGAATGCTCAACATCATTAATCATTAGAGAAATGCAAATCAAAACTACAATGAGATATCATCTCACACCAGTCAGAATGGCCATCGTCAAAACATCTAGAAACAATAAATGCTGGAGAGGGTGTGGAGAAAAGGGAACACTCTTGCACTGCTGGTGGGAATGTAAATTTATACAGCCACGATGGAAAACAGTATGAAGGTTCCTTAAAAAACTACAAATAGAACTACCATACGACCCAGTAATCTCACTACTGGGCATATCCCCTGAGAAAACCATAATTCAAAAAGAGTCATGTACCAAAATGTTCATTGCAGCTCTGTTTACAATAGCCAGGACATGGAAGCAACCTAAGTGTCCTTCATTGGATGAATGGATCAAGAAGATGTGGCCCATATATACAATGGAATATTACTCCACCATAAAAAGAAACGAAATTGAATTATTTGTCGTGAGTTGGATGGACCTAGAGTCTGTCATACAGGGTGAAGTAAGTCAGGAAGAGACTTACAGATATATATCTGTTAACAGATATATATGGAATCTAAGGGGGAAAAAAAAGTTCATGAAGATTCTAGGGGTAAGATGGGAATAAAGACACAGACCTACTAGAGAATGTACTTGAGGATATGGGGAGAGGGAAGGGTAAGCTGTGACAAAGTAAGAAAGTTGCATGGACATATATATACTACCAAATGTAAAATAGATAGCTAGTGGGAAGCAGCCGCATGGCACAGGGAGATCAGCTCGGTGCTTTGTGACCTCCTAGAGAGGTGGGATAGGGAGGGTGGGAGGGAGGGAGACGCAAGAGGGAAGTGATATGGGAATATATGTATATGTATAAATGATTCACTTTGTTATAAAGCAGAAACTAACACACCATTGTAAAGCAGTTATACTCCAATAAAGATGCTAAAAATAATAACAGGTGAAAAATAACTAGAAACTGCAGATCACAAGCAAGTCTTGACAAGAAAACAAATTTTTCCATTTTAATACAAATGGCCAAATGTGGGAAAATTCCAGACAACATAAAATTGTTTTTAAAGGACTATAAGACTAAAAAATTGACTCCTGGAAGTTTTTGTTCTAGTCACAGAACCATTACTTGTTAAAACTGTTCAACATTTCCTGCCCCAGAAAAGTACTATTAAACTGGTTAATTCTATGTACCCAACATTTTATTACAAGATGTCTATTTGTATCTTCAGTTATTCAGGTGCATAGTTTTAGAAATTTTTTTTTAATTTCTTAAGGAAATATTTACTAAGCATTTACTCTGTATCTACCATGTATTAGATGTTGAGATTCATTAGATGATTAGATGAAGCAAAAGACAGATCCAGACTGACAATACAGTTTGCTATCTTAAAGGGAAATAAAGGTTCCTTCTTAATTATATAAAAGTGTACCACAATTTCTAAATAACTACATTTCAAAATAACATATTATGTATTGCTTGAAGTAAAGTAAAGCACTTTCATTTTCACCTGTAATTTAAATCACTTATTTATATATTAATTATTTTGTCAAACCAATCATTTTTATCAATTTATAGACTCAAGCACTCATAACCTACATGATTTACCTTAAAGGTAAACAAGATGAGGTATCATAAATCAAGGAAGTTAAACATTATTCAATGATGATAAGCAATATTTAAAGAGTATAAATTATATAGTAATTTAAAAATTAAAATCAGTATTTTAGATTTGTTTGGTTTTTTAACTGAAAGGAGATGTTAACAATTTTTGAAGCAGGTGGAGGGTCAAAGTAATTCACATTAAATCAAGAAGTCAGTGTTTTAAATATTACTTGGTGAAAATGTTAATTCACCACTTCATTTTTCAGAGTTCAGAAATACTTATTAAGCATCTTCACATATATTAAAATGCCCTTAGGAGAATGTGGTTTTCCAAGAACATGGGAAAAAGACATTGTTCTTTTTTTTTTAAGTGCAAATTTTTTTATTGTTCTTGCCACAGAAATAAATCACTCCTTTAAGACATTTTTCCAAAGCACCTAAAACAAAACACAAATTACCATAAAACATTCTGATGTACTTAAAATACATAGTAGAATCCTGAAATGTGTATATTTCAAATAAATGCTGACTAAAACTTCAAAGAGACTAAATATTATTTAAACATGAATTTTCATATGATCACTGGTAAATGTAACACCAAATTGTAGTTTTTCAAATTATATTTCATAAGGCTTGCAAAATGAATAACTGACTAAAGAGAAAAAATTTCTTTCAATGAACCAAGTGATATAAACTTGGGGAAAATGTTTTTTGTAATTACTCAGGTTAATAACTTAGGAGAGATTCCACCTCTATCAAACACAAAACAAGTGTAATTTCTGGGGAAAAAACAAGCATTTACTACTTCTAGAAATATACAAGCATCATTACAGTTGGTTTTTTTTTTAACTCTTATGCTTAATGCCACCCTGAGAGAATTTTAAGACCTTTCTTTAATACTCCACACCAGTGTAACAAACTTCTTATTGAAGAAATCCACTTAAATGTTCAGAGGCATTTCTAACAAATTCAAATCAAACTTGTTTCTCCAGTAATTTTTCCCAACTCAATGAGTGATTCATCATCCACCCAAAGTGCTCAAGGAAGTTGTCCTTGACTCTTCCCTTTCCTGACCTTTTATCCAATCCATCATCAAGCTGCATAATTCTATCTCTAAAAAATTTCTCAAATCTTCAATCCAGCTACACAGGCACCATCTTAGTCCAAGCCAACCTCTTCTCTCACCTGGACATGCACATTGGCATTTATTCCTTTCTCCCTCTTCCACCTATCCAATCCATAGATCCACCTTCTTGGACCTATCCAATCGATTCTCCATTCAGCAGAGAGAGTAATGGACTTAAAACATCAAAGAAATTAATTTTGTTCATAACTTAAAATTACTCAAGGCTTTCCCTTGCATTTAGGATAAACACAGAATCTTTAACATTGTCTACAAAAGCCCAACACCAAACAAACTCTGAGCAGCCTTTTCCACCGTTATCTGGCAAAGTTTTAGCTCAATCATTCCCCCACTCCCATCCCCTTGCTAACTAACACACACCAGGCACACTCTTTCCCTCTTTGGGCCCTATACAAGCTGTGTGCTCTGTTGGAAATCTTACCCTTTGGCTGACAAACCATTACTTGGGTCTAAGCTAAAATGGAATTTTCTCAAAGAGTCCCGGAGTTACCTCCACCCAATATAAATTATGATTCTCCATGGTACTCTCTCATATTTATCACTTAGAACACATCTTGAAATATTTACCTACACAGTCATCTGATTAATGTCCGTCTTTTCCACAAACTACATGTTTTTTAGAGAAAAGGACAAGGGCTGCTTGTTGTTGGTTTTTCTTGCCATTGTATTCCAAGCTTCCTTTCCAGGGACTAGCATGTTATACATTTTGTGAATATTTTTGAATCAATCAATCAGAATGAAAAATATTCTTTGTGGACAATTTCAAGCTACCTTAAAAATACTGAGTGAAGAAACATTTCCAATATGACTTCAAAATTACTTTAATTCTTACTCTAGAATTTGACAAGATATATCACAAAACTTGCATCTGAAATAAACTGTGGTTGAGATAATTAGGATTACCACACTGAAAATACACATTTGTATAAATTTATAATTTAGCCATTTCTCAAATATGGCCCATTTTTAATTCTGCAAAGTAACCATCTGGAGGCGATAATACTGTTGTCTATTAAGTGTGCATAGCATTATGTCTAAGAAAGCAATGTACATACCTTAATTTAAAAATACTCAACTGCTAAACATGTTAACTATCATTTGAGCCTTCAGTGAGTCACAATCTTTTTGTTGGTGGAGAGTCTTGCCTCGATGTTGATGGCTGCTGACTGATCAGGGTGGTGGCTGTTGAAGGTTGGGGTGGCTGTAGCGATTTCTTAAAATAAGACAATGAAATTTGCCCCATCAATTGCCTTGTCCTTTCAGGATTGATTTCTCTGTAGCATGCAATGCTGTTTGAAAGCATTTAACCCATAGTTAGAACTTCTTTCAAAATCAGAGTCGACCCACTCAAACCCTGCTGTGGCTTTGTCAACTAAGCTTATGTAATACTCTAAATCCTTTGTTGTCCTTTCAACAATCTTCACAACATCTTCACCAGTAGATTCCATCTCAAGAAACCACTTTCATTACTCATCCATAAGATGCAACCTGTCATCCATTTAAGTCTTATCATGAGATTGCAGCAATTCAGTCACATCTTCAGGCTCCACTTACTCTTCTAATTCTATTGCCATTTCCACAACATCAGCAGCTACTTCCTCCACTGGAGTCTTAAACCCCTCAAAGTCATCCATCTGTGAGTGTTGGAATCAACTTCTTCCAAACTCCTGTTAATGTCGATATTTGGGCTTCTCCCCACGAATGTTCTTAACGTCATCTAGAATGGTGAATCCTTTCCAGAAGGTTTTCAATTGACGTTGCCCAGATCCATCAGAGGAAACACTATCTGTGGCAGCTGTGGCTTTAGGAAATGTATTATTTCTTAAATAACAAGACTTGAAAGTCGAATTTACTCCCTGAGCCTCGGGTTGAAGAATGAGTGTTGTGTTAGCAAGCATGAAAGCAACATCAATCTTGTACATCTCCATCAGAGCTCTTGTGTGACCAGGTGCATTGTCAATGAGCAATAATATTTTTGTTTTTGTTTTGTTTTGTGTTTTTAACTTATTTTTGTATTGGAGTATAATTGCTTTGCAATGTTGTGTTAGTTTCTGCTGTACAATAAAGTGAATCAACTATATGTATACCTATATCCTGTCATTCTTGGACCTCCCTCCCACCCCCCACCCCCATCCCACCCATCTAGGTCGTCACAGAGCACTGAGCTGAGCTTCCTGTGCTTTACAGCATGTTCTCTCTAGCTATCTATTTTAAACATGGTAGTGCATATATGTCAATCCTAGTCTCCCAATTGGTCCCATCCTCCCCTTCCCCCCATGTCCACATGTCTGTTCTCTACATCTATGTCTCTGTTCCTGCCCTGCAAATAGGTTCAGCTGTACCATTTTTCTAGATTCCACATATATGTGTTAATATACGATATTTGGGGTTTTTTTCTGGCTTACTTCACTCTGTATGACAGACTCTAGGTCCATCTATGTCTCTACAAATGACCTGATTTAATTCCTTTTTATGGCTGAGTAATATTCCATTGTATATATGTGCTGCATCTTCTTTACCCATTCATCTGTTGTTGGACATTTAGGTTTTTTCCATGTCCTGGCTATTGTAAATAGTGCTGCAGTGAACACTGGGGTAGATGTCTCTATTTGAATTATGGTTTTCTCAGAGTATATGCCCAGTAGTGGGATTGCTGGGTCATATGGTAGTTCTATTTTTAGTTTTCTAAGGAATCTCCATACTGTTCTTCATAGTGGCTGTAACAATTTACATTCTCACCAACAGTGCAGGAGGGTTCCCTTTTCTCCACACCCTCTCCAGCATTTATTACTTCTAGATTTTTTGATGATGACCATCTGACCAGTGTAATACCTCATTGTAGTTTTGATTTGCATTTCTCTAATAATAATCAGTGATGAGCATCTTTTCATGTTCCTCTTGGCCATCTGTATGTCTTCTTTGGTGAAATGTCTATTTAGGTCTTCCGCCTAATTTTTAATTGGGTTGTTTGTTTTTTTGATATTGAGCTCCACGAGCTGTTTGTATATTTTGGAGATTAATCCTTTGTCTGTTGCTTTGTTTGTAAATATTTTCTCCCACTCTGAGGGTTGCCTTTTCGTCTTGTTTATGGTTTCCTTTTCTGTGCAAAAGCTTTTAAGTTTAATTAGGTCCCTTTTGTTTTTGTTTTTATTTTCATTACTCTAGGAGGTGGGTCAAAAAAGATCTCGCTGTGGTTTATGTCAAAGAGTGATTTTCCTCTAAGTGTTTTATAGTGTCTGGTCTTACATTTAGGTCTTTAATCCATTTTGAGTTTATTTTTGTGTATGCTGTTAGGCAGTGTTCTAATTTCTTTCTTTTACATGTAGCTGTCCACTTTTCTCAGCACTGCTTATTAAAGAGGCTGTCTTTTCTCCATTGTATGTTCTTGCCTCCTTTGTCATAAATTAGGTGACCATATGTGCGTGGGCTTATCTCTGGACTTTCTATCCTGTACCATTGATCTATATTTCTGTTACTGTGCCAGTACCATACAGTCTTGTTTACTGTAGCTTTGTAGTAATATTTTGAAAGGAATCATTTTTCTCTGAGCAGTAGGTCTCACCAGTGGGCTTAAAATATTCAGTAAACCATGCTGTAAACATGTGATATAATCCAGGCTTTGTTGTTCCATTTATACAGCACAGGCAGAGCAAATTTAACATAATTCTCAGCAGCCCAAGGATTTTCTAAATGGTAAATAAACATTGGCTCTGATTTCTCCTCTCTAGCCATGAAAGTCCTAGATTGTGTCTCCTTCCAATATAAGGCTATTTCATGTACATTTAAAACCTGTTATCTAGTGCAGTGATCTTCACTAATTATCTTAGTTGGCACATCTGGATAACTTGCTGCAACTTCTCTATATATAAGCACCTGCTGATTCACCTGTACTACTTTTATGTTATGGACAGAGTTTCTTTCCTTAAACCTCATGAACCAACCTCTGCTAGCTTTGAACTTTTCTTCTGCAGCTTCCTCACCTCTCTTAGCCTTCATAGGATTTAAGAGAGCTAGGGCCCTCCTCTGGATTAGGCTTTGGCTTAAGGGAATGTTGTGGCTGGTTTGATCTTCTATCCAGACCATTACAACTTTCTCCATATCAGCAATAAGGATGTTTTGCTTTCTTATCATATGTGTGTCCACTGCAGTAGAATGTGAAATTTTCTTCAAGAACTTTTCCTTTGCCTTCACAACCTTGACTAACTGTTTGGCCCAAGAGGCCTAGCTTTCAGCCTATCTCAGCTTGGCTTTTGACATGCCTTTCTCAGTAAGCTTAATCGTTTCTAGCTTTTGATTTAAAGTGAGAGATGTGTGAATATTCCTTTCACTTAAATGCTTAGAGGCCATTGTAGAGATATTAATTGGCCTAATTTCTATATTGCTGCATTTCAGAGGATAAGGATGTCTGAGCAGAGGGAAAGAGACAGGGGAATGGCCAGTTGGTGGAACAGTCAGCACACACACATTTATTAATTTTGTGGTGCCCAAACACAATTGCAATAGTAACATGAAAGATCACTGATCACAGATCACCATAACAAATGTAATAATAATGAAAAAATTTGATAGTGTACAAAAATTAGCAAAATGTGACACAAAGACTAGAAGTGAGCAATGCTGTTGGAAAAATGGTGCTGATAGGCTTCTTCACCAGAGGGCTGCCACAGGCCTTCAATTTGTAAAACATGCAATATATGTGAAGCACAATAAAATGAGGTATGCCTGTATAAAGACTTTTAGCTGTTGACAAATGCAGAAATTAAAGCTCCAAAAAATTTCACTCAGCTGAATAGTGAAAGAGATAATACTGAAATTTAGGTGTCCTGATTCCAAAGTTTATGCTCAAGCTAACAAATGGTAATGTGTTTTCAAGAAAATAAGTGTCAATTTGTATAATGTCAAATTGAAATAAAATTACTTCATTCCAAAATCTAAGTTATAATGTATGATATTTTTAAAGTACCATAAAATGCACATTTAAAAGGCATTGTCTGAAGTTAACTATGATCATTGCTTTGAACACACTTGTCTCTTCTATGATACTAGCATAATAATATTATTTCAATGATTATTTTAATTATGTTGATTATCAGTGTCTGTAGCTAAGAATCAGAACGTAGCATACATAAGTGAAGTTAGATCAAGATTCTAAACAATTTAAAAATATTAGATATATAATTTCTAAGTGTGAGAAATATGTAAATAATATTAATATGATTAATAAGTAATATTAAAAGATAATTCCAGATGTTTTTAAAACTTCATTATTATAAAGAACAGTGAAAATGCCTCTGGATCACTAAGTAACATATTCTACTTCATTTGCATGGAAGCTTTATAATTTTCTTGTTCCTCCAGGCAAAACAACAGAATGAAAGCAGAAGATGTTTAAGATGCAGCCTGGCAATACTCAATCTATGACCTTGATATCTTGGTTCTATTTGGAATTAGAACTCATAATAATTTCTTCATTAGCATATGTATACAAAATAATCTTAATATCAAGATTTTGACAAAATAGCATGTTAATGTCACAATAAAGAACATGCATCTTACTGACCCTGAACTTCTTTTTCTCTTTCCTTCCTCATTATACAACACAGATTACCATATACATATACAAATTCAGAGGCGAGAAGTATGAAAGATGATTAGATCACCAAATCACAACTAAAAATAGCAGTTTTCTAAGATTAATGAATATGCACTCTATGTCACTATATTTTAGCTGGAGTGGTAGCTGGTTATTTCTACAAATGTGAGCTTCCCAAGCTAAGAAAACATGAGACCATATATGAATATTGAATTTATTCAATTAGAAATACAGAAAAACAAGTATGTTACACAAAATGGTTACAGTCAAGTGACTAGAAATATTCCTTCAGGATCACACATAAAATCTTCAAATTTTTGCAAGAACTGAATTGGTTGATACAATTGACAATTCCTTATATTAATGCCCCCCCAAATGATATTACCATTAGGTTTTATTTTAATAATTTCTATTCATTAAAAAGACTGTTAAAATAAATGATTATCCTATTTGGACTATAGAATGTAGTCTCTCTGGTTAAAGTACTAAGTATCTAAAATGATATTTTACGAATTTAGAATTATATAATGTAGTTTTAATTATCTTTTGCTAAAACTACTCAAGAAAAATCATTTAAGTATAGTTTGAGAATTATCATTTCAAAGAAGTATTGGAAATACTTTTTCATTCAAAGAAATATTTACTTACTCTGCAACAGTTTAATTCCTCTGCTGTGAGGATGATTGTACCACATTTCTTCCCTGGAATTCCTCTAAAACAACAAAAAGCATACTTAAATACAATGATATTTTATATTAATAATATATAATATAAATGAATATTAAATATATATTTTATTTTTATATAACCAAACAAAAAGCATACTAATAGGTGGGCTCTAACAAAATATATTCCTAGTTTCAAATTTGAGTTTATCCTATAGATCCACATTTATTGATAAAGCTAAACTTTGAGCACTTTCAACATGTCAGTCCTTTGCCCAAGAATCTTCAATAGCTTCACACTGTCTATCATATATAATTAATATAATATAATGTAGTATCTATAATATAAAATATTCTCCCATGACTTCTAAGATTTCTATTACGTGATTAAAACGTATTCCTAATCTTGGTTTTCAATATTTCTTTCTTCTTTCATCAACATGGTTATTTATTTGGGCTTATTTTTGCTCTGTGCCAATTCCCACACCTTGGCATACCATAGTGTGTTAAACTCTTCCCTATTCTGCCCCAAACTTTCTACATCCCCAGAGGAAGTTTTACTTGTTCCAGGAACTCTTATCCCAGTCAACCTTACACAAAACTTGGCCTTTTCTGTGCTCCTATTGACATTAAAGTCAGTACCACAGGTTTAGCATTTAATTATTACTAAATTGTTACAAGCACATATTTTTTACCCTTCTTTCCCCAAGTTGATTATAAGCTCTATAAGAGCAAAATTCATGTTATAAACCTCTTGTAAACCGACAGATTTAAATATCTATACATAACAGGCACTCAATATATTAGGAAAACATATAATACGTAAGCAAAATTAAGCAAAGCAAAACTTCCACCCAATTTTCTTTCTAAACGTCTATGCAATATTTATGCTCATATAGCTTCCAGCTGACACCAAGAGCAAAGTGCACTAGGATAATGCAAGGTATGTGCATGGTTTCCTGCTTTACCTGAGGGAATACAGAGACAAGTCCAAGAGAAGCTTCCAAAGAGTAATCCTAATGCTCTAAAGGTATACTTCATGCTTCTTTTGTCCTATCACTAATCATAGCTCAGACTCTTCTGTTTTTCCTAGGAACTACAAATTGTGGAATTAGAGCCAAACAAGTGTTTTTGTCCTCAAGAATATGATTCAACTCCAATAATCTATGCCAGTTTGTATGTGACATTTTCTCCAGGTCTTTATGACTAAGAGATCAATTAATTTATCTTTGCATGTTTTTTTCATAGAATATTAAACACATCTTTTTTTAATGCAAGACAAAATTTAATAAGCGGATAAGCATTTAGTAGACTGGTCACAATAAAAAAGAAGATTCTTACTGAAATAAAAATGGGGTGCAATTTTACATGTCTTAAGTTATCAGTCATTGAAAGAGATGACGCTCTCCAGTACCGGTTGTGTTGGGAGAACTTGCATATGCACCAACTGCAGGTGGCAATGCAGATAATAACTGTCATTTGAAGAAAATACATACATAATTTTTAGCATCCCTCCATTGTCAGTAATCAGTTAATTTTTCTAATCCAGCTGTACTTTTTCCTTCTTTTTTTCTATTTGTGAATCACAAGATTTACACTCTCAGCATTACAGCAAGCTAAAACACCCTGACTGATGGCATCTACCCTGAAAATAGTTTAAAATACTGAATAAAATTTGCAAAAGTATTTATAAATGCTCCGATAACCTGGCAAGAAAAGTAAGAACCAATTAGAAACTGAAGATGGAAAGCCAGAAAGACAAACAGAGGTAAACCTGGAGAGTTTAATCTTGGGCTTTTTTTTAAATAGGTTTTTATTGGAGTATAATTGCTTCACAATACTGCATTAGTTTCTGTTGTACAACAAAGTGAATCAGCCATATGGATACATATATCCTCATAACCCCTCCCACTTGAGCCTCCCTCCCACCATCCCTATCCCACATCTCTAGGTCATTGCAAAGCACCAAGCTGATCTCCCTGTGCTATGCTGCTGCTTCCCACTAGCTAACCATTCTACCTTCAGTAGTGTATATATGTCAATGCTACTCTCACTTCACTGCAGCTTCCCCCTCCACCTACTGTGTTCCCAAGTTCTTTCTCTATGTCTACATCTTTATTCCTGCCCTGCCACTAGGTTCATCAGTACCATTTTTTTGGTTTGTTTTTTAGATTCTATATATATATATGTGTTAGCATACGGTACTTGTATTTTCTCTTTCTGACTTCACTCTGTATGACAGACTCCAGGTCCATCCACCTCACTACAAACAACTCAGTTTTGTTTCTTTTTATGGCTGAGTAATATTCCATTGCATATATGTGCCACATCTTCATTATCCATTCATCTGTCTGTCAATGGACATTTAGGTTGGTTCCATGTCCTGGCTATTGTAAATAGAGCTGCAGTGAACATTGTGGTACATGTCCCTCTTTGAATTATGGTTTTCTCATGGTATTTGCCCAGTAGTGGGATTGCTGGATCATATGGTAGTTCTATTTTTAGCTTTTTAAGGAACTTCCATACTGTTCTCCATAATGGTTGTATTAATTTATGGCTCCTTAGAGCATAAAGATGAAAGACCAAAAAAAAAAAAAAATGTGAGGGAGTACTCACAAGGTGGAGAATTCAATAAATAAACAACTAATAGCATAAAGCTTAGATCACAATGACTATATTGCCTGAATGTAGCATAAATTAGATATAAACATTTACTTTGGAGGGACCCACAAAATAAATCCATGCCTTAAAATGTGGTGATTAATGAAAGAGAAAAAAATGTATCCTAATAATAGAGAACCTTAACCAGGCTTGCTGCCTTAATTTTAACTACCTAGGCAATTACAAACTTCAAACCAAGAATTCAGCTTAATTCAAGTGATCACAGTTAGTTGGTAAGTACAAAATCTCTCTGGAAGAATTTGCCTTCAAACTAAATCTCAAAATACTATCACATTAAAAGTTTAAAAATATGTATGAGCTTATTCTAAAATATCTCAAAACCCGAAAGAAAAAATGTACCATGTTTTAAAGTCTCCAGAAAAAGCAGGCTGCAGAATCTAACACAGACGTAGAACCCTAAAAATATTATGCATAATATACACAATGTAAGTATGCATAATATACATAATATATAGAGAAGAATGGAAATATGAGGAACTAGCAAAGAACTATAAAATAATCAAGAATATATGGAGAAAAAAATAGGACTTCTAGAAATAATGTAGAGGACGTGTTAGATGGATTTAACAGTAGATTATACACAGCAGAAGAATTAGTGACTGAAAGATGGATATAAAGAATTTATCACTAATGCAGCATGGAGAGGCTGATATGGGAAAAATTGCAAAGAGGTTTAGTGACATGGAGGGAAAAGGTAAAAGTTTTAATGTACATCTAAGCAGAGGTCCAGAAGGAGAAGAAAAAATGAATAGAGGAGATGCAATATTTGAAGAGAGAATGGCCAGGAAACTGCTAGAACTGTTGAGAAACATCAATTTCCAGATTCAAAAAGTCCAATGAATTTCAAGCAGCATAAATAAAAGTACATTTATACCTACACACATATTAAGGACATGTCAAAACACCAGAGCTAAAATGGCATATTTTCAAAGCAGCCAGAGAGAAAAGACAGATGACCTACAAAGATAAGAATGTTAAATTAAGAGCTGACTACTCAGAAGGAACATTGGAAGCTATAAGACAATTGAAAAAAATATCTTGAATGATTTTGAAAGAAAATAACTATCACTCTAGGATTTTATATAGTATATCTCTTTAAGAACAAGTATGAAACTACAGGTATTTTAAACAAAATAGAATTGAGGTGAATTTACAGCCAAGCACATTTTCTTGAGGAATTTCTAAAGGATGGACTTCAAACTTACGAAGAATGATCAAACATGAGATGAATGAAGAAACAATAAGGGAAGTGGTAAATATGAAAAACCTTAATAAATATTGACTTAAAATCTTAATGAATATTATTGATAAGAAAATCAATAATAGTAATGTTATAAACTAAAATAAAAAATACAAATAATAATGATAGCATTGATCAGGAGGGTGAGAATTTAAGTTAAAATCTTAAAGATTTTAAGGAAGAAAGTAAAAGAGTCTTTAAAGTAAATAGAATTTGATAAATTAGGTAAATTTAGAAATTCCTAGGAAACTACAATTTTTAAGGACTTTGTAATCTAAAGGTTAGAAAAGAAAGATTGTGAAATGGTGTTTTAAAAATATAACCAATTCAAAAGAAACTAAAGAAAAAAAAGTGTGAAGCACATGAGAAGCACTAAATAAGTGATCGAAATAAATCCAGAGCAACAGTTACAAAAGTACATGTTAATGAACTAAACGCTACAGATTAGAAACAAAGACTGTCATTCTGTATAAAAAATAAAATTCATACATAGCTATTTACAACAGACATTAGAATTTAAGAATTTAGAATATTCAAAGAAAAGAATGGAAGATACGCTAAAGGAAAAAAAAAAAAAAAACTAACCCTAATGAAAAACCAGTGTACCTACATTAATAGCAAACATGTAAATTTTAAATTTAAAAAAAGACTGCAGAAATCATTACTGTGTAATAATAAAAGGTTCAATTAATTAGGAAGATACAATAATCTCAATACTATATGCATCTAACATTGTAGTTCCAAAATATATAAAGAACTAACCATACAACAAAAGGACAGATACATCATTATGTTGAGCAATTTTAACCTGGTAAGTACCACATTGGTCAGTGATCAATGTTAACAATCACCAGTGATAAGTCACACTGATATCATGTACCACTGATATGATGTAATAAGAAGGGCATTTCACCACTGTAGTCTTCCCCTCCAAACCTGTAACACCAATCTAAGCATGAGAAAAATATCAAACAACCCCAATTTGAAGAACGTTCTACAAAATATCTGACTAGTACTTCTCAAAACGGCCAAAGTCATCCAAATCATGGAAGGACTTAAAAATTGTCACATAACAGAGGATACTAGAAGATAGGATGACTAAATGCAAAGAGGTATCCTGAAGTGAATTCTGATATAGAAAAATGACAGTAGTGGAAAAACAAGTGAAATTCAAGTAAAGTCTGTAGTTTAGTAGTTGTATCAACATTGTTATCCTAGTTTTTTCAAATATACCATGTTAACCTAAGATATTAATGTTAGAGGAAACAGGGTGAGGGATATACAAAATTCTCTGTAGGATTTTCACAATTTTTCTGTAAATCTAAAGTTCTTATTAAAAACAAGGCAAGGCATAAAAAGACAAAGACAAGCTGAGTAACTATTCTAGGTTAAAAGAGACTAAAAATTAGGACAACTAAATTCAATGTAAAATTTTTGATTAAGTTTTAGACTGGGGATATAGAGCTATAAAAATTGGGACAACTTTTGAAATTTGAATATGGAGTGTGGATTAGATAACTTCATTGTAAAGTTTCCTAATTTTGATTATCATATTGTGATTCTGTAAGAGAACACCCTTATTAAGAAATACACATTCACTTTGTTTATGGTTTCCTTTGCTGTTCAAAAGCTTTAAAGTTTAATTAGGTCCCATTTGTTTACTTTTATTTTCATTACTCTAGGACAGGGGTCTCCGACCCCCAGGCTGTGGGCTGGTACTGGCCCGTGGCCTGTTAGGAACCAGGCCCCACAGCAAGGGGAGAGTAGTGGGTGAGAGACCGAAGCTTCATCTGCCCTACCCATCACTCCCCATTGCTTGCATTAGAGCCTGAACCATCACCCCCACTGTCCATGGAAAAACTGTCTTCCAGGAAACCGGCAACTGGTGCCAAAAAGGTTGGGGATGGCTGCTCTAAGAGGTGTATCAAAGAAAGAAAACGAAGTGACTGACAAGAGATTAATCTCCAAATATACAAACAGCTCATGCAGCTCAATATCAAATAAACAAACAGCCCAATCAAAATTGGGTGGAGGGGCTTCCCTGGTGGCGCAGTGGTTGAGAGTCCGCCTGCTGATGCAGGGGACACGGGTTCGTGCCCTGGTCCGGGAAGATCCCACATGCCTCGGAGCAGCTAGGCCTGTGAGCCATGGCCACTGAGTCTGCGCGTCCGGAGCCTGTGCTCCACAACGGGAGAGGCCACAACAGTGAGAGGCTCGCATACAGAAAAAAAAAAAAAAAAAAAAATTGGGTGGAAGATCTACACATTTCTGCAAAGAAGACATACAGATGGCCAAAAAGCACATGAAAAGATACTCTACATCACTAATTATTAGAGAAATGCAAATCAAAATTACAGTTAGGTATCACCTCACACCAGTTAGAATGGCCACCACCAAAAAATCTATAAACAATAAATGCTAGAGAGGGTGTGGAGAAAAGGAAACCCTCTTACACTGTTGGTAGGAATGCAAATTGGTAGAGTCACTATGGAGAACAGTATGGAGGGTCCTTAAAAAAGTAAAAATAGAGCTACCATATGATCCAACAATCCCAGTCCTTGGGCATATATCTGGAGAAGACCATAATTTGAAAAGATACATGCACCCCAATGTTCATTGCAGGACTATTTACAATAGCCAAGACATGGAAGCAACCTAAATGTCCATCAATGGATGACTGGATAAAGAAGGTGTGGTACATATATACAGTGGAATATTAGCCATAAAAAAGAATGAAATAATGCCATTTGTAGCACCATGGATGGACCTACAGGTTGTCATACTGAGTGAAGTAGGTCAGACAAAGACAAATATCATAATATCACCTATATGTGGAATATAAAAAAATGGTACAAATGGACTTATTTATAAAACAGAAATAGAGTCAAATATGTAGAAAAAAGCATATGGTTACAAAGGGGGAAAAGGGGGGAGGGATAAATTGGTAGATTGGGATTGACATATGCACATTACTGTATATATAACACAACTATTAAGAACCTGCTGTATAGCACAGGGAACTCTACTCAATACTCTGTAATAGAAATGTATATGGGAAAAGAATCTAAAAAAGAGTGGAGATATATATATATATATATATATATATATATATATATATATATATATATTTAACTGATTCACTTTGCTGTACAGCAGAAACTAACACAATGTTGTAAATCAACTATACTCCAATAAAAATTAATGTTAAAAAAAGAAATACACACTCAAGTATGTAGAGGAAAGGGGGCACAATGTCTCTGACAATGTTTCCAAATTACTCTCAGATGGTTCTGAAAAAAATATAAAACTGGAATATGAGAGTGGTGGATGAGAGGGAGGGAAGTGGGAAAAAAAATGATAAAGCAATATGACAAAGTTAACATCTGTTGAAAGTAAACATTCTGGGTAAAGGGCATAAAAGAGTTTCTGGTAATAATCTAGTAAATATTCTGTACAATTGAAATTATATCAAAATAGAAATTTACCCCTCAAACCAATTTTGAAAAGTTTCCTATAATTGTATTCTCCTATTTTTGTGGCACAGAGAAAGAATAATAGAACCCATCCCCCAAACAAAGATATTATTCGAGTATTATTAGAAATGAGTAATCCTTTCCAGAACTGAGCACATGAAGAAAAAATGGCCTCTGAGAGACTGGGTGGTTTGTTTTGGTTTGATTTGGTTTGTTTTGCCTTTTGTTGATTGTTACAGTTGAGTTTTTTCCTAACTGTAATATTTTTACATATCTCTTACTACTTCTCAATTACCACTTCTCCACTGCCTTTAGTAACTTCATATTTTTACACTGTTGCTCGGCTTACTGCAGTTTTCTTATTCCTAACTGATCTCAGGCTGCTATGCCCTTAATTTATGCACTCCATTAATAGAAATTGATCTGATTATGAATTCCAATCATGAAGCCTTCCATTTTCTAGTGGCTCTATATAGGTCCTACAATAATTTCAAACATTAATTACAACACAATAATCATCATAAAAGCAGCCACTGTTCAGTCTCTTATTTCATCTTTTCTGCCACTTATCAATAGGGCCACCCTTTTAGATCCTGAAATCATAACAGATGTTTTATTTCACTCTGACTTCACCTGTAAAACTCACTCTACCAACAAGTCAAGGACCATCTTTCGTCTCAGTGATTTCTACTTTTTTTTTTTTGCAGGGGAGGGAGTGCCACATGGCTTCTGGGATCTTACTTCCCTCACCACGGATTAAACCCACACCCTCAGCAGTGAAAGAGCATAGTCCTAACCACTAGACTGCCATGGAATTCCCTCAAAATTTGTTTTAACTTATGGAACATTTACTAAGATTGACCACATACTATGTCATAGAACATTTAGTAAAATACATCACATTTATCAACAAAAATATTTGAGTCTGAGATTAATGACAAAAGGCAATTTTTACAACATTTCTGAAACCTCAATTATCAAAAAAAAAGAAATAATAGGATATTTAGAATTGCACAATAATAGAGATAACACCTTTACTAATCAGATGGTATTAGTTTAGTATTTTGTATGCAAATATATGAACAAAATGGTATTAAACAAAAATCCAGCAGTGTAATAAAAAAGATAATATATCAATACAATAATAGTAGGAAACGTCAATACTCTACTTTCACAATATAGAACTGAACAGAAGATCAATAAAGAAATAGAGGACCTGAACAATACTACAGACCAACTGCACCTAACAGACATTTACAGCACAGTCCACCCAACAACCACAGAACACACATTCTTCTCAAGTGTACACAGAACATTCTCCAGGAGAGGCCACATGTTAAACCACAAAACAAATCTTAACAAATTTAAGAAGCTTGAAATTCTATAAAGTATATTTTCCAATAACACTGGAAAAAACTTAGAAATAACTAGTGGAAGGAAAATTAGCAAATACACAAATTATGTAGAAATTAAACAGCACACTCTTAAACAACCAATGGGTCAAAGAAAAAGTCACAAGAGAAATTAGAAAATACCTTGAAACAAATGAAAATGAAAACACAACATACCAAAACATATGGGATGCAGTGAAAGCAGTGCCAAGAGGGAAGTTTACAGTTGAAAATGCATGTATAAAAAAAAGTAAAAAAAGACTATAAATCAACAACCTAACTTTATACCTCAAAGAACTAAAAAAACAAAAACAAAAAACCCAAAAAAGCACAAGAAAAAAGTAAACTCGAAGCTAGCAGAAGGAAATAAATAATAAAGATTGGAGCAGAAATAAAGGAAACAGAGAATATAAAAATACCAAAAATTCAATAAAAGAGTTGACTTTTTAAAGAGATCAACAAAATTGAAAAGCCCTTCATGAGACTAAGAAAAAAAGAGAAAACTCAAATAAATAAAATCAGAAACAAAAGAAGGGCCATTACAACAAATGCCACAGATATAAAAAAAGATTTTAAGAGAATACTATGAATAATTTTAGGCCAACAAACTGGATAGCCCAGAATAAATGTATAAATTCCTAGAAACACATGATTTGCCAAGACTGAATCATGAAGAAATGCAAAATCTGAACAGACCAATAACTAGTAAGGAGACTAAATCAGTAACCAAACACCTGTCAGCAAAAAAAGGCCTAGGATCAAATGGCTTCACTGAAGAATTCTCTCAAACATTTAAAGATGAATTAACATTAATTTTCCTAAAACTCTTCCAATAAATTGAAAAGGGTTTTGGGGGGGGCATTTCCAAGTTCATTCTATAAAGCCAGCATTATCCTGATACCAAAATCAGACAAAGACAACACAAGAAAACTACAGACCACTATCCCTGATGAATACTAATGCAAAAATCCTAAGCAAAACACAAGCAAACTGAATTCAGCAGCACATCAATAGGATTATACACCATGACCAAGTGCGATTTATTCCTGGAATGCCAGGATGGCTCAGGCATTAAAATAAATTTAATATATCACAGTAACAGAATAAAAACAAAACCATGTGATTATCTCAATTGATGCAGAAAAAGCATTTGACAAGATTCAACACTCTTTCATGATAAAAACACTCAGCAAACTAGGAATAAAAGGTAATTACATCAACATAATAATAACCATTTATGAAAAGCACACAAGTAACTTCATACACAATGATAAAAGATTGAAAGCTTTTCCTCTAAGATCATGAAAAGGAAAGATACCCACCCTGGCTACCTCTATTCAACACCACAATGGAAGTTCTAGCCAGAGCAATTAGGGAAAAAAAAAAAAAGTAAAAGGTATCCAAATTGAAAAGGAAGAAGTAAAACTACTTCTGTTTGCAAATGACATAATCTTATATGCACAAAGCCCTAAAGAGTAGACATTAAAAAAAAATCTGTTAGAACTAATAAACAACTATAGCAAAGTTGCAGGATAAAAAGTCAACATAAAAATAAATTGCATTTAAAAAAAAGAGAAAAAACTAAGTTGTGTTTCTATATACTAATAATGAACAAACCAAAAAACAAATTAAGAAAAATTCAATTTACAATAGCATTAAAATAATTTAAAAATTAAGAATAAAAGTTACCAAGGAGGTGAAAGACTTTTACACTGAAAACTATAAAACATTGCTGGAAGAAATTAAGGAAGACACATAAACAGAAATATATTCTGTGTTCATGGCTTGCAAGAGACATGTTAAGATTTTCATACAACCAAAGCAATCTACAGATTCAACATAATCTCTATCAAAATCCCACTGGAAAATTTTTAAAGAAATAAACTGTAAAATTCATCCAAAAATTCATGAAATCTCAAGGGACTTCGAATAGCCAAAACAATTTTGAAAAAGAACAAAGTTAGAGGACTCACATTTCCTGATTCCAAAACATATTACAAAACTATAGTAATCAAAACAATATGGTACTGGCATAACAACTGACAAATAGGCATATGAAATACAACAGAAATCTGAGAAATAAACCCTAACATATATGGTCAAGTGATCTTCAAAAAGTATCCCAACCAATGACATTCAATGATGGAAGTACACTTTCTACAACAAATAGTGTGGGGAAAACTGTATAACCTCATAGAAAAGAATGAAGTTGGACCTTTATTTTACACCATGCATAAAAATCAACTCAAAATAGATTAAAGACTTAAACAAAAGGCCTAAAATTATAAAACATAGAGAAAAACATAGGGGAAAAACTTCATGACATTGGTCTTGACTGATTTCTTGGACATGACACAAAAGTACACCAAAAATAGACAAATGGGATTACATCAAACCTACGAAGCTTTGTAACTCATAGAACATAATAAATAGAGTGAAAAAGGCAACCTATGGGATGGAATGATGTATTTGCAAATCATACATCTAATAAAGGATTAATATCCAGGGTATGTGATAAAGGTTAATATAAACAAGTCTACAACCCAATGGAAAAAAATAACATACCCTGATTCAAAAGGGGGAAAATGGAGAAGTGTGGCCAAGATGGCAGAGTAGGAAGACCCTGAGCTCACCTCCTCCCATGGGCACACCAAAATTACAACTATTTACAAAGCAACTATCTACGAGAATAACCTGATACTAGCAAAAATGATTTTCCACAACTAAAGATATAAAGAAAGAACCACAATAAGATGGATATGAAGGGCAAAGACACAGCATAGTCAAGACACATACATACCACTGTGCATGTGACTCGCAGATGGGAAAATAATCACAACTGCAGAGGTTCTTCCCAAGGAGTGAGTGGTCTAACCCCTACATAAGGCTCCCAACCCAGGGGTCGTACACTGGGAAGACAAGCTCCCAGAATGTCTGGCTTTGAAGGCCAACAGGGCTAGAATATGGGAGAGTCAGAGGGCTGTAGGAAACAAGAGACTCTTAAAGGGTAAGTGCAAAATCTCACAAGGTCCAAGTCCCAGCACAAAGGCAATAATTTGAAAGGAACCTAGGTCAGATCCATTTGCTGATCTTGGAGACCGTCCCAGAGAGGCAGCAGGCAAATGCAACTCACCCTGGGGACACAGACACTAGTAAGGAGATCAAGCATTTATAAAGTTAGTAAGAAGGTTAAAAAACAAAAGTATAATCATCTATATCCACAAGAAGTAGTTAAAGGATACACAAAACAAAGTGATGTAAAATATGACTCCAAAAACATTAAACATGGGTGTGTGTGTGAAGGAGTAAATATGCAGATTTATTAGGACATGTTCAAACTTAAGAGGTTATCAACCTAAAATATCACATAGAGAGAGGGAGAAGGGGAGAGAGAGAGAGTTATACATGAACTTCATGGTAACTAAAAACCGAAAGATTATGATAAATACATACACAAATAACAGAAATGAATCCAAATATAACCTTAAGCATAGTCATCAAATCAGAAGGGAAGTGAGCAAAAGAAGAAGGAAGGAACAAAAAAAGGATAGAAACAACCAGAAAGCAAGAAACAAAATGGCAAGAGTTTCATACTTATCAGTAAATAACTTATTTATTTAAAATAAATAATTATTTAAAGTAATTATTTAAATAATTACTTTAAATGTGGGAGTGGCCAAAATGGCTAAGTATAAAGATGCTGAGCTCAAATCCTCCCATGGGTACATCAAGGTTGCAACAATTTGCAGAGTGGCTATTGATGAGAATGGCCAGAAGACTGGCAGAGGAGACCTTCTAAAACTAGAGATGTTGGGAGGGAACCACAGAGAAATGGGTGGGATGGTAAAGATGTGGTATTGTCAGGATCCATAGCCCCAGGTTGGCAAACCACAAAAGGGAGGATAATTGTAATCACAGAATTTCTCCTCAAGGAGCTAGTAAACCCCACATTGGGCTCTAGAGCCCAGGGTCCTGCATGGGAAGATGAGTCCCCAAAATGCTTTGATTTGAAGGCCAGTGAGGCTTGCTTTCAGGAGAGGTGGAGGGCTGGGGGAAACAGAGAATCCACTCTTGAGGGGCACATATAAGATCTCACATGCTCTGGGACCCTAGGCAGAAGGAGTAATTTCAAAGGAGCCTGGGTCAGACCCACCTGCTGATGTTGGAGAGCCTCCCAGAGAGGCAGGAGGCGGTAGGAGATCAACTTGAGGATATGAACACTAGTGACAGCCATTTTGGGGAGCTCATTCTACTGTGTAGACACTGGTGCTGGCAAGGACCATTTTGGAATCCTCCCTCAAGCTTCTTAGTGCTGGCACCTGGCTGGGCTACCAGCCTTTAGGCACCAGTACTGGGATGCCTTGGGGCAAGTAACTGCCCAGGCAGACACTCAGCAGCAGTCAGGCTGCATTAAGACCCTCCTGAGTCCACAGCCACCTTGGGATATGGCTCTGTCCATCAGAGGGTCTAAGGCTCATCCACAAACATCAGTGCACTGACCCTAGCCCTGGGAACCCCAGGGCCCTGTAAGCCAGAGACACTGGGAACCAACTCTGCCCACCAGTAGGCCAGCACTAGTCCTGGGACCAGCCTCACCCACCAGTGAGTAGGCACCAGACTCAGGATGCCCTGTGCCCCAGCCCCACCAACCAGTGTACTGAAATAACAATCCTGGATCCCTCCAGGGCCCTGCAGCCAAAGATGCTGTGACTCAGTTCTGCCCACCAGTGGAGTAGCATTTGCTGCAGGACCTGACATCACCCACCAGTGGGCAGGCACCAGCCCTGGGATTCTTGGCTCTCAGACCCAACCAGGAGCAGGAAGAAACAAGCCCTAGGACTACCAAAGCCATGTAACCTCCAGTACCAGGACACAGCCTATACACCAACAGGTGGGCACCAGCCCCAGGACACCATGGGCCCCAGCCTTGCTCACCAGCAGGACAACTCCAGCTCTGAGACCCCCAGACACCTGCAGTGAGAGAACAGAGAACCCGGCCCCACACACCTGTGAGTTGGAACTAGTCCCGGGAACCCCTGGGCTCCAGCACCACCCAAAACCAGGTCCATTAGGCCAAAACCAGCTCTGAGACACCTTGGACCCCTCAGCCAGTTGTCCCAGAATCAAGCCCCACTCACCAGCAGAACAACACCAGCTTGAGGGACCCCAGGCCCCACAGGCAGCCAAATCAGGAAATGGCCACACCCACCAGTGGGCCAACAATAGCCCAGGGACCCTCCAGGGCCCAGCAACCTGCAGTCTTGTGACCCAGCAATACCAGCCAGTGGCTGGCAGCATCCACACAAGGCAGGGCCTGGCAATCAACCAGACCAGGGATCACCAACACCTACCAGACCACCCACAGTAATCAGTCTTCTACACCAGAAGGACCCACACAGACCAAATAATGGGCATCCCTAAAGCATATAGCTCTGGTGACCAGAGGGGAGAGAGTGATGCTGGGACACAAAGGACATGTACTATAAAAGGCCACATCTCCAAGGTTGGGAAAGGTAACCAACTTACTAGATACAAAAAATAAAACCATCAAATTAAACAAAACAAGGAATAGAGGAATATCTTCCAAATGAAGGAACAAGATAAAAACTCCAAAAGAAGAACTTAGTGAAGTAGAGATAGGCAATCTACCTTATAGAGTATTCAAGGTAATAATTGTAAAGATGTTCAAAGAACTAGGGAGAAGACTGGATGAACAGAGTGAGAATTTAGAAGTTTTAAACAAAGAGAAAATATAAAGAAGAGTCAAACAGAGATGAAGAAAACAATAACTGAAATAAAAAATACACTAGAAGTAATCAACAGTAGATTACATGATACAGAGGAATGGATCAGCAAACTGGAAGATGGAATAGTGGGAATAACAGATTAAAATAAAAACGAATTTAAAAATGAGAAAATGAGGATAGTTTAAGATACCTCTGAAACAACACTAAGCATACTAACATTCACAATATAGGAGTCCCAGAAGGAGAAGAGAGAAAGAAAGGGGCAGAGAACATATATGAAGACATACTAGCTGAAAACTTCTCTAACCTGGAAAAGGAAACAGATGTCCAGGAATAGGAAGCACAGAGTCTCAAACAGGATTAACACAAAAAGGACCACACTGAGATACACAGTAAATAAAATGGCAAAAATTAAAGATAAAGAGAGAATCTTAGGAGAAGCAAGGGAAAAGCAACAAGTTACTTACAAGGGAACTCCCATAGGCTATCAGCTAACTTTTCAGCAGAAACTCTGCAGGCCACAAGGGAGTGGCACACTATGTTTAAAGTGATGAACGGGAAAAACCTATGACCAAGAATACTCTACAGGGCAAGGCTTTCATTCAGATTTGATGGAGAGATCAAAAGTCTTACAGAGAAGCAAAAGCTAAAAGATTTCAGCACCACCACACCAGATTTACAAGAAATGTTAAGGGACTTCTCTAAGCGAAAAAGAAAAGGCCACAACTGGAAACATGAAAATTATGAAAGGAAAAATCTCATTGGCAAAGGGAAACATAGAGTAAAGGTTGTAAATCAGCTATGTACAAAACTAGTAGGAAGGTTAAAAGACAAACGTAGAAAAATCATCTTAACTGCAGCAAGTAGTTAAAGAGATAAAACAAAAAGATGTAAACTATGATGTCCAAAACAGTAAACTTTTGGCAGGGAGTAAAAATGCAGCCTTGTTAAAATGTGTTTGAACTTAAGAGATCAGCAACTTAAAATTACCACATAAATATATAAATTACTGTGTACACTGTAGTGAATATAGTAAATAGCTATGTAATATCCTTGTATAGTGATATATCATAACTAGACTTTTCAAGGGGATCATTTTGAAATGTATAGAAATACCAAAAAACTATGTTGTATAACAGGAACTAACGTAATGTTGTAAGTCAGTTATACTTCAAAAACAAACAAATAAACTCATAGAAAAAGAGGTCAGAATTGTGGTTACCAGAGGTGAGGAATGAGGGAATGGGGACTTGAATGAAAGCAATCAAAACTTCCAGATACAGGATAAATAACTACTAGCAATTTAATATACAATGTGATGAATATAATTAACACTGCTCTATGTCATATATGAAACTTGTTAAGAGAGAAAATCCTGAGTTCTTATCACAATAAAAACATTATTTTTTCCATTTCTTTAATTTTATATCTATAATGATGTGGATATTCATGAAATTTATTGCGATAATCATTTCATGATATATATAAGTCAAACCATTATGCTGTACACCTTAAACTTATATAGTGCTGTATGTCAATTATATCTCAATAAAACTGGAAGAAAAAATAATTAAATTAAATTGAAATGGACTGAATGCTCCCATCAAAAGACAGAGTGGCTGAATGGATTAAAAAAACCCATATATATATATACTACCTACAAGAGACTCACTTCAGATCTAAACACATAGAGATTGAAAGTGATGGAATGGAAATAGGTATTCCATGCAAATGGACATTAAAAAAAAAGCTGGAGTTAAATACTTATATCAGACAAAATAGAATTTAAAACAAAACAGTAACAAGAGACAAAGAAAGATATTACATAATGATAAAGAAATAAATACATCAAGAAGATATAATAATTGGAAATATATATGCACCAAACATAGGAGCATCTACATACAATAAACAAATATTAACAGACATAAAGGGAAAAACTGCAAGTAACACAATGATGGTAGGGGACTTTAACACCCCACTTACAATAATGGAAAGAAAATCCAGATAGAAAATGAAAAAGGAAATATTATCCTTAAATGACACACTGGACCCAATTGACTAAATAGATATATATAGATCATTACATCCAAAGTAACAGAATATGTGTTCTTTTTAGGTGCACATTAACCAGGATGGAACACAAATTTAAGAAGACTGAAATTATATCAAGCATCTTCTCCAACCACCAGGTCATGAAACTAGAAATCAACTACAAAAAAAAAACCTGGAAAAAACATAAACATGTGGAGTCTAAACATCATACTACTAAACAACCAATGGTTCACTGAAGACACAAAAGAGTTAATCAAAAAGCACCTGGAGATAAATAAAAATGGGAACACAACATTCCAAAATCTATGGGACCCAGTAAAAGCAGTTGTAAGAAGGAAGTTTACAGTGATACAAGCCTACCTCATAAAACAAGAAAAATCTCAAATAAACAATCTAACTTTACATGTAAGCAACTATAAAACAAAGAGCAAACAAAACCCAGAGTTCATAGAAGGAAAAATAAATAAAGATCAGAGAAAAAATAAATGAAATAGAGATTAAAAAAATAATGGAAAGGTCAATGAAGTTAAAGGCTGGATCTATGAAAAGATAAAATTGATAAACTTTTAACCACACTCATCAAGAAAAAAAGAGACAGCGTAAATACACAAGTTGAGAAATGAAAGAAGACAAGTTACAACCAACAGCACAGAAATACAAAGGATCATATGGGAATATTATCAAAAAACTTGTATACCAATAACATGGCCAAACTAGAAGAGATAGATAAATTTCTAGAAATGTAAAATCTCCCTAGACTAAATCAGGAAAAATAGAAGAAATGCACAGACTGATTACCAGTAATGAAATTGAATCAGTAATCAAAAAAATTCCCAACAAACAAATGTCTAAGATGAGATGGCTCCACAGGTGAATTCTACCAAACATTTAGAGAAGTTAACACCTATCTCTCAATCTATTCCAAAAATTGAACAGGAAAGCATACTTCAAAATCTGTCTTTGAGTCTGGCATCACCCTGATTCCAAAGTCAGACAAAGACAGCACAAAAAAAGAAAATTACATGCCAATATCACTGATGAACCAAAATCCTCAACAAAATATTAGGAAAGCTAATTCAAAAATACATTAAAAGGATCATACCCCTTGATCAGGATTTACCCCAAGGATGCAAGGATGGTTCAATATCTGCAAATCAACCAATGTGGCACACCACATTAATAAATTGAAGAATAAAAATCATGTGATCATCTCAATAGATAAAGAAAAAGCATCTGACCAGAGAAAAACATCCATTTATGATAAAAACTCTCAACAAGTGGGTATAGAGGCAATATAACTCAAAATAATAAAGGCCATATATGACAAACACACAACCAACATAATACGTAGTGGTAAAAGCTAAAAGCAATTTCTTCAATATTAGGAACAAGACGAGGATGCTCACTTTGCCACTTTTATTCAACACAGTATTGGAAGTTCTTAGCCATAGCAACCAGAAAAGGAAACAAATAAAGCAATCCAAACTGGAAAGGAAGAAGTAAAATTACCTCTGTTTGTAGATGACATGATATTGTATATAGAAAATCCTAAAGATGCCATCAGAAATCTGCTAGAACTAATAAATGAATTCACTAAAACTACAAGATATAAAATTAATATGCAGAACAAACTATTAGAAAAAGAAATTAAGAAAACAATCACACTGACAATTGCATCAAAAACAAAAATACCTAGGGATAAGACTAACCAAGGAGGTAAAAGACTTGTGCTCTGAAAACTATAAGACACTGAGGAAAGAAATTGAAGATGATGCAAACAAATGGAAAGATATACTGTGCTCATGGTTTGGAAGAATTTATATTGCTAAAGTGACTGACCATACTTCCCAAGGCAATCTACAGATTCATTGCAATCCCTATCAAAATACCAATGGCATTTTTCAGAGAACTAAAATAAATAATGCCAAAATTTATATGGACAAACAAAAGATCCCAAATAGCCAAAACAACCTTGAGAAGTAAGAACAAAGCAGAGGTATCATGCTCCCTGATTTCAAATACACTACAACGCTACAGTAAATAAAACAGTAGTACTGGCACAAAAACAGATCAATGGAACAGAACATAGATCAAAGGAAATAAATAGCAAGCCCAGAAATAAACCCATATTTATATGCTCAATTAATCTATGACAAAGGAGGCAAGAACACACAATGGGGAAAATACAGATTCTTCATAAAAGTGTTGAGAAAACTAGACAGCAAAAGAATAAATCTGGACTACTTAGTCACACCATTAACAAAAATACACTCAAATGGAATAAAGACTGAAATTTAAAACCTGAAACCATAAACCTTATAGAAGAAAACATAGGCAGTACAATCTTTGACACCCATCTTAACAATATATTTTTTTGGATCTGTCTCCTCAGGCAAGGGAAACAAAAGCAAAAATAAACAGGTGGGACTACATGAAACTGAAAAGCTTTTGCATAGCAACATAAACTGTCATCAAATAAAAAGACAGCCTACTGAATGGGAGAAAATATTAGCACACAATATACCTCATAAGACCTTAATATATAAAATATATAAAGAAGTCATACAACTCAACATCAATAAAAGCAAACAGCCTGGTCAAAAAATGGGTGGAGGACATGAACAAACATTTTTCTAAAGAAGACATACAGATGGCCAATAAGCATATGAAAACACACTCAACATCATTAAGGAAGTGCAAATCTAAAACTCAGTGAGATACCACCTCACACCTGTCAGAATGGCTATCATTAAAAAGACAACAAATAAGAATTGTTGATGGGGATGTGAGAAAAGGGAAATCTTCTGCACTGTTTGCTGGGACTGTAATTTGGTGAAGCCACTATGCAAACTGTGTGGAGGTTCCTCAAAAATTAAAAATAGAACTACCAAATGATCCAGAAATTTCACTTGTGGTTTTATCCAAAGAATACAAAATCACTAATTCAAAAACATATATGCACAAATTGTATAATTATTTACAAAATCCAAGATATGGAAGCAACCTAACTGTCCTGTAGATAGACATGTGGATAAAGAAGATGTGGTATATATAGAATACTTAAAAGCTCAGCTTTTATAACATACTTGAAGGTAAGAAAGATGATAAATTCATCTAAGTACTCTCAGCATCTACTTCAGTGCCTAGTAACCAATGTATTATATTTAAGTATATCTAAATCTCATCAACTCCAAATTTCCAATTCTCATCATCTAAATCAGGTGTGGTTAAGGCTCAGGATGTAATGTACCATGGATCACAGTTCTTCCTATCAGGGACGTCTGTAAAACACCAAATTATCTGTCCTAGCCATACAATACTGGGTCAGACATAGTTATAGACATTCTGGATCAAAAAGGGGGAAAATGTAAGGTAAAATGGAGTCACCAGTCCAAAGAAATTTTGAAATCCATCTGTGCAAACTTTATTAGTTTTCCATGATTTGCAGCTCTAACCTCTGGATCATTTCCCTCCTTTTATGAAATGTAGCAAGAGACTGTTGTTGGGTATTTTATCAGCCTGTTTCCTGCCAGTAGAATTGCAGAGGTGGTCCAACAGCCTTCTTTTAGTTCATTCACACTTTCTCTTTCAGTCTAAGCTTGCAGCGTTTCTGCCGGCATAAAATGCTCAAGATCTTTGTGGGTCTCTTGTGTATGTCATGGGGATTCACTTCATGAGACAAGAAGCTCCTCCGCAGATCATTGTTAGAGCACCCTATCTCTATTTCTGACTTCTGCTAAGATAACTGAGGCGACCTACAGGCCACACACTTAATATCTTCAAAGAGCCTTTCCTACAACTGAATATTTTGATTTTTAGATCACTCTGAAGTTTTAGCACAAGTTACAAAGTCACATCCTCAACCTTTTCTCTAGAGTACACTGACCTTCTTCATTTCAGAGTATTTTGCCATTTGAGTAAGTGGATGGTTTTTCAGCTCATCAAGATTGTATAAAGCAATCTAAGTTCTTCCTATATGTTCTTCAAAATTCTCCCATCTCTACCCATTCCATAATTTTAAAGCCACCCTACACTTTTAGGAGTTTCTTATGGCTGCACCTCACTTCTAGCTACCAAAATTAGTATAGATGACCTTGGAAAACACAGATTTGAACTGTGCAGGTCCATTTCTACGAGGATATTTTTTTCAATAAATACATACTACAGTACTACATGATCCACAGTTGGTTGAATCTGAGGATGCAGAAACTTGGAAATGAAGGGCTGACTGCAAAGTTACATGCGGATTTTCGACTCTTCAGAGTGTTGGTACCCCTAATCCCTATATAAGGGTCAACTGTATTAGTTAACTATTCCTTCCATAACAAATTACCATAAACTCAGTGGCTTAAAACAACACCCATTCACTGTCTGACAGTTCTGTAAGTCAAAATCGCAACAGGCTCAGCTGGTTACTGTGCTTAGGGTTGCACAAGGCTGACATCAAAGTGTCAACTAGCCTGGGTCCTACTTTCTACAGGATCTGCGAGAAAATTAACTTCCAAGCTCCTTCAGGTTTTTGGCAGAATTAATTTCCATTCATGATTTCCATGCGGTCCCCTACATCTTCAAGCCAGTAAAGGTGAGTCAGGTCCTTATCATGCTTTAAACCTCTGTGACTTCCCCATATGTTGCATCTTTCTCACTTTCTATTCTGCCTTTCTCTTCTGTTTTTCAGGGCTCATGTAATTACAATGAAACCTCCTAAATAATTCATGATAACCTCCCTATCACTTAAAAAAAACTTATTGGAATATAGCTGATTTACAATATTGTGTTAGTTTCAGGTATACAGCAAAGTGAATCAGTTATGCATGTACATATATCAACTCTTTTTTTAGTTTCTTTTCCCATATAGGCCATTACAGAGTATTGAGCAGGTGCTTATTAGTTATCTATTTTATATATAGTAGTATTTATGTCAATCCCAATCTCCCAATTTATCTCTCTCCCTAACCCTCTGGTAACCATAAGGTTGTTTTCTACATCTGTAAGCTTATTTCACTTTTGTAGATAAGTTCATTGGACCCTTTCTTAGATTCTAAATATAAGTGATATCATATGATATTAGTCTTTCTCTGTCTGACTTACTTCACTCAGTATAACAACCTCTAAGTCCATCCATGTTGCTGCAAGTAGCATTATTTCATTTTTTTTAAGGCTGAGTGATATTCCATTGTGTATATTTACCCAATCTTTATCCATTCCTCTGCCAAAGGACATTTAGGTTGCTTCCATGTCCTGGATACTGTAAATAGTGCTGCAATGAACACTGGGGTGCATGTATCTTTTAAAATTATGGTTTTCTCTGGATACATGCCCAGGATTGGATTTCTTGGATCACATGTTAGCTCTATTTTCAGTTTTTTTAAGGAATATCCATAATGTTCTCCATAGTGATTTTACCAATTTACATTCCCACCAACAGTCTAGGAGGGTACCCTTTTCTCCACACCCTCTCCAGCATTTATCTTTTGTAGATTTTTTGATGATGGCCATTCCAACCAGTGTGAGTTGATACCTCATTGTAGTTTTGATTTGCATTTCTCTAATAATTAGTGATGTTAAGCAACTTTAAATGTGTTTTCTGGCCAACTGTATGTCTTCTTGGGAGAAATGTCTGTTTAGGTCTTCTGCCCATTTTTTGATTGGATTGTTTGTTTTTTTAGATATTGAGTGGCATGAACTGTTTGTATATTTTGGAGATTAATCCCTTGTCAGTTGCTTTATTTACAAATATTTTATCCCATACTGAGGTGTGTCTTTTCATTTTGTTTATGGTTTCCTTTGCTATGCAAAATCTTTTAAGTTTAATTGGGTCCCATTTGTTTATATATGTTTTTATTTTCAGTATTCTAAGATGTGGATCAAAAAAAGATCTTGCTGTGATTTATCACAAAGAGTATTCGGCCTATGTTTTCCCCTAAGAGTTTTATAGTATCCAGTCCTACAATTAGGTCTTCAAGCCATTTCAAGTTTACTATGTATATGGTGTTAGGAAGTGTTATAATTTCATTTGTTTACAGGCAGCTGTCTAGTTTTCCCAGCACTATGTATTGAAGACTGTCTTTTCTCCGTTGTATATTCTTGCCTCCTTTGTCACAGATTAGGTGACCATAGGAGCGTGGTTTTACCTCTGGATTTTCTATCCTATTCCATTGAACTATTTTTCTGTTTTTGTGCCAGTACCATCCTGTTTTGATTACTGTAGCTTTGTAGAATAGTCTGATCCAACCACCTGGAGGAATCAGGGAGCCTGATTCCTCCAGCTCTGTTTTTCTTTCTCAAGATTGCTTTGGATATTCAGGGTCTTTTGTGTTTCCATACAAACTGTAAAGTTTTTTTTCTAATTCTGTGAAAAATGCCATTGGTACTTGGATAGGGATTGCATTGAATCTGTAGATTGCTTTGGGTAGTAGAATAATTTTCACAATATTAATTCTTCCAATCCAAGAATATGCTATATCTCTCCATCTGATTGTGTCATCTTTAGACTACTACAAGCAAATATATGCCAATAAAATGGACAACCTGGAAGAAATGGACAAATTCTTAGAAAACTACAACCTTCCAAGACTGAAAAAGGAAGAAACAGAAAATATGAACAGACCAATGACAACTAATGAAATTTAAACTGTGATTAAAAATCATCCACAAGAAAAGCCCAGGATGAGATGGCTTCAGAGGAGAATTCTACGACACATTTAGAGAAGAGCTAACACCTATCCTCCTCAAACTCTTCCAAAATATAGAAGAGGGAGGACCACTCCCAAACTCATTCTATGAGGCCACCATCACCCTGATACAAAAACCAGTCAAAGATGTCACAAAATAGGAAAATTACAGGCCGATATCACTGATGAACATTTTTTAATATAAAAATCCTCAAGCAAATAATAGCAAACAGAATCCAACAGCACATTAAAAGGATCATACACCATGATCAAGTGGGGTTTACCCCAAGAATGCAAAGATTCTTCAATATATGCAAATCAATACCATATTAATAAATTGAAGGAAAAAAACCATATGATAATCTCAATAGCTGCAGAAAAATCTTGAGACAAAATACAACACCCATTTATGATAAAAAAACTCTCCAGAAAGTGGGCATAGAGGGAAACTACCTCAACATAATAAAGCCCATAGCCACAGCCCACAGCCAACATAATTTTCAATGGTGAAAAGCTGAAAGCATTCCCTCTAAGATCAGGAACAAGACAAGGGTGCCCACTCTCACCACTATTATTCAATATAGATTTGGAAATTTTAGCCACAGCCATCAGAGAAGAGAAAGAAATAAAAGGAATCCAAATCAGAAAAGAAGAACTAAAGCTGTCACTGTTTGCAGATGACATGATACTATACATAGAGAATCCTAAAGATTCTACCAGAAAACTAATACAACTAATCAATGAATTTGGTAAAGTAGCAGGATACAAAATTAATGTACAGATATCTCTTGCATTCCCACACACGAACAACAAAATATCTGAAAGAGTAACTAAGGAAATCCTCCTATTCACCATTACAACAAAAAGAATAAAATACCTAAGAATAAACTTACGTAAGGAGACAAGAGACCTGTATTCAGAAAACTATAAGACACTGATGAAACAAATCAAATACAAACAGATGGAGAGATATACTATGTTCTCGGACTGGAAGAATCAATATTGTGAATATGACTATACTACCCAAAGCAATCTATAGATTCAGTGCAATCCCTATAAAGCTACCAATGACATTTTTCACATTACTAGAACAAAAAATTTTACAATTTGTATGGAAACACAAAAGACACCAAATAGGCAAAGCAATCATGAGAAAGAAAAATGGAGCTGGAAGAATCAGTCTCCTGGACTTCAGACTACATTACAAAGCTACTGTAATCAAGAAGGTATGGTACTGGCACAAAAATATAAATATAGATAAATGGAACAGGATAGAAAGCCCAGAGAGAAACCCATGCACATATGTTCCCTTATCTTTGATAAAGGAGGCAAGACTATACAATGGAGAAAAGACAGCCTCTTCAATAAGTGGTACTGGGAAAACTGGACAGCTACATGTAAAAGAATGAGTTAGAATACTTCCTAACACACAAAAATAAACTCAAAATGGATTAAAGAACTAAATGTAATGCCAGACACTATAAAACTCTTAGAGGAAAACATAGGCAGAACACTCTATGACATAAATCACAGCAAGATCCTTTTTGACCCACCCCCTTGAGTAATGGAAATAAAAACAAAAATAAACAAATGGGAAACTAATGAAACTTAAAAGCTTTTGCACAGGAAAGGAAGCCATAAACAAGATGAAAAGACAGCCCTCCAAACGGTAGAAAATATTTGCAAATGAAGCAACCAACAAAGGATTAATCTCCAAAATATATAAGCAGCTCATGCAGCTCAATATCAAAAACACAAACATCTCAATCCAAAAGTGTGTAGAAGACCTAAACAGACACATCTGCAAAGAAGATATACAGATTTCCAACAAACACATGAAACAATGCTCAACAGCACTAATCATTAGAGAAATGCAAATCAAAACCACAATGAGGTATCACCTCACACCGGTCAGAATGGCCATCATCAAAAAATCTACAAACAATAAATGTTGGTGAGGGTGTGGAGAAAAGGGAAACCTCTTGCCCTGTTGTGGGATACTGTGGCTGTAAATGGATACAGCCACTATGGAGAACAGTATGGAGGTTCCTTAAAAAACTAAAAATACAACTACCATATGACCCAGCATTCCCACTACTGGGCATATACCTTGAGAAAACCATAATTCAAAAACAGACATGTACCACAATGTTCACTGCAGCACTATTTACAATAGCCAGGACATGGAAGCAACCTAAATGTCCATTGACAGATGAACGGATAAAGAAGATGTGGCACATATATACAATGGAATATTACTCAGTCATTAAAAGAAACGAAACTGAGTTATTTGTAGTCAGGTGGATGGACCTAGAGTCTGTCATACAGAGTGAAGTAAGTCAGAAAGAGAGAAACAAATACCGTATGCTAACACATATGTATGTATTCTAAAAAAATATTATAATAATGGTTCTGATGAACCTAGTGGCAGTACAGGAATAAAGCTGCAGACATAGAGAATGGACTTGAGGATATGGCGGCCAGGGGAGGGGAAGCTGGGATGAAGTGAGAGAGTACCATTGACATATATACACTATCAAATGTAAAATAGCTAGTGGGAAGCAGCTGCATAGCACAGGGAGGTCAGCTCAGTGCTTCATGACAACCTAGAGGGATGGGATAGGGATGGTGGGAGAGAGGCTCTAGAAGGAGGGGATATGGGGATATATGAATACATATAGCTGATTCACTTTGTTATACAACAAAAATTAAACAACACTGTAAAGCAATTATACTCCAATAAAGATGTAAAATTTTTTTTAAAAAGATGTAGGCAATAATATATTAGGTTGTTATATAGTCCTCCAAAAGTTTTCACCACCAAAGTAAAATTTTAGTATTTGTTATTTCTTTCATATCATTTTGTTATGCTGTTTCATTAAGATTTCATTTTCAATACGAGTTAGGCAAATGTTTTCTTGACTTTAGCAATCCTCTTCATTTTAGTACATTTCTGAAAAATTAATACTTTATCCTAGAAATTCTACTGTTAGGAGTTTATCATAAAGATAAGTTCACCCACATCTACAAACCTGACAAGGATACACAAAGATAGGTATAGAGTGTTCATTGTAATCATGTTTCTAAGAGCCAACAAAAATCAAACAGACAATAACAGAAAAATAAAACAAATTAAACTGAATACATAACTCCAACAAAGGTGAATTATTTAAAATTACGGAAAATGATAGTTTCTATGCAGCTATATTAAAAGGAATTATTTCTACATATATCTATAGTATGGGAAAATGTAAGACAAATTTAAGTGACAAAAGCAGCTTATATACTGGTGTATCTTATTTGTTTTAAATAATATTATGTATACATCTTTTATATTAAAACTATATGATACAAAATTTTTTAAAAATCAACTTTCAAAATATTTTTTTAATCTGTTCACTTCTCCTCATCTTCTTAGTCTGAACTACTTGTGTTCTCCAAACTAGAATATCTCATGAATAATTAAATGCTGATAATTCTGTTAACAACCCACAACCATTTTCCCCACAGCAGTGAATGACTTTTGTCTTTGAACAAATATCATGAACTTTCCCACTGCATCTATGATAAAATTCAAATGACAAAAATGGCCTATTTTCTATTCTAAGTCTGTACTCTAATTTTCATAGCTTATATCAGTATGTAATTGCATTTATTTGTGGTTATTCATTTAATGAATAGATCGTAAACATTCATTATTCATTTAATGAATAGATGGTAAACTCCATGAGGGAATGGGGGAGGGATATTATTGGGTGATTCGATTTAAGAGGTCTTTCCTAAAAGATATTGACTATATTTAATAACAACAACAATATTAATAACCACCACTGAATGTTTATTAAATTCCAGTGTTCTCTATGACAAATGTACTATATTAAGTACTGCTACTTCTTACAACAATCCTTTTGAAAGTGTATTATTCATATGTTTCAGATGAGGAAACTGGAGCTTGTGAATTTTAAGTAATTTGCTCAAATTATATACCTAACAAATTATGAAACCCAGGTCTGACTGGCCCCAAAGTCCATGTATTATCAACTTCATTACAGTGGCTATTTACTTATCGGTAGACTAAATTCTTCATATTAAAAATGTGACCCATAGATATAAATATATATATAATATAGATGTACAAATTTTTCATATTACATAGCAAGTTAGTAGCAAAGTTGGGACTTTAAACATCATCTGATTCCCTGCCCAATATTCTTTCAAACAAAATAAACCAGACAAAATAACTGTATCAGTCTAATTTTCAGAGAATTTAATAAAGTCAAAATTTCCTCCAAAGTTGACTATATTTTCACAAGCAAAAGTTGCACAATAAAGACATGCACTGCTTTATTGTAAATTTGTATGTTTCTCACCTTTAAGACTAACCACTCTCCTATCCTCCTTTCTGCTTCTCTTCATCCTCATGCTGACTCTTGATCTTCACATGCACTCACAGCCACAGCATAGATTTCAAGACAAGGCCACATTTGAGTCAGAACTCTAAGCCAACCATTTAAGGTTCTGCCTCAGGTCTCTCTTAAGCCCTATTCTTCTACTTGGTTCTTCTGCCTTATTCCCAAGCTCCCTTTCTACTTTATTCCTCCCCCACATTTCTCGTGTTGAACTTCAGCAGCCTTGGACCCTATGTCAGAGATGAGATTCCCATATCCATCAGACAACTACAAGCTGCTCTTCCAATTATCACCTGCCTCCAAGTTCCTGTCCTTGTACTCTTCACACCTGTCAGGACACTCACTAATCCCTCTTGAATCCCTCCCTTTATTTTCTACCCATTTCTTATTGCCTAGATCACAAGCTGCTGTAGTCAGCCTACAAAGAACATAACCTTTTCCCCTAGCTAAAACAGCTGTTGGGTCAATTACCCCTAGACTTTCCAGTCCTCCCCAGAGTAAGAATCTTCTTTCTAATCACAACCAATCCCTACCTCCTTGCCCAATCCTCTTATTTGGAATCAGTCAAGCCTGGATGAGACTAAAAGGAACAAAGAGGTATGTTACATTATGAATATAATAAATGTATTCCTCCCAGAGGAGAGAATGGCAATCTTTATTAAACTGGTGCTGATTCTAGCATTTTGGAAGGCTTTGGTGAATCCATCACTGAGATCTCTAAAGATAGAAGATTCTCTGACAGCATCAGGAAGAATATTAGATATAAGCTCACAGCATGAGAATACACACTGCTGAGTGGGTATAATGTTAAACAATAATGGATGACCTAAAGAGAGAAGCTGATGAGTCATTGGAAGACACAGTAAGTGTTGCAGACAAATTAAGTAGCACAAGACTCACTTTAGGAGTTCAGGGAAAAGACCAAAATGTAGGATGGCATTAAAATATGACAGATGTGTTTCCTCAAAACTTGAATCCAACAGAAAACACTGTTGGAAACTGAAAATCTTGAGCTGCTATTAAAAAGTAAATTAAAAATTCTTGAACATCAGTTTCAAAAAATTCCACATAAAATTTCCTACAGAATGTTAAAAAATAATTTTATTCTCATAAAAATGAGAAAATCTATTTTTAAAAGTGACAGCAATTAACTAAAGCCCAGAAAATAAAAAGATGAATTGAAATTCAAATTCTGATTATTTAATAGGGTATGAGGCAATGTACAAGAAACCACTTTTCCTTTGTAATAAATATAACTTAATTTTCAAAGGCTTGATTAATAATAAATAATTCAAAGCTCTAGTATATCTGCTATAATCTCCAGATTTTATATTTAACATCATTTTAACAAGACCACCTCTGAGAATATATTATAATACAATTGCAACTAAGAAGATAGCAGACATTCTTCTAAATACCTTACAAAAAATAATTCAAACTAGGCCATTTAAAGACAAGAAAACAAGGAAATATTTTGAATAACTTAGAATATAAATGGGACACTAACTGGAAAACAAATCTCTAATCTAAAACACTAAATCATTTGGATAATGCTATTTAAGATAAATAACATTTGGGACACAGGAAGACAAAATTCACAACGAGTCAATTTTGTTAATTACGGGTGGATTATCTGCCTCAGGAGGTAATATCCTGTGCTACAATTCTTAAACCTATACCTATCCAGATAGAAAAAAAATCCCTAACTCTTTAACAAAATTGCCAAAGGTAATGGCTGCAGGAGAGTGTACAAATTATATTTCTATCTCCAGCCATGAGGAACATACCATGAAAAATATGTTTACTGACCATCCTACAATATTATCTTTGCCCTAGGTAGCTAAACCCTGGCCAGGGCAGGTTCACAAGGGAGAAGAGGTGTGGGAGAAAGCAAAAGGGACTATGAGAAATAGATGCGCAATCTGCATGTTTAAATATATATTATTTGCCAAGTATGAATACCTTCATCATTTCTGCCAGGCTTTCATATATTCCACTACTTTTATATATTATGTGATAAAACAAGAAATCTTTAGAAGTTGTGTTTGTCATCAAGCTTCCTGTCAGAGAAGAAAAATTTCCCTGACCTTGCATCACCTCCAGTACCCAACCTGGCTCCATCCTTTCTTCCAAACCCATTCCCTCCTCCACTGAAATATCATATCTTCCAAACTTCCCATCTCTCTCCACCATCTGTCCATCAGATTGGTTCAAAATAATCAAGTTCACAGAAAAAGATACCACTGAGCAAGGGTTAGCAGGAATAAGTATGGAATCTGAAAGCATCCATGGAGTGGATCAGCTATGAAGAGCTACTTCAACATTATGGGCAGATACAGCTTCCATGCAAGCAACATTTCACTCTCTTCCTCAACCAAACCATGCTTTTTCAAACAAAACAGTATGAATAGCTTAGACTGCTTTTCATTTGAAGTTGAGGTGAGGAGGTGAAATACTATTTGAATAGAAAATGCACCTTCTCTTAAAGCACTTGAACTTCCAAGAGCCCAAGAGAGAATGCTTATCTCAGTGGACCCAGTTTTTTATTTCACATGTTCCCCTTTCTGTAGACACATGCCTCTCTCATAGCTGGAGTTTTGTTTCTTTTTTTAAACATCTTTATTGGAGTACAATTGCTTTACAATGGTGTGTTAGTTTCTGCTTTATAACAAAGTGAATCAGTTATACATATACATAGATCCCCATATCTCTTCCCCCTTGTGTCTCCTGCCCTACCACCCTCCCTATTCCACCCCTCTAGGTGGTCACAAAGCACCAAGCTGAACTTCCTGTGCTATGCAGCTGCTGCCAACTAGCTAGCTATTTTACGTTTGGTAGTGTATATATGTACATGCCACTCTCTCACTTTGTGCCAGCTTACGCTTCCCCCTCCCTGTATCCTCAAATACATTCTCTAGTAGGTCTATGTCTTTATTCCCGTCTTGCCCCTAGGTTCTTCATGACAATTTTACTTTTTTCTTAGATTTGTTTTTTAGATTTGTTTTTCTCTTTCTAACTTACTTCACTCTGTATGACAGACTCTAGGTCCATCCACCTCATTACAAATAACTCAATTTTGTTTCTTTTTATGGCTAAGTAATATTCCATTGTATATATGTGCCACATCTTCTTTATCCATTCATACAATGATGGACACTTAGGTTGCTTCCATGTCCTGGCTAATGTAAATAGAGGTGCAATGAACATTTTGGTACATGACTCTTTTTGAATTATGGTCTTCTCAGGGTATATGCCCAGTAGTGGGATTGCTGGGTCATATGGTAGTTCTATTTGTAGTCTTTTAGGTAACCTCCATACCATTCTCCATAGTGGCTGTATCAATTTACATTGCCAGCAACAGTGCAAGAGGGTTCCCTTTTCTCCACACCCTCTCCAGCATTTATTGTTTCTAGATTTTTTGATGATGGCCATTCTGACAAGTGTGAAATGATATCTCATTGTAACTTTGATTTGCATTTCTCTAATGATTAATAATGTTGAGCAATCTTTCATGTGTTTGTTGGCAATCTATATCTTCTTTGGAGAAATGACTATTTAGGTCTTCTGCCCATTTTTGGATTGGGTTTTTTGTTTTTTTGATATTCAGCTGCATGAACTGCTTGTAAATTTTGGAGATGAATGCTTTGTCAGTTGCTTCATTTGCAAATATTTTCTCCAATTCTGAGGGTTGCCTTTTACTCTGGTTTATGGTTTCCTTTGCTGTGCAAAAGCTTTTACGTTTCATTAGGTCCCATTTGTTTATTTTTCTTTTTATTTCCATTTCCCTAGGTGGTAGGTCAAAAAGGATCTTGCTGTGATTTATGTGTTTAGAGTGTTCTGCCTATGTTTTCATTTAAGAGTTTTATAGTGTCTGCCCTTACATTTAGGTCTTTAATCCATTTTGAGTTTATTTTTGTGTACGGTATTAGGGAGTTTCTAATTCCATTCTTTTACATGTAGCTGTCCAGTTTTCCCAGCACCACTTATTGAAGAGGCTGTCTTTTCTGCACTGTGTATTCTTGCCTCCTTTATCAAAGATAAGATGACCATATGTGTGTGGATTTATCTCTGGGGTTTCCATCCTGTTCCATTGATCTATATTTCTGTTTTTGTGCCACTACCATACTATCTTGATTACTGTAGCTTTGTAGTATGGTCTGAAGTCAGGGAGCCTGATTCCTCCAGCTCCGTTTTACTTTCTCAAGATTGCCTTGGCTATTGGGGTGTTTTTTGTTTCCATACAAACTGTAAAATTTTTTGTTCTAGTTCTGTTGAAAATGCCATTGGTAGTATGATAGGGATTGCACTGAATCTGTAGATTGCTTTGGGTAGTACAGACATTTTCACAATGCTGATTCTTCCAGTCCAAGAACATGATATATCTCTCCATCTGTTTGTATCATCTTTAATTTCTTTCATCGGTGTCTTATAGTTTTCTGCATACGTCTTTGGTCTCTTTAGGTAAGTTTATTCCTAGGTATTTTATTCTTTCTTGTTGTGATGGTAAATGGGATTATTTCCTTAATTTCTCTTTCAGGTTTTTGATCATTAGTGTATAGGAATGCAAGAGATTTCTGTACATTAATTTTGTGTCTTGCTACCTTACCAAATCCAACTGGCTCTAGTAGTTTTCTGGTAGCATCTTTAGAATACTCACTGTATAGTATCATGTCATCTGCCAACAGTGACAGTTTTACTTCTTCTTTTCCACTTTGGATTCCTTTTATTTATTTTTTCTCTTTGACTGCTATGGCTAAAACTTCCAAACTATGTTGAATAATAGTGGAGAGAGTGGGCAACCTTGTCTTGCTCCTGTTCTTGGAGGAAACGGTTTCAGTTTTTCATCATTGATAAAGAGGTTGGCTATGGGTTTCTCATATATGGCCTTTATTATGTTGAGGAAAGTTCCCTCTATAACTACTTTCTGGAGGGTTTTTATCATAAATCAGTGTTGAATTTTGTCAAAAGCTTTTTCTACATCTATTGAGATGATCATATGGTTTTTCTCCTTCAATTTATTAATATGGCGTATCACAGTGACTGATTTGCATATATTGAAGAATCCTTGTATTGCTGGGATAAACCCCACTTGATCATGGTGTATGATCCTTTTAATGTGCTGTTGGATTCTGTTTGCTAGTATTTTGTTGAGGATTTTTGCATCTATGTTCATCAGTGATATTGGCCTGTAGTTTGCTTTCTTTGTGAAATCTTTGTCTGGTTTTGGTAACAGGGTGATGGTAGCCCCATAGAATGAGTCTGGGACTGTTCCTCTCTCTGCTATATTTTGGAAGATTTTGAGAAGGATAGGTTTTAGCTCTTCCCTAAATGTTTGACAGAAATCACCTGTGAAGGCATCTGGTCCTGGACTTTTGTTATTTGGACGATTTTTAATCACAGTTTCTATTTCAGTGCTTGTGATTGGTCTGTTCATATTATCTATTTCTTCCTGTTTCAATCTTGGAAGGTTGTGCATTTCTAAGAATTTGTCCATTTCTTCCAGGTTGTCCATCTTATTGGCACACAGTTCCTTGTAGTAATCTCATGATCCTTTGTATTTCTGCAGTGTCAGTTGTTACTTCTCCATTTTTATTTCTAATTCTATTGATTTGAATCTTCTCCCTTTTTTTCCTGATGAGTCTGGCTAATGGTTTATCAATTTTGTTTATCTACTCAAAGAACCAGTTTTTAATTATATTGATCTTTGTTATCTTTTCCTTCATTTCTCTTTCATTTATTTCTGATCTGATTTTTATGATTTCTTTCCTTCCTCTAACTTTGGGTTTTTTTTGTTTGTTTGTTTTTCTTTCTCTGATTGCTTTAGCTGTAAGGTTAGGTTGTTTATTTGAGTTGTTTCTTGTTTCTTAAGGTAAGATTGTATTGCTATAAACGTCCCTCTTAGAACTGCTTTTGCTGCCTCCTATAGGATTTGGGTCATCCTGTGTTCATTGTCATTTTTTCTTGGTATTTTTTTGATTTCCTCTTTGATTTATTCAGTGATCTCTTGGTTATTAAGTAGTGCATAATTTAGCCTCAATGTGTTTGTATTTTTTACAGATTTTTTCCTGTAATTGATATCTAGTCTCATAGCGTTGTGGTCTGAAGAGACACTTGATATGATTTCATATTTAAAAACTTACCAAGGCTGATTTGTGACCCAAGATATGATCTATCCTGGAGAATGTTACATGAGCACTTGAGAAGAAAGTGTATTCTGTTGTTTCTGGGTACATTTCCTATAAATATCAATTAAGTCAATTGTCTTTACTGTATCATTTAAAGCTTGTGTTTCCTTATTTATTTTCATTTTGGACGTTCTCTCCATTGGTGAAAGTGGGGTGTTAAAGTCCCCTACTATGATTGTGTTACTGTTGATATCCCCTTTTATGGCTGTTAGTATTTGCCTTATGTATTGAGGTGCTCCTATGTTGGGTGCATAAATATTCACAATTGCTATATTTTTTGGATTGATCCCTTGATCACTATGTAGTGTCCTTCTTTGTCTCTTGCAATAGTCTTTATTTTAATGTCTATTTTGTCGGATATGAGAATTGCTACTCCAGCTTTCTTCTGATTTCCATTTGCATGGAATATCTTTTTCCATCACCTCACTTTCAGTCTGTATGTGTCCCTAGGTCTGCAGTGGGTGTCTTGTAGACAGCATATATACAGGTCTTGTTCTGTATCCATTCAGGCAGTCTATGTCTTTTAGTTGGAGCATTTAATCCATTTATATTTAAAGTAATTATAAATATGTATGTTCCTATTACCATTTTCATAATTGTTTTGGGTTTGTTATTGTAGGTCTTTTCCTTCTCTTGCGTTTCCTGCCTAGAGATGTTCCTTTAGCATTTGTTGTAAAGCTGCTTTGGTGGTGCTGAAGTCTCCTAACCTTTGCTTGTCTGTAAAGGTTTTAATTTCTCCATCAAATGTGAAAGAGATCCTTGCTGGGTGAAGTAATCTTGTTTGTAGGTTTTTCTCCTTTATCACTTTAAATATGTCCTGCCACTCCCTTATGGCTTGCAGACTTTCTGCTGAAAATTCAGCTGTTAACCTCATGGGGATCCCCTTGTATGTTATTTTTTGCCTTTCCCTTGCTGCTTTTTTTTTTTTCTGTTTTTTATTTTGTGGTACACTGGCCTCTCACTGTTGTGGCCTCTCCCATTGCAGAGCACAGGTTCCGGACGCGAAGGCTCAGCGGCCATGGCTCATGGGCCTAGCCACTCTGCGGCATGTGGGATCTTCCCGGACCGGGGCATGAACCTGTGTCCCCTTCATCGGCAGATGGACTCTCAACCATTGTGCCACCAGGGAAGTCCCCCCTTGCTGCTTTCAATATTTTTTCTTTGCATTTAATTTTTGATAGTTTGATTAATATGTGTCTTGACGTATTTCTCCTTGGATTTATCCTCTATGGGACTCTGTGCTTCCTGGACTTGATCAACTATTTCCTTTCCCATATTTGGGAAGTTTTCAACTATAATCTCTTCAAATATTTTCTCAGTCCCTTTCTTTTTCTCTTCTTCTTCTGGGACCCCTATAATTCGAATGTTGGTGCATTTAATGTTATCCCAGAGGTCTCTGAGACCATCCTCAATTCTTTTCATTCTTTTTCCTTTATTCTGCTGTGCCATAGTTATTTCCACTGTTTTATTTTCCAGGTCACTTAACTGTTTTTCTGCCTCTGTTATTCTGCTATTGATCCCTTCTAGAGAATTTTAAATTTCATTTATTGTGTTGTTCACCACTGTTTGTTTGCTCTTTCGTTCTTCTAGGTCCTTGTTAAATGTTTCTTGTATTTTCTCCATTCTATTTCCAAGATTTTGTATCATCTTTACTCTCACTACTCTGCATTCCTTTTCAGGTAGACTGCCTATTTCCTCTTCATTTGTTAGGTCTGGTGGGTTTTTGCCTTGCTCCTTCATCTGCTGTGTGTTTCTCTGTCTTCTCATTTTGCTTAACTTTCTGTGTTTGGGGTCTCCTTTTCACAGGCTGCAGGTTTGTAATTCCCGTTGTTTTGGGTGCCTGTCCCCAGTGGCTAAGGTTGGTTCAGTGGGTTGTGTAGGCTTCCTGGTGGAGGGGACTAGTGCCTGTGTTCTGGTGGGTGAGGCTGGATCTTGTCTTTCTGGTGGGCAGGTCCACATCTGTTGTTGTGTTTTGGGGTGTCTGTGGTCTTATCATGATTTTAGGCAGCCTCTCTGCTAATGGATGGGGTTGTGTTCCTGTCTTGCTAGTTGTTTGGCATATGATGTCCAGCACTGTAACTTGCTGGTCGTTGAGTGGAGCTGGATCTTGGTGGTGAGATGAAGATCTCTGGGAGATTTTCGCCGTTTGATATTATGTGGAGCTGGGAGGTCTCTTGTGGCCAGTGTCCTGAACTTGGCTCTCCCACCTCAGAGGCACAGCACTGACTCCTGGCTGGAGCACCAAGAGCCTTTCATCCACATAGCTCAGAATAAAAGGGAGAAAAAAAAAGAAGGAATGAAAGAAAGAAGAAGATAAAATAAGATAAAATAAAATAAAATAAAATAAAGTAAAATAAAATAAAATTATTAAAATAAAAAAGAATTGTTAAAAAAAATTTTTAAGCAATAAAAAAAGAAAGAAAGAAGAAAGCAACCAAAGCAGAAAACATATCCAGCAATGGTAACAAGTCCTAAAAATTATACAAAAAAAAAAAACAAAAAACAAAAACGGACAGACAGAACCCTAGAACCAATGGTAAAAGCAAAACTATATGGAGAAAATCATGCACAGGAGCATACAGATACACACTCACAAAAAGAAAAAGAGGAAAAAAAATTTATATCATTGCTCCCAAAGTCCACCTCCTTCAATTTGGGATGATTCGTTGTCTATTCAGGTATTCCACAGATGCAGGACACATCAAGTTGATTGTGGAGATTTAATCCACTGCTCCTGAGGCTGCTGGGAGAAATTTCCCTTTCTCTTCTTTGTTTGCACATCTCCTGGGTTTCAGCTTTGGATTTGGACCCGTCTCTGTGTGTAGGTCACCTGAGGGCGTCTCCTCTTCACTCAGACAGGACGGGATTAAAGGAGCAGCAGATTTGGGGGTTCTGGCTCCCTCAGGCCAGGGGTACGGAGGGGTACAGAGTGCGGGGCGAGCCTGCGGCAGCAGAGGCCAACATGACATTGCACCAGCCTGGGGTGCACTGTGTGTTCTCCCGGGAAGGTTGTTCCTGGATCATGGGACCGTGGCAGTGTCGAGCTGCACAGTTTCCCAGGAGGGGAGGTGTGGATAGTGACCTGTGCTTGCACACAGGCTTCTTGGTTGCTGTAGCAGTGGTGTTACAGTTTCATGCCCGTGTCTTGTGCCTGCGCTGATAGCCATGACTCACGCCCGTTTCTGGAGCTCCTTTAAGCAGCGCTCTTAATCTCCTCTCCTTGTGCACCAGGAAACAAAGGGGCAAGAAAAAGTCTCTGACCTCTTCAACAGTTCCAGACTTTTTCCCGGACTCCCTCCCTGCTAGCTGTGGCACACTAGCCCCTTCAGGCTGTGTTCAGGCAGCCAACCCCATTCCTCTCCCTGGAGTCTGACCTCCGAAGCCCGAGCCTCAGCTCCCAGCCCCCACTGTCCCAGCGCGTGAGCAGACAAGCCCCTTGGGCTGGTGATTGCTGGTCGGCACCAGTCCTCTCTGCGGGAATCTCTCAGCTTTGCCCTCTGTACCCCTATTGCTGTGCTCTCCTCCATTGCTCCAAAGCTTCCCCCCTCCGCCATCTGCAGTCTCTGCCCGCAAAGGGGCTTCCTAGTGTGTGGAAACCTTTCCTTCTTCACATCTCCCTCCCACTAGTGCAGGTCCCATTCCTATTATTTTGTCTCCATTTTTTCTTTTCCCCTACCTAGGTACGTGGGGAGTTTCTTGCCTTTTGGGAGGTCTGAGGTCTTCTTCCAGCTTTCAGTAAGTGTTCTGTAGGAGTTGTTACACATGTAGATGTATTTCTGCTGTATTTGTGGGGAGGAAGGTGATCTCCACATCTTACTCTTCCGCTGTCTTGAAGGTCCCCCCCTCATAGCTAGAGTTTTTAACAAAAGCCAATATTTTCTCAAGCAAGAGGGTGGGTGACTACAAAATATTTGTGTATTTGTTTGATATAATCCAGTGTCCACCTGGGTTGGAGTAACTTCCCAGGTGAGAGAATATGATTATTATCATCTGATTTTTTAATTAATAAATCCAAAATATCCTTCCACTAGCAAGCTAAATCTATTCAATTTTACTGTCCTATTTTTGATTAATCTCCTAAGAACCCTCTCAACTCTTTCCTCTGTTCTCTTTATCTCAAGTAACTAACTTAATTCCCTCATGTAATAGGCCCCATTCAGCAATTCTTCGTTTCTTTGCTTCTTTCTTTTGTAGCCTATCTCTTTGCTACACTCAAAATCTGCACTTCATTACCCATTTAGTAATAACACTTGCCTAGCTAAACTTACTTTGAAAATCAAAAAATTTCCCACTGCTTAAACAATAAGCCCACCTTTAAACCCTTTTCTTAATGTTTATTTACCTGGTAAGATTGCCCAATAAAGTAAGGGGGAGACTTTGAATATAAGATTAGTTACATATACTTTTAAAAATTGAATAAATTATATCTTTTTCAATAAGATAGATATAATATCAACACTTACAATAAACTTGCCTAAATTACAAAATACCCTATAGATGAAGTAAAGTATGTAGTTATAATACCTCCATGTTGTCTGAAAAGGTTTCCAAGGTTTTGCCTCATTTGTGCTACCCTAATCTCAGCAGAAGCTTAGAAAAATCTAAGGAGCATTTCACCATTTCTGATTATGTAAAATGATTATGGCTCAACTGCTGGCCAATACTCCCTACATTGGCATATTCTGCCAATCATTACTGTAGGAATCTTCACCCTGTAGCCTGAATTTGCTTCTGTTGGTCTTGTCCAGTGGGACTTGGACTTGTTGAATTAACTGAACAAGGACTACATCTTACACTATGTTCTATTTACCACATAACCAAGCCAATATAATATCAACTTTTTAACATGTTTTAATACTAATATAATGCTGATTTTCGACTGGGAAAAATTCTATGGAATTTAAGAGCTTTCTGAAATGAGTTATGATTTCCTCTTATGGAGAAAATAACATCAGGTAAAACTGTTTAATAAAATGATCAATTTAAAAATATGAGTGCAAGTTCTGTAAAAATCTCTATTCTGTTGCTCTAAAATAAAAATTCTACATTTTAACTGCTTTTTTCTCTCAAAGAATATTAAAGGCATATTTATGGTAGCATTGTATAGATAATATTGATTATTTTTTCAGCAAAAGAAAGGGTGTTTTACTAATCTAAGAATGCTTATGGGCCTACGTTACTAGACTAGACAATGCAATAAGAATTATGTATACTTAATAAAAATATCTATATTTGTTTTATAGATTACTTATCATTGATTTATTAAAGTGAGCATAAATATATTTAAACCATAATCTTCCAAATCCTACAATGATGTAAAAACAAATTACATGTGAAAAGAATGTTCAAAAGATCATTGGTATGCAAAAGTTTTCAAACTGACATTCAGCAATGATTTTCTAAGATAATCAAAGTTAAATAAAAGAAGTTAGAATTCATAGACTTCTTATTAGCCTAAGAAGAAGATACTAAGTATAAAGTTCCATTTTATACAGGGAAGGTGAAAATGATGCTTTAACCATTTCAAGTGTTTGATGTCAAAGGTGAATAGATTTGTAAAGTTTTGAGATAATTATTTTATAAGTTTGAGATTCTTAAAAAATTGGTGAAGATAGAGACTTCAGAACTCCCCAAATCTTTAGACATTGTGGTTTGCTCTGCAATAGCCTTAGACCCTCCTAGATCTTTTGATTTTTAAAAGCAGTTAAGTGAATCAAAAAAATCAAAATTAGGGATGGGGGAAGAAGGAGGACAAGGAGAGGAAAGTATTAGAGAAAATGTCTAGAGTTTGTTTTCTGCCTTGTATGGAATTAGAGAAAATAGGATCATCTCATGCAATTGATCTGAAAATTAAGCATGATAGCCATAATTGAAGGTGAATATGGAAAATATAATTCTTAGTGACCACCTTCTATTAACATTTTCATACTTACTGCCTTCTTTTCAGACTAATTTTTTAGTAAAAAGTATTATTAAATCTCAATCACTAAAAATGCATTGATTAAACATAAAAGGTGGTACTACATATAGTCCCTGGTCCAAAGAAGTAAAATCTCTTCTTCAAAAAGTACTACATCTGGGGCTTCCCTGGTGGTGCAGTGGTTGAGAGTCTGCCTGCCAATGCAGCGGACACGGGTTTGAGCCCTGGTCCGGGAAGATCCCACATGCCGCGCAGCAACTCGGCCCATAAGCCACAACTACTGAGCCTGCACGTCTGGAGCCTGTGCTCTGCAGCAAGAGAGGCCACGACAGTGAGAGGCCCGCGCACTGCGATGAAGAGTGGCCCCTGCTTGCCACAACTAGAGAAAGCCCTTGCACAGAAACGAAGACCCAACACAGCCAAAAATAAATAAATAAATTCATTTAAAAAAAAAAAAAAGTACTACATCTAAGAATTAATAGTATAACCAAAAGGAAAACAACAAATTTTCTGGCTTAAATCTGCTCATTTCATTTTGTGAAGATTTTGTAGCATGGCATATGACAGCTGAAATATAAATTATCCTTTATAAAAATGTCAAAATGATTTGTTGGAAGAAAAATACTCAAGATTTTAAAACACACTTTTGGTCTACAACCACATATTCATCAATTTAAAACTGCCAAAACAGAAAATAAAGAGTTAACATTTCATTGTCTAAATTAAAAAATACTTACACTATGGACTTTTCCAGGCGACTTCCCTGTGAACCAACAATCTCCCCCAATGTACAAAACACTTGTCCCAGAAAGTCCTAAAATAGATAAAAGGATTAAAGCTCTTAAGTTCCCAAACTGTCTTTACACTATGTATTTTGTACATCATATCTGCACTGTTTTCATTGCTAAAATATTGAATTCTCTAACTTCCAAGAATAAACAAAATAAGCTGAAAATGCACTAATTTTAGCATGTGATTGTCCCCTAAGTTTGCACAGCCTTTTGTCCTTTAATCACTAAGCTGGCTTGTTATTAAGAGTGTTTAGACATTGTGTTTATTTTCTTTCTCTTTTTTAAATTAAAATGAAAATGGAAAAAAGTTCCATGATTTGAATCCACAATTGGGTTCACTTGAGATGTCTCTGAAACTTCTAAACTTTTGGCTGAGAAGGCAAATCATGAAAGCGCAGAGCAGTGGTGGTCAGCACTAACAGTGATACTTACAAAGAAGCAGTGTGACATCATGGCTACAACTAGGATCCAGAGCCACACTGCCAGATGTCTGTTCCAGTACCACCACTGACCATTTGTGACTGTGGCAGTTAATAAACTCTCCGGTTTCCTCTAACATGTAGTCGCCCCCTTACAGAGCTATTTTGAGGTTTCAATGGGTTATTGCATGAGATAATATTAGTATATATTAAGTGCCTAAAAATGGGTTAAGTATAATACATTATAAAGTTATTAATGTACCACTAGATGATTGTTATTTTCAAGGCTCAGAATAACCTTGCAAAATGAGAGGTCTGTTCCTAATACTAAATTTCATGTATAAAGAAACTAATCATCTAGGAGGTTATTTCTTTCATGTTTTAAGCAGTCAGTAAATAGCAGAGTCAGAACTAACCCAGATATTCTGATTCAAGATTGAAATACTGCCTAAGGATATACATATCATAAATACAATGCAACTTCCCATGTCAATAAAATAAGGGCTCCAACACCATCTGGATATGTGGGTCAAGAAAATATAGAGGTGGTTCAGGGAGAGGCACTCTCTCTAGCACAGCCTGTGTAAGAATCCAAGCTGTCCTAAAGGAGAAAGTGGGAGATCTCCCTAAATTGTACTGTGAACTGGCCCAGGAAAAGCCCTAAGAAGGATGGGCAGAGGAATGACAGCAAGTAAAATGTTGTTTTAAGTTTCACTAAATAAAAATTTTAAATGCCTAACAAGCCATTTTATGGCTAAAAAGCCATAAAAGTAAAAACTGTGTTATTCAGGGTAAGTTGCTATAAGTCCCATGAGAGGAAAAAAAACACTGTAGACTAGGATAGTCGAGGGAATATTTTCCCAAAGTAAGTAAGCCTTGAGAACCAGGTAGGAATCAGATCATGGATAGAAGACAGTTGGAACATTTGAGTCCTAGAGAACAAATCAGAGTATCAGGCAAGAATGTAATGAGAAAAGAGCAGACCTCAAATAAAGGACAGAAACAGAGATAAAGAATCAAGACTGTGGAGGGCCCTCTTGGCCAAGCAGCAACAAAAACAACATTGCCTTAGATTAATGAGAAGCAACTGGCAATGTTTCAGCAATTCAGGGACACCATTAAACAGTGCATTTAGAAGATTACTCAGATACCAATTTGCAGAATGGACTGAGGAGTGAAGAAAAATCTGGAAGCCAGCTCAATCAGAAGGCCACAGTAGTTAATAAGCAAAGTGTGAAGGCCCAAGCTAAAGTTGTAGCAAATGCTTGGGAACAGTGCACAGAAAAATGGCAGGATTTGGTGTAAGCTGTACCTGCACATGGTGGGAGGTAGGGCAATGGAGAGAGGGAGAGAGAAACAGAAAATAAATCTGGATTTGGAACTTGATGGCTGACAGAATGGCAATAACTTAATAAAATTGCAAATCATTTTAAATTTTGCTTTCGAGTAAGCAAATACTACTTAAGGTAAAGCCTTGACATATTTAAATTAAATATCCTTAAAAATAACATGTCTTTGCCAACTTCATAAAAGACTTTACAAATATGTTTATGGGTTTTTTAAAACAAACGTAATTTTTTCTAAGTCTCATGACACATAGGAGCTTAATACTAATACTTAATACTAAAGATTTGGAATATGTCATTGGTCTCGTAAGTCAGCAACAAAAAATACATGGGGATTCTGGAACTCTTTCCTAAGGATACCGATATTGATGGACAGCTGCTCATACTACATATTAAATGGATTTGGCCAATGGAGTAACAAGTCTCAGTAAAAGCTGTTCATTGCTGTAATGACTCAAGAAAACAGAACAGATATATTGAGCAGTCCATATTAGAGTAGACACATATTAGCAAATAGAGAACACACACATATCATCATTGCTGAACAAAAAAGGAAATAAAAATAATAAAGTCAATAAAATGTGCTCCAAAAAGATATAGTGTGCATCTGCACACATTATAGTTATTGCACTCTTTGCCCCTAAATATTTATGGTATCTATGTAATTATTTTACATCTGCCTATGTTTGTGTATTCCCAATTTAGAAACACATTTACTACTCACAATGCAAAAATTAGCACATAATATTTAATATTTGTCTACTTCTTCTTGTGTTGGAAAACTCTAGTGAATCCATTTTTTGTCGTCTCAATGGTCCACATTTCCTATGAATTTTACACAATACTAGTAATATAATTAGTGCCCCTTAATGGATATTTTTAGATATGTGTTCTGTAGTTAGATAAAGATAGAAATGAAAACTAGCTATAATAGAAACTGCTTTACTGTTTCTTATTATAGTGTTGTATTCCAGTTGATGAGCCACCATAGTTAGGTCATAATAGAATTTCCAGTATAAATCCAAGCACTTTTCTACAATTCTAACACACACATAGACCAAATCCACTTTACAGTGGCTGGTAATTGAGAAATGTATCAATTTATTCAATCATATTAACTACTGGGCTTTCCAAAAACTGACCATGAATACTTGTTAAATGTATTCATTATTATTTTATAATCTAAGTAATACACAGATAGAACTTAGTTTTGAAATCTGTTTAAATGACTATAAACCACATTGTTAGTATATAACAATATAACAATATAAGATGCATTCTGCCACTCTTTAAAAGTATCCAAATATTACCCTAAATCCAATATGCTAGTAATAAAACTGGAAGGCTTATCACTGAGCAGTAGAGGAGACAAGGAAAAAAAAAAAAAAAACAGAGTATAGCAACACAAAGCATCATAATAATAATGTTTCACATTCATAGGTAGTTTTTAAAAAACTTAGCAAATCAGAGGAAGTGTTTGGATTATTTCCATAACAATCTAAATCTAGTTTTATTACTAGCATAACACAACTCAAAATCCAAGGGAACATTGCTGTACTATCAGATTCCAGCTGATTACATTTATGTTTCTCTTCTCTTTTTTGTTAATATTCAGAGGAATGTCTACTTTAATTGTATGCATGAGCATAACATCCTAATTTCTTCAGAATTTTTTTTTATTATTATACCCACATTTACATTTATTACAGGGAAAGGATACATTAAAGTTAGCCATGGAAAGACACACAGGGAAGAATCCAGGAGGGTTCCAAATGGAAGTTTTCATTGTCCTTAAGATGCATTACTCTCCTGTCATTATTACATTATTATTTCATTTGTACCAATCTTTACTAATGAATTCCATCCATCTACATTTTATATTATATTATAGCAAGAAAGTTATCTATACTCATGAAAATTACACTGATGCTATGTGCTCTAATAATTCCACACAAATAAAAAGGTAATTTACTTTGCATTAAATTAACTGGTTTTGTGTTGGTTTGTATGCTTGCTTGCTAGGTACTACTATTAATGACTCTTATATATTCTTTATAAAAGATTTTTTACATGCATACATTTATTTATTTATATAGGAAAGCAGAATGACATACTCCTCAGGAGTGAGAATTATAAGAGGCTAGACTGCCTGTGTTTGTATTTTGGCTGAAACATTTACTAATGCCTCTACACCTCTGTATCCTAATCTATAAAATACACTTTGTAAATAATACTTGCCAATTAAATTGTTGGGAGGTCTAAGTAAGATAACGTATGCAAAACACTTAAAATAAATGCTGAGAACATAGTAAGTATCTAATAAATATATGCCTCCTCTCTCCTCCCTACTTTCCTGGGTTAAAGAATATTACAACATACACAAAACTTTCCACTTGCCACTAGATTCCAGTACTGGAGATACTATAAATATCTGAATAAAATAATACATTTTCTTTTCCAAAACCACTTTACACTCATGGTCAATACAGATGCTCATTTTGAGTGTCATTATAAAACCCAGAAGTGTCTTATCTTAAATGTTAACATGTATACATACAAATATATCTATGTAAAGCATGACATTTTTAAAACAATAGTATAATGAACCAGGAGGTGTGGTTTCATATTAACTGGTAAATAAAATTTCTAATTTCTATACTATTACAAAGCTAACCAATGAATGTAGATTACCATCAGCATCATAATAAACAATTTTATAAGCATTCAATACTGTGGCATCTTTTTCCTAAAAGAACTACAAAGATAATCTTTAAATGGCGTTCCTGTTTTATAAAATGATCAATGAGCATAGAAAATACTTCTAATTAATAGATAATTCAAATTAAAAGACAAATGGGTTATTGATAGCTAAGTTTTAACACAGCATAGTAATTGAGTACAGTCAACTGTTCAGGAGTTAATCATTCATTCTTTGGGGTTTTTTTTTTTTACCATTTTTATTGGAGTATAATTGCTTTACAATGGTGTGTTAGTTTCTGCTTTACAACACAATGAATCAGATATATATACATATGTTCCCATATCTCTTCCCTCTTGCGTCTCGCTCCCTCCGACCCTCCCTATCCCACCCCTCCAGGCGGTCACAATGCACTGAGCTGATCTCCCTGTGCTATGCGGCTGCTTCCCACTAGCTATCTACCTTACGTTTGGAAGTGTATATATGTCCATGCCTCTCTCTCGCTTTCTCACAGCTTACCCTTCCCCCTCGCCATATCCTCAAGTCCCTTCTCTAGTAGGTCTGTGTCTTTATTCCTGTCTTACCCCTAGGTTCTTCATGACATTTTTTCTTAAATTCCATATATATGTGCTAGCATACAGTATTTGTCTCTCTCTTTCTGACTTACTTCACTCTGTATGACAGAATCTAGGTCTATCCACCTCACTACAAATAGCTCAATTTCGTTTCTTTTTATGGCTGAGTAATGTTCCATTGTATATATGTGCCACATCTTCTTTATCCATTCATCTGATGAAGGACACTTAGGTTGTTTCCATCTCTGGGCTATTGTAAATAGAGCTGCAATGAACATTTTGGTACATGACTCTTTTTTAATTATGGTTTTCTCAGGGTATATGCCCAGTAGTGGGATTGCTGGGTCATATGGTAGTTCTATTTGTAGTTCTTTAAGGAAACTCCATACTGTTCTCCACAGTGGTTGTATCAATTTACATTCCCACCAACAGTGCAAGAGGGTTCCCTTTTCTCCGCACCCTCTCCAAATTTATTGTTTCTAGATTTTTTGATGATGGCCATTCACACTGGTGTGAGATGATATCTCATGGTAGTTTTGATTTGCATTTCTCTATTGATTAGTGATGTTGAGCATTCTTTCATGTGTTTGTTGGCAGTCTGTATATCTTCTTTGGAGAAATGTCTATTTAGGTCTTCTGCCCATTTTTGGATTGGGTTGTTTGTTTTCTTAATACTGAGCTGCATAGCTGCTTAAAAATTCTGGACATTAATCCTTTGTCAGTTGCTTCATTTGCAAATATTTTCTCCCATTCTGAGGGTTATCTTTTGGTCGTGTTTATGGTCTCCTTTGTTGTGCAAAAGCTTTGAAGTTTCATTAGGTCCCATTTGTTTATTTTTGTTTTTATTTCCATTTCTCTAGGAGGTGGGTCAAAAATGATCTTGCTGTGATTTATGTCATAGAGTGCTCTGCCTATATTTTCCTATAAGAGTTTGATAGTGTCTGGCCTTACATTTAGGTCTTTAATCCATTTTGAGCTTATTTTTGTGTATGGTGTTAGGGAGTGATCTAATCTCATACTTTTACATGTAGATGTCCAGTTTTCCCAGCACCACTTATTGAAGAGGCTGTCCATTCTTCACTGTATATTCCTGCCTCCTTTATCAAAGATAAGGTGACCATATGTGCATGGGTTTATCTCTGGGCTTTCTATCCTGTTCCGTTGATCTATCTTTCCGTTCTTGTGCCAGTACCATACTGTCTTGATTACTGTAGCTTTGTAGAATAGTCTGAAGTCAGAGAGCCTGATTCCTCCAGCTCCGTTTTTCCTTCTCAAGATTGCTTTGGCTATTCGGGGTCTTTTGTGTTTCCATACAAATTGTGAAATTTTTTGTTCTAGTTCTGTGAAAAATACCAGTGGTAGTTTCATAGGGATGGCATTGAATCTGTAGATTGCTTTGGGTAGTAGAGTCATTTTCACAATGTTGATTCTTCCAATCCAAAAACATGGTATATCTCTCCATCTATTTGTATCATCTTTAATTTCATTCATCAGTGTCTTATAATTTTCTGCATACAGGTCTTTTGTCTCCTTAGGTAGGTTTATTCCTAGATATTTTATTCTTTTTGTTGCAGTGGTAAATGGGAGTGTTTTCTTGATTTCACTTTCAGATTTTTCATCATTAGTGTATAGGAATGCCAGAGATTTCTGTGCATTAATTTTGTATCCTGCTACTTTAACAAATTCATTGATTAGCTCTAGTAGTTTTCTGGTAGCATCTTTAGGATTCTCTATGTATAGTATCATGTCATCTGCAAACAGTGATAGCTTTACTTCTTTTCCAATTTGGATTCCTTTTATTTCCTTTTCTTCTGTGATTGCTGTGGCTAAAACTTCCAAAACTATGTTGAATAAGAGTGGTGAGAGTGGGCAACCTTGTCTTGTTCCTGATCTTAGTGGAAATGTTTTCAGTTTTTCACCATTGAGGATGATGTTGGCTGTGGGTTTGTCATATATGGCCTTTATTATGTTGAGGAAAGTTCCCTCTATGCCTACTTTCTGCAGGGTTTTTATCACAAATGGGTGTTGAATTTTGTCGAAAGCTTTCTCTGCATCTATTGAGATGATCATATGGTTTTTCTCCTTCAATTTGATAATATGGTGTATCACGTTGATTGATTTGCGTATATTGAAGAAGTCTTGCATTCCTGGAATAAACTCCACTTGATCATGGTGAATGATCCTTTAAATGTGCTGTTGGAGTCTGTTTGCTAGTATTTTGTTGAGGATTTTTGCATCTATGTTCATCAGTGATATTGGCCTGTAGTTTACTTTCTTTGTGACACCCTTGTCTGGTTTTGGTATCAGGGTGAAGGTGGCCTTGTAGAATCAGTTTTGGAGTGTTCCTCCCTTTGTTATATTTTGGAAGAGTTTGAGAAGGATAGGTGTTAGCTCTTCTCTAAATGTTTGATAGAATTTGCCTGTGAAGCCATCTGGTCGTGGGCTTTTGTTTGTTGGAAGATTTTTAATCACAGTTCAATTTCAGTGCTTGTGATTGGTCTGTTCATATTTTCTATTTCTTCCTGATTCAGTCTTGGCAGGTTGTGCATTTCTAAGAATTTGTCCATTTCTTCCAGGTTGCCCATTTAATTGCCATAGAGTTGCTTGTAGTAATTTCTCATGATCTTCTTTATTTCTGCAGTGTCACCTGTTATGTCTCCTTTTTCATTTCTAATTCTATTGATTTGAGACTTCTCCCTTTTTTTCTTGATGAGTCTCGCTAATGGTTTATCAATATTGTTTATCTTCTCAAAGTACGAGCTTTTAGTTTTATTGATCTTTGCTATTGTTTCCTTCATTTCTTTTTCATTTATTTCTGATCTGATGTTTATGATTTCTTTCCTTCTGCTAACTTTGGGGACTTTTTCTTCTTTCTCTAATTGCTTTAGGTGCAAGGTTAGGTTGTTTATTCAAGATGTTTCCTGTTTCTTAAGGTAGGACTATATTGCTATAAAATTCCCTCTTCGAAATACTTTTTCTGCATCCCATAGATTTTGGGTCTTCGTGTCTCCATTGTCATTTGTTTCTACGTAGTTTTTGATTTCCTCTTTGATTTCTTCAGTGATCACTTCGTTATTAAGTAGTGCGTTGTTTAGCCTCCATGTGTTTCTATTTTTACAGATTTTTTCCTGTAATTGATATCTAGTCTCATAGCATTGTGGTTGGTAAAGATATTTGATACAATTTCAATTTTCTTAAATCTACCAAGGCTTGATTTGTGACCCAGGATATGATCTATCCTGGAGAATGTTCCATGAGCACTTGAGAAAAATGTGTATTCTGTTGTTTTTGGATGGAATGTCCTATAAATATAAATTAAGTCCATCTTGTTTAATATATCATTTAAAGCTTGTGTTTCCTTATTTATTTTCATTTTGGATGATCTGTCCATTGGTGAAAGTGGGGTGTTAAAGTCCCCTACTATGAATGTGTTACTGTCGGTTTCCCTTTTATGGCTGTTAGTATATGCCTTATGTACTGAGGTGCTCCTATGTTGGGTGCATAAATATTTACAATTGTTATATCTTCTTCTTGGATCGATCCCTTGATCATTATGTAGTGTCCTTCTTTGTCCCTTCTAATAGTCTTTATGTTTAGGTCAATTTTGTCTGATATGAGAATTGCTACGCTGGCTTTCTTTTGGTTTCCATTTGCATGAAATATCTTTTTCCGTCCGCTTACTTTCAGTCTGTATGTGTCTCTAGGTCTGAAGTGGGTCTCTTGTAGACAGCAAATATATGGGTTTTGTTTTTGTATCCATTCAGCCAATCTGTGTCTCTTGGTGGGAGCATTTAGTCCATTTACTTTTAAGGTAATTATTGATATGTATGTTCCTATTCCCATTTTCTTAATTATTTTGGGTTCATTATTGTAGGTCTTTTCCTTCCCTTGGGTTTCCTGTCTAGAGAAGTTCCTTTAGCAGTTGTTGTAGAGCTGGTTTGGTGGTGCTGAACTCTCTCAGCTTTTGCTTGTCTGTAAAGGTTTTAATTTCTCCATCAAATCTGAATGAGATCCTTGCTGGGTAGAGTAATCTTGGTTGCAGGTTTTTCTCCTTCATCACTTTCAATATGTCCTGCCAGTCCCTTCTGGCTTGCAGAGTTTCTGCTGAAAGATCAGCTATTAACTTTATGGGGATTCCCTTGTGTGTTATTTGTTGTTTTTCCTTTGCTGCTTTTAATATGTTTTCTTTGTATTTAATTTTTGACTGTTTGATTAATATGTGTCTTGGCGTATTTCTCCTTGGATTTATCCTGTATTGGACTCTCTGTGCTTCCTGGACTTGATTAACTATTTCCTTTCCCATATTAGGGAAGTTTTCAACTATAATCTCTTCAAATATTTTCTCAGTCCCTTTCTTTTTCTCTTTTTCTTCTGGAACCCCTATAATTCGAATGTTGGTGCATTTAATGTTGTCCCAGAGGTCTCTGAGACTGTCCTCAGTTCTTTTCATTCTTTTTTCTTTACTCTGCTCTGCAGTAGTTATTTCCACTATTTTATCTTCCAGGTCACTTATCCGTTCTTCTGCCTCAGTTATTCTGCTATTGATCCTATCTAGAGTATTTTTAATTTCATTTATTGTGTTGTTCATCGCTGCTTGTTCCATCTTTAGTTATTCTAGGTCCTTGTTAAGTGTTTCTTGCATTTTGTCTATTCTATTTCCAAGATTTTGGATCATATTTACTATCATAATTCTGAATTCTTTTTCAGGTAGACTGCCTATTTCCTGTTTATTTGTTAGGTCTGGTGGATTTTTATCTTGCTCCTTCATTGGCTGTGTGTTTTTCTGTCTCCTCATTTTGCTTATCTTACCATGTTTGGGGTCTCCTTTTTGCAGGCTGCAGGTTCGTAGTTCCCGTTGTTTTTGGTGTCTTTCCCCAGTGGCTAAGGTTGGTTCAGTGGGTTGTGTAGGCTTCTGTGGAGGGGACTAGTGCCTGTGTTCTGGTGGATGAGGCTGATCTTGTCTTTCTCATGGGCATATCCACGTCTGGTGGTGTGTTTTGGGGTGTCTGTGGACTTATTATGATTTTAGGCAGCCTCTCTGCTAATGGGTGAGGTTGTTTTCCTGTCTTGCTAGTTGTTTGTCATAGGATGTCCAGCACTGTAGCTTGCTGGTCGTTGAGTGAAGCTGGGTGCTGGTGTTGAGATGGAGATCCCTGGTAGATTTTTGCCATTTGATATTATGTGGAGCTGGGAGGTCTCTTGTGGACCAGTGTCCTGAAGTTGGCTATCCCACCTCAGAGGCACAGCACTGACTCCTGGCTGCAGCACCAAGAGCCTTTCATCCGCACGGCTCAGACTCCGTAATTTGGGATGATTCGTTGTCTATTCATGTATTCCACAGATGCAGGGTACATCAAGTTGATTTTGGAGCTTTAATCCACTGCTTCTGAGGCTGCTGGGAGAAATTTCCCTTTCTCTTCTTGGTTTTCACAGCTCCCAGGGGCTCAGCTTTGGATTTGGCCCCGCCTCTGCTTGTAGGTCGCTAGAGGTCGTCTGTTCTTTGCTCAGATAGGACGGGGTTAAAGGAACCGCTGTTTCGGGGGCTCTGGCTCACTCAGGCTGGGGGGAGGGAGGGGCACGGATTGCGGCGCGAGCCTGCTGCGGCAGAGGCCAGCGTGACGTTGCAGCAGCCTGAGGCGCACTGTGTGTTCTACCGGGGGTGTTGTCCCTGGATCCCAGGACCCTGGCAGTGCCGGGCTGCACAGGCTCCCTGGAAGGGAGGTGTGGATAGTGACTTGTGGTTGCACACAGGGTTATTGGTGGCAGCAGCAGCAGCCTTAGCATCTCATGCCTGTCTCTGGGGTCCGCGCTTTTAGCAGCAGCTCTCGCCCGTCTCTGGAGCTCCTTCAAGCAGCGTTCTTAATCCCCTCTCCTTGCGCACCAGGAAACAAAGAGGGAAGAAAAATTCTCTTGCCTCTTCAGCAGGTCCAGACTTTTCCCTGGACTCCCTCCTGGCCAGCCGTGGCACACTAACCTCCTGCAGTCTGTGTTCACGCCACCAACCCCAGTCCTCTCCCTGCGCTCTGACCAAAGCCCGAGCCTCAGCTCCCATCCCCGTTCGCCCCAGTGGGGGAACAGACAAGCCTCTCGGGCTGGTGAGTGCCTGTCAGCACCGATCCTCTGTGCGGGAATCTCTCCACTTTGTCCCCCGCACCCCTGTTGCTGTGCTCTCCTCCGCGGCTCCGAAGCTTTCCCCCTCCGCCACCCGCCGTCTCTGCCCGCGAAGGGGCTTCCTATTGTGTGGAAACCTTTCCTCCTTCACAGCTCCCTCCCACCGGTGCAGGTTCGGTCCCTATCCTTTTGTCTCTGTTTATTCTTTTTTCTTTTGCCCTACCCAGGTACGTGGGGGGTTTCTTGCCTTTTGGGAGGTCTGAGGTCTTCTGCCAGCATTCAGTAGGTGTTCTGTAGGAGTTGTTCCACGTGTAGATGTATTTCTGGTGAATCTGTGGGGAGGAAGGTGATCTCCACGTCTTACTCTTCTGCCATCTTCCTGGAAGCCCTAATCATTCATTCTTGATAAGATAGAGTCATGATTTGCCTCCACTTATTGCTTTTACCCATTTTGTGATCATTTAGCATTTTTAAGCACATGCACACTAAGCCAGTAAAAGCAAGAGAAAATAAATGATACAAAATTTCTCATTTTTATAAAATTTTAACCATTGTGGAAAAAAATTGGTGAGGAAAGTTTGTATAACTTGTGAAATTTTATTGTTGGCATTATTTACTAATATTTTACTGTTGGTAATCCCTGTTAATATTGCTGAATTCCTCTATATTTAATGAATTCATACTAATCACAGCAACTATAGAGATTGAGGAGTCACAGTTATATTATGTACTATATACTAATATGATAATCATTTATAATAATCAAGAATGATGCTTCTTTGCTCAATAATCTTTCCTACTTTCTTTTTTTAAAAATAAATTTATTTATTTATTTTATTTTTGGTTGTGTTGGGTCTTTGTTGCTGCAAGTGGGTTTTCTCTAGTTGTGGCGGGAGGACACTCTTCATTGCTAGGTGCAGGGCTCTCATTGCGGTGGCCTCTCCTGTTGCAGAGCACGGGCTCTAGGCACATGGGTTTCTGTAGTTGTGGCACTTGGGCTCAGTAGTTGTGGTTTGCGGGCTCTAGAGCGCAGGCTCAGTAGTTATACCACACGGGCTTAGTTGCTCCGTGGCATGTGGAATTTTCCCAGACCAGGGCTCGAACCCATGTACCCTGCATTGGCAGGCAGATTCCCAACCACTGCACCACCAGGGAAGCCCCTGCTTTCTTAATGGTTGTGCTGTTTGGGGTATAAAGGAAACTCAACATGAAGCAATTCGATTTAATATTTTAAGAAAAATAATTTGTCCCATTTTAACATTATAATAATACACCTTTTTTTAATCAAGAATTTGTCTTTTTAATGAATGGATCCATCTACAAAGCAAAAATGCTAATCCTACCTCCAAGAAATTAACACAAATTTCTTTTTTTTCCCCACCCACTCTTGAAATTTATTTTTTAAATGCACAGAAATAATATAAACAGTAAAAAGTATATACAAAGAAAAATAATTCCTCCACCTATTTCAGGGCTAATTCTTACTACACACGTATTACCAGTATCATCAAAATATCATAAAATGTTCCCTATAATTTTCAAGAATATGCATACATATATATGTGTGTGTGTGTGTCCATGTGCAGTGTGTTTCTTCATATAATGTTTTCCACAAATGAGAGAATTTCTCACACATTATTATTAATAGTTCTAAACTCAGACATCAGTAGCTAAATTGCAAATATAATTTCAAAATTATACTCTAAAGTTGAATTTATTTTCCCTCAGCACAGTTGTTGATTTTCAAAATAATTCTTGCTTGATAAGAGTCCAAATGAAGGCAGTTAAATAAGACACTGAATGAAAATTAATCTTTCAATGAATGAGTAGTTATTGATCAAAATGAACCAATTTTCTAAAATTATCAACATACATATTTAAATTGTGAACCATACTATTTATATATTAAGAATAAAGCTACTCTATTCACAAATACTATAACAAATCTATGGAAAATATTAACCTTCTAGAGGCACATCATTTTTTGTCTAGATGTTAGTTCTCATCAGTAAAGATGTGAGAAATGTAATATGCTAACAAAAAATGTTAAGTAAATATTCTCACTGCTGTCAAACATGATGATACAGTCAACAGGCTAAATAACTAGAAAACTTACTATATAGTACTATTAAATAATATGATATATATTATAGCATTATTAAATAATAAATATAATACTATCACACAATGTCATTAAATACTAAGCCCTGAGTAAGGGCCAGTTTTACATGCAAACAATCTCACTTAATATAACATAATGAGTGCCAAAGACACTGTCATCAAACCTACCTCAAGCACTGTCCCTAATTCTGTCTCAAAGTCTAAGATTCTACAAGACCATGTTGAAAATGCAAATAGAAACATAATCCATTTATTGAGCGTCAGTCATAAATTCTTTAATTTGAATATGCTTATAAGGCTAGCTCTCATTAGCTGACAAAGACCAGAAAGCTTGCTACATAAAAAAAAAAGAAAGTTATTATTGAAAAGGCATCAGAGGATAGCACGGAGAGCTCTTTTACACAGGGCAGTCAGGCAAGCCTCTAAGTAGATGACAACTAAGTAGAAATTTCAATAATATAACAGAAAGAACCATGTGAACATTTGAGACAATAGGTAGGTAGGAGAAAAAGCAAGAACAAAGTCCCTGAGACAAGAAGACACTTGGGGTGTTTAAGGAAAAGCAAGAGGGCCAGTGGGGTTAGAGTAGAATGAGCAAGGAAGAGAATGGAAGGAGAGGATGGAGCCAAGGGCCCATGATGGACTGTGAATTCTGTCTCAAGTGTGGAGGGAAGCCACTGGAAAATTAATTTGAACTAGAAAGTGATATGTCCTGACTAGTCTTTTTAAATGATAATTCTGGCTAATCATTTCCCACCAAATTTGTAAATGCTAAAGTTCCCCCAAGGTTCTACCCTATTCTCTTCTCCATTTATACTTTTTTATATAATTTTATTGAGTTCCAACTCTATAGGCTGACAGTTCTCAAGTCTCCAGAAATGGCCTAGTTAATATCTCCAGTTAGATGCTTACTGGAGTCTCAAACAATATAAACCTGCCCTGACCACTGATTTCTCTATTCTCATCCCCACCACCTCAGTCTCGTCCTCCCCAATGTACCCCATGGCAATAAACTGTATCTTCATTTATCCAGTTTCCAATAACCTAGGAATCATTCTCTTTTCATCTCTTATTTTCAGACCTAATATCTACATCATCATCAACCATATCACCAAAATATATTCCAAATCTGCCACTTTTTACCACTTCAAGGTCTACACTTACCAAATATCGTTTACCTAGCTAAATTAACAGCAGTTTTATAACTGGTCTCTGTTGGTTCACAAGAGCAGGGGTTCCCTGGGTAAAACCTGAAACTAGCCCCTGTACACTGGGGCTTCCCAACCCCATTATCCACTTCAGCTGCCAGTTGTTATTTAAACCTATAAATCAGATCACATCATCTTCCAGTGAAATCCATAAAAAAAAAATCCAAATTCTTTAAACTTTGGCCTACAAATCTCCACACCATCTGAATTCTATCTACCTTTCCAAATTATTCCATTCTTCTTTCCTTACCATTCAGTCTATATAGGGTAGCTATCTTTCAGTCACACCAACATACTAAATTACTTCCTGACTCAAGGTCTTTGCACTACTGTTCCTTTTGCCTTAAATGCTCTTCCCCTAGATTTTCAATAGTTCCCTCCTTCTCTTTAATAAGTATACCCAGGATAAGAACTGGTACAGAATCATGCTGCCTGGTTGAGGGAAATATAAGCTTCTAGCTAACTAGCTTCATGAGTCACCCTCTCTCAGTATCAAAATCTTATTAATATAAATGCTATAAAGAAGTTATCTTAGCCATTTATTTGCATTTGTTTTTATTGAATAAATCTATATACGCCACTTCCCCAACTCTAAACTGTAAGCTGTTTTAGGACAAGGATCTTGTTTGTCTTATTCATTGCTATATTTCTCAGCATTACAAGAGTGCCTGGAATATATTTATTGCTTACCTGGTTGTGTGAATATACATTAGAATTCAATTCAGTTATATATGGGTTAAACTGACATATTCTAATGAAAAACTCTTTCCCCACTTATAAATCTATTCCTATGAAAAATGCATTTCATGATCTGAACAATTAATTAACTTTCATATAAAATTTTCAAATACAACTGATCTATATGTGGAAGTTTATATATATAATATTTAGAAAATATATTGAAGAACACGCACATCTTCACTGAAGGTTGGTATTTTGTGGCTGAAATAATCCAGTGAGCAATTAACTATCTAAAACAAAAACTGTAGTGGGTACCTTCCAAGATGAACCAAATGGATAAATGCATTTTGGATTGCCTGGTAGGTATGAAAAATTAGGACACAAAGTACAGTTTCGATGTTATCTGCTCCAGAACACCAAAAAGAATCCTAGAGATTATTAACAGGCCCAATTACGGGCCTGTTAATAATCTTTTCATTAATGATGCAATTAAATTATGCAAATGGAAATATGTAAATTTCCTTAGCGAATCATAAAATGGATAAATCATCTAAAGGAATACATCCCTGGATTCCATAAGTCAGCTGTGAACATAATGTTTCTTCACTAAAAACTTGTCCATCACCAATAAAATCAATTAAAGTTATACTGATTCTTCATCTATTCACCTGTATTCATTTGCAATGTTAGAAATCTAAGGTACAGTTCTATATTATATCTCCATTTTCCTTATTAGTACCAAAAATTTAAGACTGGTACTTAAGACCCCTAAGTACTAGAAACCAAATAAAATCATCCTGAAAGTGGGATCTTTCAAAATTATCAGAAATGAGAAAGAGAAAAAATTTATTATAGTTAACTCAAGGAGTCTCTCTTGCTACCAAATCCCTTTTGTAAAAGATAGGTGCCTGTACTCCACATGCAAGCACAGGCACTTAGCAGTATTTCCTAAAAGGTTTCAGTTTTTCTTTCCCTTTGCAAAATTGGAAGGTGTAGACAACCACACTTTTAAAGAACTGCATCTTCAGGGAATAAACCTAGTTTATTTATTGGTTTCTCTGGTCTTTCAAATGCCTCCTGAATTCCTTTTGGGTTGAATGAGTTATATGCTCTTTTACCTAAAATCTGTACTTGTTTGCTTTCAAATAAAGATGGGTTTTTGTTGTTGCTAATATCTAGCAGAAATTCAAAGCAGTTATCTCTAACAATTCCTGTAACAATTCAAAAACACATTTCCTCCTTCTTTTGACACGCTTCATCCACTCTTAGCTCAGGCACTATTAAGTAATTTGTGTTGCTTACTATATATATTTGATAAACATAACAGAGAATAATGTGAGAATACATTAAAATGTGAGATAATATAAACTACAGGAACTATAAAAAGCTATGCAATACTCCAGCAGAAAAGTGATGAAAATGTGAACTAAGGCAGTAACAGTAAGGAAAGAAGACAGAAGAGAAGCAATTCTTTGTTAGAATGAGCAGGATTTGGTGACTCACTAGATGTGAGACAGGAAGAGGTTAAGGAAGACTGACCCTGAAATATAAGGGGAAGGAGATGTTAAGCAATTCTACTTGGGAGAGTTAGTGCTCAGTTTCCATTCAGGAAAGGAAATGAGGTAAGTTCATAAAGAAGTGAAAACTGAACAAGAAACATTAGTTCTAAAGGGGTGACTTTCTGTGATTGACTCAGGGCTGTCAGAGCTTTCCAAGACCTCCTCTGGGTAGGGGTTATCACTGCTCTCTAAAGGTATAACTACAGCTTTGAGTGCAATAGGCCAGGTGGAATATCTCAGAGCTCCTGTCTTTGATGGAAGTAGATTTAATGTGTTTAAAGTTAAACACAATTTGTTTCTCAGTTCCTTTTTAAAGGGTCTCTAAAGCACTGTGTTATGGTATTAAACAAGCCAATATTATGTGTGCTGTTAATTATTTATTTTTATTCTCAGTCATTCAAGAGTTAAGTGTGTCTTCTTTTAAAGAATCATTTCAGGGCTTCCCTGGTGGCGCAGTGGTTGAGAGTCCTCCTGCCAATGCAGGGGACACGGGTTCGTGCCCCGGTCCGGGAGGATCCCACATGCCGCGGAGCGGCTGGGCCCGTGAGCCATGGCCGCTGGGCCTGAGTGTCCAGAGCCTGTACTCTGCAATAGGAGAGGCCACAACAGTGACAGGCCCACATACCGCAAAAAAAAAAAAAAAAAAAAAAAAGAGAGAATCATTTCAGAAACTTGAAATGTTTTTGTCATAACAAGGATCGGGAAAATTATATGAAAGTTTTCTAAATAAGTACACTGTGTTGATGATTATTCTCATGAAGATAATACAGGCAGAGGAGCAAAATTGGGATGGAAAAGGTCATCAAAAATACATTTTTGATATATTTGAATTTTAGGCTTCTGTAGAATATCTACCAAGGAATATCTGACAAGCAGTTGGAAACTTAGATTTTCTGGGGTGTACAGAGGGTACATGAAACATCAAGATAAGACAGGTAAATGACTGAACTCTCCCAAAGAGAGTTTATACAATGAGATGAGATGAAAATTGAAAATAAAGCCATAAGAAGCACTAATATTAAGGAATAGGAGGAGAAGGAGAAACTAAAATATAATAGGTACTGAATAAACAGAGAGGTAGGAAAAGAAGCAAGGGAAAAATTTCCATGGAAGTCAAGGGAGGTAAGTATTTCAAGAATACAGTAGTCAATCGTGTCCAAAATAATGGGGAGATCAAGTAAAGTAAAGAATGAAGGGAGGCCACTACATTTTGATCTAACCTATGTCAGAATAGTTTAAGCAGAAATGAACATGAGAATACAGTAAAGAAATTGAAGGGAGAATGAAAAGGAAGTTATGATAGAAACCCAGGCTGTTTGGTAAAGAAGTATGGTATGAGAAGATAGTAAAAGAGATATCATGACGGTAAAACAGAGTCAGGATATTTACTTATGAAAAAAAGCTATTCTACAAAAGAAAAATATTTGAAAAGATATGTACATTGATGGCTTCTATAAGACATATCTCTTACATAAAAATATTTAGTCATTACTGATTATTAAAGGAAGACATAGTTAATCATGTTTGAGGTACCTTCCTATCCCATATTCCATATACTATGTCCTGAACATCAATGGTAAGGACTACATGTTAGTAGTAGTAGTCCTCACACTCACCCTCAATATATACAACCCCATGAAAATGTCCTTAACTTCTCAGTTATTATGCCCTCTGAAGACTAGTCTAAACTGAGAAACACTGAGAAATTATATTCAGAGAGAGTGGGCACTTGAAAGTCTATGCCCAGTCAGTGTTAGGGAGGTCATTTTCCCTATGTACACAGGATGAATAAACAGAGAAACTTGGTCTTCAGAGAGAAACAGAAGCTCAGAGAACAGCCATAGTGAAAAGAATATGTGGCTTTATTGACTGAGAGAGAGACAGAGAGAAACAGAGAAAATAGCTGTCTCAGTCCAACCCACCATGCCTGTTTCTAGCAGCAATTCCCATACAGCAAGTTACATGTCACATTTATGAGATGCTCCTAAATCCCTTCAATAAACCCCCTCCATGTGAGATAAGTTAATGCATTTTTGTTCCTTGCAACTAGATAATTTTAACTAGAAAATGTGGTTCCTTTTCTGATTCTTCCAATGAAGTTTCGAAAACTTCCAATACAAAGCTATGTAAATAAGTTTTAAATGTCTAACTACATGCTAAAAGTCTTATCTTAAGGAGTAGAAGGGTATCATGGCAACTGCAATGAACTTTACTTATGGGAAGTAATGAGCTTGTTACAGCATTCTTTTCAAATTGTACAAAGAGTAACCTTTGAATCTTTCTTCAAATGATTCTGCTCTATACTCCATAACAGAAATAAATATCATACCTCCTTTAATGAAGGAAAAGATCAGTAAATTGTGATTTTTTTACCACCATTATCAGGCTTCCAGTTTTCCCAAATCACCTTGGGGTCACCCCCTACATCCCCTCTCTCTTCTCTGAACTATGACATTCCCTGTCTGCAAACTACACAGGAAATTATACATATCTATCTATCTATCTATCTAGATAGATAGATAGATAGATCTCTACCTATTCTATCTAATAGCATACAAAAATAGAAAAATCTCACCTTCTGAGCCTCTGGGCATGAACTTTAGTCTGGCTGACCTCGCAACACTGGCACAGCCACCAATTTTACATTTGTATACTCAGATTTCACTTAAAACCTAGTTAAACCCCTTTCAGAATATTCTTTTCACCCCCATCCAGCCCTTCCTATTAGATATGGCCTAATTCCAAACTGGTCAATATTCCGTTGATAAAACCACCAGTGCTTAGCCAAAGAATATCACTCTCATCCCTCACTTCCCACCACCTCCTCTTTTTCTGCCTAACTCTGACACTCTTGCTGCTCCTGAACCTGGAAACTCCCCAGATAACAGTTGTTGCCTGGTGAGTAAATCTCTTAAGGAAAAGGAATGGGAAGATCAGAGCCCAGAAAGGAAAAAAAGATAGTAAGTGACTTGTGGATGGACTCCATGTCTGTGTTACTCATCTTGTACAATCAGAAACTACCATGGTACCTGGCATGAGGAGGTACTTAGAAAATACTGTTGAACAAATGAACTACAGGGACAGCAGAATAGCAAATCACTCTGCCTACACCCTAGTACCTTCTATTCTCTCAAAAGTGAAGACTCCCAAAAAGACATAATCTTACTATTTCATCTTCTTAACCTGATCCAACTTTGAACATTATAGGGAACTGACATCATTTCTTTAAAAAAAACCAAATATAACAAATAAGTAAGATTAATCCATTTCACATACTGAAGATATCTTTCTTTCAATAAGCTTCTCCAAATGTTATTCTAGGGTTCTTTAAAAATGTTATTTATTTTCAATGCATTTATTACATAAGTTGTGGACATTTAATATTAATCAATCAACATAAATATCAATCAAATCATGATATTATAATTTATACTTGCAACCATCATAAAGAACATAAAAATATGAACTTACATGTTTTGACAAGTTGGGACTCTTCGAATCAACATCATACCTAAAAGATTAAAATATAAAATTTAAATTATTTCCACAAAATAAAGTTAGAGAAAAATGTCAGTATATCCCCCAAAACATAAATAAAAAATGAATCAAAATTATATGAATAGGGAGAAAAACTTAGCAAATTTAGAAATTTCTCATAATCTGTGGCCTACATACCAAAGGTAGAATTCACAATCCCTGGGTGCTTTTATTTCTACAACTTAAGTAGAAGTCCTAATATTTTCACAGTCATGAATTCTTCTGCTCGATAAGACAAGTTTAAAATTTCCCTTTTCTGTGAATCAATAGATTCCTAATATCCATAAAAACTGAAATTTCCCTTTTAAAACAAGTGCGGATAACAGGCTATCATTTGTTATAATTATAATTACATTATATAATTATATATAAATATAAGTATATTATAATTATATCATAATTCTTATTTAATATCATAAATGTTCTCATTAATTTTGAAATTTGGCCAAAGTAATGGCATATTGTATTTCCCCAATCACAGAACTTGGGGAAACCATGTATTTTATGGAAAAAGAAATGTATTTATATAGGATTATTATATGTCCTATTTTTGATCACTTAGTACTGGAAATAAATGATTTCTTAAGGAGATCCTGGAAAAACATCACCTACTGTCACTTTAGCCCCTTGTTTTAAAAAAATTTTTAGAAACAGAAAGGCTGTTAATAACCAAAACAATCTCAATTTACTGAATCCTTAAATAGGAAAATATTTGTACTGGTTCCAGTCTTTCTCCCAAATCATATTCCTTTCACATTCTTTGTGCATAGCTTCCTACCAAAAATTAACTGCTTTTTTTTTAAGGTTTAAGTCTTCCCTCTCACATAACAAAAATGTTTCACAGAGAAATGAAGCATCTAGTCAAAAAAAGGCAAAGAAAAAGAGTTCACTGAGTGTACTGATTCTGGGCAGAGGTGCACTTACTCCATAGCAAAGAATGTTTACCACAAACTGGCTTTAAAATTGTGTGATGCAAATACCTGCTTCAGAAGAATTACAAATTACTCTTCTTCATGTCAGGGAATTTTGACACTCTCAACAGCTGTAAACTAGAATTTTGAATCAACAAATTGCCAACATCTACTGAAGACCTACAAATATTAGTTAAAAAATATTTTTCTTATTCAAGAAATTTTTCTCGTTCAAAACAATTTCTAAGTGTAAAATTAAAATTAGCAACAGTAGCAATATCAAAGGTATAACATAACTCTGCTGGCTCCTTCTCAAGTATCATCCCTGGAAACCATTTTCTATAAAGGGTTTAGTGTAGACTAGGGAGAAATAACATTGTATATTCAGCTCAGTTAAAAAAGCAAACAGAAAAGTATTTATGTTTTCATCACAAAGAGTTTAAGTATCCTCACATACAATCCTCCTTCATTGTCTTTAACAAAGCTTTTAATGCTATTACCTCAAAAATAGGTAATTTACAGCATACCTCTGAAGGCTTTAAATAATATGCTGGATTACAATGCACTTGAAATTACCATGATTTTTCTTCTCAGAGAATTTTCCTTCTAATTTTTCTAAAATTATCACTGGTTTTAATCCTCACAAGTCAGAACATAAACACGACATCCTAAATAGTTAAAAATATATCTGTGTGCATGGGGGTGGGGCTGTGTGAATGTGGGTGTCTGTCTATATTTATAAGTGCCATAATCTCCTTAAGTAAAAGAGAATACACTGCAAAGCAGAAGTTCAGTAGTTTACCCCCAGGATGGTACACTTGTGCCTAAATGTACTAACAGCAATTTTGTAAACCATTTCATCCTGTTGTTGAAATCTTATTAGTAGAGTACTGAATTGGCAGTAACTGATTTGAATGGCTCCTAAGGATTATGTTTTCTAGTGGAGGGTAACAGATGTTGACTGGAATTTTTCCTGTATTTCTGAAATTCCCACTAAGGCCAAAGCTGTAAACAAAAGATACTACATTTCTCTTCACGCTTAGCTCACAGATCCCATTGAGTCACTCTCATTAGAGTCAGACCCTTCTCCACAAAGCTTACTCATGAAGTGACAGGCTATTCCTTACTTCTGGGGGCACATCAGGAGGTTCTTTCCACTCCCTAAAGCAAGGTGAAGGGGAGCTCCAAAACCTAGGGTGATTGTGTGAAGAGGAGGACAGCATCTGGTTTCCCTGCCACTTAAAGAACCTGCCTATAGGTCCATCCTAGGATGCCAATGGAAGAGAATGTTAGCTGACAGTGTTAGGAAGTGCCTTCTAAGAGCTGAAGAACAAGGAACAATGTCCTTTTGAAAGCAAGAAGGACCCTCTGGGGCTCCTGGGTATGGAAGCCTTTCCATTTCCCCCATTTCTCATTTGTAGGGAACAGACTCCAGCCTACATAAGCTTCCCTGAGTTCCAAAGGGCAGATTATAACAGTTGCTAATCAAGGAAGGGAGGGGATGCAGAGACAAGGGAGGAGCAGCAGAGAAACAATAGTGCACCCTTGGGGCAGGGCCCTGGTTCACCCTAAAGGAGTACACATAACAATATCTGTAAGCTCTTTATAGAATTAAAACCTCCAACAAATGGAAGATGTTGGAATTATTCATTCCAGAGAAGACCACCTGAGGCCAGATTAAAGGAATCAGAGAAGCACATCAAGAGATTACCTGGGACCAGATTAGAGGAATGAAGGCCCTGAACACACACTAATCTTATCAGGAACCCCACCCTTGAATCCTTGCTGTAAAACTCATCAACAAATCTTCCCAGGTTGGGACACAACCTTTCAAGGGCAGCAGCATGCTGTGTCGCCCTTTGCCTGGTAAAGCAATAAAGCTATTCTTTTCTACTTCACCCAAAACTCTGTCTCTGAGATTTGATTCAGCACCACTGCACAGCTTTTTAGTCCCCTTGATATGTGACCCCTGTGGCCAGTATCCTCTAAGGTCTAGGCTTTGTAGAACCCACATATCTGCCTCCCAACTCCCCTAGCTTTCTGCTCTTCCACTCCCCTTCTCTCCTGCAAGTAGTTATGATAGAAGCTCCAAATGAGGGGAGAGAAAGTGAAGAGTTTTGGATTAAGTTTGAGATTAAAGTTTTAAAATGAATAGTACATAACTATTAACAAAATGAGATGGTTCTAATAAACAAAAGTGACTGAAAAGTCATGCAATTAGACCTTGGCATCGTTAAGGTAGCCCTTAACCAATGGGAAAAACTGGAATTGGCAGTGTTGGGACAATTATTGGAAAAAATAAAGCAACATACTTTCCCCCAAAGTGTTGAGAATCTTCAAAACTAGATTGTAATAACATAATACATTCCATAATTATCACCACCTGATTTATCAAGGAGGAAAATCATCTACTAGGTAAGCCAAACCTACACTTATAACTCCCTTGTTGTTGTTCTAGGCTAAATGGAAAAACAAGAGCAAAAAGAATTATATCTGATTTCTCACATTCTCCTCACATACTACATAGTGATACAGCTACCCACACTTCTTGCTCAAAGACATTTCTGTACAGCTGTTCTGCCAATAATAAAATTTTCAACTATGACAACAAAGTAATTTATAAAGTACCTATACTATTATAGGTGTAACAGTTATATAACAAAATAAATAAAAGTTTATGACTTTATCTGTGATATATACATAGCATGATGACAGAAACCATGTCTCTTTAATGAGTAAGTACACATCAAATCAAAAAGGCAGGAGAATTTTACGACTCATAGCTGATAAACTAATCTTAAAAATATCTCACGCAAATCACCATAACAATAATTGTGGATTAATAAGAACTTACAGGAATTTGGGCCACTGCTGCCAGGAATCAGGAATACATATTCATTCATTTTCTTTCTCTCTCTCTCTGATTACAATTTTCTATCAGCATTGAAAGCTAACTAAAAATACCTCCCCAAAGCCATTTCTCAAACCTTCCATAATATGCAATTGTTTAGATGTTGTACTTCCAAAGCTTCTTTTTTATTGTTTTCTAGAATTTTGTAAAATCAATACACAGGTTAACTAAATAAAACACAATTCTGAAAACCATTTACACCTATCTGTTGGCCAATGTAGACTACTGCACTATTCAGCACTGCTGTTCCTTCAAAGGGACATGTTACTGTAAACATGTTGGAGTATTTGTGGTAGTGCTCTGAGTGATGCACATTGGGATTACAGGTGATTTTACTGACTACTTTATCCTTTTCTCATTTCCTAAATTTTCTACAATGAACATTTTCTCCTAGGACTAATACATTGCTAAGACAAAATTAAAAAACTAATCATAGTTAGGTACAATGGATAAATAGGTACTCATAACTAGAGAACAATTACACTGTTCTTCACATTTATTTAGACAGATATAGTGGAAAAATCACAATGTTTAAAAAAAAGAAAGAAAGCCTGCTCTCCCAGGTTATATGAGATACTTACAAAAGTGCAAAATCAGAAGAAATTATTTAAAGTGATATCAAAAATAGTACATAAACTGAGAGAATATACTTGTTACTTTTCTTGATAATCTTCTCCAGGTATCCCCTTCTGTGGTCCTAACTGTCTGAATTTTTTAGAGATCATATAAAATTGAAATAATATTATTTGACTCAAATTTCTGAAATTAACCAAATACATTCAAAAGTTTAAATGATACTTATTTAACTCAAGTTTGCAATATGCTTTCACATTTCAAACATGATACAATTTCTATGAGAAATCCTGTAAATTTTAGAAAAAAGGAAAAAGCTGAAGAAGTTAAAATATATCATTTACCTACATTAATTTGGTACTTTATTTCTTCTTGTTACACTATGATAAAATAATACAACATGCTCCCATTCTAATCAAACATACTAATTTCCTATATATTCTTACTTTTGCTTACTTATATTAAATATATTCCATTACTACATTCACTGTGCAGTAGAACACTTCAAACATTTACTTTCATCAGTATTAGATAACCAAGACAAAAATAAAAATTCCTCAGTCCAGGCATTATTTATTCTCTTCATAAAATTTTAGACATTCGGGCTTTGTACAATTAAACTGTAAACTATTTTATGCAAAATTTAATTCTATATTGGAAAGCACAGATCCAATGAACATGTTAATTAAACTATCCAGGCCTCAGTTTTCTCATTTACAAAAATGAGATTGGGGCTTCCCTGGTGGTGCAGTGGTTGAGAGTCTGCCTGCCAATGCAGGGGACACGGGTTCATGCCCCGATCCGGGAAGATCCCACATGCCACAGAGCGGCTTGACCCATGAGCCATGGCTGCTGGGCCTGCGCGTCTGGAGCCTGTGCTCTGCAACGGGAGAGGCCACAGCCGTAAGAGGCCCGCATACCGAAAAACTAAAAAAAAAAAAATATATATATATATGAGATAACTCTGCCTCAGAAATTTATTGGATTGGTTAAATCTGTTTACATATAGCAATGATTCTATTACAAACTGTGAATAATAGCAGTAGTATTACTATCACGAACCACATCTTTTTGTCTGTACTTACAAAACTTACTCTCAAACGGTATGAGCTTCCATAGTTATTTTACTTAGTTTATAAAAAACTGGAAGATATTAGTAACAAACATATTAAACCATCTAATCATTCTTTTCTTCCATATTTCCACCAGTAAGCGTGCTGAAGTTTTGGGTTTTTTTTTAATTCCATGAATCACATACAGTACAATATTACTGATTTATCACAAAATATTAGAGAAATACGTTGTTCTATCAATGGCCTAACTTTCTTCCTACCTTTAAGTCTTCCTTGTCCATACCAAGCATACCTGGTGAGCTTGACAAACATGGTATAAGTATCAGGTGCTTCCCGAACCTAATATATTCTCATTTGAGTCATTAGTTTGTCAAAGTAACTCTTGAAATGGCATTTGGTAAAATAGACATAATATTTAAATGACTAACCAACACCAAGTTCAGTGGAATTATATTTTCTTACCTGGACACTCCTTAAAATCCATTAGCTTCCTTAGTCTCATGTTCAGTAGAGATGAGCACGTGACCACCACTCTGTGTACAGGTAAATCATTCTTTACCTACTTCTCTCCAGAATGACCTGACCAGCTCTTCATTTTTGCTCTCTGGTCTACTGACTAACACTTGATTGCTATCATACTTTTTAGAGCACCATTTTCCTTCCTTTCCTTCTACTAAGGCAATTCTATAATAGCCACAATTATGAATGTGAAATGACGTGGACTTAAGAAACCAATACAAGGAGGGCTAAAATTAGACAACAGTGTGGGAAAGTGGGTAAGTATCACAGTTCACCTCTGTGGAACAAAAACTCAATAACTAATAATATCTTGTAAACAGACTGACTCCAGGTTCTCTGTGGATAGGGAGTTGAACTTAAAGATAATATTTTAATATGCCTGATTCAGCATCAAAATAAAAAGAATATTAAAAATTCTAGCTTTATTCCAGGGAGAAGATGGCAGAAGAGTAAGATGCAGAGATCACCTTCCTCTCCACAGATATATCAGAAATACATCTACATGTAGAACTGCTCCTATAGAACACCCACTGATTGCTGGCAGAAGACCTCAGACCTCCCAAAAGTCAAGAAAGTCCCCACGTACCTGGGTAAGGCAAAAGAAAAAAGAATAAACAGAGACAAAAGGATAGGGACGGAACCTGCACCAGTGGGAGGGAGCTGTGAAGGAAGAAAGGTTTCCACACACCAGAAGCCCCTTCGTGGGCGGAGACTCCGGTGGTGGAGGGGGGAAGCTTCAGAGCCACGGAGGAAAGCACAGCAACAGGGGCGCGGTGGGCAAAGCGGAGAAATTCCTGCACAGAGGATCGGTGCCAACCAGCACTCACCAGCCCGAGAGGCTCACACGCCGGGACAGGCGGGGGCTGGGAGCTGAGGCTCGGACTTCGGTCGGATGCCTGGAGAGGACTGGGGTTGGTGGCGTGAACACAGCCTAAAGGGGTTAGTGCACCACGGCTAGCTGGGAGGGAGTCCGGAAGAAGTCTGGAGCCGCCGAAGAGACAAGAGACTTTTTCTTGCCTCTTTGTTTTGTGCTGCATGAGGAGAGGGGATTAAGAGCGGTGCTTAAAGGAGTTCCAGAGACGGGCGCGAGTCACGGCTATCAGAGCAGACCCCGGAGACGGGCATGAGGCGCTAAAGCTCCTGCTGCCGCCACCAAGAAGCCTGTGTGCCAGAACAGGTCACTATCCATGTCGCCCCTCCCGGGAGCCTGTGCAGCCCGCCACTGCCAGGGTCCCATGACCTAGGGACAACTTCCCCGGGAGAATGCACGGCGCACCTCAGGCTGGTGCAAAGTCATGCTGGCCTGTGCTGCCTCAGGCTCGCCTGCATCCATCCCCCTCCATCCCCCCAGCCTGAGTGAGCCAGAGCCCCCGAATCAGATGCTCCTTTAACACCATCCTGTCTGAGCAAAGAAGAGATGTCCTCAGGTGACCTACACGCAGAGGCAGGGCAAATCCAAAGCTGAACCCCAGGAGCTGTGCAAACAAAGAAGAGAAAGGGAAATTTCTCCCAGCAGCCTCAGAAGCAGCGGATTAAAGCTCCACAATCAACTTGATGTACCCTGCATCTGTGGAACAGCTGAATAGACAACGAATCATCCCAAATTGAGGAGGTGGACTTTGGGAGCAAGATATATTATTTTTTCCCCTTTTCCTCTTTTTGTGAGTGTGTATGTATATGCTTCTGTGTGAGATTTTGTCTGTATAGCTTTGCTCACCATTTGTCCTAGGGTTCTGACCGTCCAGTTTTCTTCTTTCTGTTTTTTTACTTTTAAAATATTTTTCTTAAAAATTATTTTTTATTTTAATTATTTTATCTTACTTTATTTTATTTTATCCTCTTTATTTCTTTTTATTTTTTCTCCCATTTATTCTGAGCCATGTGGAGAACAGGCTCCTGGTGCTCCAGCCAGGCATCAGGGCTGTGCCACAGAAATGGGAGAGCCAACTTCAGGACACTGGTCCACAAAAGGCCTCCCAGCTCCACATAATATCAAACGGTGAAAATCTCCCAAAGATCTCCATCTCAACACCAACACCCAGCTTCACTCAACAACCAGCAAGCTACACTGCTGGACACCCTATGTGAAACAACAAGCAAGACAGGAACACAGTCCCATGCATTAGCAGAGAGGCTGCCTAAAATCATAATAAGGCCACAGACACCCTAAAGCACACCACCAGACATGGACCTGCCCACCAAAAAGACAAGATCCAGCCTCATCCACCAGAACACAGGCACTACTCCCCTCCACCAGGAAACCTACACAACCCACTGAAGCAACCTTAGCCACTGGGGACAGACATGAAAAACAACGGGAACAACAAACCTGCAGTCTGCAAAAAGGAGACCCCAAAACAGTAAGATAAGCAAAATGAAAAGACAGAAAAACACACAGCAGATGAAGGAGCAAGGTAAAAACCCACCAGACCTAACAATAGAAGAGGAAACAGGCAGTCTACCTAAAAGACTTCAGAATAATGATAGTAAAGATGATCCAAAATCTTGGAAATAGAAGAGAGAAAATGCAAGAAACATTTAACAAGGACCTACAAGAACTAAAGATCAAACAAGCAATGATGAACAACACAATAAATGAAATTAAAAATACTCTAGAAGGAATCAATAGTAGAATAACTGAGGCAGAAGAACGGATAAGTGACCTGGAAGATAAAATAGTGGAAATAACTACTGCAGAGCATAATAAAGAGAAAAGAATGAAAAGAATTGAGGACAGTCTCAGAGACCTCTGGGAGAACAATAAACACACCAATATTCGAATTATAGGGGTCCCAGAAGAAGAGAAAAAGAAAGGGACCAAGAAAATATTTAAAGAGATTATAGTTGAAAACTTCCCTAATATGGGAAAGGAAATAGTTAATCAAGTCCAGGAAGCACACACAATCCCAAACAGGATAAATCCAAGGAGAAACACACCGAGACACATATTAATCAAACTATAAAAAGTTAAATACAAAGAAAACATATTAAAATCAGCAAGGGAAAAACAACAAATAACACACAAGGGAATCCCCATACGGTTAACAGCTGATCTTTCAGCAGAATCTCTGCAAGCCAGAAGGGAATGGCAGGATATATTTAAAGTGATGAAGGAGAAAAACCTACAACCAAGATTACTCTAACCAGAAAGGGTCTCATTCAGATTTGATGGAGAAATTAAAACCTTTACAGACAAGCAAAAGCTGAGAGAGTTCAGTACCACCAAACCAGCTTTACAACAAATGCTAAAGGAACTTCTCTAGGCAAGAAACACAAGAGAAGGAAAGACCTACAATAACAAACAAAAACAATTAAGTAAATGGGAATAGGAACATACATATCGATAATTACCTTAAATGTAAAAGGATTAAATGCTCCCACCGAAAGACACAGACTGGCTGAATGGATACTAAAACAATACCCGTATAGATGCTGTCTACAAGAGACCCACTTCAGACCTAGGGACACATACAGACTGAAAGTGAGGGGATGGAAAAAGATATTCCATGAAAATGGAAATCAGAAGAGAGCTGGAATAGCAATTCTCATATCAGACAAAATTGACTTTAAAATAAAGATTATTACAAGAGACAAAGAAGGACACCACATAATGATCAAGGGATCAATCCAAGAAGAAGATATAACAATTGTAAATATTTATGCACCCAACATAGGAGCAACTCAATACATAAGGCAAATACTAACAGCCATAAGAGGGGAAATCAACAGTAACACATTCATAGTAGGGGACTTTAACACCCCACTTTCACCAATGGACAGATCATCCAAAATGAAAATAAATAAGGAAACACAAGCTTTAAATGATACATTAAACAAGATGGACTTAATTGATATTTATATGACATGCCATGCAAAAACAACAGAACACACACTTTTCTCAAGTGCTCATGGAATACTCTCCAGGTACATCATATCTTCGGTCACAGGCTAGCCTTGGTAAATTTAAGGAAACTGAAATCATATCAAGTATCTTTTCTGACCACAATGCTATGAGACTAGATATCAATTACAGGAATGATGTGTAAAAAATACAAACACATGGAGGCTAAACAATACACTACTTAATAACAAAGTGATCACTGAAGAAATCAAAGAGGAAATCAAAAAATACATAGAAGCAAATGACAATTGAGACAGGACGACCCAAATCCTATGTTATGCAGCAAAAGCAGTTACAAGAGGGAAGATTATAGCAATACAATCCTACCTTAAGAAACAGGAAACACCTCAAATAAAAAACTTAACCTTGCACCTAAAGCAATTAGAGAAAGAAGAACAAAACAAGACCAAATTTAGCAGAAGAAAAGAAATCATAAGGAGCAGATCAGATATAAATGAAAAAGAAATGAAGGAAATGATAGCAAAGATCAATAAAACTAACAGCTGGTTCTTCGAGAAGATAAACAAAATTGATAAACCATTAGCCAGACTCATCAAGAAAAATAGGGAGAAGACTGAAATCAATAGAATTAGAAATGAAAAAAGAGATGTAACACCTGACAGTGCAGAAACACAAAAGATCATGAGAAATTACTACAAGCAACTCTATGCCAATAAAATGGACAACCTGGAAGAAATGGACAAATTCTTAGAAATGCACAACTTGCTGAGATTGAACCAGGAAGAAATAGAAAATATGAACAGACCAATCACAAGCACTGAAATTGAAACTGTGATTAAAAATCTTCCAACAAACAAAAGCCCACGACCAGATGGCTTCACAGGCGAATTCTATCAAACATTTAGAGAGGAGCTAACACCTATGCTTCTCATACTCTTCTAAAATATAGCAAAGGGAGGAACACTCCCAAACTCATTCTATGAGGCCACCCTAAGAACAAAACCAGAAAAAGATGTCACAAAGAAAGAAAACTACAGGCAAATATCACTGATGAACATAGATGCAAAAATCCTCAACAAAATACTAGCAAACAGAATCCAACAGCACATTTAAAGGATCATAAACCATGATCAAGCTGGGTTTATATCAGGAATGCAAGGATTCTTCTATATACGGAAATCAGTCAACATGATACACCATATTAACAAATTGAAGGAGAAAAACCATATGATCATCTCAATAGATGCAGAGAAAGCTTTCAACAAAATTCAACACCATTTATGATAAAAACCCTGCAGAAAGTAGGCATAGAGAGAACTTTCCTCAACATAATAAAGGCCATATATGACAACGTCATCCTCAATGGCGAACGTCATCCTCAATGGCGAAAAACTGAAAGCATTTCCACTAAGATCAGGAACAAGACAAGGTTGCCCACTCTCACCACTCTTATTCAACATAGTTTTGGAAGATCTAGCCACAGCAATCAGAGAAGAAAAATAAATAAAAGGGATCCAAATCGGAAAAGAAGTAAAGCTGTCACTGCTTACAGATGACATGATACTATACATAGAGAATCCTAAAGATGCTACCAGAAAACTACTAGAGCTAATCAATGAATTTGGTAAAGTGGCAGGATACAAAATTAATGCACAGAAATCTCTGGCATTTCTATACACTAATGATGAAAAATCTGAAAGTGAAATCAAGAAAACACTCGCATTTACCACTGCAACAAAAAGAATAAAATATCTAGGAATAAACCTACCTAAGGAGACAAAAGACCTGTATGCAGAAAATTATAAGACATTGATGAAAGAAATAAGGATGATTCAAATAGATGGAGAGATATACCATGTTCTTGGATTGGAAGAATCAACACTGTGAAAATGACTCTACTACCCAAAGCAATCTAGAGATTCAATGCCATCCCTATGAAACTACCACTGGCATTTTTCACAGAACTAGAACAAAAAATTTCACAATTTGTATGGAAACACAAAAGACCCCGAATAGCCAAAGCAATCTAGAGAACAAAATGTGGAAGTGGAGGAATCAGGCTTCTTGACTTCAGACTATACTACAAAGCTACAGTAATGAAGACACTATGGTACTGGCACAAAAACAGAAAGATAGATCAATGAAACAGGATAGAAAGCCCAGAGATAAACCCATGCACATATGGTCACCTTATCTTTGATAAAGGAGGCAGGAATATACAGTGGAGAAAAGACAGCCTCTTCAATAAGTTGTGCTGGGAAAACTGGACAGGTACATGTAAAAGTATGAAATCAGAACACTCCCTAACACCATACACAAAAATAAGCTCAAAATGGATTAAAGACCTAAATGTAAGGCCAGACACTATCAAATTCTTAGAGGAAAACATAGGCAGAATACTCGATGACATAAATCACAGCAAGATCATTTTTGACCCCCCTCCTAGAGAAATGGAAATAAATACAAAAATAAACAAATGGGACCTAATGAAACTTCAAAGCTTTTGCACAGCAAAGGAAACCATAAACAAGACCAAAAGACAACATTCAGAATGGGAGAAACTATTTACAAATGAAGCAACTGACACAGGGTTAATCTCCAAAATATACAAGCAGCTCATGCAGCTCAATAACAAAAAAACAAACAACCCAATCCAAAAATGGACAGAAGACCTAAATAGACATTTCTCCAAAGAAGATATACAGATTGCCAATAAACACATGAAAGAATGCTCAACATCATTAATCGTTAGAGAAATGCAAATCAAAACTACAATGAGATATCATCTCACACCAGTCAGAATGGCCATCATCAAAAAATCTAGAAACAATAAATGTTGGAGAGGGTGTGGAAAAGGAAACACTCTTTCATGTTGGTGGGAATGTAAATTGATACAGCCACTATGGAGAACAGTATGGAGGTTCCTTGAAAAACTACAAATAGAGCTACCATACGACCCAGCAATCCCACGACTGAGCATATACTCTGAGAAAACCATAATTCAAAAACAGTCATGTACCAAAATTGTTCATTGCAGCTCTATTTACAATAGTCAGGACATGGAAGCAACCTAAGGGTCCTTAAACAGATAAATGTATAAAGAAGATGTGGCACATATGTACAATGGAATATTACTCAGCCATAAAAAGAAACGAAATTGAGTTATTTGTAGTGAGGTGGATAGACCTAGAGTCTGTCATACAGAGTGAAGTAAGCCAGAAGTAGAAAAACAAATACCATATGCTAACACATATATATGGAATCTATGAAAAGAAATGTCATGAAGAACGTAGGGGTAAGATGGGAATAAAGACACAGACCTACTAGAGCATGGACTTGAGGATATGGTGAGGGAGAAGGGTAAGCTGTGACCAAGTGAGAGAGTGGCATGGACATATATACACTACTAAACGTAAAATAGATAGCTAGTGGGAAGCAGCCACATAGCACAGGGAGATCAGCTAGGTGGTTTGTGACCACCTAGAGGGGTGGGAGGGAGGGAGATGCAAGAGGGAAGAGATATGGGAACATGTGTATATGTATAAGTGATTCACTTTGTTATAAAGCAGTAACTAACACACCATTGTAAAGCAATTATACTCTAATAAAGATGTTAAAAAAAAATTCTAGCTTTAGCATCCTGAGTCTTGGAAATATGAGTCCACAAAGAGATAAAGGGAGCCATAGTTAGGCAGAGATCCATGTACTATACAAAGAAGCAGCTGAGAGAAACCAAGATCTGGGAAATGTCAGCCATGGGAATATATGAGGATCACCTTGGAGTATAAGTAGAAATTTTAAGAAAACTACTGAGGGATAGGATGGTTTGAAATTATGTCCATATATACCACCCAGCATTTCTACGTGGTTAAATCACTTATATTTTCAATAAACAGGTAGAGAAAATCTATAAAATGCAAAGCAATGCTGGTGACGGTGCTCAGGCCACACTCTAAATAGAATTAATCTGATTTCCTCCTAATATAATCTAGTATTTAGTACATCCATAGGACCCAACCTTATGTTATGGATGTAGTCTTTAAAAATCAGTTTTTATAATGCAAGTTTTACTGGAACTTACAAGTCAAAACGAAGATTCTCTCTTTCTTCAAAAAAGTAGTCCAGAATAAATTTTCTTACAAAATCAGGATTTAAAGTATTATCAATTACTTCAGTCCTTCCAAACTGTTGAGGAAAAGAGAGAGAGGTTAAAATCAAGCCTTGCACAGTTACATATTGCAGTATAGTGCTTATTATTATATTTCCTTGAAAACATAAGCAATGAATATCCAAATGACTTGATAAAGTAAAGCCCTCAGAAAAGCTTTTAGAGATCATATCATCCCTCTTATTTGCTCAGGGAATTCAGAAAATGAGCCCTGAGTTCATTCACATTTACTGGAAAAGCAGCTTCTGAAAATTCTTATAACAACAATAACACTTCCTCCACTTTTCTCCCCACTTGAAAGCCAAATCCCTTTCCAATCAAGAGAAGTTATTTCCACCTTAAATTTAAATTTATCACAAATATTCTTCCTAACTTAGTGTATAACTAGGCCAACCAATACATATTCTTACAACTGGAGGGCTTAGTTATGAGAATATGTGTTCATATTCAGTTCATAATCAAGCAGTCCTCTACACAGAATAGTTTATTAGCCATATTCAGGGAAAAACTGTCTTATAATCTATTACACAATTCAATCATTTTTTTGTTTGTTTTGTTCTGCTTTAATTTTTATAGCATCTAGATAGGCAAAATGAGACCTACGATTCTTGCATGCTTTTAAGCTACTGTATCACACTTCTGCTTAGAAAAAATAAGTTTCTCCATCTTAGGGGAATTGGAAACCAATAAACAGAACTACTTCCTCTCAATGTGAAGGAAGGCTATCAGGCACTGCTTCCAAAGGTAGAGCAAAAATATAAACTTTATATCTCTTTTTTTGTATTCAGCTTACATTCTTCCTCTCCTACTAACATGGTATTCTAAAGAGGGAATTTTAACCTTTAGTTCTGAACAGCATTATGCATGCTGTCTTATCAGAGCACTCTTATTAAAGTTCAAGGCAAAACTATCTTTTTATTAGGAATAAGAAAACTACTAATCCACCATAAAGTAAAGGTCACGACCTTATCACATATATTGTGATAATAAAGCTATGAAACAAAATCTTGATGACAGGGACTTCCCTGGTACTGCAGTAGTTAAGAATCCGCCTGCCAATTCAGGGGACACGGTTTCGAGCCATGGTTCAGGAAGATCCCACATGTTGCGGAGCAACTAAGCCCGTGAGCCACAATGACTGAGCCTGCACTCTAGAGTCCACGAGCCACAACTACTGAGCCTGTGTGCCACAACTACTGAAGGCCACGTGCCTAGAGCCCGCTCTCCGCAACAAGAGAAGCCACCACAATGAGAAGCCCACGCATCACAACGAAGAGTAGCCCCCACTCGTCACAACTAAAGAAAGCTCATGCGCAGTAACGAAGGACCCAACGCAGCGAAAAATACATACATACATAAATTTTTTTAACATCTTTATTGGAGTATAATTGCTTTACAATGGTGTGTTAGTTTCTGCTGTATAACGAAGTGAATCAGCTATACATATACATATATCCCCATATCCCCTCCTTCTTAGGTCTCCCTCCCACCCTCCCTATCCCACCACTCTAGGTGGTCACTAAGCACCGAGCTGATCTCCCTGTGCTATGCGGCTGCTTCCCACTAGCTACCTATTTTACATTTGGTAGTGTATATATGTCCGTGCCACTCTCACTTTGTCCCCGATTATGGCTATTACTAAGTATCTGAAAAAGAACTAGTTTGCAGAGGCTTATGCATTAGGCAATGTTTCATATCTTGGACTAAAATCATAAAGGCAAATCATAACCCAGGTAACTAATTCAACATTTCAAAAATATTGAACATTTATTTGAACAATAACAATAATTACAACCACCATTGAGTACTTTACTTTGTTCTAAGCACTTTCACACATTACTTTAAATCTTTACCATAACCCCACAAGGTAGGTGTTAGTAGTCCTACTTTAAGATGAGAAAATTGATGTAGAGGGTCCCAACCTAAGGCACTTTGGCTATAAAATATACATTCATTCTTTCTAGGACTCTCCCCTATTTCAGCATAGAATATATTAGGCCTCGGGAAGATTCAACAATAAGCCTATCCATGGTTTCTAATTTTAAGGGAATGGGAGTAAGAGCATGTACCAAAAAACATGGGCTGATAGTACACACGCACCCCAAAAAAGCAATTTAGAGGTCAAGGAGTACAAATCTGAACCAGAGAGAGCCTGGGCCCTCCCAGTCTTTCTACTGCCTGGAGGCAAAATGGTTTCCAGACCAGAGCAGAGAATATCAAACTAGCAAATGTACAACACTCTCAAAGAAAAACTCAGGCAGTACCCATATTCCCCAGCACCCCAATCCCTCTTGTGGATTTTAACCCAAACCCTCACTCAGAGGGAAGAAGTTAGAGTGGAATTCTCAGGGTAACGTTCACTGAGTTGCAAAGCCAGCAACTTGGGCCCAGAAGCCATTAAAACAAGCTTGTCAGCAATATGGGTGGCTGAGTATACTCTGCCATCTCAAGTGAAGATTAATATGTAGCCATTAAAATTTCAGCTAATCACCTATAAATTATGAACATCTACTATAATATGCCTTCTGACACATAGCCCTGAAATTGCTTTCGATGATGTCAACAGTGATCTTCATATTGCTAAATCAAGTGGTCACTTCTTGGCCTTCATCACATCAGACTACTCAGCAGCATTTGACAAAACTGTCCATTCCTTCCATTCTGAAGCAGGCTTTTCTGGTTTTTTGACACCACAATGCCCTGTTTTTCTCTTCTTAGATTCTCAGACATGCAATTTCTCACTGTCAGAGCACAATTCCAGGCCCTCTTCATCTGTCTATCTTCACTTTTCTATTAGGTTATTTAATCTATTCTTTGGCTTTAAATCCCATCTATATGATGATAACTTCCAAATGTACATCATCAGCCCAGATTGGCCTCTAAGTAAAGACTCATGCATACAACTATCTTCTAGACTTATACGTGTGGTTGTCTTATGGGACCCTGATAATTCACATTTAAATTTTAAATATTTATTTTATACCACAAGCACCACCCCAATCCTGGTCCTTACCGAGTCAGCCCATTGTCAATAAATGATATCACCATCTACTTGATTCCTTAGGCCATAAATGAGAGTCATCCTTTTCAACTCCTTTTTAACCAACCAACCCTACTCATCACCACCTCATAAGTTGTCAATTTCAACTCCAAAACATATCTCACAGTTGTCCACTTCTCTCCCTATCTCCTGTCATCAGTTTAATTCAAGATTTTCTTCCTTTTCATGGACCACCTCAAGAGCATCCTATCTCTCTCGTTCCCCCTCCAATTCATCCTCCACATAACATCCAGAGTAAACATCTGAAAAATGTAAACATAGTCATGCAATTTCACTACCCTAAAAATCTTTAATAGCTTCCCACAGTACTTCAAATAAAACCTCTTTTCTTTCGTCTATAAGACTTGCCCCTGTCTACCTCTTAAACTTCATTATGGGCCAGTATCCCCTCCTTCTCTTTGCTCCAGACAGCTGGCCTTCTTTTACATCATTTTACACACCAAACTCTTCCCATCCGATGGCCCTCGTACTTGCTATTTCTTCTTACTGGAATGTTCTTAACACCACGCTTGCATGGCTGACTTATTTTATCCTTTCAGCCTCTAGCTGTAAACACCCAGTCTAAAGTAGGTCCCCCAGCCCTACTATTATTCTCCTTCATAGTTCCTGTTTGTTTTCCCTCATAAAACTTATACTCTGGAATTATATTAATACTTTTATTTGTTTTTTATTTCCCTTATTAGACAATAAGCTCCATTTAGGCACAGAATATACGTATCTGTTTGGTTCATACAAGTACAAAATTAAACAAATGGTTAACTAAGGTAATCTTCAATATATTGTTCAGAGGAAAAAAATCAAGGAAAATTTATAGTATAATACCAATTTTGATTAAAATATGTTTGTGTGTGTATGTGTGTGTATGTATATATATATATATAAATACAAAGAAACATAGAAGAAAGTATACCAGAATGTATCAACTATACTCTAATTGTTTTTCACTATGTATTTGTGGGTTTTCCGAATTTCTTGCAGTATATTTTACTTTTAAAATAAGAAGCATAAAACTTTTAAGCAGTATTCCAGTTTTTTAAGTCATTCTGTTGTGAAAACTGGCAATAATAAGAAATCTACAGATAAATTATGATTAGTTCAGCTCATGGGAAAATATGTTGGTTCTTTCCCAGAGGATGGAATATATTAGCTATCAACCAAGTGATTAATCTTCTTGACTTGAAATAAAATTTAAGTCTTAGCTAATGCTACCACTAAATAAAGATTTTCTAATTCTTTGGAAAATGTACAGCTGCATATAATTCTGTTCAGATCAGAGAGGGTTAAAATTTTGAGGCAAGACAATTATTTAAAATATTTGTTAATCGTATACACCAGAAAGAGCTACTTTTGAAAGAATTGTAATTTGTATCCTAAAACATCTTTTTCTGAATATCAACAATACTGGGTTGTCAGAAGTACCTACAAACCTGATTACAATAACCTCTGGCACAATGAACATATCTAAATATGTGGACAGCAGAGCAGTTTAACATAATTATACAGTATTAAGTTTCCCCATTTCATAAATTGAACTGTTAGAAAAAAAATTTTTTACTAACCAAGTGTGAAAGTTCTCAGTCATTTGAAAAAGTATGTAAACTGTTAATTTTGTTAGAAAATAAAACACTGTTTCTTGTAAAACTTTAAGCAAAAAATAAAAAACAATTCACAATCAAGTCATTGAAAATTTTCCTTTGTTTTATGCTTGAGCTAATCGGATAAATACCTGCTTTTCCAATTTAGGAACAAATCTTACAGAAAATAACAGAATGGAAATACTTCTGATTTTTAAATCAACTAACTGTTAAACTCCTTCAGAACAACAGTACTGGAAAGAACATTCAACTATTTATTGCACCAAGCAAATGAACTCTGTTATGAGAAAAATGTTCAAGAAGGTTTAATATATGGTGAAGGCTCAGAATAATCACCCAATCTCACATTCATTTGTCAACTAAAATGAAAGTGATGAAGAAAAAAGGTCAGTGGACTAGTGCACATCTTTATTTCAGTTATTAAATTAGAATTAAATCTTAGTAGCAGTGATATATAGAGGACAGTCTCCAGAGATTAGACAAGAAGACTAGATAAACTGAATAGTGCAGATCGAATATTAAGACAAAGTAAAATAAAAACACTCAATTTAGGGCTATACCTATCTAACCTGCATAAAGGATGCCAAGTGTAAGCATGCACAAGTGCATATGCAGGCACACACACACACACACATACACACACACACTCACATACACGTACATATACAACCAAAATTGAAGATTTACATTCTTAAACACTTCCTCCTGGGAGTTAAACACTGAGATTACCAGAGAATCCATGGACCTTTTCCTCTGAGGGAAAAAGATAAGAGTTCTGTCATGTAACTCATTATCCAAGACTTTTTTTTTTTTTTTTTTACAAATCAGTGATCTGAAATTCACTTAATTAAAAGAAGACAAGTAGAAAATCTGAAGGTTTTGTCTAGATCTTACATTATTATAGATGAATGAGATGTAGTTATAGATGTACACATGCAGAGAGAGAAAGAGAAGTAAATTGACTTCCTTCTAATATTCTTGGTTAAGACAGAATATTTTATATAAGGAAATTTCATTCACTTTTTGGGATGTTTTATTTTTAGGAATGAACCTAAATCAATTACCATCAAAAAAAGAACACCTTGATTATATGTCTGTAATTATCACACATAAAATATAGACAAGACTAAACTCCATCAATTAAAAAAATAGATTATAGCATTTTCAAACTTAAAACATTTAATATTAAATAATGTTTTAAAAAAGAACAATAATGTAAGGAACTGCTTTTACTATGTCATTCATGGCTATTAATTCTGTGATTAGTGACATGTTTTACCATGTGAAGAGAAAAAAAATGGACTCAATTTATCCAGGAGGTCCTTACTGGGGAATATGGGTTAATTTTGTCACATACCAGTGGGATTTTCATTTATGTGAGAAAAATATTTTTAAACAAATTGGGCAGATTATTATTTTAATCTGCTCAATTATTTTAAATTAGATTATTTTATTTAGATGATTACCTAAATTTAATTGAAATAAACTTGAAAAATGTATTCACACCAACTCTGAAATTTTTGAATATTTAAAAGCAGTTCTATAGACACGTGCAATAAATGTTGACTGGCATTCACTAAAAAGTAGGCAATAATTTCATATACTCAAAACCAATTTTTTTTTAATTTTATTTATTTATGGCTGTGTTGGGTTTTCGTATCTGTGCAAGGGCTTTCTCTAGTTGCGGCAAGTGGGGGCCACTCTTCATCGCGGTGCGCGGGCCTCTCACTGCACGGGCCTCTATCGCGGCCTCTCTTGTTGCGGAGCACAGGCTCCAGACGCGCAGGCTCAGTAATTGTGGCTCACGGGCCCAATTGCTCCGTGGTATGTGGGATCTTCCCAGACCAGGGCTCAAACCCGTGTCCCCTGCATTGGCAGGCAGATTCTCAACCACTGCGCCACCAGGGAAGCCCTCAAAACTAACTTTTAATCAATTATATTAAAATTCCTCCAAATCAATAATTCCTAGATTTTTTTTTGAATTATTAAATTCTCTTACTGCCTTTCTTTATGATGCAACTCTTCCTCCCCTTCCTGAAATTACTGTATATAAGACAGATCTTTAGGATAGTTTCAACATAGAGATTCTTAAATTCTCAATTCTTATTTTTGTGAGTTTTATTCATTTTAGTTTTTTGTTCAGAACTTTATAGGAAAGTAGAAACACTGCAAAGCTAAGTCTACAAATTATTTTCATTCAAAAGCAGTCAGAATAAACTTTTAGTTCTGCCTATGGCAAAATAGGTTGTTTCAGACCAACTTTTCCCCTGAGAACAACTAGAAAAGTCAAACGAAATCATAAAACAATTTTTTTGCATGCACAAGAGAGCTAACAAAAATTTATAAATTGTGGAAACAAAAACCTGGAAAAAAGAGAAGCAAAAAGAGGAGCCTGGCAGGATCCTGTATTTGAAAAAGAGAAGCAAGCTGAGCAGAAATTTCCACAGTCCCATCCACCTAGGAGAGACAATGGAGTTTAAAAAAATACATGCAGGTTCATTCTATATTTCTTTACACATTTTGATATGTTTTTAACTTTTTAAAATAGGGATTAAAAATAGGGGCTTCCCTGGTGGCGCAGTGGTTGAGAGTCTGCCTGCTGATGCAGGGGACACGGGATCGTGCCCCGGTCCGGGAAGATCCCACATGCCACGGAGCGGCTGGGCCCGTGAGCCATGGCCGCTGAGCCTGCGCGTCCGGAGCCTGTGCTCCGCAACGGGAAAGGCCACAACAGTGAGAGGCCCGCGTACCGCAAAAAATAAATAAAATAAAATAGGGATTAAAAATAAAGTAACAAATGTTCGGGGGGTTAGGATCTCAAAAGGCTACACCACGGAGTAAAGATGAATTACAAAATTAATCCTCAGGAGGAATAAAGCTCAACTTAGTCAAATTTTTAACTGAATTACAGTGTATTTTCCTAGCCTAGCTGTCTCCCCAGAAGCAACAGTAAACCCACTCTGAAAAAATATAAATTCACTCAACGCCTCAAGTTATCACTAATTGTTCCTATACAATATCCAGCAATTATTATCAGGCATGAGAACTTCTGCTTCCAGCTCAAATGGAGTCACTTATAACAGACAAATACTTCTGAGAACAAGAAAGGGTACATAAAATACAAAAACGTATTATTTGAGATTATTGTAGAGATGCAAAGACAGCCAAGTGCTGAAAAGCCTAATGCTGGAGAAAAGGGAAATTAATGTGAGCCCAACTTTTGCTTGGAACAAACAGTGACAAAGAAAAGAGAAAGTCCAGATAAAAATGGAAAGAGAAGCAAAGCCAGAAGTCTCAGCAACAATTTGCCACACTTTTGAGGACTGTATAACTAAACAGAGGTAGGAGTTTTGTGAAGCTAGAAAAGCTATCTGAAACCAAATTCCTTTCAAATTTCAGGAAAACTAAAGGTATCAAGGTCCAACTACATACAAAGTTACCATTAAAAAAGGAGATTAGAGGGCAGAATAATACCCCTACTGGAAATGAAAGCATGACAAAAGACATACTAAAAACCAGATCAAAACTGTAATGTAGTATTTCAAATGGAGATAAACACATAAAGAAAATTATAGAAAACATGAACAGCATAAATCAGAATTAGAAACACTGAGAAATGAGGTGATAGAAATCAAGGAAGAAATATACATAAAATAAAACATTTTAGAAATGACAGAAACTAGTAAGGACACAAGAATAAATAAGTGCAATACATGATACCTTAATACAAGTTGGAAGGAAATGTTTGTTTTTAAGAATCAAAAAAATGAAGAGTTGAGAGAAGGTAGCAAATTACATGAAGAAAATCAAAGCAAAGAACAAACAAATATTAAAAACAAAATTCATTAGCACATGACTTAGAGAAAAATAAAATTAGATTTTCACCAGACTTTTTGATGGAAATGCTTTATGACAAAAGAAAATGGAATAACATACTTAATATACCTAAGGAAAGTGTGATCAAAAGATTTTCTATTCCTCATATTTAAAGGGCGCAGATTGTTATCAACATAGAAGAACCAGGGGAATATTGTTCCCATGAACTTTTCTTAAGAATCTACACTAGAGATCGTGCTTTCAATAACCACAATGCCTAGAGAGGTATAGATTTTCCTGGACTTACGATGGGGTTACATCCTGATGAACCCATCATAAGTTGAAAATATCCTAAGTCAAAAATGCATTTAATATACCTAACCTACTGAACATCTCAGCTCAGCCTTAGCCTACCTTAAAAGTGCTTACTTTTAAGAACACTTTTAAGAACATTTAACACTAGTCTCTAGTTGGGCAAAATAATCTAGCACAAAACCTATTTTATAATAAATATATTATAAACATTTTATACTAAAGTGTGGAATATCTCATGTAATTTATTAAATACTGTACTGAAAGTGAAAACCAGAATGGTCCTGTAGGAACAGAATGGTTTTAAGTGTTTCAGTTGTTTACCCTCATGATTGTGTGGCTGACTGGGAGCTGTGGCTTGCTGCTGCTGCCCAGCATCACTAGAGAGTATTTCTAGCTCTGGAAGAGATCAAAATTCAAAGTTCAAAGTACAGTTTCTACTGAATGCCGATTCACACTATCGTAAAGTCACAAAATCATAAGTCGAACATATGGAGTAGTGGTGAGAATTACTTATAGAACTAAGACTAAATTAGAGCTAAATGAGAGTATGCAGTGGCAATATGATTTGATAATGTTGATACAGGGTAATATTATTCCAACTAACAAGTGAAAATTCCCAGTGATCTAGGCACTAAACACCAATGGATACTAACACCAAAAAAGAGTGCCTCCTAATGAAGTTCACACGACCAACGATAGCTTTATTAAAATAACTAAACCTGTGTCTGATCACCCTTTTGAGTCAGCCTATCAAACTGAAGATATACAAAGAACAGAAAAACATGATGAACTGAACCATAAGCATATGGTCAGTAAGATCCTGACTATGGAACTATAGATCAAATGGTCCAGATTCTCTAGGAGACAAGTTGAAAGAAAATCAAAGGGATGCAGGGAAAGTTGTAGGTGAAAACAGAAAGAAAATGTATGCCAGTTCTTTTTTTTTTTTTTAAGTGTTTAAGACTAAACTATCATGTCGAGAGGTTCACAATTGGATGAAAAAACCATAAATGCACAGGCACACACACACATGCACACACGCACACACGCACACACACACACACACATCATTACTCCATGAAAACAGAGAGCTCTGATTAAGAGGGGCATGTGGCAGGAAACTTTGGGTGGCTGGCAAAGTTCTATTTCTTGACCTTGCTAATGGTTACAAAGATGTTTGCCTTATAATAATTCACTAAGTTTTCCACTTTTTGTATTGTTTTCTCTATTTACAATAAAAAAGAGAAAAAATTCAAAATAAAGACTTCCCCATTAAAAACAATTAAGACAATTCACTCTGGCTGTATAAATGCAAAATTGCACAAACAGAAATTTTAAAGGGATTTATTAATTGGGAATAAAAATGATCCTTGAAGGAAACATACAAATGCAACAAGAAATGAAGAGGAAGTGATAGGAAATATATGAAAATATATGGAAAATAAAAGACTATTGACGATATAAAACATAATAAAATGTCTTGTGTGTTTAAATTATATGCAAAATTAACACTCATAATAATGACACCAAAGACGGGAGTGGAGATAATGAGTTACAAATTTTTTTTAACGTCGTTATTGGAGTATAATTGCTTTTACAGTGTTGTGTTAGTTTCTGCTATATAATAAAGTGGATCAGCTATATGTATACATATTAATCCCATATCCCCTAGCGCTTGCATCTCCTTCCCACCCTCCCTATCACACAAGTCTAGTTGGTCACAAAGCACCGAGCTGATCTCCCGTGCAATGAAGCTGCTTCCCACTAGCTTTCTATTTTACATTTGGTAGTCTATATATGTCAATGCTGCTCTCGCACTTCGTCCGAGCTTACCCTTCCCCCTCCCCGTACCCTCAAGTCCATTCACTATGTCTGTATCTTTATTCCTGTCCTGCCCCAAGGTTCATCAGAACCAATTTCTTCTTTTTTTTAGATTCCATATATATGTGTTAGCATACGGTATTTGTTTTTCTGATTTACTTCACGCTGTATGACAGGCTCTAGGTCCATCCACCTCTCTACAAATAACTCAATTTCATTTCTTTTTATGGCTGAGTAATATTCCATTGTAAATATGTGCCACATCTTCTTTATCCATTCATCTGTCAGTGGACACTTAGGTTACTTCCATGTCCTGGCTATTGTACATGGTGCTACAGTGAACATTTTGATACATGACTCTTAGAATTACAGTTTTCTCAGGGTATATGCCCAATAGTGGGATCGCTGGGTCATACAGTAGCTCTATTTTTAGTTTTTTAAGGAACCTCCATACTGTTCTCCATAGTGGATGTATCGATTTACATTCCCACCAACAGTGCAAGAGGGTCCCCTTTTCTCCACACCCTCTCCAGCATTTATTGTTTCTAGATTTTTTGATGATGGCCATTCTGACCAGTCTGAGGTGATATCTCATTGTAGTTTTGATTTGCATTTCTCTAATGATTAGTGATGTTGAGCATTCTTTCACGTGTTTCTTGGCAATCTGTATATCTTCTTTGGCAAAATGTCTGTTTAGGTCTTCTGCCCATTTTTGGATTGAGTTGTTTGTTTTTTTGATATTGAGCTGCATGAGCTATTGTGTATTTTGGAGATTAATCCTTTGCCCATTGTTTCATTTGCAAATATTTTCTCCCATTTGGAGGATTGTCTTCTCATCTCCTTTATGGTTTCCTTTGTTATGCAAAAGTTTTAAGTTTCATTAGGTCCCATTTGTTTATTTTTCTTTTTATTTCCATTTCTCTAGGAGGTGGGTCAAAAAGGGTCTTGCTGTGATTTATGTCATAGAGTGTTCTGTCTATGTTTTCCTCTAAGTGTTTTATGGTGTCTGGTCTTACATTTAGATCTTTAACCCATTTTGAGTTTACTGTTGTATATGGTGTTAGGGAGTGTTCTAATTTCATTCTTTTACATGTAGCTGTCCAGTTTTCCCAGCACCACTTATTGAAGAGGCTTTCTCTTCCCCACTGTATATTCTTGCCTCGTTTATCAAAGATAAGGTAACCATATGTGCATGGCATGGGTTTATCACTGGGATATCTATCCTGTTCCATTCATCCATATTTCTATTTTTGTCCCCATACCATACTGTCTTGGTTATTGTAGCTTTGAGGTATAGTTTGAGGTCAGAGAGCCTGATTCCTCCATCTCTTATTTTCCTTCTCAAGACTGCTTTGGCTTTTCTGGGTCTTTCATGTTTCCATACAAATAGTGATTTTTTTTTTGTTCTAGGTCTTTTAAAAATGCCATTGGTAGTATGATAGGGATTGCCCTGAATCTGTAGATTGCTTTGGGTAGTATAGTCATTTTCACAATGTTGATTCTTCCAGTCCAAGAACATGATATAGCTCTCCATCTGTTTGTATCATCTTTAATATCTTTCATCAGTGTCTTATAGTTTTCTGCATACAGGTCTTTGGTCACCTTAGCTAGGTTTATTCCTAAGTATTTTATCCTCTTTTGTTGTGATGGTAAATGGGATTATTTCCTTAATTTCTCTTTCAGATTTTTCATCATTAGTGTATAGGACTGCAAGAGATTTATGTATATTAACTTTGTATCTTGCTACCTTATCAAATCCACTGATTGGATCTAGTAGTTTTCTGGGAGCATCTTTAGAATGCTCTCTGTATAGTATCATGTCATCTGCCAACAGTGACAGTTTTACTTCTTCTTTTCCAATTTGGATTCCTTTTATTTCTTATTCTTTTCTGATTCCTAGCAGTGGCTAAAACTTCCAAACTATGTTGAATAACAGCAGAGAGAGTGGGAAACCTCGTCTTGTTCTGGATTATAGAGGAGGAATGGTTTCAGTTTTTCATCATTGGTAATGATGTTGGCTGTGGGTTAGTCACAAATGGCCTTTATTATTTTGACACAGGTTCCCTCTATGGCTACTTTCTGGAGAGATTTTATCATAAATGGGTGCTGAATTTTGTCAAAAGCTTTTTCTGCATCATTGTGATTATCATATGCTTTTTATCCTTCTATTTGTTAATATGGTGTATCACATTGATTGTTTTGCGTATATTGAAGAATGCTTGCATTCCTGGAATAAACCGCACTTGATCATGGTGTATGATCCTTTTAATGTGCTGTTGGATTCTGTTTGCTAATATTTTGTTGAGGATTTTTGCATCTATGTTCATCAATTATATTGGCCTGTAATTTTCTTTCTTTGTGCCATCTTTATCTGGTTTGGTATCAGGTTGATGGTGGCAGCATAGAATGAGTTTGGGAGTGTTCTTCCCTCTGCTGTATTTTGAGAGTTTGAGAAGGAAAGGTCTTAGCACTTCTCTAAATGTTGGATAGAAGTCGCCTAGGAAGCCATCTGTTCATGTATTTTCGTTTGTTGGAAGATTTTTCATCACAGTCTCAATTTCAGTGCTTGTGATTGGTCTGTTTATATTTTCTATTCCTTCCTGGTTCAGTCACGGAAGGTTGTGCTTTTCTAAGAATTTGTCCATTTCTTCCAGGTTGTCCATTTCATTGGCATATAGTTGCTTGTAGTAATCTCTCAAGATCCTTTGTATTTCTACAGTGTCAGTTGTTACTTCTCCTTTTTCATTTCTAATTCTGTTGATTTGAGTCATCTCCCTTTTTCTCTTGATGAGTCTGGCTAATGGTTTATCAATTTTTTTATCTTCTCAAAGAACCAGCTTTTATTTTTAATGATCTTTGCTATTTGTCCTTTACTTCTTTTTCATTTATTTCTGATCTGATCTTTATGATTTCTTTCCTTCTGCTAACTTTGGTGTTTTTTGTTCTTTCTCTAATTGCTTTAGGTGTAGGGCTAGTTTGTTTATTTGAGATGTTTCTGTTTCTTGAGATAGGATTGTACTGCTATGAAACTTCCCTCTTAGATCTGTTTTTGCTGCATCCCATAGCTTTTGGTAGTCGTGTTTTCATTGTCATTTGTTTCTAGGTATTTTTTTTTTATTTCCTCTTTGATTTCTTCAGTGATCTCTTAGTTATTAGGTAGCATATGTTTTAGCCTCCATGAGTTTGTATTTTTTACAGGTTTTTTCCTGTATTTGATATCTATCTCAGAGCACTGTGGTCAGAAAGGATACTTGATACAGTTTCAATTTTCTCAGATTTACCAAGGCTTGATTTGTGACCCAAGATATGATCTATCCTGGAGAATGTTCCATGAGTACTTGAAAAGAAAGTGTATTTTGTTGTTTTGGGATGGAATGTCCTATAAATATCAATTAAGATCATCTTGTTTAATGTATCATTTAAAGCTTGTGTTTCCTTATTTATTTTCATTTTGGATGATCTGTCCATTGGTGAAAGTGGGCTGTGAACATCCTCTACTATTTTTGTGTCACTGTCGATTTCCCCTTTTAAGGCTGTTAGCATTTGCTTTATGTATTAAGGTGCTCCTATGTGGGATGCATAAAAATTAACAATTGTTATATCTTCTTCTTGGATTGATTCCTTGATCATTATGCAGTGTCTGTCTTTGTCTCTTATAATAGTCTTTATTTTAAAGTCTATGTTTTCTGATATAAGAATTGCTACTCCAGCTTTCTTTTGATTTCCATTTGCATGGAATATCTGTTTTCATCCCCTCACTTTTAGTCTGTATGTGTTCCTAGATCTGAAGTGGGTCTCTTGTAGACAGCATATATATGGGTCTTGTTTTTGTATCCACTCAGCCAGTCTATGTCTTTTGGTTGGAGCATTTAATCCATTTACATTTAAGGTAATTATTGAGACATATGTTACTATTACCATTTTCTTAATTGTTTTGGGTTTGTTTTTGTAGGTCTTTTCTTCTCTTGTGTTTTCTTGCCTAGGGAAGTTCCTTTAGCATTTGTTGTAAAGCTGGTTTGGTGGTGCTGAATTCGCTTAACTTTTGCTTGTCTGTAAAAGTTTTAATTTCTCCGTCAGATGTGAATGAGATCCTTGCTGGGTAATCTTGGTTGTATGTTTTACCCTTTCATCACTTTAAATAAGTCCTGCCACTCTCTTCTGGCTTGAAGAATTTCTGCTGAAAGATCAGCTGCCAACCTTATGGGGATTCCCTTGTATATTATTTGTTGTTTTCCCTTGCTGCTTTTAAATTTTTTCTTTAACTTTTGATAGTTTGATTAATATGTATCTTGGCGTGTTTCTCGTTAGATTTATTCTGTATGGGACTCTCTGCACTTCCTGGACTTGATTGACAATTTATTTTCCCATATTAGGGAAGTTTTCTACTAAAATCTCTTCAAATATTTTCTCAGACCCTTTCTCTTTCTCTTCTTCTTCTGGGATGCCTATAATTCGAACGTTGGTGTGTGTAATGCTGTCCCAGAGGTCTCTGAGACCATCCTCAATTCTTTTCATTCTTTTTTCTTTATTCTGTTCTGCAGTAGTTATTTCCACTATTTCTTCTGCCTCAGTTATTCTGCTATTGATTCCTTCTAGAGAATTTTTCATTTCATTTATTGTGTTGTTCAGCATTGTTTGTTTGCTCTTTAGTTCTATATCCTTTTTAAACCTTTCTTGTATTTTCTCCATTCTAGTTTCAAGATTTGGGATCATCTTTACTATCATTACTCTGAATTCTTTTTCAGGTAGCCTGCCTATTTCCTCTTCATTTGTTTGGTCTGGTGGGTTTTTACCTTGCTCTTTCATCTGCTGCATATTTTTCTGTCTTCTCATTTTGTTTAACTTACTGTGTTTGGGGTCTCCTTTACATAGCCTGCAGGTTCGTAGTTCCCATTGTTTTTGGTGTCTTTCGCCAGTGGCTAAGGTTGGTTCAGTGGGTTGTGTAGGCTTCCTGGTGGAGGGGACTGGTGCCTATGTTCTGCTGGGTGGGGCTGGATCTTGTCTTTCTGGTGGGTACGGCCACATCTGGTGGTGTGTTTTGGGGTGTCTGTGAAGTTAGTATGATTTTAGGCAGCCTGTCTGCTAATGGGTGGGTTTGTGTTCCTGTCTTGCTAGTTGCTTGGCATGGGTCATCCAGCACTATAGTTTGCTGGCCTTTGGGTGGCGCTGGGTCTTAGCATTGAGACGGAGATCACTGAGAGAGATCTCACCAATTGATATTACTTGGGGCCGGGAGGTCTCAGGTAGTCCAGTGTCCTGAACTGAGCTCTCCCACCTCAGAGGGTCAGACCTGAGAACAGGCCAGAGCACCAAGACCATGTCAGCCACATGGCTGTGAAGAAAGTGAGAAAAAAAAGAAAGGAGAAAAAAATTTTTTAATCATAAAAATGTTATTAAAATGAAAAAAAAAATAATTAAAAAAAGAAGACAGCAACCAAACCAATAAACAAATCCATCAATGATAACAAGTGCTAAAAACTATACTAAGGTAAACATAAAAACCAGAAACAAATCAGATGCAGAAAGCAAACCCTCAGTCTTCAGTTGCTCCCAAAGTCCACCGCCTCAATTTTGGGATAATTCGTTGTCTATTCCAGTATTCCACAGATGCATGGTTTATCAAGTTGATTGTGGGAATTTAATCTGCTGCTCCTGAGGCTGCATGGAGAAATTTCCTTTTGTCTTCTTTCTCACAGCTCCTGGGGTTCAACTTTGGTTTTGGCCCCACCTCTGCATGTAGGTCACCCTCAGGCATCTGTTCCCACCTAGACAGGATGGGGTTAAAGGAGCGGCTGATTAGGTGGCTCTCTCATTCAGGCTGGGGGTGGGAGAGGTACAGTAGTTATAATTGGAATGCCTGGTGAGCCTGCAGAGGCAGAGGCTGGCATGATGTTGCAACAGCCTGAGGCACGCCATGTGTTCTCCTGGGTAAGTTGTCCCTGTGCCACAGGACCCTGGCAGTGGCATGCTGCACAGGCTCCCTGGGGAGTATGGATAGTGACCTGTGCTTGCACACAGGATTCTTGGTGGCTGCAGCAGCAACACTAGCATTTCATGCCCATCTTTGCAGTCTGAGCTGTTAGCTGTGGCTCATGCCTGTCTCTGGAGCTCACGTAGGGAGTGCTCTGCCTTCTGTGGGCAGATGGGGAAGGAATCTCCTCTCCTCATGTACCCTGAAACAATGGTCTCTTGCCTCTTAGGCAGGTCCAGAATTTTTTCCTGGACTCCCTCCTGGCTAGCTGTGGCACACTAGCCCCCTTCAGGCTATGTTCATGCAGTCAACCCCAGTCCTCTTCCCTGGGATCTGACTTCAGAAGCCAAAGCCTCAGCTCCCAGGCCCCACCCACCCTAACAGGTGAGCAGACAAGCCTCTCAGGCTGGTGAGTGCTGGTCAGCACTGATCCTCTGTGCAGGAATCTCTGTGCTTTGCCCTCTGCACCCTGTTGCTGTGCTCTCCTCTGTGGCTCCAAAGCTTCCCCCCGCAACAACCCAACCCCTGTCTCCATCAGTGAAGGGGCTTCCTAGTGTGTGGAAACTTTTCCTCCTTCACAGCTCCCTCCAGAGGTGCAGGTCTTGTCCCTATTCTTTTGTCTCTGTTTTTTCTTTTTCCCTACGCAGGTAGATGGGGATTTTCTTGCCTTTTGGGAAGTCTGAGGTCTTCTACCAGCATTCAGTAGGTGTTCTGTAGGAGTTGCTCCACATGTAGATGCATTTTTGATGTATTTGTGGGGAGGAAGGTGATATCCACGTCTTACTCCTCCACCATCTTGAAAGTCCCTCTTGAGTTAAATGTTTTAAAGACCAAGCATTTTCGGAGAAGTTACAAAACTAGTTTATAACAGATTCTAAAATATCCAGACTGTATGTTGAAATCTTTAGGGTAACTATTAAAATAATGATAAAAGAAAGTAAAACTAACAAGCTAATATTGGGGAAAATATAGTGATATAGATAGATGATAGATAGATAGATAGGAAGAAAGAAAGATAGATGATAGATAAATATCCAAATCCAGGAAGGAAAGAAAGGAAAGATAAAGAATTTAAAATATGTGAATAAAATAAAAAGAAATGGTAAGTTTTACCCAAACATATTGATAATTAAGTTAATTGTAAATGATCTAAACACTCCATATAAATGACAAAGAGAATGTAAGTTTATTTTTAAGCCCAACTATCTGCTGCTTATAAGAGATACACTTCAAATATAAATACACAGGAAAGTCAAAAGCAAATCCATGAGATAAGAGAAACCATATAAAAATTAAACAAATGTAACCTAGTCTAACTATTCACTTTCTAAGCAAAGTAGAATTTAAGACAAGAAACATTTCCAGAAAAGAATAAACACCCTGAACATCTTGTCCTAGGAAATAAGGACATGCTAAAAGAATGATAGGGGCAACTTTTAACAGACACAGAAGCCAGCCTCAAGGTGCTCCCATTGGACAAATCTGGGACAATTTGAGCACCAAAATAAATGATAGTATAATATGAAAATCCATTGAAAAACAGAGGAAACTATAAGTCCACACTCACAAAATAATTAAATTAATTAAAAAATGTTTAATGAGGAAAGAGATATCTATATACTCTCAAAGTATCTTCCCAAATACTCATCAAATACCTTCCCATCATAACTCCCAGCTTCCCATCCCAAAAGTAATATTAACTACAAAATGGAAAAAGTAACTGTTTGATAGAGAAGGCTAGCAGACACCACTTTTATCAAGTGATCAAAATTAACCTAACCAGAAATGGGACAAATCAAAATCTTATGCCAGGCATAAGAAGAGCACCATACCACTTCTGTGATATTCCACCCAAAGATGCATCATGAAGAAAAAAAAAATCACTCAAAGTCAAAATACGACAAATTCTGCAAAGTAGCTGGCATTCCATCCACAAAAATTGTCAAGGACATCAAGTTAAGAAAAGACTGAGAAACTAAGATCAAAGAGACAACAACAACAACAACAAAAAAACAGTAAAGGAAAAGACAGGTACACGGAATAGGTAATTCTGAATGGGATCCATTTGCTAAAAGATATTATTGGGACAATTAAGTGAAATTGAAAGGGGTCTTAAGATTAAATGGTAAAAATATGTCAGTGCTAATTTCCTGATTCTGATTATTATATTATGGCTTTCTAGGAGAATGTGCTTTATGCAATAGAGTATTCAAGCTCCTGGGGCATCATGTTGGCAATTTATTCTCAAATAGCTCAAAGGAAAAAAATATCTTTACACTATATTCACAACTTTTCAGTAAATTTGAGATCAATTAAAAAAAATTTTTTTTAACTCTTTGAATCTGAATGTAAATAAAAGTATAACATAACAATACTTGTTGGATATACTTAAAGCTCCTTTAAAGAGAAATTTATAGCCTAAAATGCATATGTAGAAAAGAAAAATGATTGAAAATAAATATTAAGTTATCTATCTCAAGAACTTAGAAACAGAACAGCAAATTAAAACCAAAAAAAGTAGGAAAAAATAAAGATAATTGCACTAATCAATGAAATTCTTAAAAAACTAGAGATAGCCAACAAAGGCAAAAGTGGCTTCTTAGAAAGGACTAATAAAATTGTCAGTGCAATAAATATCATGATTAGAGAGGAAAAAATAAAACACTATGTGCAGATAAACCTCTGCTGAGATGGATAAAGGAAAAAAATAGAGAGAAAAATACAAATTATCAACATCTGAAAGTAAAAAGCAGGGTATCGTTATAGATCTTAGAGAAATATATATCTTAACAGTATATTATGAGCAACTTTATGCCAATAAATTTGAGAATTTGGGCGAAATCAACAAATTCCTGGAAAAACACAACATGCAAAATTGTCAGGACAGGAAACCGAAATCGTGAGTAGACAGATAGTTAAGAAAGAAAGTGGGGCTTCCCTGGTGGTGCAGTGGTTGAGAATCTGCCTGCCAATGCAGGGGACATGGGTTCGAGCCCTGGTCTGGAAAGATCCCACATGCCATGGAGCAACTAGGCCTGTGAGCCACAACTACTGAGCCTGAGCATCTGGAGCCTGTGCTCCGCAACAACAGAGGTCACAATACTGAGAGGCCTGCGCACCTCGATGAAGAGTGGCCCCTGCTTGCCGCAACTTGAGAAAGCCCTCGCACAGAAACGAAGACCCAACACAGCGAAAAATAAATAAATTAATAAAAGAAAAAAAGTGAATTTGAAATTCAAACTTCCCACAGAGAAATAATCAGGTTCAGAATTCTTTAGCAGGAAATTTTTCCGAACATTTAACTCAGACATAACGTTAATCTTTCACATATTCTTTCAGAGAACAGTAAAAGAGGAAATATTTTCAAACACATTTAATGAGTCCTATTTAACCTTAAGAACAAAAACCAACAAATTTATGCTAAGGAAGGAAATTTATAGATCAATATCACTCATAAATAACATAATGCAAAATTCTAATAAATATTAGGAAAACACTGTAAGCAATATATTTAAAAGATAATATATCATGAATCAGTTGGATCATTCCAGAAATATATTTGTTTTAATACTGAAAATCAAGTAATTTACCACATTTACAAAAATAAAGAAAAATCATATAAACACCTCATAGATGCAAATATATGAAAACTTTAGTCTTAATATCAGGAACAAGACAAGGATGTCTCCTATCACCACTTTTATTCAACACTGTGCAGAGGAAGTTGTCAGTACAATAAACATCATGATTAGAAAGGGAAAAATAAAACATTATGTGCAGATTACCATAGTGTATGAAGAAAATTTTTAAAAATCCAAACTATTATTAGTAAGTTAAGCAAAGTCAATTCAATTATCCAAAAAATAAAATGACATTTTATATACTACAATAATAAATAAAAATGAGACACGACAAGTTATATTGGCATCAAAAAAATATCTAATCACTAGGGACAAATACAATTAAAGATGTATAAGACCCTTACACAAAAACTATAAAATATTATTCAGAGAAACTAAAGAAAATTTAAATAAATAGAGGAGTATCCGTATTCATGGATTGTATCCATATTCATGGATTTTACATACTTCAATTCTCAGAAATTAATCTACAGATTCAAACCAAACTCAAATCTCACAGTGTGTGTGTGTGTGTGTGTGTGTGTGCGCGCGCGCGCACGCGCACGCACACATACATGTATGCAAGTGTATGTGTATAAACTGACAAATTCTAAAATTTTGTGGTGATGTAAAAAGCTACAAATATCCTAGAACAGTCCATAAGCCAAATCTGGCCTGCCACTTGTTTTGTAAATTAAGATTCATTGGGACATAGCCCTAATTAACCATTCATGTATTGTCTATGGCTGCTTTTATGCTACAATAGCCCCAGAGAACATAGGGACCACCTAGTCTAAAATATTTACCCCTGGCCCCTATTTGTATCTTGTCCTTTACAGAAAAAGACTGCTGACCCCTGACCTAGAAAACCTTGAAGTAAAAGAAAACAACTACAAAGTACATACAACTAGTTATTAAGATAGCATAATATAACACAATAGAATCCTCAACAAGGATTTAATCATTAAGTCTTCACATATTTAATCATTTCATTTATGTCAAAGGTCATATGATTTACAATAAAAAAAGAAAATCTCTTCAACAAATGCTCCTGGGTCAATTCGATACCATATGGAATCAAAGTAAATTTTACCTCAAATCATACACAAAAATTAATCCCAGAGGAATTGTAGGTCTAAATATGAAAGTTAAAACAATAAAACTTCTAGAATATAACATCGTCGTGGCCTTCAAACAGAAACATTCCTTAAACAGAATAAAAGCACAGATCAGAAAGGAATAAATTGATATTACAACCTAAATTAAAATTACGAACTTCTGTTCAACAAAATATATGGTTCAGAGAGTTAAAAGCCATGCTACAACAGGAGAGAAGATATTTGCAAGACATATAAGCAACAAAAATTCCTATCCTGAAGGCATAAATAACTCCTAAAAATCAGTAAGAAAATAGGCAAAACACCTGAATGTGCACTTCATAGGAGGATAGCCAAATGGCCATTAGGCCTATCAAAGGGTGCTCAGCCATATTAATCATCATGAAGTTAAAGTCCAAACAAGATATCTTTATACTAAGCAGAATGGAAATATGTTTTTTTAATTAACAATACAAAGCACTGGCAAAGATGTACTGCCACGTGGAAAATTCTAGAAAACAGTTCATCAGTATTTACTGAATATGAAAATATGCATACCCTGTGGCTCAGAAATTTTACTCCTACATGTGCAGACAATAATAATTTACAAATATAAGATCTAAAAGACATGTACTGGAATGTTCTAAGCAGTTAATCATAATATTCAGCAACTGCGAACAATCCAAAAATCTACCCAGAGTAGAATGGATAAATAAATTGGGGTATATTCATAAAATAGAAAACCATACAGCAACAAATATGAACAAACTATTGCCACATGCATGGATAGATTCCACACACATAATTCTGAGTGAAACAAGCTAGACAAATACATATATAATATATGATTTTACTTATATGAGGCTTAAAAATAGGCAAAATTATTTTATAGTGCTAGAAGTCAGGATGCAGTTTAATCTGGGAGGAAGAAAGTGCACAAACAGAATTCCTGGATGCTAGCAATATTCTATTTGTAGATGTGGGGTGGTCACATGGATGTATTTGCATCTAACAAATTCACTGTGCTGTATGATGTGTACCCTTCATCTGGGTATGTTTTATTTCAATAAAAAGGTATACTAACATTAGAACAGGAACACAGCCTTTAAAAAGTAGGAAATTATGCCATTTGCAATAACACAGATAAATCTTGAGGGCATTAGGCTAGTGAAATATGACAAAGGAAGACAAATACTGTATGATCTCACTTATGTGTGGAATCTAAGAAAGCCAGTCATAGAAACAGAACAGATTGATGGTTGCCAAGGGTGGGGGGTGGGAGAAATGTGTGAAGTTGGTCAAAGGGTAAAAACCTCCTGTTATAATATAAAGATAAGTAAGTTCTGGGGATGTAACGTACAGCATAGTGACTATAATTAACAATACTATACTGCACATTTTAAAAGTTCTCATCACACAAAGAAAGAATATCTATATACATATATCAAATCAGTATGTTGTACACCTTAAACTTACACAATGTTCTATATCAACTACCTTTCAGTAAAGCTGGAAAAATAAAAAATAAATAAAAGCCAAACAGGAAAAAATAGTTCGAGAAGAAAATTATTCTGGATTTGTTTTTCAGCTAACAATCAGAAAAGTTCTGTTGAAGTATAATTCTTGGACTTCCCTAGTGGCACAGTGGTTAAGAATCCACCTGCCAATGCAGGGGACACGGGTTCAATCTTCCTGGTCCAGGAAGATTCCACATGCCGCGGAGCAACTAAGCCCGTGCGCCACAACTACTGAGCCTGTGCTCTAGAGCCCGCGAGCCACAACTACTGACACCACGTGTCACAACTACTGAAGCCCGTGTGCCTAGAGCCTGTGCTCAACAACAAGAGAAGCCACCGCAATGAGAAGCCCGTGTACTGCAACAAAGCACAGCCCCCGCTCGCAGCAACTATAGAAAGCCTGCGGACAGCAATGAAGACCAACACAGCCAAAAATAAATAAATAAAATATAAATAAATTTATTAAAAAAACAGATAACATGATAGTGAAATTTTAAAAAAAAGAAAGTATAATTCTTGTTCAGTTGGACATAAAATATCGATAGAGCTAAGACTTCAATTTAGCCTTATAAACAAAGGCAATTACATTAAGCCTAAACGTCTAATTCTCTATGACCAGAAATATCTGTAAAACTATTATATGTCCTTTTCCAAACAGAAAAATTTCAAAGCCAATCTACAGTTGTTTCCAAAACTGGTATGGCTGATGTTAGGAATCCAAATGAGTGTAATATGGTATTTTCCTGAGGGACACACAACAAATTTTTGCTAAAGCAGTAACGCCTTAAGAATGACTATACTTTCTGTAGAAAATATTGGTTTAACAAAGTTCTTTCAACCACATGCCACACAACTTCTCCTCAATTCTCTTCTGTTATCATCCCCTCAATCACAGCGGATACATATAGTAAGAATCCTTCAAATGTCTACTAGAGGAATATAATCTCTACAGACTGAATTCTCAGCAGTATATTGTAATTAAAGTTTCTTTTATAAAATAGAAAATAAAACTAAACCAAACAAAAACGTGCAGCTGCTCTGCAGCATGAACCCAATAGTGCAGATAGTGTCAATAACCAAGTTGAACCCTCAGTGGTTTAGCAACAGTGACTGCCTAAAGGCCATGGGGAGTTTCTTCTTTCCTATATCAATAACTTTATAGATGCTTCACTCTATTATTTCCACAGAACAAAAAAGAATGAAATGAGTACACCCTAAGCTTTAAGAGGTAAAAAGCATGTTTTTCAATGAATGCTATAATTCAATTTCCTAAATATGTAGTAAAAGTTACGATAAAAAGCAGCAGAATAAGCACTGAGCTCTCATAAGTACTTCGCATGCCACGTGAATGTTCTCATATGAAAAATGTGACCTTTGTACCGAATTATCTACAAGGAGGCTTGCAACTCATAAATTCTGAAACCACAATCATTAAGTGTGTGCCCATATTTGAGGGTATCCTCAAATTCCTCCTGTTAACAAATATTAACTGAGCATCTTCTAAGCACAAAAGCCCTATCCTAAATGCTGTAGGGAGGAGCTTGACCTTTAAGGAGCACTGAATTAAGAAGTGAAGACACAGAAGAAAATAGGTTCACAAAAAAGTCTTTAATGTTTGTTGAATGATATAAAGTAGAAGGTGACAAGGACCATAAGAAAGATATTTAAGTTATGGGATTTCAAAAAGATGAAAGGAGGAAATTCTAGTTGTGAGGGTTAGAAAAGGTCAACAGGTAAAGTAACATTTAAGCTGAGCTATGAAAAATTTTCTTATCCTTTCTGAATATGTGTGTGTTTACGAATTATACATATATTATTCAGCATGGACATGAATAAATATTAAAACAGCTCAATATCAATGGAACAGTGCAGAACAGAGACAATGTCAAACTATGGAAATCAGCATTTGGCAGTATATTTGCCTCCAAAGTACACTCACTGTGGGTTATAAACAACTTCAGCTTGCTTCATTTCATTATATAACTAACATATGGAATCAGGAACCAACTCTGTAATTTTAAATGTTTAAAAGTAATTCACAAAATAGATGACCTATGGATAACTAAAATTTAACTCAAAGACATTAATTGCAACATTTTCAGAACCTCTCAAAGCCAAGTATGTGTGCATCCTTAGGGACATGACTTTGCTATTTCCATTCATCACTAAGAGGTTTTCATATTTTCATAATTCATGGCACTTTATCATTTCTAGCTCCAAATTATTATGCACTGAAATATTGTTTTAGTTTTAAAAGATAAATTACTTTGACAATTCACAATCATTAGATAGAATGTTTTGTATGCAGGTAATTGTAATAGTGTCAGATATAATTTTTAAACTGCAGATTACCACTACAGTTTTAAATAATTTTTTATCACTTTATTTGGAGCATTTGTTTCCACATATTTTAAGCTTTTTAAAAATTTATTTATTTATTTATTTTTTTGCAGTACGCGGGCCTCCCTCTGCTGTGGCCTCTCCTGCCGCAGAGCACAGGCTCCGGACGCGCAAGCCCAGCGGCCATGGCCCACGGGACCAGCCGCTCCGCGGCATGTGGGATCCTCCCAGACCGGGGCACGAACCGGTGTCCCCCGCATCGGCAGGTGGACCCTCAACCACTGAGCCACCAGGGAAGCCCATTTTTTTTTTCTTTTTTTAATTTCTCCTTACTGTATAAAAGTAATTCATCCCAGAACATAAAATCATGTGGCTAGTGAATACATACTTTTCCAGAACACATCTAAATTCAAATACAAACATGACCACTATGTTACTGACACAGTATTGATACCTAAATCAGTAAATGGATTGTATAGTCACACTGAAGTTGCTGGTAAAACTCTTCAACTATATTTTATGCTCCTTGAGGTAAAAATACGGTCTATTTAAAATTTTTTCCACCACTGCAGCTACATGATAGGCACCCAATAAATACAGGTCAAATTGATAAATGGATGAATATATGTTAAATTTTTACTAAATTATCTAAAATATTGTTTTACTTGTCTAATTCCAAATACACTGAGGATAATTATTAGAGTGGTTCTTGTTATTATTTTGTAAAATACGCTCAGTACTTAAAAGATAATGGGAAGAATTAATAATATGAGTGCAAAACTCTTTATGACTTCTATAGAAAATCAGAGTTGCAAGTAATTAGGACTAATTAAGTCCAGTTTTTTTCCTGATGAATTAGTCCAACCCCTGTTTGAATACAGGACAGGACATCCACTATAGTTCTAGCTCCAGGATACTGTTCTAGGAAACCCATTCTACCATGGAATACTCTAAATGTTACAAAGGTCTCACCCACAGTGAACAAAATATATGCCTTTGTCTCTTCATCCTTTGAGCCAAATTTTTTCTTTCCTCCTTTCTGTTTCAACTTCAAGTAACTGTACCCCCATGTCTAAATCAAAATACTTTTAAGAATCTGAAGACAATTATTATAACTACTCAGAGTGTCTGCATTTTTCAGGTTAAACATTCCTCCGTTAATATGACATAGTGTCTATCCCTTTCTTCAAGATGGTAGCCCTCCTCATATATGGCATTTCAATGATCTCAAATGGAGAACTGAAAACAAACATTCCAGATTTGCTCCTACGAGAGCAAAATACAAGAGTATTTAATTGAATCACATAAAATTGCCAACACTCAACCACTCTGAGCTACAAAAATGACAATTTAATATAGCTCAACATAACAGCATGATCTTCCTTAATGTAAGCATTGCACATCCATCAATGCATCCTCAGATTGCATTAGCTTTTTAGCAGTTATGCAACACCATACCATCATATTAGGTTTGAGGCCAAGCAAATCCCACAGGTCATTTTCCCATCAACTGTTGGGCTTGTACAATGAATTTTACAGAATATTATAATGCAGGAATTTACTTACCTGCCACTTACTAGTTTTGTTATTCTTAAAAATGTATTTTGATCTCTTAGAGAACCAAGGTAGCCTTAATCATATAGTGTTTACTATGTGCCAGTCATGGTCCAGTGGTTAGTTTAATCCTCATAACTACTGTGTGAGCTAGAATCATTAGCATAATTCCCCACATTTCAGATGAGGAAACAGTCACTAAGAGGTCAAGTGTACTCCCTTAACCACTGTATACCATACTGGCTCTCAATGTAAAGAAACTGACTTTCTCAAATGATTTGGTGGGGATTTAGTAATATATACAGTGTATTTCATTTTTTTCACCCCTTTCCTTTATCCAGCTAGTTCAATTAGATGCTATATACAATGGATTTTACCTACAAAATGCTGTCTCTGCATCTGACACTTCCTTTTCTATTCTTCCAGACTATTCTCTAGTTCTTAACACTTTTAATTTTTTTGAAATGCTGTCTATTGAAATTGTCTCTTAACTGGTATCTCCCCATCTTCGTCCATCTTTTCCCTACCCCCTCTATATGATTCTGGGTCCTATTTATCATCATATTCTCAATTTCTACTTTGTTTTTATACCAATTTTGCATATTATTCCCTCTTATACATTCTACCCCTTTGAAGAGAAAAAAATAAATAAGTAAAATATTCTGTTTTCTGATTTATTTTAATATTATGCCATTTTACCTAAATAGTAGGCTTCTTCTCTTACTTGTTTTTCATCCAAAGTCAAGCTGAAGAAGATATGAATAAAGACCCAAAGATCAATTTATAGAATTTCTTTCTATTAATAAAACCAGAATGTGAAGGTTGGAGTCAGATAAGGATTCTGCAAATTAGGAACTATAGAGCCAAATGGCCTGGGTTGAAATCCCCATTCTATTATTTACAACTGGCTAACTTTGGTCAAGTCACTTAAGCTTTCTGTTCTTTAATTTCTTCATGTGTAAAATAAGGATGCAAATGGCATCTACCTCTTAAGGTTGCTGTGCAAACTAAATTAGTCAGTATTCTAAAGGGCTTAGAACAAGAGTCATTATTATTATGAAAAACACTGTATATTAAATAAGAAACTTACATCTCATTGCTTAGGCAATAAGAAAGCCTCATCATTAAGGATTTTCGTTGGCCAAGATGCCTGGTTCTATACATTATGGATATTTATCTCAGTTCCTTTAACAGTCCCCAAAATTCAACATCCATTTATTATAATCTCTAGAATGTGAGCATAAAGGAAACATACCTCAACATAATAAAGGGCATATATGAAAATATATGAAAATCCCATATATGAAAATCCCACAGCTAATATCATACTCAACAGTATAAATCTATAAGAATTTCCTCTAAGACAAGGCTGCCCACTCTCACCAGTTTTATTCAACATTGTATTGGAAGTCCTAGACATAGCAATTACACAAGAAAAAATAAAAGAAATCCAAATTGGTAAGGAAGAAGTAAAACTGTCACTGTTTGCAGTTGAAATGATATTATCCACAGAAAAACCTAAAGCAGCCACCATAAAACTAGTAGAGCTCATCAATGAATTTGGTAACTTTGCAGGATACAAATATACAGAAATCTGTTGCATTTCTGTATACTATCTGTGAAATACCAGGAAGATAATCCCATTTATCATTGCATCAATAAGAATAAAATAACTAGGAATAAACCTACCTGAGGAGGAAAAAGACCTGTATCCCAAAAACTGTAAGATGCTGATGAAAAAAACTGAAGATGACATAAACAGATGGAAAGGTATACCATGTTCTTGGACTGGAAGATGTGAGATATAAATATATATATATACACACACACACATATATACAAAATGGCATATTACCCATAAAAAAGAATGAAATTTTACATTTGCAACAACATGAATGGACTTGGAGGGTATTATGCTAAGTGAAATAAGACAGAGAACGACAAATACTGGATGATATTATTTATACATGGAATCTAAAAAATACAACAAACTAGTGAGTATAACAAAAAGGAAACAGACTCACAGATATAAAGAACAAAACTAGTGGTTCCCAATGGGGAGAGGAAAGTGGGGAGGGGCAATACAGGCGGAGGGGACTAAGAGGTAAAAACTATTATGTATAAAACAAGCTAGAAAGATATACTATACAACACAGGGGATATAGCCAATACTTTATAATAACTATAAATGGAGTACAACCCTTAAAATTTGTGAATCAGTATATTGTACACCTGAAACATATTACACATCAACTATACTGCAATAAAAATAAATAAATAAAATTATTAACCATGAAAAAAGTAATTCTGCCTCCTTGCTCTTACTCCATTACACAAAGTATTTGTATTAGGAAACTGAGTTTCTACTTTATTTTCAAATAACAAGTTATTAACTGTCAAAAAGCAGGTGATAATTGATATCACTTTTAAAATACTTTAAAGCAATATTTTATAAAATCAGCAGTTGACCTCAAAAAGTGAGACTAAACCCACAAACTTCAATTATGTAAGAATTGGATCACATTAAATTTATGTAAGACTGAGGAGAATACAAATTCAAGGGTAGATTATTCCACAGAAAGATCATAAATGAGCTAAACATTAAGGATTATTAAGAACAAAACACAAAGATTGCTTTCATCAAATTAAAATGAAATAAAATAAAAAAGGAATTCAATCTTTGGGTTGAAGGACTTCCCTGGTGGTGCAGAGGTTGAGAATCTGCCTGCCAATGCAGGGGACATGGGTTTGAGCCCTTGTCCGGGAAGATCCCACAAACCGTGAAGCAACTAAGCCCATGTGCCACATTACTGAGCCTGAGATCTAGAGCCTGCAAGCCACAACTACTGAGCCTGTGTGCCACAACTACAGAAGCCCGCATGCCTAGAGGCGGTGCTCCCCAACAAGAGAAGCCACCACAATGAGAAGCCCACGCACCACAACAAAGAGTAGTCCCTGCTTGCCCCAACTAGAGAAAGCCTGCGAGCAGAAACAAAGACACAATGCAGCCAAAAATAAATAAATAAAAATAAATAAATCTATAAGAAAATTACTAAAATAACTAAAAACAGGAAAGTATCATCTTGATCACATTATAACTTATACCATATCTTCCAGCACAATTTTTTTAATTCAAATTCTTACCTCTCTCCATTCTTTATTTCCAACTCCTTGTACATACAAGACACAAACTACAAAAGATGAAAAAATAAATATATCTAAACGTTTTTTATAAATATCAGATATAAATGTATCCAATTTATTTTTCAGCTGTACAAAAGCTATATTAAAATTAGTTCCTAGCCTTACTCTGGCATGAAAATTGCTAATAAATCATCACATGATGAAAATTTTTTATAAAAAAGCAAGAAACAATATCAGGTCTTTAGAACTTAGCATGTATAGAGCTAGGCACAAAAAAAAAATAACAATTATTTGCTAATGTCTTCAATTGCATTATGCTACAGATATAGATAAAAAAATCTTTTAACTAAGGTTAAACAGTTTGAAATATTTCAGTATGTTACCAGTCATAAGTCAAGCTCTTCCTAGGATACTTATAATGCTCAAAACCATCATAGGAAGGATATCTGGAGCAAATCATATGCCACATTTAATATTTGCAACTCCTATCCTCAATGTTTGTAAACAAGTAAGAAATCCTATGAACCACAAAAGGAAGTTGCAAAAAAGGGAGATTAAGAGTTTGGGGTAAAGATTAATTTATAAAAATATCCCACCCACTTGTCAATGGGCCCCAGGAATTTTTAATACCCACAAAGTTTAATGCCTTTTCTCCAGTGACTACCTCAAGAATTCTTCTGTCAACTGACAAAACCTCTCTCCTGTAGTTAAACCACACAGGTTCACACATTTGTAGAGATGGAGAGCTGCTGGATATCAGCTTCTAAATATTACAAGATTTGGACTCACTACTTGATTTATACATTATTTCTGTTGTTTTCTAATTTAAACTGTCTCATTTTACAATTTATCTCCAATTTTCAATATATATAATTAGGAATCAAAAACTTCAGCTCATTCAAGATATTATATAATTCACTTGGTTGTACATGCCTTTATATACTGCATTTATTCACAAAAAAAGGAAAATGATTACTCTGACTTGATCATAAAATTATGGCCCATTACAGTTGTCTTTCAAAGATAATTTCTACCATATGGCTATACAATGAGGTTTAATTTCAAAGTGAACTGTCCTACATTGCAGTCATCTGCATTGTCATCTTATTCTCAAAATGCTAAGCAATTCCCTCTCTTTAGCCAGAGTACTGCCCAGGTAGATGAGAATGCAGGGCCTAAGACTATACTCCATCTTGCTTTCTAGGCTTCAAAACAAATATTTAAATAAGAACTATGATTTTCAAACAAGTTTTTGAAAAATCAAGTAAAATAAGTAGACTATTTCAAAAAGCAAGTAATAGGGCTTCCCTGGTGGCGCAGTGGTTGAGAGTCCGCCTGCCGATGCAGGGGACACGGGTTCGTGCCCCGGTCCGGGAAGATCCCACATGCCGTGGAGCGGCTGGGCCCGTGAGCCATGGCCGCTGAGCCTGCGCGTCTGGAGCCTGTGCTCCACAACGGGAGAGGCCGCAGCTGTGAGAGGCCCGTGTACCGGAAAAAAAAAAAAAGCAAGTAATAGATACTTACTTGGATCAGATTTAGAAAATGTGTCTCTGTCAAGAAGATTTCTGTTGAATAAAAGAGAAAATGTTAGATGAATATAATACCAAAATATTTATATAAATATATATATACATGAATGATGACTTGAAAGTTCCAAAAGTTACATTTGTGCTTCATATTCATCCTCCATTAATTGGTAATAATTTATAATAGTTAAATTACATTTTTATGTTTAATACTTATAATAAAAATCTCATGTTTACCCTGTTGTATTCTTTCACCAGGACTACCACTCATGTGCATTTATCTGTAACGTGCTTGTTATTTGAAAGGCTTTTTTTCATATCAATCTGATAGCCTTTCATATTTCAGGTTCTTAAAAGTTACTCCTTCTATGGAATCACTATACACTGAGAAAATAAAAACACAGTCAACAGAACAGCACAGACAAAAAAAAAAAAAAAAAAATGGGATTACACCTTCAAATATTCCCAGAAAGAAACTATCAGACATGTTTATATTTGGAATTAAGTCAAAGACCACTAGTCAGAAATCATATTAAAATAATCCTTCTGTCCCCTAAGCAGACACTATGACTCCAGCAATGACTGGCAAACAGTAAATTTCAAACATTTCCATTTGAGAATATACTATGTTATATATTTATAAAGGTAGCTCTCCGCTCACATGGAAATTCTCCAGCCTTTCCTATGTGTCTAGTTTTGCTCATTAAGTGTCCTAAAAAATGTAATTCAGCTCTTTCTTTCAGAGTTCACTAAAGTCGAGGAGAGATGACAGTGCAAATATTGCAGTGTGCTTGGGACTCAAAAACTATGTTATACACATTTAAAAGCAAATAATGTGATTTCGGTGCCTTATTTATCTTAAAAAAAATAAAAACCTTACAATCTTTAACCATAAATACAAAATAATGGATTTCTATCAACAATAAAGATAAATATTCTAATCATACACTTTATTTGCCACATTATTTCTTCTAGCAATTATGATCCATAACATACAGTAGGTAAGGTCAAAAACAAACAAACAAACAAAAAACCTTAGACCCTTTATAATATGAGGGGGAAAAAACTCCATAAACTCTTCATAACTTAGTCCCTGAACTTTGCAGTTTAGCTTTCCCATTGCTGTTTGACAATAAATTTCAGCTATAATTTGATCATATGAATAAAATAGAATAAACTATCTCTGACTAGATTTAATTCCCCAAAGACTACTATACTCAAAGTTATATGATTTTACAAGTTTGTAAAAGGCAAATATTCTTACATGATAAGAATCACTGCAAAAGACCAGTGATTATCAAAATGCATCATAAAGTTAGGACTGGTGACAGGAATGCAAGATTTTTTCCTCCCTAATATCCCATTAGAAACAAAGCACTTTCACATTAAGTTAAAAGAGAGGTATTATTGTGAAGACTATTGTATAAAAAAAAAGAAAAGAAGCTGAGGGTCAGAGAAACTGAGTAAATGAATAAGACCACACAGCCCAGTACAGAATATTCCAATGAAGTCAACCTTTTGAATCTGATTTCCCTGTTCTTTACAAAATGCTACATTGTCTGGAGAAGTCAGGGAGAAACAACTTGTTTTCCTGACTGTTGGAAATGTAGAAGGCCTCCCATTATACCTACTCGTTGAGCCACTAGAGTATGACATAAAATAAATTCTTGTTTATAGACTAATGTGAAGAGAGATGCCGCCTATGCTATGAACAAAGAGAACTAGGATAGGAGGCCAAACATAACTGTACTTAGTCACAGAAAATTTTTTTTGTTTTCTATATAAAGCACTTTAAAAAAACACACACACACCACCCCTCACCAGCTTTTATATAGGAAGGTTACTCTTCCCTCCATGAGGTTGTCTTTTGCTCGAGTTAGGATGCCTTTAACATTATGCCTACAATTTTATAATGGAATGTTGAACTTGAACATTATAAAAATCCTGAACAGGTCTTTCTATTCTATAAACCTTGATGAAGCTAAACAGGAAGAGAGCAAATTCCTGAAAAGAAATTATGGAGAAATACAGTGCATTAGTCAGAAAACTTACCTGAAGAAATAACCTAATCAAAAATTTAATCTGTGAATTGCATGATTTGCTCTAGTAACCACTCATCTCAAATTCCAATTAAAATGTCTGGACTTAAGAGTATGATTGAAATATCATAACTAAAGCTAAAGCGCAATCAATTAAACTCTAACCTGTATGAAGAAGTACTAGGTTAATGGAAGAGGCATATTTTGCATGAAGCCTGCAATAGGAGTAGATAAGGAAGAAGTTAGTAACACATTTCCAGGACCATCCAGGAGAAAAGGTTCCCTGACTTCACCCTTTATAATTCAATCGTCATTGATATTAATCTCTTAAAACAGACAAATGCATCAAGCTACCTTCCCTTGATGACAATAGTCAATTAGCTCATCCGACAACGCTGCTTACTCTGATTTTATGCTCAACAAGCCACCTTCCAATTTTAAGATGGCTTCTCATATAGTTATTAGCACAGAACTGTGCTTAGTGGCCAAGATGAATATTACAGTTTTCTTGACCATTATAGTTTTTATACTCAACTGGCATTCCAAGACCCATACTGAACAGCCAGTTAATCTCTTAAAATGACATCTCAGACTTGTCTTTCTCTGACAGGAAAATTGCAATTCCATTTAAACTTCAGAGCAATTCTGCAAGTATTTTTCAAGAAAATATTCTATGCCCAAGACCTAACTAAGCACTAACTAATTAAACATGTTCTCAAATCTCAAGATGCCTGAACTTTACTAAAAGGACAAACTCAGAAATCAATAGCAATATTGGATGGTATATAAAATAACAGTTTATTATGGGGAGAAGGAAGAGTAAAATAGAGTAAAATTAATTCAACTACAAATAAAAAACATCAGGTACAATAGTTAGCTCTTAACCAAATTATTTTTTTAAATATACTAGAAAAAAAACAATGTATAGGTATGTCTATATAACAAAAACAGTCTAAACAAATGTATATCTTGAAATAATTGCCTTATTTTTTTAAGGTTAAGTATCCTTTTCTGTTACAATTATATAATGAGAGTTTATTAGTGGAAAACTAAAACTTCTAATTATTCACATGTAAAATGAGCATAACAACACCATCTATTAAGGTAAAGGATATTTGTAAGTGAGTTAACCTACAAGTTGTAGGCCTGCTCCTAATTCTTTCCAACTCAGTAAATGAAATAAGCTAATAAGTATTGTTCTTAGTGTAGTAAATATTGAATTTTTTGATTCCTTTAAAAGAGAAGCAAATATTATTATCCTAACACAGATGCATTTTGAAAAAGAAAATCTACTTGTATATATTATGAATTCTAAAGTTAATAGTTCCACAGTAAAGACAATTTTACTATTTGTGAATTTTTAAAGTGCTAATTTTAAAAAAGCACACAATATATTTGTTTTAGGGAATAAATCTTCAAACTGAAGGTATGAAGTGAATTCCAAAAAGCTACTTGTGGCCAGCAGAACTTAGACAACATGTAACGAGGCTCCACTGCTGTACCTGAGTGGAATTGTTCTATTTAATTTTTAATAAGAACAAAAATATAGCTTATAAATAGAGCCAAATAAAAAAACTGTTCTATTTAATTTTCCATATGAACAAAAATATACCTATGAATAGAGCCAAACAATGCTTTATCATTTTACAAACACAGTCCAGCATAAATTTTCTACATGTGGACAGAGAACCACGTCTCTGTATAAATATAACTGCCTCTGAGAACTGTTCTGTATCTATAAACAGGATGACTCTGGGTTTAATTAAAATTTAGGAAATTATTATAGGACTTTTATTTACCTGTTATTCAACTTAGTCTCAGGATCAACTGACCACCTGCAAGGTCTTTACTAAATATTGCTTAGGCAACCACAGAACCTAGTTGGCACATAAGCAAAGGTCTGTACGAATGAACGGTTTTAGTATCAAATCAAAAGCATCACCTTTTTCACTTTAGGTATGATGAGGTGTTTTATTATGGAAAAAAGAGTAGAAGAGGAAGGTGGCATATTAGACCTTTGCCCTAATAAGTAACTCATTAACTGAATAAAACCTGAGTGAGGAAATTATAAACATGCCCCATGTCACTGGGTCATGTCTAGGCCCTTACCTTGGGCATTATATTGTCTTAAGGACTGGAATTAAGAAGTTCTTGGCATGCATATATATATATATAAAATATATATATTATATATTTAATGCATATAACACACAAAATGGTTTTCTGAGTTTTTTAAATAATGACAGGGAAATCAAGACTTGTTTTGAGCAACTGAAAGGAAATTCATCGAATCTTTGGAAGTCACTTGAATGCAATATTTAATTCTCTATGACTCATTTATGCATTATTTTTATTCTTTGATCAAATATTATAGCTGGAAATTTAGCATGCAAATTTAAGGAAAAAAATATTTTCCTGAACCTAAAACTTCTACGGCAAATAGAAACACTGTACTGAAAAAGTAAAACTTTAGAAATGAAACAAATCAAGTATTTTGAAACTGAAGCTTACTAAAAAGCCAGAATTAGCTAGAATCTAAGACACCAAGTAATTCTAAAGGGTAGGATCATTGGAAAGTACTTAACAAGTTTACCAGCTTTCAAGAAAATAAGAATAGACATTCAGGTTTGAAGTTGTACAAATAGACTAAAATTTCAGCTCAGCAGCAGCCACCTTTCATAGTCTGAGCATACAAGTAGAACTTTATCGTGTATGATATATATTACTCAATGAAAACTAGTAATAAAATAAACTTTATTTTTCAGTTTTTGCTGAAAATGGTTGTTTTAAAGTATTTATTAGTACTGTTGAGCTGAAAAGGTCAGTAATAAAATATACAGTTTCAACCTTTGCCTGGGTTGAATTTGGTATATATACTAAAAGAATTTGAGGGGAAGATAATTAATGGTGAAAATTTTTCTGTATTCACCTATGATTGATATTCTTGAAATTTACTTAAAGGAAACTCAGGGCTTTTCACAATCTGACATGTCAGAGCTCTGTTTGCCTGAGCTAAGGTAAACAGAAGAACCCTTTGGTTTGAAGTAATATGTAGGGTTAACTCAGGGTGATACAAGCTTTTAGAAAAAAAGATGGGTTTGACAAAACCCAATCCCTGATTTCAGCCAAAGAAGAGAAACATTTGTGTTAAAAATGGGAAGGATAAAAGAAACTGAGAACAGAATATGAGTCTTCTTAAAAACCTAAAACTTATGTACAAAACTAATTTCATTATATTTTCTGCAGTCTTGTAGCCTCTTCATTTCCTATCTCAGTAAGTGGCAACAATGGAAGGCAGAATTATGGCCCCCCAAACATAACAGGTCTTAATCTCTGGGTCCTATTAATGTGACCCTTATTTAGGGGAAAAAAGGTCTGTGCAGATGTGATTAAATTATTGATTCTGTGATGAGGCATTTATCCTGGATTATCTGGGTGGGCCCTAAATGCAATCAATCACATATCCTAATAAGAAGAAGGCAGAGGGAGATTTGACACAGAGAGAGTGATGTGAACAGAGCAGAGAGAGATGTGTGGGCTCTAGCCTTGAAGACCCAAATGATGCAGCCACAAGCCAAGGCATGCCAGCAGCCACAAGAAGCTGGAAAAGAGCAAGGAATGACTTCTACACCAGAACCCCCAGAGGGAAAGCAGTCCTACCAACATCTTGGTTTCAGCCAAGTGACACTCTATTTACACTTCTGGCCTCCAGAACTGTAAGAAAAAATTTCTGTGGTTTTAACTCAACAAGTTTGTGATAATTTGTTACAACAGCTACAGGAAACTAATACAGCAACAGGGTTCAACCCATCTCTCTTCCAAGCAAGACTCCAATCATCCTTCCCCTCCATCTCCTTCTGCTAATGCTTCCCCCACCTTGGCTTCTGCTTCCAAGTCCCAACTGCATCCCAGACCTTAGAGCTAGCTCTTAACTGGTCTTCCTGCCTCCTGTCTCCCAGTTCATTCACCAAGATGTCTCCAAGAGAAAGTTCTCTACAGTAAAACCTGACCAAATGGCTCCCCTGCATAAAACCCATTACCAACAAAAACTCCAAACTCCTTAAAATAATACTACATACCTGCCACATTCTGATCCCGGCTTTATCTCTAGCTGCACTTCTATCCATATTCCATATCACAGACTCTGTTCCAGACATTTCAGATTTTTTACAGTCCTTTAGTCTAAAATTGCCTCATATTTCTGTACTATTATTTTACCCTGTCCCTAAAATTTCCTCAGCAACCTCATTTCCGCTGGGAAATGTGAATTCCTCTTTCAGCCTTTCCTCATTGGTGTCCCCCGAGAAGGTAGAAATGATTATTCCCTCCGTCTACTCCATCATACCCAACATGAACCTATGTCACAAATTCCTCACTTACTATTTATTTACTTAGCTGGGTGCCAGGCACTGTGCTGAACACTTTTTTTTAATATTTAAAATTGTATTCAAAATTTTGCAATCTTCATACTTAAAAACTGGCAGGCCTTACCTCTTATAGGGGCACGGCTAATGCTACCACTTGCTTCTTTTTTTTGTGCTGAGCACTTTATTTATTTATTTCAACAACTTTATTGGAGTATAATTGCTTTATAATGGTGTGTTAGTTTCTGTTTTATAACAAAGTGAATCCGTTATACATATACACATATCCCCATATCTCTTCCCCCTTGCGTCACCCTCCCTCCCACGTTCCCTATCCCACCACTCTAGGTGGTAACGAAGAACCGAGCTGATCTCCCTGTGCTATGCAGTTGCTTCCCACTAGCTATCTATTTTACATTTAGTAGTGTATATGTGTCCATGCCACTCTCTCACTTTGTCCCAGCTTACCCTTTCCCCTCCTCGTATCCTCAAGTCCATTCTCTAGTAGGTCTGTGTCTTTATTCCCGTCTTGCCCCTAGGTTCTTCATGACCACTTTTTTTGTTGTTTTTTAGATTCCATATATGTGTGTTAGCATACGGTATTTGTTTTTCTCTTTCTGACTTACTTCACTCTGTATGACAGACTCTAGGTCAATCCACCTGACTACAAATAACTCAATTTCAGTTCTTTTTATGGCTGAGAAATATTCCATTGTATATATGTGCCACATCTTCTTTATCCATTCATCTGTTGATGGACACTTAGGTTGCTTCCATGTCCTGGCTATTGTAAACAGAGCTGCAATGAACATTGTGGTACACGACTCTTTTTGAATTATGGTTTTCTCAGGGTATATGCCCAGTAGTGGGATTGCTGGGTCATGTGGTAGTTCTATTTTTAGTTTTTTAAGGAACCTCCATACTGTTCTCCATAGTCGCTGTATCAATTTACATTCCCACAAACAGTGCAAGAGGATTCCTTTTTCTCCACACCCTCTCCAGCATTTATTGCTTCTAGATTTTTTGATCTACATTTTTTGATCTACATTGCCATTCTGACCGGTGTGAGATGATATCTCATTGTACTTTTGATTTGCATTTCTCTAATGATTAATGACGTTGAGCATTCTTTCATATGTTTGTTAGCAATCTGTATATCTTCTTTGGAGAAATGTCTATTTAGGTCTTCTGCCCATTTTTGGATTGGGTTATTTGTTTTTTTGATATTGAGCTGCATGAGCTGCTTGTAAATTTTGGAGATTAATCCTTTGTCCATTGCTTCATTTGCAAATATTTTCTCCCATTCTGAGGGTTGTCTTTTGGTCTTGTTTATGGTTTCCTTTGCTGTGCAAAAGCTTTGAAGTTTCATTAGGTCCCATTTGTTTATTTTTGTTTTTATTTCCATTTCTCTAGGAGGTGGGTCAAAAAGGATCTTGCTGTGATTTATGTCATCGAGTGTTCTGCCTATGTTTTCCTCTAAGAGTTTTATAGTGTCTGGCCTTACATTTAGGTCTTTAATCCATTTTGAGTTTATTTTTGTGTATGGTGTTAGGGAGTGTTCTAATTTCACTCTTTTACATGTAGCTGTCCAGTTTTCCAAGAACCACTTATTGAAGAGGCTGTCTTTTCTCCACTGTATATTCTTGCCTCCTTTATCAAAGATAAGGTGACCATATGTGCGTAGGTTTATCTCTGGGATTTGTATCCTGTTCCATTGATCTATATTTCTGTTTTTGTGCCAGTACCATACTCTCTTAATTACTGTAGCTTTGTAGTATAGTCTGAAGTCCGGGAGCCTGATTCCTCCACCTCCATTTTTCTTTCTCAAGATTGCTTTGGCTATTTGGGGTCTTTTGTATTTCCATACAAATTGTGAAATTTTTTGTTCTAGTTCTGTGAAAAATGCCAGTGGTAGTTTGATAGGGATTGCACTGAATCTGTAGATTGCTTTGGGTAGTAGAGTCATTTCACAATGTTGATTCTTCCAATCCAGGAACATGGTATGAGCACTTTAAATAAATCATTTTATTTAATCTTCACCATAATCCTAATAAGTAGCAATTATTTTCCAAATCCATTTTCCAGGTGAGATAGTAAAATTCAGAGAGGTTAAATAATGTGGAAAAAGTTGCAAGAATAATAAATGCTTAAGGTGCATTTTTGTAAATTTTTGACTGATTTATAATTTTGATTTTGACTTTCAAATTTTGTATTGGTTATATTATTTGTCCATGTTATTAAGTATAAAATGAAATGAACTGCAAACAGTATTATCATACCACTCATCATTGCTTTCCAAGCTCTAGCCAATAAATTATAAAATGAAAATAAGACACACTACAGGAAAGAGGAAAATTATCATTATGTGCAAAAGATTTAATTTTGTACCCAGAAAAAAGTAAAATAATTAATTAATAAAATCTTTCAAAATTAACAGGATAATTCAGTAAAGTGGTTAGAGGCATGATGAATACATAAAGGTCAGTAATATTCCTGAGTACCAATTGTTAACAACTGTCCTATCCACTTTGGACTTTTTGGTAGTTATCTGTTGCCTTCAATTGCTGAAGTACGTGAGTGCTGTGCAATTCTCTTACACTATCACTTCACTCCCAAATGCTGTTACCCTGAAAGCAAGTCTCAGACCAAATTCTGCCAAAGGCACATACATTAATAAGTGAGACTCAAAACAGTCACACAATATGCTCTATGTTTAATCAAGTTCCAACTCTCTGCTTTCAGGCATTCAGAACAGCAGCCTAAGGCAGATGTGACAATCTTCTGTTGACAAGATTCATCTAACCTCTGGTCAAATCATGGTAGAGAATCCTCTAAACATTCTGTGCCCATGACCCAAGGAGTCCCTAAGTTTAGGGCACCACTCCAAAAGGCATAATCACAGGATTCTCTAGGTTCATATGCCCTGTTCATTTGTGCAATATTTCTAGCCAATCTGCATATATATTTTTTAATAACAATTTTACTCAGATATAATTCCCAGACCATACAATTCACCCTTTAAAAATGTACAATTCAGTGGTTTATAGTATATTCAAAGAGTTATGCAATCATCACCACTATCTAATTTTAGAACATTTTCACCACCACCCCCTACAAAAACTCTACCCATTAGTAGTCACTCTCAATTCCACCTCCTCCAACCCTTGATAACCACCAATATACTTTCTGTCTCTATGCATTTGCCCATTCTGCATATTTCATATAAATGGAATTACACAATATATGGCCTTTTGTGACTAGTTTCTTTTACCTAGCATAATGTTTTTAAGGTTCATCCATGTTATGGCAAGTATCAGTATCTTTACTTTTTATATCCAAATAATATTCCATTGTATGGATATATCCCATTTTGTTCATTAAATGATACACATTTGGGTTGTTTCCACTTTTGGCTATCATCCATAATGCTGCCTTAAACATCTGCATATAGGTTTTTGTGTGAACATAGAATTTCAGTTCTCTTGGATATATACCTAGAAGTGGAATTTCTGGCTCATATAATAACACTATTTTTAACATTTTGAGAAACTGCCAAACTATTTTTCAAAGTAGTTGCACCATGTTACATTCCTACCAACAATGTATGAAGGTTCCAATTTCTCCACATCCTCTCTAGTACTTATTACTGTCTTTTTTATTATAATCATCTAGTGGTGTAAAGTGGTCAATTCACATATCTGATCACCATACACATCACTAGTTTAAAAAAAAAGTCATTTCTGACATACACAGTAATTACAAAACCCTCTGGTGCTGATCAAGGATAAAAATCATAGAATAGTTTCAGAGTAGGCATTTCTTAAGTGTGGGCTCTCAGACTTCAAATACTAACACAGTACATCCTAAATATGTAAGATACTGATTAAGATACTTCAGATTTAACACTACAATCTAACACAAACATCTAAATCACACTGCCTCTGTTGAAATATTTTAAAATTTACATGAAGTTCATCCTCAATAGTAAGCAATGACATGAAAATTAAATAAATAAGAATGTCCTATGACATAGATAAATATTAGCTGCATGAATTAAGACTCATTTAGTTGTAAGTGACACAAAACAGGGAAATTTATAATGAAAGTATGGAGATGTTTTATGGAGGTAACTTAAGAACATAACTGACCCAATGGAAAGAACTAAAACAAGGACAAACCCCCAAAGACCTGGTAAATCAGCAGAGACCAGCACCACAAGGCAATAAGCAAGGCTACAGGGACAATAGGCAGCAAGACCACATGCCAGGCCCTGCAGCAAAAGGGCATTACTGAGCAGATAAAGATAGAAGAATAGGAGGACTGAAGCTCACCACCCCCCACAAACACACCAAAAATACATTTACATGTAGAACAATTCACATGGAAAACTAACTGGAAACTGGCAGAACTCCTATACAACCAAAGCTATAAGAAAGATTTCCACATAACAAGGTAGGAAGAAAAAAAGGATAAAGTTGGGACCTCTGGCCCTGAGAGGAATGTGAAAGGAAGAGAAGGTCCACATGGTGGACTCTCACTTGGGGAGCAAGCAGGTCGAGCCACAAATTGGCTATCCCAGTCCTGGGGCCCTTCAGGGAGGAGACAGCTCCCTGGCTGCTGGAAGAAACACTGGGACAGATAGAAGAGCTAGAAAAGCCTAGACTCTACTCACAAAGAGTGTACCTGTGCTGACTGCCCAATGATCAGGGCAGAGAGGGCTTTACACTGGTGGCCACCACCTTGCCATACTCCCCAATCCAAGTGAGAAGAACAATCCAGCTCTGCTCATTCCACACCACAGCTTGGCATGAGATCTGAGACAGCCCTGAGAAAAGACTCAGTCTAGCTATGGAGAAAGAACCCAGAGGCCTAGGTGTAGTGTGGTGTGGTCCTGGTGGGGTGGCAGCAGCCACTGTGGGCCTAGGGTGTGATCCTAGTGAGGTGCCAATGGCCATTGTCAGCACTTGCTGAGACACCACAACCCTCACACTGTGGTCCTTCTTCAAGCCAAGAGAGTGCTCTGGCCTTACCCATTCCAAGCCACAGCTTCACACTGGATCTTTGGCAGAAAAGTCCTGGGAGAAGACTGCCACAGTGGCAGCCCAGATATCTGGTAGCAGCGTGGCCACCTCAATTCCTGCAGCCACAATGCCCTGACGCCCAACCCCAGCCCAGCAAATACTCTAGACCCACCCACTCCATGCTATAGACTTGTACTAGATCAAGGAAAAACACAATAAGAGAAGAGACATGACTTTGGGTTCCATCTGAGCAGAGCTGCAGATGTCTACGTACCACATCAGACCTTGGTGAGGGTGAGTGCATGGGCCTCACTTGCTTCAGCAATCCCTTCCTTTGTTACAGGACAGGCACTCAAGGTTAATAAAGTCTGACCAGCCTGACCCTCAGGGCTTCTACTCCAACAACTGAAGAGCACACCCCACCTCTGACAGGGCAGTGACAGGAAGCAGAGAGGAAGTCCCACCTCACATGCTACACTGGCTCTAGATCCTCCAACACCAGCCACACATCCTATAGAGTTGACAGTGGCCAGCACACCCTGAGGAAAGACATGGCTGGCATTCATATCAAAACCAGGCATCACACCAAAGGCACTGAACACACACAGTCTACACAGGGATGCTCCTACATAAAAACACCCTTTCAAGACCATGATAGATAACTGTTTCTCCTAAATTCACAGAGACAGAGAAAGTTAAGTAAAATGAAAAGTCAGAGAAACTACTCTCAATTGAAACAGCAAAAGAAAACCCCTGAAAAAAACAATGAAACAGAGATAATCAGTCCACCAGATAATGAGTTCAAAAACTTAGTAATAAAAATGCTAACTGAATTAAGAAAGATTATTGATGTAAAGGAAGATCATTTTAACAAGGAACTAGAAACTATAAAGATGACTCAATCAAAAATAGATACTTCAATTTCTGAGATAAGAAGCAATGAATAGCCAACTAAATGACACAGAAGAGTTTAAAAGCGATTTGGAAGACAGAATAATGGAAATCACACAATGAGAACAGAAAATAGAAAGACAAACGAAGAAAATCAAGAGCAACATACAAGATCTATGGAATAATATAAAACAGGCCAACCTACACATAATAGGGGTTCCAGAAGGAGAAGAGAGAGCAAAAGCAATCAAAAATGTATGTGAATTAATTATGGCTGAAAACTTCCCAAACCTAAAGGAAACAGATATCCAGGTCCAGGAACCACAGAGGGTCACGAACCGGAAGGTCCCAAACCAAAAGAACCCAAACAGACCCATACCAAGACACATAATTAAAATTGCAAAAGTTAAAATAGAGAATTATAAAGGAATCAAGAGAAAACCACTCATATACAAGGGAACCCCCATAAGGCAATCAGCTGATTTCTCTACAGAAACGTGGCAGGCCAAGAGGGAGTGGCACAATATAGTCAAAGTCCTGAAAAGGAAAAGCCTGCAACCTAGGATATTCTACCCAACAAGATTATCATTTAGAAAAGAAGGAGAGAGAAAGAATTCTCAGAGAAGCAAAAACTAAAAGAATTCAGCAATACTAAACATACCCTAAAAGAAATGTTGAACGGTCTTCTCTAAATGGAAAGAACTAAGAATCTATAAGAAAGGGAAAATCCCAACAGGAAGGGGCAAGTACATAATAGGAATTAGAGGGCACAGGGAGGGAAGGGAAGCTGGGACGAAGTGAGAGAGTAGCATTGACATATATACACTACCACATGTAAAATGGATGGCTAGTGAGAAGCTGCTGCATAGCACAAGGAGATCAACTCAATGCTTTGTGATACCATAGAAGGATGGGATAGGGAGGGTAGGAGGGAGGCTCAAGAGGGAGGAGATATGGGGATATATGTATACATATAGCTGATTCAGTTTGTTATACAGCAGAAACTAACACAATATTGTAAAGCAGTTATACTCCAATAAAGATGTGAAAAAAAAATAAACCAGTACATAGATTAAAAAAAATAAAAAAATAAAAATTGTAAAAGCAACTATAGCTACAATAAACAGAAAAGGGATAAGCGAAGATGTAAAATATGACATCAAAAACAAGAAATATGGAGAAGTGGAGTAAAAAATGTAGATATTTTAGAATGTGTTTGAACTTAAATGATTATCAGTTTAAAGCAAATACATATAATTATAGGTCAAGATATATGAACCCTATGGTAACCACAAATCAAAAACCTACAACAGATTCACAAAAACCAAAAAGAAAGGAACTCAATCATACCACAAAAGAAAATCATGAAACCACAATGGGAAAAACAAAAAGAAGAGGAAATGAACAAAGAACAAAAAACAACTGGAAAACAAAAAATAAAAATGGCAATAAGTACATACCTATCAATAATTACTTTAAGTGTCAATGGACTAAATGCTCCAAACAAAAAAACACAGTGTCTTATTAGATAAATAAATTTTAAAAGAACCTGCAATATGCTACCTACAAGAAATTCACTTCAGTGCAAAAGACACACACAGAATGAAAGTGACGTGATAGACAAAGGTATTTAATGAAGTGGAAATGAAAGAAAGCAGAAATAGCAATACTTATATCAAACAAAGAAGACTTTGAAATAAACACCCTAAAGAGAGACATTATTATAATTATATTATATTATAGACTTTGAAATAAATACCCTAAAGAGAGATATTATTATAATTATATTATATTTATTATATTATATTATAAAAAGCATTATATTATGATAAAAAGATTGATAGAAGAAGAGAAAATGACACTCATTAACATATATGCACCCAGTACAGAAGCACCTAAATATATAAAGCAAATACTAACAGACATAAAAGAGAAATCAACAATAATACAATAAGAGTAGGAGATTTAACCCCACTGACATCAGTGGACAGATCATCAAGACAAAAAATCAGTCAGGCAACAGAGGTCCTAAATCATGCAGTAGACTGGCTGGACTTAATGATATCTATAGGATATTACATCCAAAAAAAGCAGAACACACATTCTTGTCAAGCATGTATGGAACATTCTCCAGTACAGACCATATACTAGGTCACAAAACAAGCCTCATCAAGTTTAAGAGAATAGAAATATCAAGCCTCATTTCTGACCACAATGGTATGAAACTAGATATCAACTATAGAAAGAAAAATGGGAAAAGAACAAACACATGGAGACTAAACAACATGCTACTAAAAAAAAAAATCAATGGGTCAATGATGAAGTCAAAAAAGAAATCAGAAAATGCCTAGAGACAAATGAAATGAAAACACTACTTTACAAAATCTATGGAATGTAGCAAAAGCAGTTCTAAGAGGGAAGTTCATAGTGATACAGGCCTTCTTCAAGAAACAAGAAAAATCTCAAATAAACAACCTAACCTACCACCTAAAAGAATTAGAAAAAGAAGAACAGCAGAAGAAAAGAAATAATAAAGATCAGAGAGGAAATAAATGAAATAGAGATTAAAAAAAAAAACATAGAAAAGATCAATAAAACCAAGAGCTGGTTTTTTGAAAAGATAAAAAAAACAAAACTGACAGATCTCTAGCCAGGCTCACCAAGAAGAAAGGGAGGATGCAAATTTTAAAAAAATAAGAAATGAAAGAGGAAAACAGTAACCAATACCACAAAAATACAAAAAAAAAAGAAAGACGAGAACACTATGAATAGCTATATGCCAACAAAATGAACAACCTAGAAGAAATGGACAAATTTCTAGAAATATACAGCCTGCCAAGACTGAGTCAAGAAGAAACAATTTGAACAGACCAATCACTAGAAGTGAAATAGAATCTTTAATTAACAAAACAAAAGAAAACAAACAAACAAAACTCCCTGCAAACAAAAATCCAGGACCAGATAGCTTCACTGGGGAGTTATACCAAACATATAAGGATGGTTTCTCAAACCATCCCAAAAAATTGAAGAGGAAAGAATACTCCTAAATTCATTCTACAAGGCCACCATTACCATGACACCAAAACAAAACAAAGCCACTACAAAAAAAGAAAATTACAGGCCAATATTTTTGATGAATATAGATGTAAAAATCCTCAAAAAATTAGCAAACCAAATACAATACATAAAAAGCATCATACACCATGATCAAGTTGGATTCATTCCAGGATCATAAGGATGGTTCTACATTTGCAGATCAATCAACATGATACACCACATTAACAAAAGGAAAGACAAATACCACATGATCATCACAACAGATGCAGAAAAAGCATTTGACAAAATTCAAAATCCAATCATGATAAAAACTCTCATCAAAGTGATTATAGAGGGAACATATCTCAACATGATAAATGCCACTTATGACAAACCCACAGTCAACATCATACTCAAGAGTGAAGAGCTGAAAGCCCACTAAATTCAGGAACAAAACAAGGATGCCCACTCTCACCACTTCTATTTAAAATAGGATTGAAAGTCCTAGCCACATCAATCAGACAGGAAAAAGAAATAAAAAAGTATCAAAATAAGAAGGGGAGAGGTAAAATTGTCATTATTTACATGACATGATACTCTATATAGAAAGCCCTAGTGTCCACACAAAAACAATTAGAACTAATAAATTACTTCAGCAAGGTAGCAAGATCCAAAATTAATACACAGAAATATAAGAAAGAGAAAGTAAAAAAATCCCATTTAAAATTGCATCAAAAAAATTTATGAATAAATTTAACCAAGGAACTGAAAGACCTAACATGAAAAACTATAAAACATTGATAAAGGAAATTAGAGATGATTCAAAAAATGGAAAGATACACCATGCTCTTAGATTGGAAGAATTAATATTGTTGAAATAGCTATACTACAAATTTAAAGCAATCTACAAATTAATGCAGTCCCTATCTAAATACTCATGCCATTTTTCACAGAACTAGAACAAATAATCCTAAAATTTCTATGGAACTACAAAAGGCCCCAAATTGCCAAAATAATCCTGAGAAAAAAGAACAAAGCCGGAGATATAACCTTTCCAGACTTCACATTGTACTACAAAGCTACAGTAATCCAAACAGCATGGTACTGGCAAAAAAAAACAGACATATAGATCAAGGGAAGAGAATGCAGAGTCCAGAAATAAATCCATGCACCTATAATCCATTAATCTAAGACAAAGGAGATAAGAATATACAAGGAAAAGACAGTCTCTTCAACAAGTGGTGTAGGGAAAGTTGGACATCTACATTTAAAACAATGAAATTAGAATATTCCCTCATACCATATACAAAAGTAAACTCAAAATGGTTTAAAGACCTAAATTTAAGACATGACACCACATAACACTTAGAAGAGAACACAGGCAAAATATTCTCTGACATAAATCACAGCATTATTTTCTTAGATCTGTCTCTTAAGGCAAAAGAAACAAAAGCAAAAATTAAAAAATGGGACCTAACCAAATTTAAAAGCTTTTGCACAGTAAAGGAAGCCATCAACAAAACAGAAAGACAACCTATGCAATGGGATAAAATATTTGCAAATGTGCAAGCGACAAGGGATTTATATTCAAAATATACAAGCAGCTCATACAATTCAATATCAAAGAAAATCATCAACTCATTAAAAAAAATGGGCAGAATACCTAAATATAAATTTTTCCAAAGAAGACATACAGATGGCTAACAGGTACATGAAAAGATGCTTAATATGGCAAATTATTAGAAAAATGCAAATCAAAACCCTAATGAGGTATCACCTCACACCTGTCAAAATGGCTATCAGCAAAAAGTCTACAAATAAAAAATGCTGGAGAGGATGTGGAGGAGAATCCTCATACACTGTGGGGTGGCAATGTAAATTGGTACAGCCACTATGGAGAACAGTATGGAAGTTCCTTAAAAAACTAAAAATAGAACTACCATATGATAGAGCAATTCCACTCCTGGGTATATATCCAGAAAAAAGTGAAAACTCTAATTCAAGAAGATACACGCACCCCAGGGTTCACAGCAGCATTATTTCCAATAGTCAAGACTTGGAAGCAACCCAAGTCCAAATGCCCATCAACAGACAATTAACTTAAGAAGATGTGAATATATTATATATATATATATATACTCAGCCATAAAAAAGAATAAAATATTGCCATTTGCAGTAACATAGATGGGCCTAGAGAATATTATGCTTAGTGAAATAAGTCAGACAGAGAAAGACAAATACTATCTGATATCATTTTATGTGGAATCTAAAAAATAATACAAATGAATCTCTATACAATAGAGAAATCCACTCACAGACATAGAAAACAAACTTATGGTTACCAAAAAGGATAAGGAGTGGGGGAGGGACAAATTAGGAGTATGGGATTAACAGAAACAGAGTACTATACATAAAATAGATAAGCAACAAGGATTTGTTGTATAGCATGGGAACTGTACCTAATATCTTGTAATGACCTATAATGGAATATTACCTGCAAAAAAAAAAGGAAAACTGAATGACTATGCTCTATGCCTGAAACTAACACAAGACTGTAAATCAACTATACTTCAGTATTTTTAAAAATGATATTACTGCACCTTCCCAGGGGTATGTCAACAGCAACTTTTTAACAATATTGGTCAGGGCTCTGTGTAGACAGCAGTGAAAGATTTACTGGGATGGCAACTGAGGTCATTCACTCAGAGAGGTGCACTTGAGTTCCTCCTCTGCAGGCAGGGGGCACCACGCTTGCAGAGAGAAAGCAAGTTTCAAGAATTAATATTTTGAGTGGAAAAACCCAGGAAAATACTGGACTTCCAACTTGTCTAAATGATCATAACATGGATATTAATGGATACATATACATATGTATGTATATATTTAAAGAAATGCACAGAGATATCTGGTTGGTATGAACTATCACTGGGTAAAATATGGGGTGATGAGTACATTCTCCTTTGTTGTTTTCAATGCTATTCAGTTTTTGTGTGTGTGTTTTTACAATGAGCATGAGCATTTTTTCAAAAATTATAGATGTTTTTATAGTCTTCACTATCTTCATGATGTGTTCCACTGTGTTCCAACTATTTCTGTTGAATGCCACTATAAAAATGAGAGTTCTTGCTAAGAGTTGGGGAATGTCTATCCTCATTTATAATGCAAAGCACAGAGAGATTAACTAATTTATCTGAACTCTCATGGTTGGTAATATATGGACCTGCAGTTTAAATCCAGATCTTTCCATCTCTAAACTTGTGCTGTGCTCAATACATTACACCATTTCCCTAATTATGTTACAACACTTGAGATTGTGTATCATCATTTTCCTCAGTCTCTCCTGCTGCCTACTCTAAAAGCAGTAACCACTTTCAGCTCACTTGCCAACAGCTAGGCGGGCAATGAGCTTAACATATTTTAAACAATTAGCTAGATTAGCAGTCTTTCAGGGTTTATTACTTTTCCCAGAGTCAATGCACAAGGCATGCTTATAGGTAACAATCACCTGTCCAAAATATAAGAGCTGATGACTGTGATAGATGCCCAAATCACCACCAAGTAGAAAGCTGAGGACTAACATTACTCTGCCCAATATCAGCTCAGACGTTGCTGCCTTCCAAAAACCACTCCCAAATTATGTTGGTCACATCCCTAGGTTTTCCAACTCTTTGTTTCTTTGTCTATTAGCTGTTAAGCAATATATTGTTTCTATGTGGGGAAAAAGTAATGTATCTTCAGGCTCAACACTTCAAAAGAAAATCTTTATCTATATGCAAAGTTGTTTTTGGAAGCTCTCTTTAAGATTTATCAATCAATACGTAGGCTAATTCCAATGTGAAAAATAATATTCCTATAAAGGTAAGACTAGGTTGGCAGTATTTTATTTTGTTTTGTCCTCCAGATTTTAAGTAATAGCTTCTGTAATTTCTTTGGATCATTGATCATTAAACAAATCAAATGTCTTTAAGAGCAATCTGAGCTTTGCAGAATCAACATCAGAATTTAAACAGAAGAAGGAATTAATCTGGAAAGGAAATTTATTTGTAAGCATAAATGGCCAGCTGAGATAGAGAGACTGAAAATCATTTTCTAATATGCATTTGTTACCCTTGTCACAGATAATTAGACCAGAAATTTGCCCCAACTCAAAAATTCTCTTCTAGAAAAGAAAAAAGAAAAGAAAAGCTCAATAGTAACCTACGAACCCATGCTACCATTCCTAAAAATAACTGAGTGAAACAGGCACAAATCTCCTTATTCAGCCATGTCTTCTTCATTTAGACTTTATACAATTGATTTTTTTAAATCGAATGCTGTTACATTCTTTCCTGCATTGGTGCCTACCAATCATGGTTCCCATTCATCTGGGATTCTCGACTTTCCTTTCTTCAACTTTATATTGAATAAATAATTATCAAGCACTTTCTATATACAATACACTGTACTAGATACTAAGAAAAAGGTGAATAAGACACATTCCTGTCCTATAGTAATTTATAATTAATAATCATCTGATATTCTTTCAAATGTTTATTCAACAAATACCAAATTACTAAGTGACAGAAAAAGGATTTGTTGTTGGAGATTGTGATATGAACACGTGAGCTCAAGGCCCTTGTTATTTATATTCCATCAAGGGGACAGATGTGCAATAAAATGTGGAATGTGTATAATATATTCATTACAGATTATAGAAAAGGAGGAATGGTCAATTATCTCTGAAAGATCAGGAAAAGTCTTCACAGTGAGAGTGATGCTTGAACTATCAGTAGAGTCTATAGAGTGAGATAACAAAGTGAGGCAGAATGATTCCCAAAATAACTAAGGTGTGAGCATCATGGTTCCCTCAGGAAATGCAAGTGGTCTGAAATGGCTTAGAGTTTAGCAGAAAATTTAGACAGGAAAGTGGGGAGAAAGAACGGGGTTGGACATGGAGTGAAAGAAATGAAGCTGAAAAGCTAGGTCGGTGTTTGCAAGATCCAGATGTACTCATTACCCAGGCAATTAAAGGGTTGTAAGCAAAAGAGTAAGAGTATGATGATATCTGCCCATTTTGAACAGGGCTCTAGCAGCCCAATGTAAAGGATTCACGGCAGGGAGGAGGAGGTTGGCCAAAGCAAGGTGTGAGGTTGGAAGAGTCAAGGAACTTGTGCAGGAGTCAGGCCTGAAACTGCTCAGAAGTAGAGTTGTCAGCCGTGTAAAAGTGATAATAGCCAGGACATGGAAGCAACCTAAGTGTCCACCATCGGATGAATGGATAAAGAAGATGTGGCACATATATACAATGGAATATTACTCAGACATAAAAAGAAACGAAATTGAGATATTTGTAGTGAGGTGGATGGACCTGGAGTCTGTCATACAGAGTGAAGAAGTCAGAAAGAGAAAAACAAATACCGTATGCTAACACATATATATGGAATTTAAGGAAAAAAAAAAAGCATGGACTTGAGGATATGGGGAGGGGGAAGGGTAAGCTGTGACAAAGTGAGAGAGTGGCATGGACATATATACACTACCAAACGTAAAATAGATAGCTAGTGGGAAGCAACTGCATAGCACAGGGAGATCAGCTCGGTGCTTTGTGACCGCCTAGAGGGGTGGGATAGGGAATGGTGGGAAGGAGGGAGATGCAAGAGGGAAGCGATATGGGAACATATGTATATATATAACTGATTCATTTTGTTGTAAAGCAGAAACTAACATACAATTGTAAAGCAATTATACTCCAATAAAGATGTAAAAAAAAAAAAAAAAAGCAGGACCTAAACATTTTAGGTTAAATATACTCAACTGAGCTCTTAGATGCTTCAGCTGTGTTACAAGCACTTAGGAAATCCAACAAAATTTTATAACCAGACAAGTGTAAGAAACAATGTGATTGATGTATAGCAACTTGACTTAAGTAAACATGCTCATTTATTTTTTACTTGTGCACATGAAAACAAGTTCTGGTTTTAGTTTTTTTTTTTTTCCTTTTCCCATAGAAAACATTGTTTCATCTTCTATCTCCACATTTTTGACATTTTTAAGCTGAATTTAGACTTTTCTAAAATTTGGTTTTACCACTTTCTGACACAAAATTAAAATTGGTGGAAATCTACTGCTTCTTGAAGAGGCCAGGCCACCAAAAAGCTGTTCTTACACTGGATTACACCCAAGTGAAACCATTATGTCCTACTGCACTTTATCGGTTCACCAAGTATCGTATTAGAAACATCTTCCCCCAGGACAAAATCTTCCTTGGTCAAAGATATGCTCATTTATTTTCCTATTTAGATATATTACACAGAATATCATACATATGAATTCTACTACTTCTCTGGTTTTTTAAATTATTATTATTTTATCCCAATTTAAATAAGCAAATCATCTGTCCACCTTTAGAAAGTACTAAGTGCCCAGTTCTAAAACTATATAGCTTTGCTCTGCTTGGAGACAAGGTAAGTTCATTTGAAATTATTTTTTTCTCATTTCTTTAAAACATTATAGGATGTTTCATATAAACTAAGATTGATTGATTATGCTTTTCCTAAATCGTACTAGTAAAATGAATCATTTTAATGTTCTTATATATATATAACATATATATATTATATATAATATATATTTATATATATATATATATAAACTAATATTTTTAAGAGTGTAGGTACACAAAAATTACTTGGTGTCCAAATTCATTCTTCCAATCTGTCCATCAGGCAGCAGATATTTATTGAAATCCTTCCATGTGCAAAGCACACAGGTTTTATGAAAAATCACTAATAAAATAAATATGCACTCTTAAAATTGGTAGGTGAGACAGAACATTCAAAAACATAAGCAATCATAAGTCAGAATAAAATAAAAGTGTAAGAAACATGGTGTGGGAACTCAAAAGAAGGAACAATTAATTCCAGTTGTGGGAGTCTAGTAAACCATCATGAGTTACTGTTATACCTTCACAAACAAGGATAGGCACAGAAATTGGTGGGGAGAAGGGGAGATTTCAGCCCAAAGGGACGTACCAACAATGGTGGGAAGTGAAAGTTACACACAAGAGTTTTGGCAATTAGCAAGTACTCCACTTTGACTAGAGTCCATGTCTGAGACATGACTGGAAGGAGATATGTGGCCAGGATGAGGAAAGATCCTGAGCACCATGTTAAGGTGCTTGGACCCATTCTGTAGCAAAGGGGAAACAATGAAAGTTTCTGCAAAGGAAAATCACACAATTCAACCTTCATTTGGGAAGCTAACTACACAACATGGGAAGAATAGACCAAAGTCATGAATTCTGGAGTTACAGAGAATAATTCAGAGAATATTTTAATAGTCTGGGGTAAAGTGACAGCTTCCTGAACAAGAATTGTGGCAGCAGGAATAGAAAGGGAAGCGACCAATACTCTGAACTGCTGCATAGACAAGTTTCAGTGACTGATCAGTCAGTAAGTCAAAGATTAACACAATAAAAAAGTAACAGTTTACATGCCACATTTACTATATTTCTGAAGTCAACTATTGCACTCTTTCCCACAAAGCCCGGATATTCCCAAAAAATCTTTCTAGGTACTATTTCAGGCAGCCAACATTTACTAACAACTAACCAGGTAACACAAGATTGAACCCATTTGCCCTCTCCACCATAAGCCCTATATTTGCCACAGAGATATAAATGGTGGGGGAAAGGGTAACATATTACAAAAGTAAATTGCAAGAAAGGTACAGATATCTATCAATATCAAATGTTCATTTTCAGGATGAAGAAAACTAGCTATAGATCCCTATTGAGAGGAAAAACTAGAACAGCAACAACAGAACTTGATACCCCTTTGGGAGTATATTAAGTGTAATGAGGACTTTGAAGTAGGAAGTAGTTTGCATTATTCTAAGTCTACCTTAATATTCCTCTAAAAACTCAGACACTAGAATTAGAGCCTAAGTTTTCAAATGTGCATTGACGATCACAACATTTCCTTAAATCAGAGCATGTTTACATTTTATTTCAAGGTCCTGCTTCTAACATCGTAGAATTACCAAGTTCCAAGTGACATCCCAGGTCAACTAGAAAAAGGATTCAACCTTCCATAGGAACTAATGCCCGGAGAAGTGGTGAGGTTGTCAAAGGTCACAAAGCCAGTGTCAGAAACAGAATGAAAGCTCAGGGATTTCCACTATACTTGCTGACATATTCCGTGAGGAAAGAAGTCATATAAATGACATTCAAATGACAAAATGACTTAATTTAAATTATGAGACAAATATTGAGTTGCAAATCAATCTTTTAGCTAGTATATTTCAAGCTTCACTCCAAATATATTTTTAAATTTACTAACTTAATTTACCAACTAAGAGAAGCATTCACTAATAACTTAATATTGATTATGCCTCCTTCTCCCAATGCCTACCAAAAGCCTTTGGATGAAACCACCAGCATAAAAATCAATTGCAATCAACTTTCTTAATAGTTCTGCTTTCACAATTAATTTGAAAGTTGAGATATCAAGGTAAATCAGAAAATAAGCTATGTCCAAAATAGTAGGTAATTTAGAAATACTTAGCAAACAAAGTTATTATTCTGATACAGTTCTCAAGTATCACTTAGTCTCCATAGTGCTCACTCTACTAGCTCTCTCTCTCTCTTATATTCTTTGCTCTATATCCTATTGAAGACATTAAAGAAGAATGATTGATTTTTCAACTACCTAGAAAACCACAGATAATATGATACTCCCTTTATGGGAGTTCATTTACATAAAAAAAAAGGTTTGAAAGAATGCCCACAGAATTATACACATTGAGAAACAAATTTCTGAAAATGATCCTAAAACCACTATTATGCTAACTAAGGCTGAGAAATGTGTTGGTTTTAACCAGTTATGACAACTATAAATATATCTGGTTCATTACACTCTCTAACATTTAAGATCATTCTCTTTTTTTAAATTAAGTTATTTTATTTTATTTTTGGCTGTGTTGGGTCTTCACTGCTGCACACAGGCTTTTCTCTAGTTGCAGAGAGCAGGGGCTACTCTTCATTGCAGTGTGCGGGCTACTCATTGAGGTGGCCTCTCTTGTTGTAGAGCATGGACTCTAGGCATGCAGGCTTCAGTAGTTGTGGCATGCTGGCTCAGCAGTCGTGGCGCACAGACTCAGTCGCTCCGTGGCATGTGGAAATTCCCAGCCACTGCGTCACCAGAGAAGCCCTAAGATCATTCTTAATAAATCTAATGCATCACTTGTTAATTATTATATACGTATTTATATATATATATTTATATATATAGTGTATGTATATATATATACACAGAGAGAGAAAGAGAGCAGCTAATTAGCAAAGTAGAAAATATTGACTATAAATTCATGTCACAACTCAGAATACTATGTGACATTTTCAATATCTAAGTAATTATTTTATTTACATAGAATTCTGAAGAAAAATTCAATTAATTTTCCTGTACCTTTCATTTGCCAAGTCCATCACCCTTTCTCCAGCATTTAGCTTTCATATCACCTTGCCTTTTGGTTTCAGTTAAATAGTCCTCTCCTAACTCAATTTCCCATATCTTCATTAGGTAACTCAGCAGTGAAAAAAGGTAAGAATCAATACTTGGAAAATAAACATTAAATTGTCAAAGTTTAAGTCACACATTTGAATTGTTCTCCCCACGGTCTCACCAAGTGGTGACAGAAAAAATACAAAAGAATTCCATATACCGCTTTGTGATCGTATTAGTAATCATCTAATGATCTCTCCCAGCTTTGTAATTTGTCTTCAGTCACCAACACCTAGATTCTGATAGGAAAGACCTCCACCCTTATATCCTAAAATAAAGAAATTATGGACACACCTTTTTAAATGAAAAATCAAGCAAGAGTCATGGGGAGAGTGGCCAAGGTGGTGGAGTAGAAAGACACTGACTCACCTCCTCTCACAAGCACACCAAAATCACAACTACCTGCAGAACAAACATTGATTAAAAAAAAACTGGAAACTATCAGAAAAGATCTTCTAGAACTAAAGACATAAAGAAGGAAACACAACGAAATGGGTTTGAGGGGCAGACTCATGACATAATCAAATCCCATACCCCATGGGTAGGCAACCCACAAACTGGAGAATAATTATGTTGCAGAGGGTCTCTCACAGGAGTGAGAGTTCTGAGCGCCACATTAGGTTCCCTGGCCTGGGGATCCAGTGCCAGGAAGACGAGGCCCCAGAACATTTGGCTTTGAAGGCCAGTGGGGTTTTAATTTCAGAAGCCCCACAGGACTGGGGGAATAGAAACTTCACACTTAAAGGGTGCACACAAAATCTCACTTGCACTGGGACCCAGAGCATAAGCAATATCTTGATAGGAGACTGGGCCAGGCCTACCTGCTGGTCTTGCAGAGTCTCCCAGAGAGGCAGTGGGTGGCTGCAGATCATTGGGGGACACAGACACCGGTGGCACACATATTGGGGAATATTCAACCAGGTGAACATTCCTGGAGGCTGACATTGCATCATTAGTACCAAGTCCTGACCCTACCCAATAGCCAGTAGGCTCCAGTGCTGAGACACCTCAGGCCAAACAACTCATTGGGCAGGAACACAGACCTACCCATCAGCAGACAGGATGCCTAAAGTCTTCCTGAGCCCACAGCTGCCTACAGACATGCCCCTAGACAACACCCTGCCTACACGAGGGCAAAGCCCCAACTCCACCCACCAGTAGGCAGGCACTGGCCTCTCCTGCAAGGAAGCCTGCACAAACCTCTAGACCAGCCCAAAGGGCAGACACAAGAAGCAAGAAAACTATGATCCTATAACACAAGACACACCCTAGCCCAGGACCAACTGGGCCCTGGCCCTGCCCACTAGCAGGCCAACACCACCTTCGGTGTACCCAAGACCACATACCCAGCTGTGTCAGAAACTGGCCTTCCCCTACCAATGATCTGAAATGAGCTCTAGGATCCCTGGGCCCTGCAGCCAGACTCCAGAAACTGGTCCTGCCTGCCAGCAGACTGGCACTAACCCCATGATCTGGTTTCAACTGCCAGTGAGTGGGCAACAGCCCCAGAGTGTGTGTGACCCTAACTCCACCCATCAGTGAGCCAGCACTAGCCCTGAGGCTTCCTAGGGTTCCACAACCAGCCACCTCATGACCACGCTGTGCTAAACATCAGCCAACAACATCCACACATGGCAGGACCTGGCAACCAACCACACTAAGGGCCAACCAAGCCTACCAGACCACCAACATAGTCATTCTGCCACAACAGAAGCACCCACATAGCATTCTCAAGGAGAACCCCTAGAGCATATAGCTTGGGTGACAAGAGAGGAGTGCATTCTGGAACGCACTGGACATCTCCTAGAGGGCCACTTCTCCAAGGTCGAGAAACATAACATACCGCAGACTTAAAAATAAAAATAGCAATTTAGACAAAATAGGCAGCAGAGGAATACATTCCAGCCAAAGGAACAAGATACAATTTCAGAAAAAGAGCTAAATGAAGTGGAAATAGTCAGTCTACCTGAGAAAGAGTTCAGAGTAATGATCCTAAAAATGCTCAAAGAACTTGGGAGAAGAGTAGATGCACAGAGCTAGAAGTTTCTAGCTAGAAGCTAGAATTTAGAAATTTCTAGCTAGAAGTTAGAAATTTTCAACAAAGAGTTAGAAAATATAAAGGACAAACAGAGATAAAGCACACAATAACTGAAATGAAAAATACACTAGAAGGAATTAATAGTAGACTAAATGATAGACAAGTAGACAAGAACGGATCAGTAAGCTGGAAGACAAACCAGTGGTAATCACTGCCACTGAAAAGAAAAAATAAAAAAGAATGAAAAGAAATGAGGAAAGTTTAAGAGACCTCTGGAACAACATGAAGAACACTAATATTTGCATTATAGGGGACCCAGAAAGAGAGAAATGGTCCAAGAAAATATTTGAAGCAATAATAGCTGAAAAATTCCCTAACTGGGGAAAAGAAACAGGCCCCCAGTCCAAGAAGCACAGAGTCCCATAAACGATTAACCCAAAGAGGAATACAACAAGACACATTGTAATCAAAATGACAAAAATTAAAGATAAAGAGAGAATACTAAAAGTAGCAAGGGAAAAGCAACAAATCACATACAGGTGAACTACCATAAGACTACCAACCAATGTTTAAGCAGAGACTCTGCAGACCATTCATTAGACAAGACATGGAAGCAACCTAAGTGTCCATCAATGGATAAATGGTTAAGAGATGTGGTATATATACACAATGGAATATTACTCAGCCATAAAAAAGAATGAAATAATGCCATTTGAGCAACATGGATGGACCTAGAGATTATCATACTAACTGAAGTCAGACAGAGAAAGACAAATATCATATTATGTCACATATATATTATATACATATATAATATATATAAAGCTGAATCACTTAGCTGTACATCTGAAACTAACACATTATAAATCAACTATATTTCAATTTTTTTTAAAAAAATAAAACGAAGAAAGAAAAAAACCTACAACAAAGAATGGTGTACCCAAAATGGCTCTCATTCAAATTTGATGCAGAAGTCAAAAGCGTTACAGATAAGCTAAAGCTAAAAGAATTCAGTACCACCAAACCAGCTTTACAAGAAATGTTACAGGAAATTCTACAGGTGAAAAAGAAAAGGTCACAACTAGAAACAAGAAAACAATGAAATGAAAAAGCTCACTGGTAAAACCAAACATACAAGAAAGGTAGGAAATCACCCACACACTAAACTAGTAGGGAGGTTAAAGACAAAAGTCGTAAAAACACCAATATCCACAATAAGAAGTTAAGGGATACACAAAAAATTAGATGTAAAATATATCAAAAACAGTAATCATGAGGGACAGAAAGTACAAAGCAGGATATTTTAAATGCATGTGAAGCAATAGAAATTAAGTAAACAATCCCATTAGCTGTTGCAACAGAAAAAATAAAATACCTAGGAATAAACCTACCTAAGGACGCAACAGGCCTGTACTCAGGAAGCTATAAGACACTGAAGAAAGAAATCAAAGATGACAAAAACAAATGGAGAGATATACCATGTTCTTGGATTGGAAGAATCAATATCATGAAAATGACTATACTACCCAAAGCAATCTACAGATTCAATGCAATCCCTATTAAATTATCAATGGCATTTTTTACAGAAGTAGAACAAAAAATCTTAACATTTGTATGGAGACACAAAGGACCCCAAATAGCCAAAGCAATCTTGAGGGGAAAAAATGGAGTTAGAGGAATCAGACTCCCTGACTGCAGACTATACTACAAAGCTACAGTAATCAAGACAGTATGGTACTGGCACAAAAACAGAAACACAGATCAATGGAACAAGATAGAAAGCCCAGAGATAAACCCATGCACCTATGGTCAACTAATCTATGACAAAGGAGGCAAGGATATACAACTGAGAAAAGACAGCCTCTTCAATAAGCAGTGCTGGAAAAATTAGACAGCTACATGTAAAAAAATGAAATTAAAACACTCCCAGGCTTCCCTGGTGGCACAGTGGTTGACAGTCTGCCTGCCGATGTGGGGGACGCGGGTTCGTGTCCCAGGCCGGGAGGATCCCATATGCCACAGAGCAGCTGGGCCCGTGGGCCATGGCCGCTGAGCCTGCACGTCTGGAGCCTATGCTCCACAGCGGGAGGGGCCACAGCAGTGGGAGGCCCATGTACCGCAAAACAAACAAACAAACAAACACTCCCTAACACCATACACAAAAATAAACTCAAAATGGATTAAAGACCTAAATGTAAGACCAGACACTATAAAACCCTTAGAGGAAAACGTAGGAAGAACACTCTTTGATATAAATCACAGCAACATCTTTTTTGACCCACCTCCTAGAGAAATGGAAATAAAAATAAAAATAAACAAATGGGACCTAATGAAACTTAAAAGCTTTTGCACAGCAAAGGAAACTATAAACAAGACGTAAAGACAACCCTCAGAATGGGAGAAAATATTTGCAAATGAATCAACAAAGGATTAATCTCCAAAATATATAAACAGCTCATGCAGCTCAATATTAAAAAACCAAACAACCCAATCAAAAAATGGGCAGAAGATCTAAATAGACACTACTCCAAAGAAGACATAGAGATGGCCAAGATGCATGTGAAAAGCTGCTCAACATCACTAATTATTAGAGAAATTCAAATCAAACCTACAATCAGGTATCACCTCATCCAGTCAGAACGGCCATCATCAAAAAAATCTATGGGTTTCCCTGGTGGCGCAGTGGTTGAGAGTCTGCCTGCCAATGCAGGGGACACTGGTTCTTGCCCCAGTCCGGGAAGATCCCACATGCCGCAGAGTGGCTGGGCCCATGGGCCATGGCCGCTGAGCCTGCACATCTGGAGCCTGTGCTCCACAACAGGAGAGGCCACAACAGTGAGAGGCCCGCGTACTCCAAAAAAAAAAGAAAAAAAAAAATCTACAAGCAACAAATGGTGGAGAGGGTGTGAAGAAAAGGGAACCCTCCTGCACTATTGGTGGGAAAGTAAATTGATACAGCCACTATGAAGAACAGTATGGAGGTTCCTTAAAAAACTAAAAATAGAATTACCATATGACACAGCAATCCCAAACTACTGGGCATGTACCCAGAGAAAACCATAAATCAAAAAGACACATGCACCTCAAAATTCATTGCAGCACTATTTACAATAGCCAGGTCATGAAAGCAACCTAAATGCCCATCAACAGACAAATGGGTAAAGAAGATGTGGTACATATAATACAATGGAATATTACTCAGACATAAAAAGGAACGAAATTGGGTCATTTGTAGAGATTTGGATGGGCCTAGAGACTGTCATACAGAGTGAAGTAAGTCAGAAAGAGAAAAACAAATATCATATATTAACACATATATGTGGAATCTAGAAAAATGGTACAGATGAACCAGTTTGCAAGGCAGAAGTAGAGACACAGATGTAGAGAATAAACGTATGGACACCAAGGGAATAAGTGGTGGGGGTGATGGGATGAATTGGGAGATTGGGATTGACATATATACACTAATATGTATAAAATAGGTAACTAATAAAAACCTGCTGTATAAAATAAATAAATAAATAAAATACGTATATGCAAAAATAAATAAAATGAATTTGAAATTAAGAGATCAGCAACTTAAAACAATCTCCTTTATATATAGACTGCTATATGAAAACCTCATGGTAACATCAAATCAAATATCTATAATAAACATACACACAAAAAGAAAATGGATTCTAAACATAACACTGAATATAGTCATCAAATCACAAGACAAGAACACAAAAGAAAAATGACCAACAAAGACAAATCCAAAACAATTAACAAAATGGCAATAAGAACATACATATCGATAATTGCCTTAAATGTAAATGGACTAAATGCTCCAACCAAATGACACAGACTGGCTGAACTGACACAAAAGCAAGACCCATATATTTGCTGCCTACAAGAAACTCACTTCAGATCTAGAAACACATACAGACTAAAAGTGAGGAGATGGCAAAAGATATTCCACACAAATGGAAATTAAAAGAAAGCCAGAGTAGCAGTACTTGTATCAGACAAAGTAAAGTAAAGATTGTTACAAGAGACAAAGAAGGACACTACATAATGATCAAGGATTCAATCCAAGAAGATATTAAAATTGTAAATATATATGCACCCAACACAGGAACACTTCAATATGTAAGAAAAATGTTAACAGACATAAAAGGAGAAATTGACAGTAACACAGTAATAGTAGCGGACTTTAACAGCCCACTTACATCAATGGACAAATCATCCAGACAGACAAATCAATAAGGAAACAAGCCTTAAATGACATATTAGACCAAATGGACTTAATTGATATTTATAGACTATTACCTCTGAAAGCAGCAAAATATACATTCTTTTCAAGTGCACATGGAACATTCTCCAGTATAGATCATATGCTAGGCCACAAAACAAGCCATGGTGAATTTAAATTGAAATAATGTGAAGCATCTTTTCTGACCATTATAGTGTAAGACTAGAAATCAGTTACAAGAAAAGAAATGCAAAAAACACAAACACTTGGACGATAAACATTATGCTACTAAACAACCAATGGATTGCTAAAGAAATCAAAGATGAAATCAAAAAATACCTAGAGACAAATGACAACAAAAACATGACAATCCAAAACACATGGGATGTAGCAAAAGCAATTCTAAGAGGAAAGTTAACAGCAATACAGTCTTACCTCAGGAAGCAAGAAAAATCTCAAATAAACAACCTAAACTTACACCTAAAGCAACTAGAGAAAAAAAACATAGTAGAAGGAAAGAGATCATAAAGCTCAGAGCAGAAATAAATGAAGTAGAGGTTTAAAAAAAATAGAAAAGATCAATGAAACTAAGAGCTGGTTCTCTGAAAAGATAAACAAAATCAATAAACCTTCAGCCAGACTCATCAAGAAAAAAAAATGGGAGAGTGTCCAAATCATTAAAATCAGAAATGAAACAGGAGAAGTTACAACCAACACCACAGAAATACAAAAAGTCATAAGAGACTACTATTAGCAACTATAACAATAAAATGGACAACCTAGAAGAAATGGACAAATTCTTAGAAATGTACAATCTCCCAAGACTGAAGCAGGAAGAAATGGAAAATATGAGCAGACCAATTACCAGCACTGAAATTGAATCAGTAATTAAAATACTCCCAACAGGGGCTTCCCTGGTGGCGCAGTGGTTGAGAGTCTGCCTGCTGATGCAGGGGACACAGGTTCGTGCCCCGGTCCAGGAAGATCCCACATGCCGCGAAGCGGCTGGGCCCGTGAGCCATGGCCGCTGAGTCTGCGTGTCTGGAGCCTGTGCTCCGCAATGGGAGAGGCTTCAACAGTGAGAGGCCCGTGTACCACAAAAAAAAAAAAATAATAATAATCCCAACAAACAATAGTCCAGGACCAGATGAATTCTACCAAACATTTAGAAAAGACTTATGACCTATCTTTCTCAAACAATTCCCAAAAAATGCAGAGAAAGGAATATTTGAGAACTCACTCAATAAGGCCACCATCACACTAATGCAAAAACCAGACAAAGATATCACAAAAGAAGAAATTTACAGATTAATATCACTGATGAACATTGATGCAAAAATCCTCAGCCAAATATTCGCAAACCAACTCCAACAATACATTAAAAGGATTATACACCATTATCAATGGGATTTATCCCAGAGATGCAAGGATTTTACAATGTCCACAAATCAATCAATGTGATACACCCTATTAACAAACTGAATAAAAACCATATGATCATCTCAATAGACACAGAAAAAGGTTTTCATAAAATTGAATATCAATTTATGATTAAAAAAACTCTTCAGAATGTGGGAATAGAAACAACACATGTCAACATAATAAAGCCCATATATGAAAAACCCACAGCTAACATCATACTCAATGGTGAAAAGCTGAAAGCATTCCCTCTAAGATCAGGAACAAGACAAGAAAACTTTTATTCACCTCATTTACTCAACATAGTTGTGGAAGTCCTAGCCACAGCAATCAGACAAGAAAAACAAATAAAATGAATCCAAATTGGAAAGGAAGAAATAAACCTGTCACTGTTTGCAGATGACATGATACTATACATAGAAAATACTAAAGATGCCACCAGAAAACTAATACAGTTCATCAATAAATTCAGTAAAGTTGCAGTATACAAAATTAATATACAGAAATCTGTTGCATTTCTGTATACTAACAACAAAATATCAGAAAGAGAAATTAAGGAAACAATCCCATTTACCATTGCATCAAAAAGAATAAAATACCTAGGAAAAACCTATCTAAGGAGGCAAATGACCTGTACTCCAAAACCTATAAGATGCTGATGAAATAAACTGAAGACAACAAAACAAATGGACAGATAAACCATGTTCTTGGATTGGAAGCATCAATATTATTAAAATGACCATACTACCCAAGGCAATCTACAGACTCAATGCAATCCCTAACAAAATACCAGTGGCATTTTTCACAGAATTAGAACAAAAAAATTTAAGATTTGTATGGAAACAGAAAGGACTCTGAGGAGTCAAAACAATCTTGAAAAAACAAAACAGAGCTGGAGGAATCAGGCTCCCTGACTTCAGACTATACTACAAAGCTGTAGTAATCAAAACAGTATGGTACTGATGCAAAGTCAGAAATATAGATCAATGGAACAGGATAGAAAGCTCAGAAATAAACCCACAAACCTATGGTCAATTAATCAGTGATGAAGGAGGCAAGAATGTACAATGGAGAAAAGACAGTCTCTTTGATAAATGGTGCTGCGAAAATTCAACACCTACATGTAAAAGAAATAAATTAGAAGATTTTCTAACATCATATACAAAAATAAACTCAAAATGGATTAAAGAACTAAATGTAAGACCAGATACTATAAAACTCCAAGAGGAAAACAGGCAGAACACTTTTTGACATAAATGGTAGCAATATTTTTTAAAAACCATCTCCTAGAGTAATGGAAACAAAGCAAAATGAACAAATTGAACCTAATTAAATTTAAAAGCTTTTGCACAGCAAAGGAAAACATAAACAAAATGAAAAGAACGTATGGAATGGGAGAAAATATTTGCAAACAATGCTATGGACAAGGGAGTACTTTCTAAAATATACAAACAGTTCATACAGCTCAATATTTTTTTTAAAAAAGGAACAATCAAGAAAAGGGCAGAAACCCTTAATAGACATTTCTCCAAAGTAGACATACAGATGGCCAACAGCTACATGAAAAGATGCTCAACATTGCTAATTATTAGAGAAATGCACATCAAAACCACAATGAGGTATTACCTCTCACTGGTCAGAATGGCCATCAAAAAATCTACAAATAATAAATCCTGGAGAGGGTGTGGAGAAAAGGGAACTCTTCTGCACTGTTGATGGGAATGTAAATTAGTACAGCCAGTATGGAGTACAATATGAAAGTTCCTCAAAAAACTAAAAATAGAGTTACCACATGATCCAGCACTCCCACTCCTGAGCATATATCAGGAAAAGACGAAAACTCTAATTCAAAAAGATACATGCACCCAAATGTTCATAGCAGCACTACCTATTGATACAATAGCCTAGACAAGGAAGCAACTTAAATGCCTGTCAACAACTGAATGGATAAAGAAGATGTGGTATATATATACAGTGGAATATTACTCAGCCATAAGAATGTATGAAATATTGCCATTTGCAGCAACATGGATGGACTAAGAGACTATCATACTAAGTGAAGTAACTCAAAGACAAATATTATATGATATCACTTATATGTGGAATAAAAAAATATGATACAAATGAACTTACTTTAAAAACAGAAATAGAGTCTCAGACATAGAAAGCAAACTTAAGGGCACCAAAGGGGAAGGGGGGGAGATAAATTAGGAGTTTGGGATTAACACATACACACTACTATATATAAAACAGATAACAAGGACCTAGTGTACAGCACAGGGAACTATACCTAATTTCTTATAATAACCTATCACGGAAAATAATCTGAAAAAGAATATATATATATATGTATAACTGAATCACTTTGCTGTATACCTGAAACTAACAAAACATTGTAAATCAACTGTATTTCAATTTTTAAAAAATAGTATAAAACTCTTAAAAAAAACAAGAACTTAGAGAAGAGTAACGGAATATGGCTAGTGGTCAGAAGCATACACCTAAGAATTAAATATGTATAGAGCAGGATCTCCATACATACCTTGCTGCCCCACCCCCACCACCCCAGATGTGCAACTTAGGCCAAATTACTTGAACATTCTCTGAACTTCAATCTCTTCACCTGTAAAATAGGACATAATATTACCTGTTTTACATAACTGTTGTAAGGACTGAGCAAATTAGCATATATTAAGTGCTCTATACATTGTCTCACATAGATTTAGATTTGGACACTGATGTAAATGTCCAAAGCTTTCAAGTTTCTTGGACTCATTAGTACAGCTTATATTTGAATAGCTTTACTGTCTAATAAATAGAAATATTACCCAGGGATTATTCAATGATATTTTGTATCTTCAGAGTTTCAGGAAATTATCTGATAATTCCCTCAGAATGCTTGGAGTATTATTCTTTACAGAATAAACTTGACAAAATGTCTAACAACTTGAAAAAGAAGGCCTAATAGTTAATGATCCTGGCTGAAGAGGCATTAACATTAACGGTTGTCACAAGTTTGAAAGTATTAAGGTATTGTATGTCAGGCAGTGAACATTGGCCATTGAGGCAAGGCAGCTTTTAAATATACCTCATTTTATCACTGGCAATAAGTGCTTACCCATTTTCAGCCTGTGTTGTCATCTACTTGGATATCTGTTTTATCACATGTCTGACACAAAAGACCTCTCTAAATAAACATCAGCCCATTGATCTTACTGGTCAGATGCAAGAATGTGCTTTGATTCTGAAACTTTGTTGTTAAACACTACCTCCTATTTGTCAAATCCTATTAGGTCCACATGTCTGATTATGTGTGTTCCGGTGGAGGAGCTGTGGGGTAAAATCTGTAGAACATGAGTATGCATTTCCAAATCTACACTCTTGTGACCATTATTTTATTCTATATCTCCTCCAGGTATATGCCTGTACTACAATGTATGGTCTTTAACATTCCCTTTTGTAACTGCAACTTTGCATTTCATGTTTGTATGACTTCCCAAATTGATTGTAATTATCCCAAAGTATTAGAATACAAAGACCCTTCTCTCCTATATTGCTTCTGTGCCACACGGCAATATACTGATAATAAACTGAAATAAGACTAACAGTTATTAACTCCTTTTTTGTGACAGGCATGGTGCTGGGTATTTTATAGCCTTTACTTCATTTACTTCCCCAATAATCTTATAAATTTGGTTTTTAAGTCATTTCCATTTTACTGATTAGGAAATGAGATTCCAAAAGTTGAAATAAGTTACCAAAAATACCATTACAAAAAGGGATAAAAATGGGATTTAAAGACATCTGACTCAATTCCATTTTCTTGCTGGTATACTTTGCTGCCCCAAATTCTCATTAATCTTTAAATGCAACTTACTCATGGGAATGAAAGTATTTAGAAAGGTGCAGCCAGACGTTTATACTTCACTCAGCTTATTTAAAGAGGAATGGGGGAAATAACCAAAACAAGCTATTAAAATCTCCTTGAGAAGATAGCTTATCAATAACTTCAGCTCTAGAAAACGATTCCCAGGAAAAAAGGAATCACAGGTGTACTCAAGTGTTTGCAAATAAGAATGCTCACATGAAGCAGATGAACAGTAACTTATTGAAATAAATTTTGGAAAATAAGAGATAAATTAAATAAATATAGTATACCCAAATAATGGACTACAGCAGAGACATGGAAGGTTGTATTTGCAAAAACTAATGACATCTTCATGATATAATATTACTAGAAAAGTGCAGAAGATAAATTGTATAGAATATATAGTATGATCCCATTATACAATGTGTGTGAACTTACACACACACACAAAAACACGCACAGAGGGACAACGAGAGTATAAATGTGATGTTATACATGAGAGTATGTGGCTGAACCACACTGGCTCCATTTTGTCAGCTCCTTCTTAAGCTCCCAGGCCTACTCCCTTCCCTTCCATCCACTGCACTTTATGGAGCTGCCTACTTTGTTTTTTGGCCTCAAAGTTCCTTCTCATTTTGGAGGATATTATTCAATACCTCTGCCTCCCAACAATTGGCAAGCCAGCCAGAAGACAGAAAATGAAACAGGCATGGGTAAAGGAAATGTGTTGTGGGAAAGCCCATTGTCAGTGGTGGAAATCCCAGGATGGCCAGCTTCCTCCACATGGGGAGATCTAGCCAAGTTTGGAATGCTTCAGGCAGGCACGTGAGTTTGGGGACACCCCGAAAACACCAAAAGGGTTGCTGGACATTCTAACTGAAACAACAGGAAAAAGAAACTAAGGTGGGAAAATAGGTATGCTATGGCCTCTGCATTGGGCCCTGAGACTGATACAGAAAACGAGCTCCAACTCAGGTAGGAACTAGAAAAATCTAAAGAGGCCCTGGCATTAGAATAAGATCTACAAGTGGCTTGTTCCTCTAGTTAGGATCTACTAGCCAAAAAGTTACTACAACAAGAACACCTGGAGGTCAAGCTAAAATGACTAAAGTGGCTAAAATGCAAAGGCGGCACCTGTATTCACCAACAAAGTGAATACCATCATCTCACGGGAAGACTGGAATCCCAAATGGTAGGATCCAAGGTGTAATGATTCCTCTGAGTAGGAAGATATAATTGTTGAAGAGAAAGATGACCCAAGGACTCATCCACTCATTCAAACAAAGACTCAGGCAACCCATGAAGAAATATTTACCGCAGGTATGAAGGATTGCTTCTTACATCTTGCTCCTGGAGCTTGGTATAGCACCTTAATATCAGTTCTGGCACCTATGGTCAGTAAAGCAATAGCTCTGGTAGTTGCAATTATAGCAGATCTCAGTGAAACAGAAAGAGTCCACCACGAAGGAAACAGAAAGGCAAACAAAAATAAAGAAATAAAGGTGAAACAAAGAAAGGATGGAGAAAACACAGAAAGGACCAACCCAGTTGACATGCAAACAGCTTTGGCAGGATATAGGAGTAGCAAGGACTCCAAAGGAAGACATTGATAAGCAACCTAATTAAGTCCTGTTATCTTTGTGGAAAGCCCTAACAAGACAGTTCACTCCTCTGCCTACTGAACATAAACATGTGGCAATGGGTCCCAGTGTCCCATCACTAGAAGTAGAACGCCAGGATGGATCCCCTACATGCAGAGAGCTAGGGGTTGGGACAACGTTGCCCTCTACTTTGTGTTGTAGGAGGTGACTGGAAGCCCCAAGTGGGACTGATGATTTATTGGACCTGCACGAACAGTCTTAGCACTGGTAGATACCACAGCTGAGTATACCTTACTGCATGACAAGCCTTTTAAATTTGGGGGAGAATACGGGCTATAGATAGATAAGGGGGCCAAACTATTCGAGTAAGACAAACCAGCTTATATCTCCAAATTGGCTGTTTGTCCCCTGCCTGTCCCTCATATACATTGACCACATACCAGAATATATACTAGGCGTTGATGTTTCACAAGACCTAGATTTGACCACCACTACTGGAGAGTTCTGCCTTCGCATCAGAGTGGTGAAACCCATGTTGGTGGGCCATGTGAAGTGAACCCTTGTCCATTTACCCTGCCAGATTGTTAATGTCAAAGAGTATTGGCTGCCTGGGGGCTATGAAGAAATTACTACTACACTTAAAGAACTAGAAAATGTGGGAGTCATTAGATCCATGCACAGCCCCTAAAATAGTCCATTGCAGCCAGTAAAATGGCCTAAAGGGACAGTTGACTAAAGAGAATTAAATAAGGTGGTTCCTCCCATCCATGTGGAGGTCTCCAATATTGCTACTATTTTAGAACATCTTTCCTCTGCGCTGAAAACTTTCTATTGTGTGACTGACCTCTGTAACCCCTTTTACAGCATTCTTTTGTGTGCTAGCTCTCAAGATCAATTTGCCTTCAACTGGGATGGGAGGCAATGGACCTTTCAGGTCTTGCCTCAAGGTTATTTACAGTCCTGCCATTTGTCATAGTTTGGTCGCTCAGGACCTAGAAATCTGGTGAAAGCCCCACCCTGAGCTGGAATTATTTCATTAGATTGATGACATTATGTTGACCTCTGATGCCTTGTCACTCCTGCCGCGAACTGCTGCCTCTTTACAGACACATTTACAGAACTGAGGATAGGAAGTAATAAACACTGACAAGATCCAGGGACCTGGGCAGTCAGTAAAGTTTTGGGGAGTTATCTGGTCAGGTAAGACAAAAGTTACCCCAGCCTCGGTTATCGATAAAATCCAAGCCTTGGCCAGACCAGTCAGTCAAGGAATTACAATCCTTTCTGGGGTCACTAGATTATTGTCATCCTTTCATACCACATTCGGCACAAATAATACGGCCCCTATAGTACTCTCTGGTTAGAAAGGGACAAAAATGGGACGAGGACATCCACCTTCAGGAAGCTTTTGAAAAGGCTGAAATTGTAGTAAAACAGGTTCAGGCTCTGGGAGTACTTATGTGGGACGCTGCCTGTGAATTAGATGTTGACTCACACCTGAAGGGTTCTGGCTAGGGCCTGTGGCAAAGGCAGGAAAGGAAATGCATCCCACTAGGATTTTATTCTCAGTTGTAGAAGGGACAGCAGGTGAGGTACAGCCCTACTGAAAAACAGCTCCTTGTAGTCTACCTGGCCCTGCAGCAAAAACAGAAGGCCTCACCATGGACTTACCAGTGTCTGTTCAAACTTCCCTCCCAGTAAGTGAATGGGTTAAGAACATGCTCCTTAAACCAAAAAGTGCCTGTGCCCACGTAAGCACACTGCAAAAGTGGCACCCATACCTTCAACAAGATAATGTGTACAATTCAAGCCTGCTGTCTGAGAAATTACATGCTCTCCTTGGGCCAGGGTCTTATGTGAATCTGGACATGGCCCCTCAGATACCACCCATCGCTCCCCTCTCAGCCAAGTCAAAGACGGAATCGGGACCATTCCTCCTGAGACATGGTTCACCAATGGCAGCAGTCAAGGCAATACCCCCACCTGGCCCACTTCAGCAGTTCGCCTGGATTTCAATGTCATTTGGTTTGAAAAAGGCACTAAGCACAGCAGTCAGCGGGCTAAACTGGGGGCAGTATAGCTTGAGATCACTCATCAATCTACGCCCCTCTATACAGCCACAGACAAGTGGGCTGTGTGAAAAGGACTGACCATGTGGATGCCACAATGTCATCAGGAAAGCTGGACTATCTTGGGACGGCATCTGTGGGGAGCTGACCTACAGAGGGACATCTGGGATGTGTGTACACAACCCAGTACTGCCATCAAGGTAAGGCACGTCTCTGGGCATTCTCCAACTACACTGCCTGGGAACCACAAAGCAGACACCCTAGCCAAGGAGGAAGCTGTCCTCCTGGAAGAGTTACAGACTCCCTCAGACATGGCAAAGTGGCTTCACTGAAAACCAGGACAGACACTGAGGCCCCAACCACCTGGGAGATAGCCAAGAGGTTACACCTCTCCATCAAATACACTGACTGGCAGGCAGTTGATAGGGACTGCCCCCACTGTAGCCTGTGGTGACGACCCCTGAGACATACTCCTGGTCACGTCGGACGAGCACTAGTTCAGTGACCAGGTGGTAAGTGGTCTATATCAGCCCCCTGCCCTTATCAGAAGGACACAAGTACACATTGACCTGTGTGGACACAGGTACCTGACTGATACAAGCCTTTCCCAGTAAAAGGGCAAATCAGACAGCCACTATCAGGGGCTTGACCAAGTTGGAAAGTATGTACTGGATCCCCATTCATACAGACAGCAACCAAGGGACCCATATCACTGGTCATGATGTAAAAGAATGGGCTGAAGCCCAGGAGATTTTATGGACCTTCCATCTGCCATATAACCCAACAGCCACAGGGCTGGTAGAAAGAATGAACAGGTTACTGAAAGAGACATTGAAGAAGCTTTCTCCAGACGGGTCTTTAAGAAGTTGTTCTCCACCACTGTTAGAAGCCATGTGGCTGCTAAACACTGAACCCACAGCAGGCCACAGGTCTGCTTATGAGAGACTGACTGTGCCTGCTCTGCCAACTAGGGCCTGAAAGGTACAAGTGTTAGAAGGAGCACTGAGACCCATCTGATAGGATGTGGGTCTTATCCTAAGAGTGCCACAGAACTTCCTACCTGGGGAGACTATCTTAGATTGGAGACAAATGGTATACCCCTCCCAGGTGGCTTGGCATCCTTATACCTTGGGGGTAAGGGCTAGGCCCTGGCATAGTATTTCCTCAATCTTTCTAAGTGAAGGCCCAGCCATAACCAAGGTGATCACACCCATAGAAATCAAATGGGGGACTGAAGTAGGGCTTCTTTTATAAGCCCCTACTGAAGCTCCCACATATAATATCTCCCTGCCCAGTTCCGATGTAAAGGCACAAAATGTCTGGTATTGTCCTATTGGAAAAGTGTCAAAGCCCAGGGTGATCCTGGCACATGGAGACCAAACTGCTACAGTGTTGTTTCTGAACGAAGATTTGTCTTTCTTGGTACCTTTAAAACACTTATCATCCTTAGTCTTTTCCTTCTAAGATTAGTGCCACCTACCTTCACTAATGCATTCTTGTCCTGGGCTACCACCTATGTTGACATCCACAACCACTCTGACTTCTGGGTATGCAGATTGCTGCCAATGTCTAGCTCTGAAGTAATGCCAGGGGTATACTGTCTTTCAGCCTTACATCACGGGGACAATGGGTGGGGCCAGCATGTAAACTCCTGAGGTCTGGCTCTAGGGTATTCTCGGAAGAATGGTGGATAAGATCGTGCAGGCCTTATAGATGTCAGGGGTGGAGCGTGGAGCTGAACCATACTGGCTCCATCTTGGCAGCTCTATCTTAGGCCTGCAGTCCTTTCCAGGTGACTGAGCTTTAGCCTAGCTCACAAAGGAATGCGCCCAAGCCAGATGAGTTCCCTATCAACTTTTACCTTTGCCTTCATCTAAAATGAAAGCTGGAAGAGGGCCTTTTGCTGAGGTAGATGGTTAATGGTCATGAGACCCAGAAGTGGGGTGGGTGTCCCTGGTTCTGGTCTGTGTGGATGTGCTTCTTACTTGGTAGTCTGATTCTGTTTTTAACTTTGGTACCTTTAAATCCCCCATACCCCTTTTGGCAGTACAAAGCACAGCTGTGAATGCCTCTGGATCTTCTGTTCGCCTGATTTTTCCTACCTGTATGTAAGTTACCCACAATAAACTTTATAATTGCACTTTATGGAGTTGTCTGCTTCATTTTTCAGTCTCAAAGTTCTTTCTCAGTTCGCGGGATATTATTCAATATCTCCGCCTCCCAAGAGAAAGAAATGAACTGAATGCATATAGTTTGATGAAATAGTGGGTGATTTTTATTTTGTGCTTATATCTATTTGTAATTACTGATTGCTTAATTAATGTGACGAGCAGTGTTTTAACTCATGTAAATGTATTAGCTTATGTAACCCTCAAAACAAAATAAGAGGTAGGGGCTATTGTTATACCCACTCTACAAATGAAAAAATTGAGGAACAGAGAGATTAAGTAACTTTCCAAGTTTTCATAGCTAGCAAGTGTTAGAACTGGTCTACTTCCACACCCATGCTCCTCAAGGCTAAGCAAACTGGCTCAAATAAGCAAGTGTTATTATTATAAAACAGGCTAACAAATGAATAAAACCCCTTTGAGATGGATTGTTTTTCTTCTCTGCCTTGAGTAAAATCAAATAGGGAATTCAGGCTTCTGACTATTATGCCACAAACAGCATACCTAAAAGAGCACAGCTTTAGCATCCTCTCCTATGGGGCCCTGCTTTGTGAATTGCTTCTAGACTCACATTCTCCACATTACAAGGCTGTTTTAAACACTCCAAATGCTAAAAAAAAAATGCAGGGCATACCAAACTATTGATAGAACAACAACATGAGTAAAGCTTTTCTCTGCTAAGACATACCTGGGCAACTCCACCATTAAGACTTCAAAAGCACTGTCCAAACATGCCCCTAGGACAAATTTCTCTGAAACTCTGGGGTTAAGACAAACCCAAAAAAGCACTATTGGGTGAATACAATTCTGAACCACAGGACCTCAGGAACTGCAGAGCCAGAGAATAGGCTGTTATGGCCATGCCTGTCACATGCCTCATTAACAGGATAACAGGTATTCTAATTTCCCTAGCTTATAGTAACTTTATAATTCATCAGTATCACTTGAAAACCTATTTACAGGCTAATGTCGAACATTTTGTCTGACAAAAGAAGGGTAAAGTGTGTATAAGAGATAAACCAATGTGGACTGGAGTGGAGCCACCAATCGTGTTTGAACACTTTGATTCTCTTTCACCATAGATATTCGGAACAGCATCAGTATCTGTTTCAAACTGTATCACTTCCCACTGGACCAATCAGATTCTGTCTCTTGGAATTGAATTTGCTTTCCCCAGTGCTCAATTAATCACTAAATGAGTTGGAACTCTAACACATAAATTTGCAAAGTACATCCCACTAGTGGATGGAAAAACGAAAAATAATCTTCAAAGTAAAAGAAGAATAAAGATGTGGAAAGGACTACATGAAAAGAAGAAAAGAAAAAGTGTTTTGCAGGCTGCCAAAACCTTTCATGGATTATAAAAGATCACACAACCCCACTTATTATAGTAAAAAAGTAAAACCAGAGACCGAGCCGAACTTGACACTACCATTTCTAATAGTGACAACCTGACAGCAGCAGTAATTTTCCTTTGTACATGCTTTATCTTTTACAAAAGGCCCATAAACAGTGATGTGCAAGTATGTTTAAAAACAGATTTCCCCCCAAAAAACTGAATGTATGTGTGTGTTGTAGGTACATAATTTATTATAAATTTTACTGATATAAAATATGTGTAGCTGAGCAATTTACAAATAATAAAATATATACAAATAATACTTTTATTATAAATTCTATAGAGCCAATTGATTCCCACAGAATGTCTTAAGCATAGACAACAATAAAACAATATATCAAACCCTGATTTGTAGTGTTTGCCACTTTCCATGATGTAAATATTCCCACCACAGTCAATTTCAAGCTGCCAAATGTGATGTCACTGAACATGGATTGAGATAAGATGAGCAGTAGCACATAATTGCATAATATTTTCAACTCACAGATTTAAGAAACAGAGCATAGATGATAGTAAAGAATCTAGATAATAATAAAATGTAGTTACTAAAATAATTAGGAAGTAATAATTTTTGAGTATGTCTTAACTTTGTCTTTGGTATAATTTAATTTTAGACTTACATAACTTAAATTTTTAAAAATCTCTGTATTTAACCACTAACACACAAATTCCTGTTTCAATCCCATTTAAGCCAGTTCCAGCATGCCATTGAAAAGTATACTCCTAGCACCTTACTGAGGCAGGTACTGTTAATCCAAACCAAGTAACTACAGTCAGAGTCATTAGCTCATCAAACAAGTAAATTAAAATGTTTAATGCATAGGGAAATGGTAAAAAAAAAAAAGCCTGGTACAAAATTTCCAAAAGACAATTCATAAGCCCTGTGTAATATGAGGTGTCTGAGAAGTCAGCAGTGCCAGGACAGAGTAACAACATCTTGTCAGCAAGTTGAGAATGAATCACCAATGGCCCTATCTAAAGCAAAGAGAAATTTCTGACTACTACTCACATACTAGGTTCAGAGTTGATTTATTCATAGATTTGTTCATTCCAACAATATCTTTCTTTTAATTTAATGTATATAACCAGCACATGGAAAACTTTTTAAAAGTACAGATTCCTGGACCTTAGTCCCAGAGATTTTCATTCAGTAGATCTGGTGTGGGGCCTAGGGTTTTGTATTTTAACAGGCAAACCCCTCTCCCCATGACAGATGATTCATTCAGAGAATTACATCATCCAGCATTTACTGACTACTTATTCTATGCCAAATTCAGAATGTGTAGATACGAAAGAGACAAAACTTGTCCTCAAGGAGACTACAGAGACCAAGAATTATAACTATAATATTGGTACATACCAGCTGCTTTGAGAATACAGCAAAATCCAGCTTGGAAGAGGGGTCGGGGTCATGAGAGAAAATGATGTTTGACCTGAGCCTTGAAGAAGGAGAATAAGCTAATCAAGAAAAGAAGGAGAAGAGAGGAAGGGACGTTCAGGGCAGAGAACAGCATGTGTACAGCCACATAGGCAAAGAGAGTTTGGCCCAATAGGACAACAGCACATGCTTTGGGACTGTACCTCTTATTAGTGTTCTGTAGCCACATTTACCTGGCCCTAGTTTTCGCATATAGTAAGCACATATTTGTTAGACTATGTTCAGTCATAGAGTTCATGCAAGGAGTGGTGGGAGATTAGGCAAGACAGTTATGGCCAGGTCAGGAAGTGCTTTTTAGAATTCCTAGTACAAAGTTGGAATTACTTTTCCACTTTGTATTCTTCCTTCCACACTAGATTTTAAAATCAGTTTTATCACCATTACAGGATTATTGCTTTGAAACGATTTACATGTGATACCTAACCTACAAAATCTAGAAATATAGACTGCCCTCCCTGCTTTTATACTTGATAAGCTAGTTTCTCAATCAGAGAAAATGACAAAAATCATCAAAACAGTGTGTGAGAAATAGTGCAACAAACCAAGTTTCCAGGGAAAACAGTTAATTACTGCATATTATTTTTCCCATTGGTTTTAACATTATTCTATGTTAATCTGTTTTCAGAATAAAAACAGGAATGTTATAAATGTTACTTTATGTTTCTAAGGTTGTATCATTTCAGCTATAGACACTTTAATTAGGTAACCCAATAACTTAAAAATCTTAAATGTTAAAAAATTAACATAATTTTAAAAATGAATGCAATAAGAGCTAAATAATGAGTAGAAGCCTAGGTCAAAGAGTAGGAGCTTATCTTTAAATATAGCTAGAAAAGTGTACTTGTCACTCTAACAACCAACTTTGTAGCTACTACAGAAACTCCACATATACTGCCCTTTCTCTCATACCAGCAATGCCAGTCTGTCTTGTCTCCACTTGAGCCCCATCTCCTCTTTGCAGCATATTCCAAGTACTCTGTTCCACAATGATCTCCTCCCTACCTGTGCATGAACCTCATCTTTGGATTTAGTCCTATGTTATTGTGTGTTATATAATCTAATATTATATTTATCTCCCAACCAGATTTTACGTTTTCAGTGAACTTCTCTTGCATTTCTCATGGAGCATGGCATAGGGCTAAATATATAAGACACTCAAACACTTCCATAAGTGAATAGACGAAATGATTTCCATGAATTGTGTTTTGCTTAAAGCTTCAATTGCCGATTTTCTCACCGCCCTCAAAATGAAGATGCAAACATCATAAAACTTTTACAAAGTCTTAGACTGGACACAGTGAAAGGAGGTTATCAAAAGGGTTGTCAGCAAATCATAAGAAGTCTTCAATATGAAAAGGCAAGGTAATTCCTTGCTCTGCTTGCCCATAGTAAGGCTAAGGGGCTTACAGTTGCACCTTGTTGCTAAGTAAAATCCCCACAAACAACCAGGAAATACGCTTTTTATACATATCAAAGAAGAAAGAGAAAGAGGGAACAGGTATCTCAAGGCCATCTCTATCCTTGTATCCTTTAACCAATTTATTGAAGTTCAAAAGAGAAGGACTATTTACAGAATTCCATAGCTGAATCATATATAATGCATTTATTCAATAAATACTATTTCCAATATCATAATAATAACTAACATTTTTTAACACTTTCTTTTGTGTCATACATCGCATTAGTATTTTTCAGATATCATTTTATTAAACTCTGGTAACACCCTATATAACATAAATACCATAATTATCTTCATTTTAGACATTAGAAAGCTTAAAGACTTGCTCCAAGGCAACAACACTAGTAAGTCACAAAGCCAGAATATATAACCAGGTCTCTTATGCCAAAGCCCAAAAGACACCACCATCTACCATTACAATATCCAATTATCAACAGTATAAGTACTAAAAGTACTTGGGTTCTCTTTCAGAACTTATTTCTCTATTTGAACATTTAAAAATTAAAAACAATACATAAATCAGTGGTATTAAAAAAGGCTGAAACAAGGGGATCTCCAGGTTCTGAGGTAGCAAGCTGAAAGAAACTGGCTTAAAGCCAACTGACTTCAGGATTCCCAGTACTACACCCATAGCAAACAAGCATCAAAGGGAGGAAAAAAACAACAACAAAACAAGCAGTTAAATATGGACCTTATGGGCAGAAAGACCAGCTAAGGTATAATTTCTCCATCACCCCTAAAGAGCTTATGGGGAATTCAGATTTAATTTACATTTGCATTCATTCCATGTACAGGCCACATGCCATTCAGACTTGCAGGATGTTCAGCAGAGAATAAGAACTCTAGAAAATGCTGTTATTGTAGGACTTTAGGCTACGCATTATCTGTATACATTAATAACCTCCCTCTAGCACGCAAAGCTAGCTTCAGAGAAAAGAAAAAGGCATAGAAATTAAGGTCTAAAAAGAATTTTCCGTTCAGATTCACTTGTTCAATTGACAGAAATCTCAGGCAGCATTTAAAGCAGTGACCACAATAAGGCAACCACTAATGTTAGCAACCACTATCAGAATTACTGTTATGATCTGAGGTCACTTAAGAGGAAGCAAGCAATCATGGGATATAGTTTCAGGGACAGCTATAAAGCTATCTATCACCTATCCCCTAATACCTCAGGGGAGGGGAGTGTTGGTGCTTGAGTCTCCACCAAAAAAATAATAATAAATCATTCCTTTGGCTTTTAAGCTTAGTCTTGTGACAATGCAAAATTAAACACCACTGGGTTGATAGCAGTTTATGCCTTGGGGCTTATTTACATCGAAGATTACCCATGTTTATTAGATTTCTTCAAGATTTTTTCCTTTTTTTGCTAAAAAAGGAAGGGGAGGATTTGAGGGCATTAAAAACAAGCGAAAAGTGGACAGATGAGAAGAGCTTTCCACTGAGCAAGATCAAAGTATGCAAACAAGGGAGTGGGCTCCAGTCAGTAGTATAATTTGCAAGTTCTCTCTCTCCTTCTGTTGCCATTACAAATTTAGTGTAGTCTGTCCATCTGTTTCTCAAAATCTTCTGCAATATAGCAATTATGCTGCTTTATTTACAAGGAAACTGACCCAAAGAACGTCACGCAAAGGAGTCTGAAACGTACAGCAGAGTGTAGGTTGTTACACACACTCAAATGTATCCACTTGCAGGCAAAATGTCTTGACTTCCCACACTTTAGGTAAGGCTGCAGCCGAAATCTCCACCTAGAAGGCCAAAGGCATAGAGCCCGGGGTGGGGGCGGGGGGGCGCGGGAAGCAAGCTGGATGGCTCCAGGAAGTGGGTGGGGAGGAAGCTGCCGGGTTTGGAGCCAACAGTGCAGACAGCAGGTTTGCACACGCCTACCAGAGGGAGTCCTGGGCCACTGCGCGCATTGCTCACAAGCGCTTTTGGCAATGCTGTCCCCTTCGATTCCTGCCATCACCCAACCCCACAGCTCGGGTGTGCGACGTGAAAAAGAGCTTGTAAAGTGGGCGGAGGCCAGGGGTTCCCGCCGCTGAGTCACAGCCCAGCCAACTTTTACAGCATTTCCCAAAAAGGAAATTAAGTCTCAGTCCCGTAGCCTACACTCGCTCCTAGTTGCGGCTCTCCGCTCTGTCACTCGACCCGGCGGTGACTCGAGACCCACAATTGGGCTATTTCCCACTCACTGCGCAACTTCACACCCGCGCAAAGCCTCGGGGTACCCTGAGCGCTTGCCAAGCGCTACCGACCGGGTAGATGGGAGGGTAGATGGGAGCCAGAAGGAGGAAGGGGGAGGGCTGCGTCCTCACCTGCAGGACACGGACACCTCCACTCGTGTGGCCGGGATGGCCGCGCTCAGCTGGTTTAAATCCCCGAGGCCGGCGGTGCTGGTGTAGCGGCTGTCCATCTTGGAGGTAGGCGCCGTGGGCTTGGCTGGCGCCCACATCCAGAGCTCCGGCCGACTGAGGGCTCCTAGCCCAGCTCCCGACAGTCGGGGTTGGAGGTTGAGGGTGGAGGCAGAGGAAGAAGGCGGAGGCAGCTCGCGGGAAGTGGGAGGGAGGGGAGAGGCGGACCTCAGTGCAAAGCCGCGAGGCAGCAGCAAGACAGGCCTGCACAAGCTGAAGCTGCCGGGGAAGTGGCGCACCGGGCTCTCAGCTTCCCCGCCCCCTCCTTGCAGGCAGCAGCCCCGGCTGAGGACACTCCGCGATCCTTTCCCGGCTCTGAGCGTCAGGCTCTGCGGAGCCACCGGGCAGCCTGGCGGGATAGGTGGCCGCAGACCCAGAACCCAACCGTCTAGTAGAGCAAGCCCAGCCCGGTTTGGAGCGCGGTTAGGGTTTTGTCTCCGCCTCTTCACACCCACGACAGTTCCTAAATCCCGCATCATAAGCCCACCCCTTCCCATCCAGCGGTGATCCTCACCTCGCTCTCGGAGTCCACGGAGGTCCCCCGCACTACGCCATAGGACAGGCGAGCCGAGTCCCCGCTTCTGAACTGTCCGCCCGCGGCCGCTTAAGGATTGGGGAGGATGAGACGGACTTGGGGACGATCTCCAACCTTATGTATGCGGTGGTAAAGTAACAGATCAATATATGGAACAAGACGAGAGCAGGGTGGACCTAAGGTGGAGGGGGAAAAAACTATATGGGATTTAAGGGAGCCATCTGGTTTCCCTCTTCCTTGAGTTCTTCGGAACATAGGGGTCTAAAGGTGACAATCCTTCTACTTTCGGGGGTCTTCTACGCCCCCTCGTTTCCAAATGCATGGAAGTTACGCTCTAAAACCTGAATCACAACTACAAAACAGACCTCCCTCACTCCGACTCCCACCTGGCAAGACATGAATGAACCTGGACGGATGAAAGCAGAACTGAGCCGGAGTGAGCGCAGTGTTGGAAACTGGATTCTGGGGCCGCCAGACTTGTGCCAGGATGCAGAAGCTGCAAAAGCCCGCCGCTCCACTCCATTACAGCGACCTTTATTACAGGCACCTTCCCTCCAGCGTCACCCCAGCGCCTGAGGGTCCCAGGACGCTCACCACCAGGGGGAGACAGAGATCAGGACGCGGAGTACCGCGAAGCAGGAGAAGGGGTACAGAGGGACGGAGGGTTATGGGTATCCACCTTCCTTTAAAGCGCCGAAGCACTGAGTTGCCCGCTGGCAAGACTAACTCAGGGAGGAACCGTTTTCGTGATTTGAGGACTTACCCTACGTTGGTTGTAACATTTTAATACAATTGGAGCCACCTGCTAGAGAATTTATAGAGTTGCAGGTGAGGATGTGTGGGTGCAGTCTGGAGGCTTTGCGCTGCCAAAAATCCTTCCCACGTTTCATTCTTTGTTTCCTTTCCTGATCTCCCCACCCACCACTTGTCACACTTTAGTCTAGAGTTTTCTGTTTCCCTTTGCCTATTGGAAAATGTCCTAAAACTCCAGACATTTCTGTTATGCTGTCCAAAATTAGCTTAGGGGAAGAGACCTAAGTATATTTTTTAAGCTAACCATACTTTTATTTTATAGAAGCCTACTGAAGAAATAAAAGTAAGATCTATTCTGTGTCTAGTAATCATGAAAATATGTGTTAGGTGAGCCGACGCGGATTGTGAAAGAATTCACAGAAATATTAGCAAGAGAAGAAAACAAAGTTTTTATTCACTTTCCAAGGGAGGAAAGGAGCCAGACTCATAGAGTAGAATCGGCACCGAAGGGTGGAGGTTTGAGCCTTTTACTGGGCTTCACAGGGCAAGGTGCAGCCTTTTACTGGGCTTCACAGGGCAAGGTGGGTTTATGTCTATTCTGTTCCACAGCAGTACCCAGGCCGGCTGTGTCTCTGTAGGATGTAGTTTTTCAGAGAATAGACTTGCAGTCTTCAGTAATTTTACAGTTCTGGGGTATCTGAAAGAGACTTAATAGGGGCCCTTGACAGGTGTTAGATGGGTTTACAATATGTTCTTGTAAAATTCTTAAGAAAGGCACCTTTTAAAGACTTTAAAACATCTTTATTGGAGTATACTTGCTTTACAATGTGTTAGTTTCTGCTGTATTACAAAGTGAATCAGCTATTTGTATACATATATCCCCGTATCCCCTCCCTCTGTGCATCTCCCTCCCACCCTCCCTATCCCACTCCTCTAGGTGGACACACAGCACCGAGCTGATCTCTCTGTGTGATGCAGCTGCTTCCCACTAGCTATCTATTTTACATTTGGTAATGTATATATGTCAATGCCACTCTCCCACTTCGTCCCAGCTTACCCTTCCCCCTCCCCATTTCCTCAAGTGCATTCTCTATGTCTGTGTCTTTATTCCTGTCCTGCCCCTAGGTTCATCAGAACAATTTTTTTTTTGATTCCATATATGTTAGCATACAGTATTTGTTTTTCTTTTTCTGACTTACTTCACTCTGTATGACAGACTCTAGGTCCATCCACCTCACTACAAATAACTCAGTTTTGTTTCTCTTTATGGCTGAGTAATATTCCATTGTATATATGTGCCACATCTTATGTATCCATTCATCTGTCGATGGACACTTAGGTTGCTTCCATGTCCTGGCTATTGTAAATAATGCTGCAATGAACATTGTGGTACATAAATCTTTTTGAATTAGGGTTTTCTCAGGGTATATGCCCAGTAGTGGGATTGCTGTGTCATATGGTAGTTCTATTTTTAGTCTTTTAAGGAACCTCCATACTGTTCTCCATGGTGGCTGTACCAATTTACATTCCCAACAACAGTGCAAGAGGGTTCCCTTTTCTCCACACCCTCTCCAGCATTTACTGTTTGTAGGTTTTTTGATGATGGTCATTCTGACCGGTGTGAGGTGATACCTCATTGTAGTTTTGATTTGCATTTCTCCTAAAGACATTTAAAGGATTTCAAGGAATGTAGGGTTTATTCTATGAAAATTCTTAATGTTAACTAGTTATCATTGGATAATCATATTCAGATGAACATCTAACTCTAGAAGAGTTGTAAACTGCCGTTTTCCCTGTTAGATAAAAGAATTTCATCTCTGACTCTTCTTTGTGCATAAAATAAGTTGCCCTGTCAGATTAGTTATTTGAAACCAGTGCAAAGTATTTATTGGACATTTCCATGAGGAAGTGACATTTTAGATAGGCCATAGGGATGAATAGGAGTTTAAGTAATGATGGAATAAAGAAGATGTGTATATATATCGATTTTTTTTTTCAAGCTTCAAGGAGAAGAGGTGCATAGTAGGGTAGAATGGTTCAGGGAAGGCCATGTAATTGAATTATAGTGAATGCGGATCCCCTTTAGTAATATGAGCTATATAAGTAATTTAAAATTATTACTTGGCAGATAAGTGGCACTTCTTGGAGTGCTACTTTGGGTAGCTTACATGAGAAAATAGAGCTAGAGAATTTAAACCATCATCACCAAATTATTATTATCACTCTAAGCATTATTATTGTTTTTTTAAATTTTTAATTAATTTATTTATTTTTTGCGGTACGCGGGCATCTCATTGTTGTGGCCTCTCCCATTGCGGAGCACAGGCTGTGGACACGCAGGTTCAGCGGCCATGGCTCACGGGCCTAGCTGCTCCGCGGCATGTGGGATCTTCCTGGACCGGGGCACAAACCTGTGTCCCCTGCATCGGCAGCGGACTCTCAACCACTGCGCCACCAGGGAAACCCACATTATTATTTTTATAAATGTTTTCAGCTGCCAAATTTACCTAAAGTTTCTTCAAGTAGCTTTTCACTAAATCTGCTAATTCAGAGAGTTTGATTTTTCAAAGCTGCTGTAAGAAATCCATTTTCAAGAATGTATCAGAAAGGACAGGCCTAAAGAATTCTCCAGTTTATTCAAAGAATATAGGAAAGTAAACATTCTTATAAAAGGATTATAAAGTCTAAAATATTTTGCTTGTACAGGAGCCTTCCTAAATGCCCAAAATAGACTAGATTGTAGTACAATACCTTTTACCTTTAACTATCATAATTAGAATAATTATTGTGTGACAACTTGCTTGATACCTATTGCCCCTGCTAGACTTTCGATTTCAAGAGCATAAGGAGCATATCGTCTTCATTGATTATCTCCTCTGCCCAGCATACTGACTGATGTGAGTCAGGTGCTGTGTGGCCAGCAACTGTTGAAAGTATCAAAATTTGCTTTGATATATTGAGTTCAAGTGAGAGCTGAGCACTCAGGTGGAATGTACAACAGGCATTAGGAGCTATAGTGAGGAAACAGGATTGTTGAGGTTGGAATCAACAGCTTAGAGTTAGAGTTGGAGCCAAGCATATGAGTGACACTCCAGGGAAAAAGGAAAAAGGAATAAAAATAAGAATCAAGTAGGATGAGCATCCACCCTGGAGAAAAGAAAACAAGGAAGGGTCCCACCAAGGAAATGGTGGGGAAGAAGCACTTGAACAAATAGGAGAGAAAAAAACCCAAGATAAAGATACTAAGGAAAAGGAAGAAGAGGCTTTCAAGGAGAAAGAGACCAACAGGATCATTGCAGCAGGTGCTGCAGAGACCACATTACTGCCTTTTTTTTTTTTTCTGGCTGTGGCCTTGCCTCATTCTCTTTCTTGGACAATTACCAGTATTACAGAATACTCTAAAGATTATCAGTTATTATTCCAGGTCTGTTTTTCAGACCCTTCGGCTGCAATGCTCCCGGAAGCTCACCTTTAGCCCTACTTTACTGCCTTGAGCCTGAAGCCTACCCTATTTCAGAAGTCATCAGTGCAAAAAATAGGTATCTAGTAAGCAATTGCATTGCTGAGGACCTCATACAGAAACAATGGCATTTTATGGCCATAATGTGTAAGGAACTAAATGCCTAATTTTCAAACCTGATTTAGATCTTTCCTAGAGCAGGGCAGATAAACATTAATTAGTATGTGGTCAGAGTCTATTCTGGTTTCTTTCCTGCTTGGACAATTAGAATGTGCAACCATGGAAAAAAATGAAAGTTTTGTTGGAAACTGGAGAGACACACACAGAGAAAAGTATATAAATCTTAAGTATTTAATAACTTAGTGAAATTAACATTTTGGGGGATAACCCAGCCTTTTGATATATTTTAAAATAGATATTTTAATGAGACAATGCTAAAATTTTGCTGAAACTTTCCCTAACTGCCCAAGAGATTTGGTCAGAATTTTGTAATTCACAAAACTCTTTTTCATACCTTAATAATTGCTGTTAAATTTACCATGATTTGGCACAGTCGATGGAGTATTTTCTATTCAAGTTCAAATAATTAAATCATCATGTTTCTCAAGTGAGTCTCTTAGAATGTTGTAAGGTTAATAGAAATAAACATGGGGTTTTAGTTGTTAGATGCTCAGGAAAAGTTCCCACAGACACTGAAAGTGATAATCTTGTTTTAAAAAGAAGGACCTTAGTTATTTATTCTATGAAACTGTGTTGCAGTTTAGTTTTTGCTTTAATGAAGGATAACTTATGCCATTTATTAAGCTCCTCCTTAGTTAAAATTCATCTACCAAGAGCTGTCCAAGGAACAATTATCTTTAAGTTTCAACATCATAACATGTCCCTGTTTTTGCCTATTGACATTGAAGGACCAAACCCCCATAGATACTTTTGCCAAATGGCATTGATGCTGCTAAAGAGATTCATAGTAGGAAAGCATTCTGTTGAGACCCACATCTTAATGACTGGAGTCAAGTTTTTGTATTTTGTGGTCTTGTTTTGAAAATATAGACAGTAAAATAAAGCATAAGCCCACTTACGTCACTGTGTCTCTGGACTTTTCAAATGGTATTCTGATCAGTCCATGTCACTGAAAATTATCTTGGTGAATTAGGAGATTTGAATTTTAGAGTCCTACATTTAACTCAGCAATAGTTTACTAATGAAGTATTTTGAGACTTCTTTAAAAACACTATTTTAGGGTGTTAAAAGTTCAAATATTGAGGAGTCAAGATGGCATACTAGGAGGACAGGGAATTCACATCTCCTCACAACTAGGGCACCTGTCACCGGCGGGGGGCAACAGACACCTAAGGGGACGGGAGGAATGCCCAGCAACCAGGTAGGATGTGGGGCTTGGGGGAATGAAGGGGGAGGAGAAGTGGAGGCAGGACAGGACTGGTGCCCCTGAGGGGCAGCTGGGAGAGGGGAAGGGATGCCACTCCCGAAGGGGGAAATTGGGGAACTACTGGGAGGGCAGAGGATCAAAAGGGAGCATGGCCAGGTTTCCCCTGCCCACTTGGACCCCCAGGAGCCTGCTGAGATCCCAGGCCTGATCCTCTGCCCACCAAGGCCCCCTCCACCGCCCGGGTCCTGAGGGAGTGGGAGGGAGGGAAGGGGGAGCAAAAGAAAAGGCCGGACCTATGGGACCGGCACCCATGAGGGGAGGCTGGAGGAGGGGAGGAGTTCATACACCCAGTGGGACCCACCCACAGTTAGGGGTCCAGTGGCGACGGGGGAGATCTGGGGGAGACGGTGAGGGAGGAGCACGAAGGAATGGAAGGAAATGGGGCCAGTGCTTTACCTGTCCACTTAGCCACTGGGAAGCCTGTTGGGCTCCCAGGCCTAATCCTGTGCCCTCAGAGCCTCCCTCCGGCCACGCAGAGCCCAAGCCCCGCCCCTACACCACCACTCAGAGCCCTACCTCTATACTCGGAGACCCCCTCCAATGTGCTGGGCCTAAACACCACCCACACAACCTCACCCAGGGCCCTACCTCCAAACGTGGGGACTCTGCACTCCACAGGCCCTCCTTTCCACCTGCTGCCTCTCCCTTTCTGCACAGGTCCTAAGCACAGGCCCTGCCCCACGCTTGAACTTTGCCCTGCCTAGACCCCACCCCATTCTCAAACATCACCACCCCTACCTGCCTAGGTCCCACCCCACCCGAAACCCCTCCCCTGCCTAAGTCCCACACCTGCCTAAACTACACCCCAAGAGCAAAGGCTTTTTTTTCTTTTCTTTTCTTTTTTTTCTCTTTTAGACTGGGGTTTTGTTTTACCTTGTTGATTCATTGTTGCTGATTCTATTTTTATTTTTCCTAAAAAATCTTTTATTTTTCTAATTTTTTTTTGTTCGTTATACTTTGTTAGTGATGTCTCCTTTTCACTTGTTCCCCCTAACCCCCATCCCCCAGTTTTTTTCTTTTTCTTTTTTCTGTTCTGGTTTTATTTTACATTGATGCAGTTGTTTCAATTATATTTTATTTTTCCTAATATATTTTTTATCTTTCTAATTTTATTTTGTTTTCTATTCTTTGATATTGTACTCCTCCTTTTTTTCTTTCTTCCTTTTTTTTTTTTTTTAACCACACCACAATGCTTGCAGCATCTTGGTTCCCAGACTAGAGGTTGGGCCCAAGCACCTGTGGTGGGAGCTCCAAGTTCAAACTGCTGGACTAACAGAGAAACTCAGACCCCAGGGAATACCAATCAGAGTGAGGCCTCCCAGATGTCCTCATCTCAGCACCAAGACCCAGCTCTATCCAACTGCCTGCAAACTCCAGTGCTGGATGTCTCAGGCCAAAAAACCACTGGGACAGGAATACAGCACCACCCATCAAAAAAAGAAATGACAAAAAAAATTGTGACAGATGAAGAAGCAAGGTAAAAATCTACAAGACCAAATAAATGAAGACAAAATAGGCAACCTACCTGAAAAAGAATTCAGAATAATGATAGTAAAGATGATCCAAATTCTGAGAAACAGAATGGATAAAATAAAAGAAACAATTAACAAGGATCTAGAAAAACTAAAGAGCAACAAACAGTGATGAACAACACAGTTACTGGAATTAAAAACCCTCTAGAAGAAATCAATAACAGAATAACTGAGGCAGAAGAACGGATAAGTGAGCTGGAAGATAAAATTGTGGAAATAACTACTAAGAGCCGAATAAAGAAAAAAGAATGAAAATAATTGAGCACAGTCTCAGAGACCTCTGGGACAACATTAAACACATGAGCATTCGAATTACAGGGGTCCCAGAAGAAGGAAAAAAGAAATGGTCTGAGAAAATATTTGAAGAGATTATAGTGGAAAAGTTCCCTAACATGGGAAAGGAAATAGGCAATAAATTCCAGGGAGCACAGAGAGTAACATTCAGGATAAACCCAAAGAAAAACACGCCAAGACACATATTAATCAAACTATCAAAAATTAAATACAAAGAAAAAATATTGAAAGCAGCATGGGGAAAACAATAAATAATATACAAGGGAATCCCCATAACGTTAGCAGCTGATTTTTCAGCACAACCTCTATAAGCCAGAAGAGAGTGGCAGGACATATTTAAAGTGATGAAAGGGAAAGACCTATACCAAGATTACTCTACCCAGGAAGGATCTCATTAAGATTTTAGAGAGAAATTAAAACCTTTACACACAAGCAAAAGTTAAGAGAATTCAGCACCACCAAACCAGCTTTAAAACAACTGCTAAAGGAACTCCTCTAGGCAGGAAACACGAGAGATGGAAAAGACCTACAATAACAAACCCAAAACAATTAAGAGAATGTTAATAGGAACATACATATCGATAGTTACCTTAATCATGAATGGATTAAATGCTCCAACCAAAACATAGACTGGCTGAATGGACACAAGAACAAGACCCATACATATGCTGTCTACAAGAGACCCACTTCAGACCTAGGGACACAGACAGACTAAAAGTGAGACGATGGGAAATGATATTCCATGCAAATGGAAATCAAAAAAAAGCTGGAGTAGCAAATCTCATATCAGACAAAATAGACTTTAAAATAAAGACTATTAGAAGAGACAAAGAAGGACTCTACATAATGATCAAGGGATCAGTCCAAGAAGAAGATATAACCATTGTAAATATTTATGCACCCAACATAGGAGAAACTTAATACATAAGGCAAAAATTAACAGCCATAAAAGGGGAAATTGACAGTAACACAATAATAATAGGGAACTTTAACACCCCACTTTCAGCAATGTACAGATCATCCGAAATGAAAATAAATAAGGAAACACAAGCTTTAAATGACACATTAAACAAGATGGACTTAATTGATACTTGTAGGACATTCCATCCAAGAAAAGCAGAATTCACTTTCTTCTCAAGTGCTCATGGACCATTCTCCAGGATAAACCATATCTTGGGTCACAAATCAAGCTTTGGTAAATATAAGAAAATTGAAATCATATCAAGTATCTTTTCCAACCACAACACTACGAGACTAGATATCAATTACAGGAAAAAGACTGTAAAAATTACAAACAAATGGAGGCTAAAAAATACATTACTAGATAACCAAGAGATCCCTGAGGAAATCAAAATATACCTAGAAACAAATGACAATGAAAACACGATGACCCAAAACCTATGGGATGCAGCTAAAGTAGTTCTAAGGGGGAAGTTTATAGCAATACAATCCTACCTCAGTAAACAAGAAAAATCTCAAATAAACAACCTAACCTTACACCTAAAGCAATTAGAGAAAGAAGAACAATAAAAACCCAAGAGTTAGCAGAAGGAAAGAAATCATAAAGATCAGATCAGAAATAAATGAAAAAGAAATTAAGGATACAATAGCAAAGGTCAATAAAACTAAAAGCTATTTCTTTGAGAAGATAAACAAAATTGATAAACCATTAACCAGACTCATCAAGAAAAAAAGGGAGATGATACAAATCAACAGAATTAGAATTGAAAATGGAGAAATAACAACTGACACTGCAGAAATACAAAGGATCATGAGAGATTACCACAAGTAACTCTATGCCAATAAAATGGACAACCTGGAAAAAATGGACAAATTCTTAGAAAACTACAACCTTCTGAGACTGAACCAGGAACAAATAAAAAGGAAAAACAGACAAATCACAAGCATTGAAATTGAAACTGTGATTAAAAATCATCCAACAAACAAAAGCCCAGGACCAGATGGCTTCACAGGCAAATACTATCCAACATTTAGAGAAGAGCAAACAACTATCTTTCTCAAACTGTTCCAAAATATAGCAGAGGGAGGAACACTCCCAAACTCATTCTATGAGGCCACCATCACCCTGATACCAAAACCAGACAAAGATGTCACAAACAAAGAAAATTAGAGGTCAATATCTCTGATGAACACCGATGCAAAAATCCTCAACAAAATACTAGCAAACAGAATCCAACAGCACATTAAAAGGATCATACACCATGATCAAATGGGGTTTATCCCAGGAAAGCAAGGATTCTTCAATAAGCAAATTAATCCATGTGATACACCATATTAACAAATTGAAGAATAAAAACCGTATGATCATCTCAATAGATGCAGAAAAAGCTTTTGACAAAATTCAACACCCATTTATGATGAGAACTCTGCAGAAAGTAGGCATAGAGGGAACCTACCTCAACATAATAAAGGCCATATATGACAAACCCACAGCCAATATCGTTCTCAATGGTGAAAAACTGAAACCATTTCCTCTAAGATCAGGAACAAGACAAGGTTGTCCACTCTCACCACTTTTATTCAACATGGTTTTGTACGTTTTAGCCACAGCAATCAAAGATGAAAAATAAATAAAAGGAATCCAAATTGGAAAAGAAGTAAAGCTGTCACTGTTTGCAGATGACATGATACAATATATAGAAAATCCTAAAGATGCTACCAGAAAACTACTAGAGCTAATCAATGAATTTGGTAGAGTAGCAGGATACAAAATTAATGCACAGAAATTTCTTGCAATCCTATACGCTAATGATGAAAAATCTGAAAGAGAAATTAAGGAAATACTCCCATTTACCATCGCAAGTAAAAGAATAAAATACATAGGAATAAACCTACCTAAGGGGACAAAAGACCTGTATACAGAAAACTAGAAGACACTGATGAAAGAAATTAAAGATGATACAAACAGATGGAGAGATATGCCATGTTCTTGGATTG